>NC_064243.1:10398333-11044166 GCF_003254725.2 Canis lupus dingo
GTAGACTCTTGGCTGTGCCATTTACCAGTTCTCTAACCTTTCTGACATCCCTGTACTGCAGTCTAATTGAGGACCTAACCACATGTACTGCGACAGGACAATCAAGCAAATGAGAAGGAGCCTTCTAAAGACAATTTTGGTGTTACAAAGATATGTTGTCATCATGGGAAATAAAATTTAATTAGTGCAGCTTACACTTATTTTATGGCTTAGTATTTCTTTTTAATTGTATATGGAAATATACACAAAATCTTCTTCAGTACTTCAAACTTCTAAATATCTTAATCCTTTTCTGTGACCTTTAGTGACCTCGTGTATAAAATCGGAAAAATAATATCTATCTTTCATATTTGCAATAATAACCGTATGAGCCAAATGACTTACACTGTGTTTAGCCTATGGTATATAGTTAACAATTTATTATTTCCCAAATACCTTGGGATCCAGAAAATCATGTAGAATATTTAACAAGAATGATTATGTTGTGATTTAAATTGTAGTTTCAGAAAGTGTTGGGGTTTTTAGTATTTAATAGAAACATCCACCCTTCCCTCTGAGTTCAGAATTAATTGAGAAACAGATATGGCAAATAAGCCTTAGGAATATTACTTTTAAATTTATTAATATAAATATATGAATTGCAGAATATAATTAGGTATATAGCCATTTGGGGCTTTACTATATACTGCTGCCAAAATGAAACTGCCTGCCAAACTACAGGATTCTCCATGCAGGACCAGAGTCTTCCTCTGGGAGTTTACCTGATGGGAAAAGAGATAAATGCTTTCTGCTGTGCTCTGGATGCACATACACTGGGAAGGAGAGAGAGATAGAGAAATAGGCAGGCAGAAGGTTCTGCACAGGTCTACATAGGTCAACAGAAGTTATCATCAGTCCTGCTGGATTTCACGATTGACTGAAAAATAAGCTTGTTTTGGAAATTCACATTGCGTAGGTGTATGAATCCATGTTTGGAGTACTAGAAAATATTATATGTTTTCTTCTAATAATTTCCTTATGTAACTTTTTTGCCAACAGTTGACATCATTTAAGTTATTTTTCTGGCAATTCTGTCAGTATAATTTGATTGAATACAAAATGAAATGGAAAGTGATAGGACATAATCAAAAGTAATAATCCTTGCTGTTTGGGTGAATCATAGGGTTTGGTGACATTTAGCTTGTATAAGGAATTTGCAAGTTTTAATCTTCTCAAATTTATTCTAGAAACTACTTCAAGAATTTTGCTCTCAAAGAGAAGTTTTGAGATTTGATTTTCTTACAAGAGGCAAATACCCTTTATTACACATGACTTATTTTAGCCTTTAAATAGAGCAAGATGTCTTGTTTAAATCTAATTTAGTTTTGATGTCTTGTTGTACATCATTTCTAACTAAAGAGAATCAATTTATTGCATGTTAAATCTAGAAGGAGGATTCATAATACTCTCCAGGCCTACCAATCTACTTCTCTTACAAATGATTAAACAACTGAGAAACATTGATTTGCAAATAATCAGATATCTGCACCTCTGGTGAGATATCTGACGATTGACTCAGTGAAGTAGAGAAGGTAGGACCATTCGTTGTCTGATCCTTTATCCTCCCTTCCTAGTATATAGATATAGTTATGTCCATATATATTTACTGCAATGCTAGGTTTGTTTTTGTACATCAAATTTCCATGGACCAGAAGGTTACAGTTCCTTTTCAGCTTATCCAACCTTCAAAAGAAAATGTATTGCTAAATAGTAAAGCATAATTTTCTAGTAGTAAGATCTTAATGGGGGCTATCAAATAAATCTAGAGTTGAAATTATTTTTTCTCATCATTAGACCCTCCTTTAACTTATGTTCCCTGTAAGTGGTAAGGTCTGAAGCTCAGTAGTGAGTTTTTTTTTTTTTTTTTTAGTAGTGAGCTTCTAGAGAAAGAATTAAAGGAATTAAATCATTCTTTTGTGCCTAAGTCCCAGGTCCCTGCAGTTTAAACTTGACCGTCCCTGTGTGGTTTTACCAACCGTGTACATAGACTGTTTTGGGATTTGGGAACAAATCTTCATATGGCAATTATAATATAATATTATAATATAATTATAATAATGTAAATATATGATATAGAAAAGACTACTTACTGGGACTTTAATTTCCCTATATAGAAGAGGAAAGGAGAAGTAATTAGGGAACTTTAAATTCTCTGTACTTCATGGGGTTCACCTAAAATTGAATGGATGTGTATTTGCTCAGGTTTATAGTATAGCTGAAGATTATGGGCATTTAACAGGAACCATATCATGTAAAATACACTATCAGGAGTTGTACAGTGACTAATCCTTGCTCATGTGGAAAAGAATAAGAAAAATACGATTATTTATTTTTCTGGTGAATCATATGAAGAATCAATTTAAACCTTAAGTTTTGCACAGATGAAAATCAGAACTTCTTTGGCCAGGATCAATATGACATTAACAAGATATTAAGGAGCTGGATTCTCCCTTTTATTGTTCTTAGAAAAATTACACGAAAGCATTAAAGATAATTTCAATGATTGTATGAAGGTTCAAGGCATCTCTTACAGTTCTTTTCAGAAACATCAATGTCTCTGCCCTCTGAATGTTTGGCTATTAAACTCACTGAATTAAAAGAAAACAAAAAACCAAACAGAAAGAGTGAACTGTCATCATCAACTACTCTCTTCTCATGGCTTTGCACACTTCCTCTCATATAGGAGGATTTTTTGGTTCACAGTCATTACAGTCAATATACTAATGAGGTTACCTGTACTAGTAATGAAACTTTTGCACAATTTACACATATTAGCATATATTTAGAAAGCCATATTCTGATTCTTCATCCCATGAATGTGATATAAGATGGTGTTTGGAAGATTTGCTTGGTTTTTAAGTGGTACATCTTGCTAATTTATTATAGATCCAAAACTTAAGGCTGGGATAAAAGTTTAGACCAAAGAGGTTCCTCCTTTTTCTAGATAGTCTAGCTCTGTTGATTAGAAATAAAGTTCTACTTTGGAATTTGGGACCAGAAACAACTAGTAAGGAGAGGTTTCTTTGTCGACCCATGTCCTAAGTATAAATACCCTATATGAGATTCCTGTAGATTGATAGGTAGCTGATGTGAAATATATCTTAGGTGTTGATGGGTCCAATTCCCAATGCCAAATCCTTTTCACCTTTTGAGACAAGCTTATAATTTCAAATAAAGCTCTTAAAATTTGTGATTCTTAATCTGATAGGATACATTCATGAGATTCATAGACCTTTTGGTCATCATTGGAGAGTCTTCAGATGGTTAATGGATCCCTAAAAATAATATACAAGTGTTTTCGATCCATTTTCCTAGAAAGAAAATTGAGCCTGCATGACAGCATCAGTAGTTTGTGATTCTTCTCTTAAATATAAGAATGTTTATCTCTGAACAATAAACAAACAGAATCCATTATCAAACATAATCCACAAACGTCATTGTTGAATGGCTAGTTTTTAAAACAATCTAGACTAACAATGCTTAGGATTTGCAATCTGGCCATCCCACAAATCATTCACTGACTATTACTGTTAAATACCAAATACTGTGAAAGTAATACAAATTTTGGGGAAGATAGTGAAGAATAAGACTCACTATTGTCAACATATTCATAGGTTAATAGTAGTAGTGATAGTTATGTGAATGTGATAGTTTTAAATTGTATTCAATCTACAGAATCTCAAGGTCACTTATGTATTTTTATGTTATGTATTGAAACAAACATGCAGGTGTTGCCTCATTGAGTCATATAATATATGTTACTAATAATGTGACTTCTGAAACTTGGTTTCTTATCTTTAACATAGAGTAAGTAATTTTTAATTTTTAATTTTTACATTTTTAAAGGATTACAAAGAGGTCAAATTAGAAAATCAAGGTATTGGCACAAAGGTTTTAATAGACAGTAACATTCTAAAGTTAATCATAATATTCAGGAATGTAACTTACTCTCTTATTGAAAATAATCATTCTAATATTTATTGTTTTTCCAAAATAATAATTTAATTTTAATAAATATGCTGGGCTGAGCTTACAATGTTACCACATAAAGATTACACCCCAAACTCTAATGACACTTGAAAGATGAATTTGTATGACAGATATGACGCCAAGTTTTACTATGAGTTATACGGTGTAAGGGGAACCTCAACTATTTTTCTCTTTAATTCTGTTTAAGTTGTTTGATGATAGAAGGGAATGTTGCCCTCCCTTCCAAATCGTGTCTGTCTGTTGGTGCATCAATAAAAGTGGGCTTTGATTTTCTTTAAAAAAAAGACAAATGTTGCACAGACCTAGGAGAGTGAGGACGTTGTGTGATAGATCTGCATCTGAAGCATTAATTTAGTGAATTAAGAAGAAAAAAGATTAATGGAATGATTTAGAATTCTATTAATACTTATATTGAGGGTAAAAAGCTGTATTTGCAATAAGCATCTCATATGTAAGTATTATGCAGACATACCACAAATGATAAATTATAAGAAAACTATTTGATGATAAACATGTAGTTCTTTTCTAAGAACATAAAGGCAATCACTATGCCACATTGATTTCAAAAGTAAAAAATTTTTCCTGACTCATTTGTTAGTGAAAAACTAAGTTGCTTTAATACAAAGATGTGCACACTGTACACACCGACTTCCATGCACCATGAATAATTTTCATTAAAGACACTTTATGAAAACATATCTGTTTTCAATAATGGGCTTTAATAATAGACCATATAGAAAGGACATATTAGAGAAAAATTTGTTATGATAGTTATTTGGACAAATGATATGAGAAGATTCGAAGGAAATCATAGATGCCACAACAATAACTTTGGAACAGAGAAGAGAGGTGATTGTCATCAGAAATAACATTCTCTAAGAAAAAATCAAGTTATCTTCTCCACTGGAAATCATCAGAACTTCCAACAATAAGAGAATGCCAGGTCAAAGGAAAACTGAATATAAGTATAGCAAGATTTCTATAGTTCATGGATCCCCAGATCATTTGTAATAAAATAATTCTACCTCTCACTTTCAGAAAAAGAAAAGAAAGTTAGAAGATTAGTTGGAATATATTTGCAATAAATTTCCTATGCATTTGTAAGCTTCTATATAAATATACCTCTTTTAGCTAGCAGTAACAGTGGAGTGACCCATGAGGTTCCATAAAAATGTATCCAACATAAACCTCAGGAAAGCAGATACATGTGGATGAGTTCTGAGAAAGCTGAGAAGATGTGTGCTTGAAGTGTGTGCAAAAGCAAAAACCTGGGGAGGACTAACAGTGTGGGCACTATAAATATATACATATTTGTATAAATGCACACACATCCCGGGCACTATAAATATATACATATTTGTATAAACACACACACATCCCAGTAAAACACTGTATGTGTGTGTGCATAAAAGAGATTTAAATACATTGGTTATATAAGTTCATTATGATCCAAAGTAAGAGAGAAATGGATAACTGAATAGGCAGTACCTCAAAAATTTAATTTTCTTTCTGTCTCATATAATGTGATATTGCTTTCTGTAAATCAATATTGCACAAAATATAATTCTATGTGTACAACATATCCTTTAAACTCCAGTCAACTCTATTATTCAGGGCCTAATTAAAGAAATAACAATCTGTTATGGAGAAAAAATCGGCTGTACAGTACTTGGAATTACTGTTACATGGTGTATTTTATGCATTTTGGGTAATGTAGTAGGCTTTCAAGGGAAATTTTGTCTAGGAGGGATTTTGCATTATATACTGATTTAAAAAAAAAGGCCTACTGTTATCACCCACTCCACAATGAGAGCCAAACACATCAGTAAAATGAGAGAGAAAAATGAAACTTTCTTAAATACTGAGATTATCTGGAAAATTTTAGTGGCTGTGTACAATCTTTCATATAATTCTCAATATATATGATATACTATACTTCTTGTTTGTTCAGTCAGTATCTAAATCTCTGTTTTTAGTAAGTGTGTTTATTTATTATTTATAATATTTCCAAGGGCCCAGGGACAAACATGCTCACCTAGAAATTTCCATGAAATTAATTACTTGCAATAATCTTTGTACATATATATTAATATTATTCAGGAACAAAGAAAATGCTTATTTATGATTTTGTTAATATGGAGACAATAGCAATAGAAGATGGTATTTAGGTTAACAGTCCCATTAATACATCAAAACTCTCCTTGACAAAACACTCTTCTCAGTCAATTCCCCAAGGAAAATTTAAACACAAAAGGAAAAGCTAAGAAACACTTTAATGCTAACTGGATGTTTCATGGAATAAGATCAATCAAATGGCAAGGAGTGAGAAGTCTATTCTGAACCTGGGTATAAATAAAGTTATCTGATTCATTTTTAAGAGCAAGTGAGATGGTGTTTTAAACTTTATATGACACTTGCATTTTTTTTTCCCCTATTGGTTTCTCAATTGAGCTCAAAGGGAAAAACTGTAAGTGGCTTTCTATTCTAGTGAGCAAAACTACAGTGAAATATCACATCAAATAGGGAGCTCTTTGTACGGTCCGTCCTTTAAGTTCAAGTAACATCAAATTAAGACGAGTCAAAAGTTGATGATTTTTATCCTCAATGTAGTATAGAAAAAGAATGTGTTGGATCTCATTACTAAGAAAGGTCACATACACCAATGTCAAGAGACAGAGAAAGGAGGAATATTTGCCTAACTGCATAGAACAGAGCTAGCCTAGGTCCTAAACGCAGGTGTTTTTTCAAGGAGGGTCAAAAGTCCCAATTGAATCACCATTTACAAAAGAACAGAAAAGAAAGAAAAGAAAAAGAACAAAGAGAAAAAAGGAAAGAAAAGAGAAAACAGCTGGAGAACAGTCTCTTGCACTTCCACTCCTACATAATTTTCCTTTGAAAAGGAAGATCGGTGTGAATGCAGGTATCTCCTTGGCCAGCCACAGTCAAGAAGGAAAAGCAACTAGAAGATATTAGGCTAAACAAAATAAGTCAATCAGAGAGACGATTATCATATGATCTTACTCATATGTGGAATTTAAGAAACAAAACAGAGGAGCCTAGGGGAAGAGAGGAAAAAATAAAGCAAGATGAAATCTTGAGATGAGAGGGAGACAAATAATAAGAGATTCTTAATCATAGGAAACAAACTGAGGGTCGCTAGAGGGGGAAGGAGTGGGGAGGTGGGGTAACTGGGTGAGGGGCATTTAGGAGGGCACATGATACAAGGAGTACTGGGTGTTATCTAAGACGAATAAATCACTGACCTCTACCTCTGAAACCAATAATACATTATATGTTATTAATTGAATTTAAATTTTAAAAACTCTATTTAAAAATAAAAAAATTGCCTATTAGCAAAAAAAAATATTAGAAAAGAAAAAATAACAAAGAGAAAGATGGAAATGCTTTTTCCCCTATTCTAATGGCCTAACACTTGCAAAACGTTATGTCCCCAAAGTATGACAACCACTAATTAAAGAAATTTTTCAGATCCTAAACAGATACAAGAGATTTAAGCACCTATGAGCAGCTCTTAATGAAAGTAATGAGTAATGTTAAATGAAAAACACTTGACTGGGACTGATTCATAATAATATCAAATGACTTATTCTATCATTGGATTGATAATGTGGATTTCAAAACATATAATACTTAATTTTTTTTTTTAATACTTAAATTTAAATAGGAATTGTATCTCATTAACACATAGAGGCAGTGATACTGGAAACCTGGGCCTCTTGACTGGGCCAAAGAAAGAGTCAAATTGAGCATTTTGATAAAATACATTCTGAATTTGTTAAGAATACAAAATAGGCAATTTGAAAGGCAAATTATTTAGTTGTTAGATAATGTTAACTTATTATGTATCTGTTCTTTTAAAAAAATAAATCAACACTAAAATAGCGTGCTGAAGCTATGCTTTAAGTGATTTTATCATTAGTAAGAACAACAACATTCCTGAAATAATCAGTTAAACGATGCTTTCAAAGAATCAAAATGATGTAGGCTGTCCAGGGTTGTTTTGGAAAGAAAGAGCCGTGACTCCAAAGACACACTCTGTCATCTTTGCTTTCAAAACATATGGCACAAATAGATAATTAATGTCCCCTAAGCATCTGTGGATGGTGCTCAGGCATTTGGTTCTCATGTAAATATGGCCAAGAGTTTAAAAAAAAAGTCTCTTAAGTACAGAACATGTAATGTGACAGTACTGTACCTTATTTTTTTAAGTTTTTATTTATTTATTCATGAGAGACACAGAGAGAGGCAGAGACACAGGCAGAGGGAGCAGCACACTCCCTGCGGGGAACCCGATGCGGGACTCAATCCCAAGACCTGAGCCAAAGCCAGACACTCAACCACTGAGCCACCCAGGTGCCCCATATAAAAGTAATTTCAGCTTAATATATCTTACAATTTTTCTCAGGTAAAAAGGCAAATACTTTTTTTTTTAAGTTTTATTTTTTTAATTTTTATTTTTTTATGATAGTCACACAGAGAGAGAGAGAGGCAGAGACACAGGCAGAGGGAGAAGCAGGCTCCATGCACCAGGAGCCCGACATGGGATTCGATTCCGGGTCTCCGGTCGCGCCCTGGGCCAAAGGCAGGCGCTAAGCCCCTGCGCCACCCAGGGATCCCAAAAAGGCAAATACTTTAAAGGTCAAATATTTTTCAAATATTAAATAATTCAAGAATTTAATTCCATGCAACACAACTAACATCATAATGGAACTATTTAAAAAAAAAAAAAACCAATAGTAATATATACTTTTCAAGGAAATTTAAAAACTCCTTTTACAAACTCGTAAGTATGACCACATTTAGATCATTTTTATTGTTAAAACTTTTTTTCTGATTTACGTAAACTCACTTTGGATACCAATACTCAATTGCTATTCCAGATAATTCTAAAGAGTAAAAATAAAATATTATTCAGACCACATATTTCCAACCTGTTCTCTGCTGAAGGCACGTCTTGACCTGTTACTGGTCCAAGAGGTATATTTCTAATGAAAAATAGTCAAAAGAGGAAAAACAAGAGACATTCTTCGAAATGAGGTATTCTATCTCCCTCTTGTGCTTCATTTAAAAGAAAACACTAGCAGTCACTGATTCTGTGCTTTCCAGTCTGATACAATTGCAATCAGAGCAGCAATGAAAGCTGGTCCCTGAGGTTCCTATGGACATTGCTTGAAGAGCATCACAAAATCAATTAAAGATATGCTGAACAGTTTGCAGATCACTTTGTGTTTGTATCCTGAGATGTCTGGAAGCTAATAAGCAAGAAAAATGGTATTGACTCCTTGTTCTGCTCCTGTTCTCACTAAGCTCATTTGTCAGACAAAATCCAAGACCAAGCCAACAATATGTCGTACTAGCAAAACAAATTGAAAACCCTACTGGTTTGGGTCATACTGCAGTACAAATGATAGAACTGACTACAAGAAATATAAAGGAAAATTTACTTTTCAGTTGAGAACTATGACAGGGAAAACAGTGGCCCCATATCAGCATGCCAGAAACGCTACTGTTGCAACCAAATTACCAAGCTTAATAAACTTTCAACTTAATTATATCCACTTAAGTGTAAATACTTTGCCAATGAAACTTTTAGCACAAGTCTTGTTTTTTTAAGACTATTTTAAAGTATGGAAGCTCAATGTCTTATTAAGCTCTCACCAAAAAAACACTTAGTTCTGGCATGAAAGAGATACATTTAGATGTTAGTTAATATTTTAAAAGAAGACTGAACAAATGCATACATATAAATTATTCATGTAATCTCAATATAAACATTCATACTTGCTCTAGAATTCAAGATATTATAAGTTAGCATATGTACTGATGTATCAAAAGAGAGGAGATGATGGGACACCTGGGTGGCTCAGTGGTTGAACATCTGCCTTTGGCTCAGGGGGTGATCCTGGAGTCCTGGGATCGAGTCCCACATCAGGCTCCCTGGATGGAGCCTGCTTCTCCCTCTGCCTGTGTCTCAGCCTCTCTGTGTGTCACTCATAAATAAATAAGTAAAATACTGAAAAAAAAAAAAAGGAGGAGAGGTTATTTCCTGATAATCCTTCCATTTATTTGTAATCAATCAACTATTACTATTCACAGAAGTTTATTGTTCCAAGGTATTTTATTTTTAGAAATTTATATTATCAAATTTATTATATAACAAATTATCCCCCAGATCAGTGGCTGAAAGAATCAGGAACAGTCATTTATTCTTGCTCAAGTGTTTGTAGGTCAGCTGAGACTCCACACAGCCTTCTGCTTCAAGCTGCTGGTCTAGAGCTTGGTTTCTTGCTGTAATTTGGGCTCAGGTCTGCTCAACTGTGGTTAATTGGAGCTCAGACTGAAGAGGGAGTGATTGTCATTGGGTAAAGCAAATCACATGAGCAAACTCACAGTCAAGGGGTGGGACTTTGCCTCTGATGGGAAGAGGTTCAAGGTCCCGCAGCAAAAGTAGGTTGCAAGGGATTGGGGAGGAATTTGGACCATTTTATTCTGTAGAGAAATATTGTGCTTACTAACCACATAGAACATCTTTTAATGACAAACCCAGAATATTAAAGAGACTATTTTTAATTCAAGACAATTAAGAACTCTTTCCACATATACAAGTATTCTTTAAGCATTGTTTGATCTGCATTTCACAAATTTTGCTATATTGTATCTTTATTACCATTCAGTTGAACATATTTGTAATTCCGTTCTCATTTTTTCTTTGCGGAAAGGATTATTTACAATTTTGTTATGTAATGTCTAGATAGTTGGGTATTTTCTATTTAAGTTTTTATTACACTATTCAGCTAAATTACTCAGTGGCTAGATAACATATTCTGAATATTTCCTGCCCTTTCGGAGGTACCGATACTTGCTTTATGCAACAACATGTTAGGTAAAAATACACATTCCATGTGCATTTCAGATCGTATACTTTGGAATTATTGATATCAATTAGGCCAATGAGATCAATGGCCTTTTATCTATTTTGTTTTCTGTCTTTGGGGATGGAAGGCTCTCATATTTTCCTTGGAGATTTTAACTGCCCCCCACCCCCCAAAATCTCTACTTTCCCATACTCTGATGCTTCCTCCAAACAGTCCCCATGTAAAAGTCTTTTTAAGAAGTTAAAATTCTTAGGGCACCTGGGTGGCTCAGCTGGTTAAGCTCAGGTCATGATACCCAGGTCCTGGGATGGAGCCCCACTTCTGGCTCTCTGCTCAGCAAGGAGTCTGCTTCTCCTTCTCCCTGTGCCCCTCCTCTCCTCCTCCTCCCCTAGGACCCCACTTGCACTCTTAAATGAATAAGTAAAATCTTTAAAAAAGTTAAACTCTCCCACCCATCTTTCTAGGAATGTAGAAACTTCTTTTTCACATTATTCCACCTAGAAATCCTCTACCTTGAAATATACCTAGAAATCCTTCCCCACTGAAGCTGAGCTTGCACGGAGTTTCACAGAACTAGGAGGTGGAATGCTGACACAGATTTTCTCAGTTCTGTGTGTTCTCAGTTTACTTCTCAGGTGTTATTTTCCATTGAAAATTTAAAATTCCCTGTCCTATCCTCCTGCACTGCTCCCCCTTTTCAACCCCCAGACTGTGGGCCAGAAGAGCTTGGCAGCGGGTTCCCTGAGAAGGACGACCCCCATTTATGTCCTCTGAAAATCTTTCTGTCCTCAAAGGCCTTTTCCTCTTGCTCTTCTTTTTTTTTTTTTTTTTTTTTTTTAAGATTTTATTTACTTATTCATGAGAGAGAGAGGTGGAGACACAGGCAGAAGGAGAAGCAGACTCCCTGGGGAGAACCTGATGTGGGACTTGATCCCAGGACCCTGGCATCACCACCTGAGTCGAAGGCAGATGCTCAACCTCTGAGCCACCCAGGTGCCCCTTCCTCTTGCTTTTATTGGAACTTTCCTATAAGCTGTATTGTGACATAGATTATACACTTTCTGGTTTAGGGGACTTACTCAGTTTTTGATAGATATTAGGAACCGAGCAAACATCACTGTTTTATAAGAAGCTTGGTGAATAAACCTATTGTCCCTCTAAATACAAACAGTATCAGAATTTAGACTGAAATACAAACTCTTATATAAGACTTTATCCACATTTATCAAACAACATAGTACAAATATTGACTCAAATGTTTGTATATTTTTGCCTGGGTAAGGCAGAGCAAATATTGAAGAATGCATATATTTTATGTAAACATACTTCTGCTTGGGGACAGACTTGTAAATGTTTTAAGTATAATTATTTTGAACTTCAGTTGGGTACTGAAATAAATAGAGTTTCATAATTGGAAGGGAACATAATAATCTCTTGCTTTACTTTTTTATGGATAAGAACATTCAAACACTGAGTTTTAAGATGATTTCTCATCTCCGTTCTCTTTTCAAGAACTGATTTCTCCATTTGGACAGTTATATTGGTGCAGTTTATAAATTTTTTTAAAGATTTTATTTCTTCATGAAAGAGAGAGGCAGAGGGAGAAGTAGGCTCTTTGAAGGGAGCCTCATATGGGATTCGATCCCAAGACCCTGGGATCACAAACTGAGCCAATGGCAGATACTCAACCACTAAGCCACCCAGGTGCCCCAGTTTATGAATCTTATCTTAGATTTTTACCCTTTTACGTATGTATGTGTTTAATTTTTTAAAGGATTATAATAAAATCCTTAAAAGTTAATGGTATATAATCCAATTTTCATTTTAGTAACAAATTTACAGGAAGAAAAAAATTTCTGTGGAAATAGTGAACCTTGAACATTTATATTTTAGTTCCCTTATATTGATGCATAAAAGAAAGTATTAGATATATATATCTATAACCTCCATATGTACATTTTACAGTACTAAATAATAACATATAATTTTCACATTTAAATGGCAAAGCACAAAAATAGCTAGTTCCATCAAACAATATGTGTCACATGATTTTCTTAGGGCATAAACATATGTTAGTTAAGTCATTTAGTCTAACAGGTAGACATATTATCTTCATTTTTCAGGTGGGAAATTTATGGATATAAAAGTCATTTGTCCAAGATTGCACATCATACGATTCTTGAGTTGACACTCTTCATACTAAAATATTTTGCCTTTAAACCAATTTTAATGATGAATACAACGCAGAGCAGGACAGAAGGATTCTGGATCAAACAATGGTTAATTCTGGGGTAGGTAAAGATAGGGTAATGATTTCAGGAGAGTAATTCTCCCAGAGAAAGACTGATTTTAAAAGATTAGGAATAATCTGACTTTTCCCCTTTTCTACCATAGTACCATTTGCAAATGAACAGATTTTCTATAAATATACACACATTTCTTACATAGGACTGTGACTAATCTAGTTGGATAACACCAGAAAGCTGTATGATCAATTTATAGAAACCTCTGTGCTGTACACCATTTCATGTTTCCCTGAGAGGAGAAACTTTACCAGTGAAGGATCTCCTTAGATATATATTTGTCTAAACTAATTTGCATTATCTAAAGTAATTAGGGATTTTATCTAAAGTAACTTGCAATTTAAAAATGTCAAGTCTCTCAAGAGACATGGTTTAGTACAGTGTTTCTCATTATATGCTCTGAGAAACTCTGGGGAACACAAAGGATGGAAGTGGGGGTGGGAAGGAGTCAGGGTGCTTAGGCTGCTGAGCCCCAGAGTGGCTTTGACAGAAACAGACCCAGCTGCATGTAGTATACTGTTTTCCTTGGGCTGCCCTGACAAAGTAGCACAAACAAGATGTTTCAAGAGGACATAATTTATTCTCTCACTGTGTGGGGGCAAAAAGTCTATGTAGGATCAAGGTGTTGGCAGAGATGATTCCTTAGGATGGGTAGTGGAGAGAATCTGTCCTTTCCTCTCATACAGATTCTGGTGTCTGTAATCCTTGGCATTCCATGGCTTGCAGACTCATTGCCCTGCTCCTCTGGCTTCATACGGTGGGTTCAAGTATGAAATTAGGTTCCACTAATCTTCCTGTTTTTCAGTCAGTTGATTTGAGACTTTAACTACATATGCCAATCCCTTCACAGTAAGACCTAGCTAAGTGCTTGATCACACAATTGGGAGAAAGTATGTTTATACAAGGAGCTGCAAACCCCAGGTACTCCATTAGTTTCCTAGGGCAATACTAACCAACTGCCATAATTATCGGCTTAGAATAATGAAAATTTATTGTCTCACAATTCTGCAGGCTGGAAGTTCAAAATCAAGGTTTTGATAGAGCCGTGCTCCCTCTGAAATGTTAGTGGAATCCTTCCTTGCCCCTTCCTATATGTTGGAGATTTTCCCTCAGTCTATGACATTCCTTGACTTAGAGAAGTATCACTGCAACTGGCCATCTGCAGATGACATTCCTTCTGGGTCTTCTACATCTTCTTCCTTCCGAGCATGTCTGCATCCATGTCCAGATTCCCCCCTTTTATAAGGATGCCAGTCATATTTGATTAGGGTTCAGCCTAGTGACCTCATTTTTAAAAATATTTTATTTATTTATGAGAGAGAGACACAGAGAGAGAGAGAGAGAGAGAGAGAAAGAGAGAGAGAGAGAAAGAGGGAGGCAGAGACACAGGCAGAGGGAGAAGCAGGCTCCATGCAGGGAGCCTGACGTGGGACTCGATCCTGGGTCTCCAGGATCAGGCCTTGGGCTTATGATGGCGCTAAACGACTGAGCCACTCAGGGCTGCCCTTGTGACCTCATTTTAACTTGATTACCTCTTGAAAGACCCAATTTTCAAATAAAGCCATATTCTGAATTACTGAGGGTGAGGACTTAAACATATTTTTTTGAGCGGGACATAATTCACCTCATAGAATCTAATTTATATATTGGACTTTCTACCATACTTGGTTTAAACAAGGAATCCATGCCTAAAAGAAAACCCCGCTGACAAAATCCCTAAAGGTTTTTAACCAAGTGACACCAAGTTTAATACAAGTGCATATGTTTTAGAAAAAAAAAAATTGGAATGTAAATTAAAGAGAAAATCACTCACCTTTTGAACTGGAAATTCCACCTCCAAATATTTACTCCAAAATACATAACAAAACCAAACTAGCGAATTCATATATATATATACACACACACACAAGTAAATATTCACAGTAATACAATTTGTACTATTTCTATAAAACAGAAACCAGATCAAATAACCATTAGCAAATTATCTAAAATGAGGAAACAGGTGTATGCATCAATTTAGATAATATTCACAGACTACATGATGCCAATGAAAGTTGAAGAACCATATAAACACAAGATATTATAACAAAACATGCTATTTTTAATGCAAAAGTATGGAATTGTAAAACTTGCACAGATAAATAAATACTTGCTGTAGGATGGTGATGACTCTAAATATTACCTCTGGAACTGACGAGAAAGAAACCAGTTTTGGAAGGCAAAATTGGGCTTCAACTTTTCTGTGTGTAGTATTCACTTAAAAAAAAAAAAACACTGAAGCAGATATATGGTCCTTGTTAAGATTTGAAAAAACTAGCACTGATGATTATTGCCTTATTCTCTATGTCTTTGTTTCTGTAATTTTAGATGTTCTATTGTTTTTAATCAAAAATACCTAAAAAACCAAGTTGTTCCAATATTAAACTCTGCAGGTTTTACTTCTGAAAATAAACATATTACTATAAACAAGGCAAGCAACCTCCATGTGGTTCTTTTTTTCTCATTAAAACAATATTTGCTTCTAAGAAGTATTATGAAGAAACAATTTGGAGGGAAGTGTTTTGAAATTTTGAAATCCCTATTTAAGACTAAAGTATTCATGTAATCATAGAAACAATTTGGCCAGATTTTTATAAAATTAAATAATATAGATTGGTGATCTGTAATACAGAAAATTACAGTGGGATTTTGGTAATATTTTGGAGCTATTTACTTTTTATTTGTGATTAATTAATTATTGGCTAGAGTCAAGACAGATTAAATACAAATTATACAAGATAAAGATTTTCAGAAATTTATTTATTTCTATCTATGATTAATGTGATAGTATGCTTTTTCCAAAGATTTATCTTAATGGGATCATTTTTATCAGGGTAAATGTTAGATTCTGGAGTATAGCTGGCTGATTAATAGTGAAAGCTTGCCATCTGGTGGACAAAGTGAAAACTTTGGCAACTTTCTGGCTAGAAAACCGGTAAATCTGTATCCTTTGGGATTAAGCATTTGCTTTGTGTGTATTTATTTGTAGCTCATGGCTGGGTAGCCTGAATCACACACACGTACACACACTCAACAGCCCTAATGGATTTTCATTTGTATTTAGACGATTAGTATGAAGTGCTCTAATGAGGATGATTTAGATTAATCTGCACAAAATGTGATTTTCCTTGAGCTATATTATCTCATCAACCCTGTTTAGACACTGCTTTTGAAATAATTTGAAGAACTTTAATTCACAGTCATGTGCAAATAAATGTCATGTATGGTTCATAGTCCTTTTGGTGCATCCTCCTTTTTAAACTCCTGAATAATTCACCTAAATGTTAAATTCACACCCTCAACCACCACCCCTGCCAAATTTACATACCCAAATTAACCATAAGAGTGAGCAAATAGAGTGAGTTCTGTGTTGCCCACCAGACCAGATTGTTTCAGTGAGGATTCTGGGAACTCCTTCAAATCCACAAACTTCCTTTAAAGGGAGATTAGGATTGAAAGAAATGCTCTTTTCCTTTTCACTTTGCATGCCGCATGGCCCTGGGGTGATGGAAGATTAGAGGTCTCGCAGTACTGTGTAACAGTGAACATTAGAACGTTTGCTTGCTTGAGTTCAATCTTAGCTTTTGGAGAGAGACAGAGATGCTGTCTGATAGAGGGTGAGAGCTGCACTGGACAGAGATTAGTAGGATAGCAATGTTGCTCTCCTCCTGAATTAACTCCTCCTAGACTCTCCATATGCACCTTGGGCTAATTTTTAAGAGACAAACAAGGTCTTAAAGTGTAAAATAAAATAGGAGTGGGCTTTGCAAACTAAAAAAAGATATCTGTATATGCTGCCATTCAGCTGCTTCCTCTTCGCCATTTTGTTGTCATGATATGACTTGCAGACATAGATTATATGGGTCAGAGCTGAAATGTGTAATGAATGTTTAATGTTCCTTTTTTCTTCTTTTGCAAAATTTTCTCATTTACTTATTTATTACCTCCTTCTGTGTATATTTTCTTAGGAGTCATGTTTTGCAAACATGTTGCCCAATGTGGTGATTTCTGAGACAATATGGGACACACAAGAGGATGATGGTGGTTAAGGGCCTTGGCCAATGGACAAATCTAATTAGGTTATGTTGCAGAGTTACTATCATTTGAGATGTTTCATGTCATGCATGTGAAAGGAATACAAGAGAAAGCCAGCTGCACAAGGAGAACCTTGTACTAATGGCGTTTACATGAGGTAGTGAATCACGCTGCCACCTACCATTATGAGTTATCTGTAAAGCACAATGGTTTCTGTGAAATCATGAAAGATGGAACTAAAATCAGAGCTACTGAACAAGTAAAGGTGCTAATTATCTTAAGTGATTATTGGGATCTCAAAGTAAAGATTTTTGTTAAACAAAAAAGTCATAATTCTTAAAATGGCTTAGAAAACAAATTATTAGCAGAACTTTATGTCCACAAGAGGGAAGAAAATAAAAGTAGTATTGGTGAAGAACAAATAATATT
Source organism: Canis lupus dingo (assembly GCF_003254725.2). Taxonomy (NCBI): domain Eukaryota; kingdom Metazoa; phylum Chordata; class Mammalia; order Carnivora; family Canidae; genus Canis; species Canis lupus. The sequence continues at coordinate 10,416,065 of NC_064243.1, forward strand.
CACAGGTAAATTAGGATGCATATATGAGAAAATTAGGGTAAGGATATGAAAAAATACAATGTGGGAATTTGAAAAGATCCCCTTCTCAAACAGTACAAGTACTGAAGACACAGAAATGATGTTCAGGAGATTTAAAGAAACACATTAATTTCTCTGTCTAGATTGATTGTATCAATAAATGCCATGTGTAGCATTTGTAGGATTTGCAAATAATGGTGAAATTCAACATTTTTTCTTATAATGAGCTTCCCCAAACCAGCAGAAGCATAAATATATTTCAAGTTTTGTCCTCATCTGGAAACTGTAAGAGTATCTTAGAGGAACTTTGTTGATGTCTGTATTATTGATGCCCTTCAATATTTGGTTTGGTGATGTTTCATCTCTCAAGTTGCAAATTAAAGTCTCAATGTTTCATAAAACACTGTCTTCTTCACAGAGAGAAGTTATCGTCATAAACTCTTGGGTTTGAAAAATAGTTCTGGAAGGTGTCACTTAATGGTTAGTGTTATAAGGCTACTTCAGTCAAAACAATGAGGAAGCCGCAATAACAAATATATAATTCTCCTCCAACACTGAGTAATCTTGTGGTTTAGCAGAGGGAGGTTTCTCACAGGGGTATTTGAATAGAAAGGAGAATTGCAGGAATAATTCCAACAAAATAGTAGGCCATATTTTCTGTCTGTTTTGAAGAGGATGGGTAGTCATGAATGTAGCCTACTTAGAAGAAAAACCCCATCATGTAAACCAGTTGGATAAGTCTCTTTATGACCCTAGGGGGAAAAATGTTTTGCCTTTAAGTGGACTTAGAAACCCAATTTTTGGAAACATGACTCAAAAAAGGAAATGGTGAACTGTTTCCATTCTCACAGGGGATTCAGAGTGAGGAAAAATATCAGCGAGTCTCAAGTCTTATTGAAAACCACTTGGACAAACTGTAGAATCAAAATTGAAAAATAGCTACCCTCTCTCTCAACACAAGTGTGAGACAAGATGATGGGCCTGTTCAGAAAACTTACACTCAGCCTCAGAAAATTGGTTTTATGAGGAGGAGAAAAATTTTGTGAGGTAAAGGCTAGTACAGACTTGGGATAACAAAATATTGATCTTCCCTTAGACCAGTTCTGGATTTCAGTGACAACAATAAACACTTTGCTCTAGTGTTCAAATTCTTACAGATGAATAAGCTTCTTGTCTAACAAGTACTGGGAGTCAGGACAGATATTGACTGACTTCACTTGAAAATAAAATCTATGTGCTCTTCTCTCAACTTCTATCAAGAACTGAATATTCATTCAACAAATAGTAAGAACAAGTTTTACATTAAAATCAAAATGTCATTATTAGTTTAGATACCCAGCAGGAAATTGATGGATCATTTGATTTTTATTGAGATAAACTATTTACCAAGATGAAGGTGTGGGAACACCAGGGATGCTGTTTAATTTCTGAATCAGAAGCATGGAGAGGTTAAAATCTGAAGTAGAAATGCGTAGGGACCCATAAGGAGAGTCTTAAAGAGCAGGGCTTCTCAAAACACGTGTAGTAAAGAACTGGGTTTAGTTTTTTGTTTGTTGGTTGGTTTTCTGTATTCCCAGTCTGTTGAAGATCAATACTTTAAAATTAAAGTAAAGTGAAAAGGAAATAAATTACAAGACATTTGTCAAATTAAAAATTGGAAAATGAAAATAAACCACTAAAAAAATGAAGTAAAAAAAAGATAATGTAAATACAAGTCTAGTTCTGGTATTATCAGATTTGACAGATACAAATTTACCCTGTGAAATTGCTGTAACATTTTCTAAATTCTACTCATCATGTTTGCAATTAGTTCATTGCAGGCCTGCAGCAATAATTGGCAGAGTGATATTGGTCAGTAAAACATAATTTGAGCAGCAGTGCTATAGAGTTCACCTCCTGGGAGGAGTAATAACCCTCACAACGCACAGCACCAGGTTACTGAAAGGGGACAGGGAAATAGATACAGAGACCACATTTTCCTCCCTTTGGGGCAGCCCATTGGTCAAACCCTACTGAAAGCTACATGGCTTGGGAAACCACAGCAAACATGGTGGGAGGGTGGAGGGGAAAGGATACTGATACAAAGAATATTCTTTACTACTTGATGACTGCTCAATGACTTGACCTCAAAGGCATTTCTTGCTAGCTTTTACATAGTGTGATTGGGGTCGAAATTCAAAATTTTGAATTTATTAATTTCTTATTTTCTGCTTTCCATTAACCACTAATAAGTGATTTGCTTTTTTGATAACTGTATCAACAAAAATGCAAAACAAAACAAAACAAAAAAAAAGATGAGTAGGTGTAGAGTGTATCAGTTCATGACACATCCATGAAATCTTAAATATTTCCGGAGAAGGAAGGGAAGGGTGGATGTCTCACAACCCTATAGGTTTATTCTTTTCTACTCTCTATGTAATTCATAGAAAGATAATTAGAAATGTCCCATTCTACTTTCTTATTTTCTACACCTTTATGAATTAAACCAAAAGCAATCCTCTCCTTCATCATATTTTTGTTTTACTTTCTACCAGATATTTACAATTGGCAAACACTATTATTTTCCTCGTATAAAAAAGAAAAATGTTCTTTCTTTCCAGCCTAGTATTCACTCTCTTACTTGCCCTTCCTCCATTGGTAATCAGCAAACTCCTCCAAGTTACTGTTTACCCTTGTCTTTAAGTATTTTCCCCCCTGGGCAGCCTGGCTGGCTCAGTGGTTTAGCGTCTGCCTTCAGCCCAGGGCATGATCTTGGAGACTTGAATGGAGTCCCACGTCAGGCTCCCTGCAGGGAGCCTGCTTCTCCCTCTGCCTGTGTCTCTAACTCTCTATGTATCTCATGAATAAATAAATAAAATCTTAAAAGAAAAATAAATATTTCCCCCCCTTCATAATTGACATCAGGCCTATCAAATCATCCTGTCAAGTCTACCAATGACCTCCATGTTGAAAAGCCAATGGTCACTTTTCAGTATTTATTTTAATTGACCCAATAGCAGAATTTGATAGTCTCTCCTTCCTTGAATAATTTTCTTCACCTGATTTCAGGAAGTCTCCCTTTAGAAAGTCTTTCTTCTCTTTTCTGTCCATTCCTCCCAGTTTCTAATACTTTAACATTGAAACTTATGACTCAGATTTTTTCTTTATTCCCTATCTTCATCCATTCCTTGGTGATTTTTTTTCAGTGTTACATTTTTATATGCTATATATATATATATATATATATGCCTGCAAGTCCAAAGTTCATATTGCTACCCTAGACCTTTTACTTAATTTACTAACTCATATAGACAACCGTTTACTTGAACCCTTCACCTGGATGTGTACTAGGCATCACAGTTTCATATGTTAAAATCTTAGATGCTGGTCTTACTTTAGAAGCTTAATTATGCCATCTCTCTATCTCATGTACTGGCAATAACATCATATTTCTATTTTTCTCAAAGCTTACTTTTCTTATTTTTTAAATATTTTTTTATTTGTTTGAGAGAGAGTGATAAATGGAAAAAGAGAGGGAGAGAGAGACAGAGAGAAAGAGAGAGAGAGAGTAGGAACTAGGGGAAGGGCTAGAGGGAGAGGGAGAAGTACACTCAGGACTTAACCCCAGGACCCTAGGATCATGACCTGAGTCCAAGGCAGACACTAAACCAACTGAGCCACCTAGGAATGTGGCTTACTTTTCTTAATCAGAAAATCCTATTAGATCTACCCTGAGTTTGTCCAATGATTTAAACAGGTACATGGCTGGGTAAAGACAGTGTCAGCTCTTAGCTGAGTAATTCAACTCTTCCCCTTATGCTCTCCCCTCTTTTGGTCTGCATTCAACACAACTAGCCCTGTCAAATGCAATCATTTATTCCCCCTGCAAATCATCTTATTTGGAATGAAAGCAAATGATTTACAATGACCAATATGACCCTCTAATCCACTCCCAACATCTTCCTTCTAATGAGGGCCCTGGCTTACTCCCTTCACCTACGTGACTCTCCTTGATGAAGCATAAACTCAGTGAGAGCACTCCTCCTTGAGTCCCAAATGCACTCCCTTTCCCTCTGGAATGTTGTCTCCTCTGATATCCTCCAGGCTCCCATCCTCACATTCTCCAGATCTTTTCTCATATGTTACTTTTGCATCTTCTTTAACCCGTCCTTTTATTTTTTTATGTTTTTTAATTACAGCTAACATACAGTATAATATTATTTTCATGTGTACAATTTATTGATGCAGCATTTACATACAACAGTTGGTGCCCATCACAAGTGCCTTCTTAATTCTCATGACCTATTTAACCCATCTCCCCACCCAGCTCCCCTCTGGTAACCATCAGTTTGTTCTCCATAGTTAATATCTATTTCTTGGTTTTCCCTTCTCTTTTTTCCCCTATGATCATTTTGTTTGTTTGTCTCTTAAATATGACTGAAATCATATGGTATTTGCTGACTTATTTCACTTCACATAATACCTCTAGTTCCATCCACATCACTGCAAATCCTAACCCATCCATTTAAATTTAATACTTCTTCCAGCATGTGTTCTCTTTCTATGTTTCATTTTTCTCCTACTTATACATTGTTTTCTACCATACTGTATAAGTACAGGCCATGTCCTCAAATAGACTATAAGTTTCACATATGCTTAAGATTCCTGGTTCTTAGTTAAATGACATATCTCCAATATTCAGAACCAATCCTGACAAATCCTGGTTAGTACATTATTGTTGAATTAAAAAAGATAATCTCCTGTCCAACATTACAATGTTTTTCAATGAGCAATGATCCATATTATGAGTTTTTGAATGATTTACTCATAACAAAGTGGGTGTTATGACTTTTAAAGATTTTTTTTCTAGTTCCCACCTATATAAAATTACCACTATTAAAAAATAAAGTATAACAACTATTTGAGAAACAAAAATACAATTTTCCACAGAAGTTAAACCATTGTATTTTTTTTAAAGGAAGTATAATTAATTCTGCCATTTGGTTTTCACATGTTGGTGAATGGTAAGAACTGCTATTTTTGGATTGCTCTCAAACTTTCAGGTATAAAGGTGTTTAGAAATTTGGAGATATTCTCTTCTGCTTCCAAAGCTACCACTCAAAAGATTAGCAAAACAGGAGAAGCTACCTAGGTCTTATTCAATTTAATAATACTTGAACAAAGTGGGAGTAAGGGGTGCCAACCCTCTGTGCACTCAAAAATCTGTGTATAACTTTAAATCTGAGACTCCCCAAAACTTAACTAATGATATCCTACTGTTGACTGGAAGCCTTATGAATAACACAAATGGTTAACACATGTTTGTAAGTTATATGTATTATATACTGTATTCCTCAGTAAAGGAAGCTAGAGAAAATAAAATGTTATTAAGAAAAATCATAAGGAAGAAAAAATACATTTACAGTATTATACTGAAAAAGGTCAATGTATAAGTGAACCCATGCAGTTCAAACCCACTGTTGTTCAAGGAAGAACTCTAAATTTTTGATTTATAAAATATTGACACTTATGCTCCCTTCTACTTTTTTCTAATGAATTGTTTCTCTCCATCCTTAGCCAAGGTTATAGTTCAATGACTTAAAGTGAACATTAAAATTAAGTACAATTCAGATTTTTCTGGGTTATAAAGCTATATTCATTCATGTATGTAGCCAAATATTTTAATTAATTGTGATATCTCTCTTGTAGCCAATTACCACCAGTCATTAAATCTAATCAAAAGACCCACTATAAAAAAAGATCCATTATAAAAATTATTTATTAGAAGTTATATTAAATAATTTATTCAATTTAATTATACATATATGTAACTAAACATGAGCAGTATCTAAATTAAAGCTAACTTATTATTGAGTTAGGCTGTAATTCTGCCTCATTATTCTCTTTTCTAACCCACCCTCCCTCCCACGTCAAATTTTATTTCAACCACTACCAAGAAAATCAAACTCAATCATGAAGAAAATCAAACATATGTATAGCCTTAGGAATATTTATCATTTAATTTAATACACTACCCATTATAACATCTCCAAAATCTTAAAGCAATTGAAGAAAAAGTCAAAGTTGACATTGGTCTGCCACTAATATCTTGTCCTTAATTTGTTTCAAGTTACAAATATTTCCAATACTATATGTATGTATATGTATATTTCTAATACTACACATATGAATGTATATGGACATATCTAATGGAATTTTACTGAAAAATCAAACAAAATTATATAAGAATATTTAATGGATTTAAAATAAAAGAAAGACGTGGTATTATTTCATTGGGTATAATGCACACTACACAAAATACAATTAAGGCACCATTGGTGAACTATAAGATACTCTCCTGAATGAGAAAAATATTGGCAATGTGATTACAAAATGACTTCCATGCCAAACTTTTACAATTAGACAATTTCAATTTTCTTTAAACTGACAAGTTCCAACCAGATGAAGAAATTCTGAAAGAAGAAAGAAAGTAGGGAAAGAAGGAAGGAAGGATGGAGGAGAGAATAGTGAGGGACATAGGAAGAAATAAAAAAGAACAGGAAAGTAAAAAGAGGCTTAGGAGACTTTCACAGTCTGGAGAATATAGTAGATTTGGTATTTATTAGTAGTAAAATATTGGGGAGAATAAAACATATGGGCATAGTGCCTCATTTTTGGAAGATTTTTCTATATGGATTCAGTTTCTTTGGTAGTTATAGGATCATTTATTGATAAAAAAAAGTGTTTATTGTTTGTAAATACTGTTTCTCCCTAAAGTAGTGTATCTACACCTCTTGTTTTTTTAAAATTTGGTTTATCAGGTTTATCAGAGATTCAATAACTAAGTAGTCTTTTCAAAGAAATAACTTTTTTAAGATCATTTCATCCATTTTTTTTTTGTTTCTATTTTACCAATTTCAGCTCTTTATTTAAAAAATTTGCAGTAAGTAGAAGTGAAACTATTGGCAGGACATTTGTCTATGGTGACTTGGAAACATTGGCTGAACTTGTGGACATGGACAAGGTGGTTTTCAGGAAGAATGTTGGAAAGTTAAGCTTGTTACTGTAACCTGTTGTTGATAAGATAGAGTAAGAAAGTATGTAAGCAGAATTAGAGGTAATATAAAAATTCAGAGTAGAAAAACAGAATTGTTTCACACTTTCACACACTTTCACTCTTCAGACAATAAGAGATAATTAACTTGAAATACCAAAAGCGAAAAATCAAATTATGAGGCTGAGCATTAAGACATATCTCATGGCATGAATCAAGGTGAGTACATGGCCATCCATCATTCCTTTGTTAATATGTTTGGATCAAGTATCAAGACACTTGCTGTTTGAGGCAAGAGCACTTTTTTTTTCTTTTTTAAAGATTTTATTTATTTATTTGAGAGAGAGAGAGAGAGAAAGAGAGAATGTGCAGGGGAATGGGCAGAGGGAGAGGGAGAAGCAGACTCCTGCTGAGCAGGGAGCCCATGTGGGGCTCAATCCCAGGATCATGACCTAAGCTGAAGACAGACACTTAACTGACCAATATACCCAGGCACTCCTAGGCAAGAGCACTTTTTGAGTCCATCTACAATCCAATTGTCAGATATAGTTTCCTTATTAAAAAACAAAAGCAAAAACAAAAACCAAGAATTATTTCCTTAAATATGGTTTTGAAAAATGATATACTTTTTGCCAAAAGTGATTGAAGGTAGACCAATCTATTGAGAAAGAAATGCTTGCCTATTGGGTAAAAAATAATAATAATCTGAAGAACCAATTTCTTTTTTTTTAATAATTTTTTTAATTTTTATTTATTTATGATAGTCACAGAGAGAGAGAGAGGCAGAGACACAGGCAGAGGGAGAAGCAGGCTCCATGCACCGGGAGCCCGACGTGGGATTCGATCCGGCTCTCCATGATCGCGCCCTGGGCCAAAGGCAGGCGCTAAACCACTGCGCCACCCAGGGATCCCTGAAGAACCAATTTCTTGTCCTTGTAATATTGTACAGACTGAGTAGTGTGTGTTCACAGCTTTGGGAATAACAACATTCAAATGAAAAATAAGTTTACTGGTGTATTTATAAATTGCAAAATAAAAAATTAGTGTAGGACTATGAACATCAAGTTTTCTCTTTTTTTATCTATTTATTTTAGAGAGAGCAAGAACAAAGGGAGGGGCAAAGGAAGAGGGAGGAAGAGAATCCCAAGCAGACTCTGCATTGAGCATGGAGCCCCACATGGGGCTGGGTCCCAGGACCCCGAGATCATTATCTGAGCCAAAATCAAGAGTCAGACGCTTAACTGACTGAGCGACCCAGGTGCCCCTCAAGTTTTCAATGGTTGTGTCAGCCATAACAAAAACCTTAGCAAACTGTTATTTTAGTAATTCAAAAGTTCTGGGAACCAACCCAATACAAAACCAAAACTAAATAAATAAGGAGCATTCCTATAAGTAGAATTTTCTCTGCATTTAAACAGCAAGAGATTACCTTTATCACACTTCTTAAATCCATCCTAATTTTTTCTTATTTTAAGGAAATTTCCTAAAGTGTAGGATTTAGGAAGGGCCTTCTGAGAAGGACAAAAAGCAACAATGGTCTTTCCTTTCATTATCACTTTGTGTCTGAATCCACATGGTTTAGACCAAATATGAACTTCCAATGTTTCAGAATTTTTTAAAGAGATAATCTCTACACACACACACACACACACACACACACACACAAACACACCCTATAAAATCAACTATTTTGAACTTCAGAAATTATTGGAAGAGTCATGAAACTCTAATGAATAGGAGTAATATTATATATTAAAAACAAAGAATCAATTTGTTGTTGCCCCCTCTCTGTACTTTTGGAATCGATTTGTCACTGTCATGTGGAAAGGATGAAGCTAAACTTAAGTGGGGAAAAAAGACTTAGGTGGGTAAAGGATAGCACAGAGCAGTGATTAGGGGACAAACACAGCCTATGGAATAGCCCCACCAAGGATACTGGAAATGGAAAACCATGCTTAATGCCAGCAGGAGTGAGTCAAACCACAACGACGTATGAAGAATGTGAAGAAGTGGGCATGGTCATATCTGTTCTTCTTTGCGAAATCAATATTTCTTTTACTTCTTTTAATCAATATTTTGTTTCCTAAGATCATAGAACAGTGTATGACAAGCTAAGTTTTCAATATACATTTGTTGAATTGTTGAATCTTCTTTCAAAGGACAGATTGATTCTAAAGGTTATGTAAATATGATTTAATTGACATAACAAGATATTGTAGAGGTTGAATACATATTCATCTTTTGCCATTGTGACTTTATCAAAGTACTAAAAATGAGAATGTAATTGTCTGGCATGGTGAACAACTGCTCCAAGGCCCATAAAGAACACTACTAGCCATCTTTAGCACACATCACCTAGAAACAGCTTTGCCTATCTCAGGTATCTGTGTCATGTCATGGAAAAATGAAGGTGAAAAATAAGGGCCAAATCTGGGATTCAATATTACTAGTTTCCTCAATCTGTTACATGAAATACTACTCCCTTTGAATGTCAGTTGCCAGACACTTGTGCTTTTGTTGAAGAAAAGCAAATCTAGCAACTTCCAACACTATCAACACCATGATAGCAATAATAAGACTCATCAAGAGACTTTGGGTCCAAAATCCAAGCTTCCTATAAGAATTGGATCATTTCCAAATCAGCAAATGACAGCTGCATTGGGAAATGGCAGTAGCACCTCAGGGCTTGCATGATGATTGATTCTAGAAGCATCTCTTTCTGCTTACTAGGGGGTGGCTTCTGCACTTGCCGAGGGTAGTCTATGCAACAAGTTATGATATTAACACCCAAGAGATCCCACGGATGTGTGGGTGTCTCTTCTATGTGTTATTGTCTTGTGACTGCAGATCTGCTTATTGTTTTCAACAGCTTGATAACCATTTGCTTCTGGAAAGTTACATATGAGTAGAAATCTGTCCTTACCTTGATATGGAAGAACCACTGTGAGAGGGATAACTTTGATCTCCTCTCCTTGGACATAAAGTTATTACCTATGACTTTTACAATTATGGACTAAGTCCCTTTTTATAATGATTGTCACCTCACTGATTAGAAGATTTAAAAATAATAATAATAAAAAAGATATATAGACCAGAAACATAAGAAAGGAATACAGTTTCCCTTAAAACTCTCTGACCTTGTTTACTTCTTGATGTTTTATCTTTTCCTTCTAATTTCTTCCTCTTTATCTCTCCATATTTTTTTAAAGATTGTATTTGTTTATTCATGAGAGACACAGAGAGAGGCAGAGACACAGGCAGAGGGAGAAGTAAGTGCCCTAGAAGGAACCCGATGCAGGACTCGATCCCAGGACCCCAGGATCATGACCTGAGCCAAAGGCAGACGCTCATCCACTGAGCCACCTAGGTGTCCCTCTGCATATTTTTATATATCACATTAACTTTGCTTATCAAAAAGTCTTTCTTCTTTCCTCCTATTTTCTTTTTGATAAGCTCTAGCTTAGTTAACTATTGTACACTTTGTACATTGTTGAATAGGTAGGGGTGTGATAAGACATAGCATCAGAACAATTTATATTTTAAAACAATAAATACATGGGTATTTTACATTTATCAATTATGTGGAATTTTACAATACTTGAGTAGTAAGTAGAAGGAAGACAATTTAAAACTTTTGAAGAATATTTTAAAAACACATTCAAATTTATTTTTAAAATGAGTAAAAAGTTTTAAAATATTTCTCTTGGATGGGGTGCCTAAGTGGCTTAGAGGGGTGAGCATCTGACTCTTGATTTTGGCTCAGGTCATGATCTCAGGGTCATGAGATCAAGCCCAGAGCCCAATGTCTGGCCCCACTCTCAGTGGGGAGTTTGCTTTAGATTCTCTTTCTCCCTCTTTGTGCCCCTCTCCACCCCCAGAGAGGGAGCTTTTGATCTCTTTCTCTTTCTCAAATAAATAAATAAATCTTTGAACAAATAAATAAAAATAAAATCTTTCTCTTGGATATTCTGGATGACTACAAGCTTCAACTTGTGGTATTATATGAATATACAACGTGATATAGGGAACTAAATATTTTGTATACTTCATTTGGATTATTCAGTTATTAATTTCCCATTTATTTAAAACTTATTGTGTTTAGAAAGTTATATGATGCCAAAGCACTACAGTAACCTTTTTGACATGTTCATTATATGACTGAAAGTTATGCCATTATACTGTCATAATCAGATAAAAAGCTGTATTTTCTATACTAATATTAAACTTAATCCTGGTTGTTTTTCTAAAATATTTTCAGAATAGTGTCTAGTGTCTTCAGATTTTTTTTAAAAAACTGCTATATTGAGGTTTAAATGACATATGGAAAACTGTACATACTTAATGCATATAACTCAATGAGTTTGGGCAGAAGTATATACACCATGAAAACACCACCATCATGAAGTTCATAGACACATCCATCACCTCACAATTTCCACCTCCTCCATTTTTTTTTTTTTTTTTTGTGGTAAAAATACTTAACATATGATCTACCCTCTTCTTCGAAATCTAAGTCAATTTTTTTTTTGGAAAATTTAGAAGCTGTTTCTAGAATTTCCATGATGATACAAAAGCATAGAAGAACCAATATGATCTTGAAAAATAAGAACAGAGCTGAGGGCTCAGTCTTGATACCATGTTTTTTTTGTTCCCTTCAATTTATTAAATCATGCAATTCATGTCTTTGCTTAATTTTTTTCATGAAATGCTATGGAATTATATATCATATTCCTGCTCCCTCTCCTCTTCCATCTTTTTTATTAATTTTTTATTTGAGTGTGATTGATACACAATGTTAAATTGGTTTCAGGTATACAACAGTGATTTGATCAGTTTTTTTAATAACTTATTCACTGTTCTACATTTGCTTTACTTGATATAAAGGTTTGCTTTTCAATTATATCTGTTCCACTCTTTATTGGTTTTTAGTGAGATGGTTACATGTCACATTGTGTTTCCAATATTATTATTTATCTTTCATAAGAATTTATTCTTATTTTGTGGGTATACTATGAATTTTAATTGAGTACAATGATTATGACTATGCTTTACAAGTTTCTTCTGGTTTTAGCTTTTCTCTGTTTATTATAGTGATTGAGATATACTGAATGATATAAAATATTTATTTTGCTTGTCTACTCATATTTATATTTGATCATTGTACACAAGATTCTGATTACTGTGGTGATTCTCTTCTGATTCCGGGGTTGGGGAAAGTTGTGTTTATAAGTGTGGGCTCCTCAGACCACCTGACAGATGTTAAATGCAACACTACTTGCACGACTTGTTCTCTCCTGTCCCAAATAATGTTTGCATTTTCTGCCATAGCTTGGAAGTCAATGCCACGCTTTCTTGCCATTCTGGGCAGATGGAAACTGGAGTATGAAACACACCCAGTTTCCTCCTGAACTACCCTCTGATTACCTCAGGAATCCTACATTCTCTGTATTTGTGTTAACTCCAAGACTGTGCCTTCTGGCACTAATCTTACCTCCTCAGCTGTCTGCTATTGGTTTTGTCTTTCATTTCTTGTTTTTGTTTATTTTAATCAACCTAATTTTGTTAGTATTTAATCTATTTTAGCAATTCTTAAAATTGTGAAATATACTACTCTTAGAAGTCTTTCTAGTTTTAGTGCATTGTGATTGATCGATTAAAATTCTATTTTAATTATTTTTTATTTCATTATTTTGTCTGGAGAAGATATAAGTGCTGATATTGACACTGATGATCATATCTTCAAAATAGTAATCATAGAATTCTTCCTTTAAGCAAGGATCAGGACTTATTCATCTATTTTATTAAACAACTAGAAATTGATCTTTCGCATAGTATAGTTTTAATAATAATGTTGGATAATAGTCAAACATCATATTATCACTTGCCATATACCAAGCCTTTGCTAAGTCTTCAATTAATTTTCACAACAATACTCTGAGGTCAATACTGTTTGTATTCTCATGTTTAGATCAAGAAACAAACACAGAGAGATGAAATAACTTGCTCAAGGATACATAGCTACTGGATATTTGATTTGGAATTTGAACCCTATTGTTTTGACGTTAGAGACTGTGCCATATTATCAAGTTTGTCTTATCCTCCACAGCCAAGCCTCTAGTTTCCAGCCTTCTCACTTGTATGATATATTTATCAAACGTACAGTCTTGTACTAAAAATATCCTTCCAGGTCCTACCAAAATATGATCTAGAAATATAATGATTTATTATATAATTTTAAGTTGCTAAATTGCTAGTGAAATACTTCACCCACAACTATAGGAGACTAAGAGCTCACTCTAGAGTTAAAGACTAATAGTCCTTAGAACTAACTTCAAAATGGGAATCCATGCAGTCAATTAGGTACAATAAGCAAATTTATCTGAGTTTATAGTACAGTTTAGTTCTCATATGTCATATAGTCACAACATGAGTATGTAAACAAACAGCCCAGGGAATAAATATTTATATTCTTGACATTCTAGAGCCTTCATCTGATAAAGTTAATGTTACAGCTGAATACAGCATAATAAAAACTCAAAAAGCTCTTAATGCACTGCTCAAATGATTATTAGCTAAATACAACTCAACTTTTGAAGACATAATATTTTATTTTACCAAAGTATTCATACTGTAGTGATTCTGTATAAAATATTTTAAATTGCCACACTCTGAGGCTAATTATTTACTGGTCTACAAATTAAAGGCATTGGTTTGATGTCATACTTTCCTGGCATAAGGAAGCAATTCACCATCTCACTAGGAATCCAAAAGTAATTCTCAGAAATATAATTCACAAACCATTATATTTTAAGACAACATATTTCAACACATACATCAAGTTGTCTGCATCTTCATCTCCCCAAGTCACAATTAAAATGAGTTAATGAAATCATTATCCAACTTGTTCATTCTTATCATTTATATATGACACAACTTGTTATTTATGATGTTATTGATCTTCTATTATACACTATAAAAATAAATTCTTCTCTTTTGAATGGTTAGGGTAATTTTTTTGTTTTAGAAACTGTTTCATGTATCTAAAAATAAAATTAATTGGTTATATAAAATCTCTTTAAACATTGAGCTAATTTGATAAAATGAAAATATCCCCTTATTTCTATGTAAGTCAAGTTTTCAGTTTCCTATTACATTTGGTAATACATTAAGGAGAATCATCAAATTGTGAATAATTTCCTATGATTGGCCCAAGAAGATAACTTCCCATCATTCTAAAAATTGAGATAAGTAGATGAATATCATGACAGTTCAAATGTTTGAAAAGATAAAAATGAAAGGATAAAATTCTATTGAAAACATGAATTAGATTGAATATATTTCTTCAGACATATTTGAACTTATTTAACAAACTATGAGATCTTAAGCTTTGAAGATAATCTTCTTTGGTTTGCCTCTTTGCCTTCTAAACCCACTGGAGTGGCAGTCCTAGTCCTATCCCCAGAACCCATGAAAGCCGACGGGATATTAATTTAAAAAGGTGTCAAGGGATGCCTGGGTGGCTCAGCGGTTGAGCATCTGCCTTTGACTCAGGGTGTAATTCTGGGGTCCCAGGATCGAGTCCCGCATTGGGCTTTCTGCATGGAGCGTGCTTCTCCATCTACCTGTGTCTCTGCTTCTCTCTTTCTCGGTGTCTCTCGTGAATAAATAAATAAAATCTTAAAAAAAATAAAAAGGTGTCAAGAAGCATAAAAGAGGTAAAGGTTAGATTCCAAGAAGTTTATAGGTATGTTGTTCAGGCGTACAGAAGTGAATGTGACCATGACAGATGAAATGGTCCTCGTGCTGTTGTCAGTCAGCCAGTCTGTCTTTGATGAGTATTGGCAATGTGTCAGGCACTGCATAGAGGCTGATGCAGTCTTCTCAATAAATCCCACTACTAGAATGGAGCTTTAGAACAGCATACATTTTTGCCTATTGTGTTAACTGCTATATTCCTAGTGCCTAGAACAGTGATTGGTACATGGCAAAACAAAAAAATAAACACTGGTGTAATAAATATTGTTGAATGAAAGGATATACTTTGTTTATTCTTCAGAATCTAGAAATTTTATATTTCTATGTATATTCAAAACCAAATAATTTAAGACCTTTGAAAACTGTTGCTATCTAGACATACTCTACATAATTTAAATTGAAATTTAATTTTACAGCCATTTGATATATTATTCTTATTGAGCTTTTATATGCTGATATCTTATCAATATCATATATATCAATTCCACACCTTTCAAAGTACTTTTAATAGTGTGACTTTTATATTATATGAAGTATGAAATCAAAATAATCAAATCAGTATACTTAGCAGTAAAGGGTCATCAGATTTTGTGTTAAAAACAGAAATGAAAGCAATTATCATACATAGTCTTGTTTAATAAATCTGAAACTACTTTAAGTGTTTATTTGGTATTATATATTCATTGATAAAGCTCCTTGAAATGTAGTCATCAATTTTTCTCTATCGGTATTATTAAAAGCGAATAAACTGAAACGAATCAGATCTCAGAAAAAAAGCTTTATTTAACAATTTTCTAAATATAACTTAATGCTTAGCTTGTACCACTCTGAATATTAGAGTTATGACACTCAAATGAATGCCTATAAACAGGCATATTTATTAATTTGTGCTTTATGACTGCTCAAACTTCATTTTGCTTTATTTGTCCTGAATAGAATGCCAGTTTACATTTTATCCATTCCTGATCTTCAAATCATTCCACTGATCCAGTTCTCACTATACATTTATTTATTATAGACTAAACCTTTGTTACTTGTCCACTATCATCTTATATACACATTTTTAAAAGAACATAAAATCCCCAACAAAAAAAGAAAACAAAAATATGCCCATTATATTAATGAGAAGCAAACTCCATTTACTTAGAATTACTGATGGAGTTTCTTTTTTTTTTTTTTAATTTAATTTATTTATGATAGGCACACAGCGAGAGAGAGAGAGAGAGAGAGAGGCAGAGACACAGGCAGAGGGAGAAGCAGGCTCCATGCACCGGGAGCCCGACATGGGATCCGATCCCAGGTCTCCAGGATCGTGCCCTGGGCCAAAGGCAGGCACTAAACCGCTGCGCCACCCAGGGATCCCAGGAGTTTCTTATATAATAAATAACGAAGAATGTTGAGTGATTAATACACAAAAGAGTTTCACTTCAAACATGATAACAAGAAGCTATTAGCATTTGATAATTAAAGGCACCAAGTTATGTCTCAGCACATGTGCACTTTTGTCTGCATTTACTGAATTTTCTTTAGCTGAAGAATATTTTCTTCTATTACATCTTTATTTATTTCTTCCTGGGCACTATTCAAGATAATCAATCATTTAATTGTTGGGTCTATCCTGTCTGACTTCCATTTCTATCTTTATTTCCAACTCGTAATTTTACTTAAAAATTTCCTTTACTTAGTGAAGTTTGCCTTTTATTCCATGCATCCAGCAATATGCCCTTTCATTCTTACATCTTTAAAGAAAGCTTGAGAAAACTACAATATCCACTGCAATTTTACCAAAGTTGTCTTATTTTTGCTGCTACATAAAATGTTTCCCAGGAAAATTTTATTCTTTTATAAATCAGCTCATTGCTATCAGATTTTTCTCAAATTCTTTTAACTTTTCTACCTTTAGGCTTCTTCTTTGGGCTTCTGAATAGATAAATATAGAAAAAAAATGGAGAGTTATATATTTTTCTGTGTCACTTATAGTGTGGCCCTAGAGGGAGAGTAGGATATAACTTCCTAGTTCTTCAATTGTTCATACCCAAATCTATTATTTTGGAATTGATAGTGAAGACATATTTTTGTCTTCTTGTTTTTCTTCCTATGTTTTTTCCAATAATCCTTAAACATGAGTACCTTAAAGCTTTTATAGATTTTTCTCAATCTGCCTTATAGTTGCATCAACCTGTCAGATGTGGAGATAAACACTTGACAATCTTCATTTTTAATCTTGTAAGCTTCAAATGAGCCTGGTTTGGAATTTACAAAGAAGCAGAGTATTGCTAAACTTAAGATGCTAGCCAGATACTATTTTCAAATAAAAACTCATGCATATGTTATTATTTTATATCCACAAAGCAGATTTTTTCCTTTCAAGTATCAGTAATAATTTTTATGATGATAGAATATATAACTAAATTATCATTATTAAAATATGGCTAAAATTGAAGTTTGATTTTCATCCTGGAATTTAACATGACTTTGGACACATAATTTACCTCTCACTGATCTCTGCTAAGCTTTTTATAAAAGCTCACCTTGGACAGCCTGGGTGGCTCAGTGGTTTAGCGCTGCCTTCAGCCCAGGGCCTGATCCTGGAGACCTGGGATGGAGTCCCACGTCGGGCTCCCTGTATGGAGCCTGCTTCTCCCTCCCTCTGTGTCTCTGCCTCTCTCTCTCTCTTTCTCTCTCTCTTTTTGTGTGTCCCTCATGAATAAATAAATAAAATCTTAAAAAAATAAATAAATAAAAATAAAAGCTCACCTTGTAGGGTTGTACAAGATTCATGGCTTGCCTCTTATTGGCATTCAACTAATGTAAATAGTTTTCATAATTGTTAATAATCATGACGTTTTATTCATTTTTATTAATTACGTTTTAGATGGAATTTTAAACTATTTTAGAGACAAATTATTTTGAATAATTTTAAAATTAAAGCCATATTTATGAAATGCCACATCATAGAAATGATTTATCTAATTAAGAAGTAGATTATAAAAAAAAAGAAGTAGATTATTTTGTGCTTGCTAACAGAGACTTAAATATGCCCTCATTCCTTAAAACTTAGTATAGAAATTATGTTCGGAGTGCCTGGGTGGCTCAGTTGGTTAAGCACCTGCCTTCAGCTCAAGTAATGATCCCTGAGCTGGGATTGAATCCCACATCGAGCTCCCTGCTAGGCAGGGAGTCTGCTTTCCTTCTGTCCTTCATTCTGCTCATACTCTCTCTTGCTCTTTCTCTCTGAAACAAATAAATAAATAAATTTTTTAAAGAAATTATGCTTAAATACATATAAGGTATTTTTACATCATTTTGAAAAGTTACCTTTGAATATTCTTTTATTTATGTATGTATTATAAAAATATTCATTTGATAAATTTATTATTTCTAATCTTTGTTATGATATGAATTTAATTTTATGTAAATAAATTCACTCCCAAATAAATGAATATCTGTAATACATCCAATAAAGACATATAGAGGATTTATCAAATAAACTGCATTATAATAATTATAACTGTTATTACTGCAATATAATAATCACGATTTGAATAACTTTTACTCTCTTAGTATCGATACATTCGAGATCAGATAAGAAGTTACTTAAATATTGCTTTGGAAATTTACATCATGTAAATAGAAAATTTTGTGTGTCACAAAAGGCAACTTGTTTTTTTGTTTGTTTTTTAATGACCCTTGTTGTTGGTGCTATGGATGCACCTGAAGTGAACTATAGTTGCATTTTTTGAATAAGCAAAGGCATGTTTTTTCTATGTTAATAACAACATACATTCAATATAATTTTTATACAATAAACCAGTATGTACATTTATGTGGTAAAATTGAATATTTCAGGAAGGCCACTAGATGTCTCCACACTACACTTCTTGGAAAGACCCTATCTAAGTAAATCACTGTATGAGTAAATGGAGAATTATATTGACAGTGTACAAAAAGAAATGCAAACAAAATAAAATATTTTTCATCAGAAAAAAAGAACAAATTTTATATAGGGATGCATTCATGTAGATTTTATTTTCTACAAACAAATATATCCATGATAGAAAAGGTCTAATGCCACTGTCACCATGAATATTGGCCTTCAGCAGAAATGACTCAAGGATGAACACTCCAGAGGAAGGAGTTAACAAAAGTGTGGGTTCATGTTGTTACAATCAAGGATACTATATGCATGTAAGGAGATACAGTTGTAGCCCAGATATAAGCGAGTAGCCTGATTTGGGGCAGGTTTGATATATGAGGAAGTGCTGTAAAGGGATTTGGTAAGGACATTAAACAGGGTCCATTGGCATAATAAAGGTGGTGCCAATTTACTAGTTAATAAGGCAACACACACACACTATGGAAGGAAGACAACACATAGAAGAGGAAAAACAGGCTTGATTATGGGGAAGAGATGTAGAAAGAATGAGTCAGGAAAATAAGAACATGGCAAACTATCTGGCACAAGAGAAATCTCCTCAACCACCTTCATATCACAACTCCCCTCATTCAGGTGACAAGGTACCTGATAAACTGCAAGCTCCCTCTAGAACAGCGAAAGAATCAGCTTGAATAGAACAGTCCATTGCTCGGAAATAATCCAGCTACTGCTCTAAAACAGCTCCACCAACACAAAAAGGCAGCTGCTCTTAGAAGTGTCTATATTACTTCAAATACGGGATAGGGTTTACAGGGCATTTTTCGGAGCACAGAGCACTAGAAGACTCCCTTCCCCCACTTCAAATGCACTGCAAGCAGAGCTAATATGCAGGGATAACAGGCCCTACTGGATTTTTGTCAATCTGCCATGAGTCAGAGCTGGCAGCTAAAGGTGCTTGCTCTTTGTAAAAATAATTTTAAAAATGACTTGAAAATTATAAGCAGTGAATGAAAACCTCATTTTAAAGAATAAATGTAGAAAAAGTAACAAAATTTGTTTGGAGCATATTACAAGCATGTAAACTTCTTATATGTATGTTTATCTCAGGGCCACGTGGTTGCCAAGAAGTTTGTCATTTATTTATTTATTTATCTATTTATTTATTTAAGTATTTTT
Source organism: Canis lupus dingo (assembly GCF_003254725.2). Classification (NCBI taxonomy): domain Eukaryota; kingdom Metazoa; phylum Chordata; class Mammalia; order Carnivora; family Canidae; genus Canis; species Canis lupus. The sequence goes on from NC_064243.1 coordinate 10,435,924, forward strand.
AACGATTTATTTATTTATTTATTTATTTATTTATTTGAGAGAGAAAGAGTATACAGGAAGAGAGGCAGAAGGTGAGAATCTCAAGCAGACTCCCAGGTGAACGCAGAGCCAGACGCAGACCTGATCTCACGATCCACAATTCATGACCTGAGCCAAAATTAAGAGTTGGACACTCAACCAACTGAGCCAACCATGCACCCCATCATTTTATTTATTTTATTTTATGATCATTTTATCACACATGATGAATCCCAAGTTTTCCTAAACTTACAAAGGTCTGTAACTGTAAAAATACATTTTAAAATTGTATTTAATAAGCTTAACTTTATTTTTATATCAACCTCATTCATAATTTCAGATTTTATGAATAACCAAAAGGATTCACCAATAGCCAAAACTTTCAAAAGCCAGAAAGTATTATTTTGCTAAAGTGGCTACCAAAAATGAATAAGCCTCATTATAACAAGTTTCCATAAGGTATGCCAATATCCTGTTTTCCCCACATGATAGTGAATAATTATGAGCAACAAAATGAGGGTATTGAGAAGTTCTTTATGGATACAATCTCTTCTCATGTGAATGAGGTGATAATATTCCTATAGACTTCTCTTCTTTGTGGATTATTCTGGATGTACAGATTTGCTTATATGCTGTTTCTTTCTTTACCAAGACATTACTGTTTCTGTGTTTAAAAATAAGCACTGATTGATTATATCTGAAAATGCTCAAAGTTTATTTAATGAGATTTTACTGGACTATACCAATAAATATTATGTAGGTTTTCTAGGCCATAGTCTATATTCATCACTTCAAACACAAAAGATACATAACAATAGAAAATGAAATTCGAAAACAGGAGACTGAAAACATGAAAATTCCTTAAAACATCTAAGAAGCAATGAGGATGTTTTGTTCATAGAAAAATAGAAAGCTGCTTTTCACTGCCTGCTTATAGAATGCTGTTTTCTAAACAGAAACTGTCCATAACCTGTGTATAGGGCCTAAACCTACCCAGCAATGAACTAGCTCTGTGACAGGCTCACCGATATCTCCAGTTTCACCAGAAAACATAATTCCAAGCAGAAAATGGAAGATGTAACCCACATGAAGCCTCTTAGATGTTGGAAGGAAGGACAAAAATTCTAGAAGGAAGATCTGAGCTGAAGAAGGAAGGGTAAGCAAAAACACTGATAAATAAGCAGATAAAACCTAAAACAAACAAACAAAACAAAAACCCCAGCGCTTATTACTATAATACAACCAACAGTATCTGATTTTAAGATAAGGAAAAAAATATTAAAAATGAGAAGGGAGCATTACAGCATAAAGAGCTTTAAAAATGACCAGAAATAAAAACAAAAACAAAATCTTACTCTGTATAACTACATATGAGTACATTAGGAAGTGGTGCCAAAGACAACTTTCTAAAAAATAGAATAAGTAAAATAAAATAAAATAAAATAAATAAAATAAAATAAATAAATAAAATAAAATAAAATAAAATACACATCACAACTGATTGTAGGGAGAATAAGGCTACCACAAATCAATTAAACGTGAATCACTAGATTTAAAGAAATCTTCCTACAAAATACAAGCTCAGGTCTTCATACAGATAAAAGCTACCATAATCTTTCTGATAATGAAGAAGAAACATTTCCCAATCCATTATATTAGGTTATCAATCCCTTGGCACAAAAATTAAAAAAAAATAATAAATTACAGGCATGCTTAATCTATACACAGGAATAAAATATTTTTCTGAATATGTCTCCTAAGGCAAGGGAAATAAAACTGAAAATAAACTACTGAGACTACATCAAAATAAAAAGTTTCTGCACAGCAAAGGAAACAATCGACAAAACCAAAAGACAATTTACTGAATGGGAGAAGATGTTTGTAAATGACATATCCGATAAAGGGTTAGTATCCAACATATATAAAGAACTGATACAACTCAATCCCCAAAAAACAAATAACCCATTAGAAATGGGGAAAAGACATGGAAAGATTTTCTCCAAAGAAGACATACATATGGCTAGCAGACACATGAAAATATGCTCAGCATCACCCATTATGGGTGAAATCCACGTCAAACCTACATTAAGATATCACCTCACATCTGTCAAGATGGCTAAAATAAAAAACCTAAGAAAAAAAACATTGGTGAGGATGTGGAGGAAATAGAACCCTCATGCACTATTGTTGAGGATGTCAACTGGTGCAGCCGCTGGGGAAAACAGTATGGAGTTTCCTCAAAAAGTTAAAAATAAAATAGAACTACCCTTTAAGCCAGTAGTCACACTGATGGGTATTTACCCAAACAATGCAAAAACGCTAAATCAAAGGGATAATGCACCCCTATGTTTACTGCAGCATGATGTACAATAGTCAAATTATGGTAGCAGCCCAAGTGTCCATTGATATATGAATGGATAAAGGAGAATTATACATATATAATTCAGCCATAAAAAGAATGAAACCTTGTCATTTGCAACAACATGGATAAAGCTAGAGAGTATAATGCTAAGCAAAATAGAGAAAGGCAAATACCACGTTGTTTCACTCTTATGTGGAATTTAAGAAACAAATAAAAAAAAAAGAAACAAAACAAATAAGCAAAGGAAAAAAGAGAAAGAGGGACAAACCAAGAAACAGACTCTTAACTACAGAGAAAAACTAATGATTCTTAGTGGGGAGCTGGGTGGGGGATTGGTGAAGTAAGTGATGGTGATTAAGGAGTTCATGTGTGGTGATGAGCACTGGGCAATGTATGGAATTATTGAATCACATATTGTATACCTGTAACAATATAACAGTATGAGTTAACTATACTGGAATTAGAATAGAATAAAATAAAAAAATTAAAAGATATATTAAACTTTAAAAAGAAATATATGGGAATTTAAAAAATAAACTAAAAAATTTTAAAGATCTAATTTGATAGATATTGTAAGACATCAATGTAATTTATTGAGAATTATTGCAATTAATATTTACGAAATTTTAGTTCTATAGGATTTATAAATATAAAGGAATAATTGTAACATCTTAGTAGTTTAAAAATAATAATAATTAAGCAAGAGCATATAAACAAGAAGTCAAAGTATGATAAAGTTTCTACAACTCTTGAATCCATGGTTTCCTTCCTAATTCCAACTCCTGCCTCCCAAATATTGATAAACTTTAGCTTGATTTTGTTTTTATTAGGCTCTTCATTTACAAAGTTTTTACAAATGTATGTATCCCTTAATTATATATTGTGTTCATTTCTTGTTTTACAGATTTATTCATCATGCATATGTCATGTTTAAAAAAATTTACTCATTTATTTTTTTCTGAAATCCAATTATAATGTACTATATAAACTATACTTTGTTATTTAGCCTCTTTTGTGATATACTGTAATGTGTTAATATTTTATTTTATTGATGAACATTTGATTAGTTACCCATTTTCCCTCACCTCTGAATAATGTTGTTATATGTATTCTTGTATGTGGGGTCTATGTGCAATAATACTTGTAATATTAATATCTATAATATACATATTCACAAGAACTCATTTTATAGTGTCAAGGCCAGTGTGATTATTCATACATGCAGTGTCTTGCAAAACCAGTTTTGTGTCACATAGCATTTTCTTAGTATTTTTATACACATAATATAGAGAACCCTCAAAATAATCATTTTAGAACACAAAAATATTTACAAGTTATGTCTGTTTTTAAGTCTTAGAATCTATTACAAAATTAGAAGAATTTATAAGAAAGAAGCTATCATACACACAATTACATCAGAAATAAACAATTAAAAATTATTTAAGCAAGAGTATATCTATCCAGTTGATACTAAAAAATGTCACCTCTAAGTATAAAATGGTTTTAAAAATCAGGTAGAATGGGAATTAATGTTTTTTAATGGAATGATACTGAAAACATTATGCATCTAAATGTGTAGGAAGAAATTAAATGGCCTTTTATTTATTTTTTTTTAATTTATTTTTTATTGGTGTTCAATTTACTAACATACAGAATAACACCCAGTGCCCGTCACCCATTCACTCCCACCCCCCGCCCTCCTCCCCTTCTACCACCCCTAGTTCGTTTCCCAGAGTTAGCAGTCTTTACGTTCTGTCTCCCTTTCTGATATTTCCCACACATTTCTTCGCCCTTCCCTTATATTCCCTTTCACTATTATTTATATTCCCCAAATGAATGAGAACATATAATGTTTGTCCTTCTCCGACTGACTTACTTCACTCAGCATAATACCCTCCAGTTCCATACACGTTGAAGCAAATGGTGGGTATTTGTCATTTCTAATAGCTGAGTAATATTCCATTGTATACATAAACCACATCTTCTTTATCCATTCTTCTTTCGTTGGACGCCGAGGCTCCTTCCACAGTTTGGCTATCGTGGCCATTGCTGCTATAAACATCGGGGTGCAGGTGTCCCCGCGTTTCATTGCATCTGTATATTTGGGGTAAATCCCCAACAGTGCAATTGCTGGGTCGTAGGGCAGGTCTATTTTTAACTCTTTGAGGAACCTCCACACAGTTTTCCAGAGTGGCTGCACCAGTTCACATTCCCACCAACAGTGCAAGAGGGTTCCCTTTTCTCCGCATCCTCTCCAACATTTGTTGTTTCCTGCCTTGTTAATTTTCCCCATTCTCACTGGTGTGAGGTGGTATCTCATTGTAGTTTTGATTTGTATTTCCCTGATGGCAAGTGATGCAGAGCATTTTCTCATATGCATGTTGGCCATGTCTATGTCTTCCTCTGTGAGATTTCTGTTCATGTCTTTTGCCCATTTCGTGATTGGATTGTTTGTTTCTTTGGTGTTGAGTTTAATAAGTTCTTTATAGATCTTGGAAACTAGCCCTTTATCTGATATGTCATTTGCAAATATCTTCTCCCATTCTGTAGGTTGTCTTTGAGTTTTGTTGACTGTATCCTTTGCTGTGCAAAAGCTTCTTATCTTGATGAAGTCCCAATAGTTCATTTTTGCTTTTGTTTCTTTTGTAAATGGCCTTTTAGACTGAATGTATAGCTCTATTTATGATAAAATATTTATTAATATACTATGAAACATTACAAAAAAGTAACAAAATTAAAGAAAATAAGACTTTGATTTAAGAGCCTAGAAAGAAAGATACAATGATCTGCAAATATTACTAGGTAGGAAGTATCTCTAAATAGTTATCAAAATTAATGAAATAACAAAAACATTTACAAACAAGGGATGAAACTCAAAAGTACACGCTTAAGAAGAATGATTAATTGAAAAGGTTTGGTAAGCTATATCAAGGAAGAAAGAGAAAAAGGATTCTCTCATGACTTTCATAATACTCTGGGCCTACTGGAAGGGAATCCCACTTCCCAGCCTAAACAATCTCTTCTTGCTCTCTACTTAATCTTCTCTCAAGAAATCTTCACAAACATATAACGTGATTCTTAAACCCACTTCAAATTAACACTCATTTTCAACACTGAATAACATTTAAGAGAATAACAATAGTCATAAATTTGGTTTATTTTTAGAACCCAGGCCTATAAGTTTGTGGTGGGATATCGGACCAATTTTTGACTAGCAAAAGCAGACAGTAATGTGGGTATTAAACCTTATGTGAATAGCTTAGATACAAGTCAGGAAGAGGACAGGACCTAAGAATGTGGGCTAGACATCTGAGGGGAAGCCGGGCATTTGGTGGTTTTACCTCACTGAGGGCAAATATCCAGAGCTCAATTGTTGTTGCAGAGAGAGCTGTATTAATTTAAAATATTGATCCACAAGAGGATTTTAAAAAGATGATTAATGGTACTTCTGTTAGTTGCATATTTGGTGCTAGTCAGTGTATTCCCCTTTATAGTTTAGACTCCTATTCTACAGACCCCAGAAATTATGTGTTTTCTTCTTAAATGCCTTTTCTTTCTTCTTTTATTAAGATTATATTGTTATTTTTATATTTTTTTATACCAGTTCCCTCCACAATAGCAAAGGCTTATGAATTGTCTCTCTCTCTTTTCCCTTCCTTCCTTCCTTCCTTCCTTCCTTCCTTCCTTCCTTCCTTCCTTCCTCCTCCTCCTCCCTCCCTCCCTCCCTCCCTCCCTCCCTCCCTCCCTCTCCCTCTTTCTTTCTTTTAAAATTTTTCTCTCCCAATATTGAGAAACAAAAAGAGATCCATCTGAATTACGTTTTCATAGGCCTGGGAGGGGAAGTGATCAATACCATCAAATCTATGAGGTCAGAGAACAGAAGCGGTTAAAAAACAAAGGAAGGTGTCTGGAAAGTCCCTTGAGAGTGCTCCATGTGGCAAAGGGCAGGTGCTTTGGAAGCACAAGAGCCAAACTGGAATCAAGCTTTTTTTACTTTCTGTTTGACCTGGAGTAAATCTCTCCTCTCACTGCATTATCTTCATTTAAAAATATAGGAAGTGCAAATTTGCTTTGCTAGATTGTTTTGAGATTGGATCATATATGTGTAAAGTTTTTAGCATATAGTAGTCTCTCAAAGCACTATACGGCAAATTCCTTTATCTCTTGTGTTTTGTTCTTGCATCCTCAAACCTTCTTATTTTCTTCCTCCCTCCTTCTCTCCTTCTTTTTCTCCCTTCATTTTTTCCTTCTCTTTTCTCCCTCTCTGCTTTACCTATATTTGAATTCTCTGCTTTTCTTTTGGCAGCCTAATCTACTTCAATAATTTCTTCTGCAAAACAGTTGACTATCAGAATCCACATAATTTGCATAAAGTTTGAAAAATATATTTGAGGCAGTTAAATTTTGTCAGTATTTGTGTGTGTGTGTATGTGTGTGTGTGTTGTGTTAAGTTGTATATATGTGATGAAACTGCAGGAGGTAGAGCTCTTCAGGTCAAAGAGTCTAAACTTTACGTTGTAGGATGAATAATTTCCAGGATCTAAGGTATAGTTTGGTGATCATAGTTAATAATTGCATATCTTATACTTGAAACTTGCTGAGAATTTTTTTTTTTTTTTTTTTTGGCTTTTAAAAGACTTTATTGGGGAAACGTACAGGGGTGGGGACCATCCGTGGAGACCTCTCCGGACGCTGTCCTCCATCTCGCTGGGCAGTAGCCATCCCCAGGGGCCCCTGCTCAGAAGCATCTGACCTGGGGGCAGGAGGAGAGTGGGAGGACCTGGACAGGGCCTCCCAGCACCCCATGGGCCCTCCAATCCCAGCCTGGAAACCACAGCTTCATCACTTCCAGTTTTGGCGGGGGGCCTCGTCTGTGCCTCCTGGAGGGGCCCAGCCTGGGGGTGGCCACTACTCCCCCACCCCGCGCTGCTGCTGCTCCTGCTCCTGCTCCAGGTTCCGCCGGATGCCGTTGACGAAGTTGCTCTGGTCATGGGGGATGAGGCCAATGAAGATCTTCTTCTCCGACGAGTACAGGAGCATGAGCACGCGCACCTTGCACGATGCCTTGTAGGAAAAGTGCACGCAGCTGGCAAAGCCATTGTCCACCATCCGGCACAGGCTGTTCAGCGTCTCCAGGTCCTTGGTGAAGTGGAACTGGACCAGGCGCAAGTTCCGAAACTGTGGTACCAGGGTGGTCAGCAGCTGCTGTGGGATGAGCTGCATGTACAGCTTCCTTGGCCACTGCTCAGTCCTCAGGATCTCCCCTGGGTTCACGTAGACATGCGATGGCAGCCACCTCTTGGACCCACTGTTGGGCTCAGGCCTGGGCTCCTGCCACTCCATGACTCCACTCCACGCTAGGAGCTTGTTGTTGACGATCTGGGCCCGGCCCCCGACACCACCAGGGCCCACTGCCTGTTTGCGCGTGGTGATGACCTGCCGGATGGCCTTGACGAAGCCGCTCTGGTCGTAGGGGATGAGGCCCGTGAAGATCTTCTTGGACGAGTACAGGAGCATGAGTAGCGCACCTCGCAGGGGAGATGTGGGGAAAGAGCACACACCCCGCGAAGCCGTTGCCATCAGCCCATCACCGGCAGAGCCCCTTGAGAGAGTCGCAGTCTCCCCCACAAGGGGCCACTTGGAACTCCTTTGCACCCTCCCCCTTCCCTCCCTCTGCTCAGAAGTAGCTGGCATGGTAGAAACCCGTTTCCTCCTCTCCAAAGGAGAGAACACTACACACACCGCAGATAGTTTGAGAAGATTAAATCTCATTCATTGTGTGCATAGCACTTTATACACAACAAATGTTAACTTCTCTCCCTTTCTTTGCTTTGTAGAAAGCTCTCATGTTCCCATCCCCAGAGTAGTGCTCTCTTCAGGGGGAATATCCTCTCATTCTTTGATATTCTTTCCATTTGCTCTGATCTGGCTTTTTTTTTTTTTTTGTCAATGCTATTTATATATGGTGACTCTTGGAAGTGAATATGACATATCTTCATTCATCAAATATATATTCTTTTCAACAAATATATATTTCAGCTTCTACTATGTGTCAAACAAAACCTGGGTGAGACAAATGGTGCTTCAGACTGAAGAGTTTACAAGAGGAAACTTGCATAAACATCTAGAACATTCACCCAGGTCGTGTTGATCACACTCTCCTGTGATAGACTCTGGGACCACAGGGGTGGCCTCTGCCCTCTGAGGCACAGCGGGCAGCTGGTAACCTTCCATGTGGCTTCCAGGGAGCTGGTGCTATAAGACCGTTAGTGCCACATCCCACCCTGACATGTCCATGGGCCCCGCAGGTTGTGTTTATCACACTTATGGTTAACTTGGCCAAATTTTAGGACACTGTACAACCACATTATGTCCCTTGACACCCATCCTCGAAGGCTAGTGAGATCTTTTTAGCTATGAGTGTGAAATTCCCTTCCTGCTTCAGGTATGTCTGATCCACGTAGAATGGGTACAGCACACATTGAATGAAAGATTCTGCCTGCTTGGTTGGTGATTGCTGGGGACAGAAATTAAAGGAATTGAAGATGCTGAAAAAAAAATATGAAGCGTTCTCACCACACAAATACACACTCACAACGTAGTAACTCTGTGAAGTGATGGATGTGTTAATTAACTTGGTTGTGACAATCACACCAAAATGCATCCAGATATGAAATCATCACATCATACAATCTGAATTATGTAATTTTTATATGTTAATTGTACATCAATAAAGCTGGAAAAAATAAAGGTGTATTTCTATGTAAAAATGAACAACAACAACAAAAAAACGTTTTAGGGTTCATTCAGTGTTTTGTTGTGTAAAAGATGTATTGCATTAACAGCCATTTGTTGTTGTTTCAATGTAGTATATTTGCTTGACTCCTTAGTTGCTTTCTTCTGAAAGTGAATTCTCAAAATTCTTAATTGGTAAAAAACATAGTTAACACCTACCTTATGAGATTTTTTAATCTAAATATTTGCTCATATTTTTCATTATTTGGCATAGTGTCTGGTAGTACAAGAAACTTAATATAGCTGGGGGCAAACAAATGCTCAGGAATGCTGTTACTAGCAGCATGTTATCAGAAGCTCCAGCTTTCATATATCTCCAGCCACCACTTACTTGGCTGAACCATCAACACCACCATGCTTGAAAGCTTGAGAGTTACTGTCCTAACTGCTGAGGAATTTTTTTCTCCTGACTCTTCTCTCTGTTCTCTGCTTTATTGTTCACTTCTGCATGTGGTTTTTGCTTAGTTTTTCCAGCCCTGATGTAGAACCATCTAATTTGCTTCTGGCTCTCACACTTTGGTTCTATCCTTACTTTTCAGACTGGGATGCTTCTTTAGGCTTCTTGCCTTAAAATGAAATCCAAAAGTAATGACTATATGCTTTTCCCTTTTAATAGGGACAGGAAAAAGCCTGGGTAAGGGTTCAGATCACATAAATGCTGATGTGCTGAACATCTCAAATAAAATGTACCTACTTGGATTCCAAAGAAATTCAAAAACCATTACAAGGATGAAGACTCAACAAAAGATCCCAATTCACATATATCATTGTATCCTTTATTGTCAAGAATTTGTATTCCAAACAACTTCTTATGGAGCTAGAAGAGGAGTTTATATCAGAGAAAAAAATTGGAATTAAACTAAAATTATTTGATTTCTTAATGTAGTATAATCATATTTTCAAAGAAAATACTTGTTTAAACAGCTAGATCTCAATTAAATTCATATGTTTCTTTCAAATTCAAAACTTTTGAGTTGATCTACAAGGCAGCTTTGACTTCATTTATAAGACATGGTACAAATAATGTATTTAGATAACTGCAGATGTGATTCTTTTTCTTTGTTCATTATTTTCAAGATCTCTAGGTATGTGGGGCATGATGTAAAAGAGAAAGTGAATATAACTTAATGAAAATAAATGTTCTAATGGCTCTTTTTGACACAAAGGTTATAAGAGGTAAAGATATACAGAATACAGTGAGAGCACTTATAGAAAAATTATAAGTTGAGAGCCAAGAAAATTTCCCTCACGATGAATTTGCATTGTATAACATGCATACATGTGTCAAATAATTTAAGATAATGAGGACAATGGTGCTTCAAGAATTCTTATTTTTCCAGAAAGAACAAAACTTTTAATTTGAAACTATTATATCACTTTTCCATCCTCTTGTGCTATATTAACCTTTAAAAATTATCATATAAAATGAAATATCCTTTTATGCAACTGAAATGGTTTAATTTTATCTCCTTTTATGAAAACCATGGTTATTATTTTTAAGTGATTTTAACCCACAAATATCTTTAAAATATTGGGAAGGAACCATTTGATTTTCAGATTAATAACACATTTGAATACCTCCTTGAACACATCTAGAATATCCCCCATATCTTCCTTCATATAACATGTTTCAGCCATTGTCTTATGATCTCTACAATTTATCAAAAAATGAAAAGATGCATGTTGTTCCAAAACTGGAAAAAATAAGTACTTCTAGTCTGTTTATGCTCTTTTTTTAATATTTTATTTTTTTTTAATTTTTATTTATTTATGATAGTCATACAGAAAGAGAGAGAGAGAGAGGCAGAGACACAGGCAGAGGGAGAAGCAGGCTCCATGCACCGGGAGCCCGACGTGGGATTCGATCCCGGGTCTCCAGGATCGCGCCCTGGGCCAAAGGCAGGCGCTAAACCGCTGCACCACCCAGGGATCCCCTGTTTATGCTCTTAATACATAACCTATAACTGAATATCCCAACTGAAGGAATTTTGATAACAAAGTGTCTTAGCTAAAGTAATTTTGATAATGTTCCTTCTTTACTTTTTTATTAAAGAGTAAAATTGGGTTCAATGGCTGTGTTTTGCTTTGTCTTTTGTGATCTTTTTTTCCATTGAATTCTTATCCCCTATTTGCAACAAGGAGGATGTTCTTGGAAAATGATGCTGAATTCAACATGCGCTAATGGTATCAGCTGATAGGATGGCTGTTCTTTTCATCTGACAAGAGGAGAAAGCTTGAAAAAATCTCAACCTCCTACTTTCAAGTTCTGTAGAAAAACATTTTTTTAGAATAATAACTAAGACAGTATTATGTAAAAAATAACAGAACAATTATCAAAGCATTACGTTTTTCTGTCTACCTAGGCAGACATATCTTCCCTTCTAGGACTCAGTTGAAATAATAATTTTTCTTTAATATGCGCATTCCTGGACTTCGATTCTGAGAGAACCTCTGTTTTAATGTTGGTCTCAAGCCATCTAATTCAGTTACTCCTTTTCTTATGTAAGAGTCTTCTATTTTTGTAATCTAGCAAAATCAACATGCTATAAACCAATACTAGCATGGAGAAATACTCACATATTTCTTAATTATAGATGAGATTGTCCTAAGTTTTTACTTTGGAAAAAGGAAAACACTAAGTTATTGTATTTTTCACTATTAATAAACAGTTGTATTTGCAAATCTTAATCACACTTGAAGTTTAAACTTTTAAAATTTATAATTAATTTGGTTACAAGAAGGATTATCAGACTCGCATAAAACCAAAACAAAAAACTCTCTGTATATTTGAACGTTATTATTTACCACTGCTGAATTATCTATTGCAACTTGGCCTTATTCATACTACACTCCTCTGTTTTCTGTTGCATTTCAGAAAATGAGCTGGGACTTCACCTCTCAGAATCTCCTTCTCTACATGTTCCAGGTCACTTTTTGCCAACACAAGAAATACATGATATTTGGAAGGTATAGAAAAAGAGAGGTCATTGTTCTCTGTGTGAAATTACAGGCAGACTCTTCTGCAGGCATGGGATTCCCAGCAGCTTCTTGGTAAGCATTTGCGAAATACTCACTTTGTTATTACAGGATGAGTGAAAGAGATAGTGGGAGCTTGAGAGTTTTCTGAAAACTGAAGCAGTTTTCTTGTGGTCTCCTTAGAACTTTACTTTTTTTTGAGAGAGAGAGTGAGAGAGAAAGAGAGAGAGTGTGTGTGTGCATACATGAGTTGGGGTGAGGCAGAGGAAGAGGTAGAGAGAGAATCTTAAGCAGGCTCCACCTCAGCAGGGAGCACAACAATGGGCTTGATCTCATGACGCTGAGGTCATGACCCGAGCTAAAATCAAGAGTGAGATGCTTAACCAACTAAGCCACCTATGATCTCTCAGAACTACACATTTTAAATATATTTGGCTGTGAAGTTAAAATTCCTTACTGATAGTCTATGACTGTCAGTTTTGTTTGGTCCAAGGCAAGAGAAGACTCTCAAACTGTCCCTGACTGCCTTACAAGCTTATGTGCCATTTGGGCTGCTTGATTCACCTAAGAAAATGGTGATTATAGGAATGAAGGGTCTGTGGCAGATACTGATTCTATAGGGAGGCTTTGATGAGTTCATGAGATTCTCTATCATTGATTTGCTACGTCAGGATTCTCAAGACCACCCACATGTTTCATGCTTCAAAACATGGATTCATACTATTCGGTATATATTTGTACTCACAGGTAAGATCTATTATGATGCCACAGTAAGGATATGCCAGTGGACCAGTAAGGGACAAGGTAGAGGTGGAGTCAGTTGGGGTCTGGAAAAATCCATGTATAGGAGTCCTATGCTTTCTCACACCCCTTGGTAGGCTCATAAAGAACCTGTTTTGTTTTGTTTTGTTTTGTTTTGTTTTGTTTTGTTTTATTTTGTTTTAATCAACAGTATGCATCAATACATGTGTGCTATATTTCCCTGTTGAGACTCAATTCCCTGGGTTTTACTGAGTACTGTGCATGTAAAGACTTTCCATCAAAATTTCAGACTCCCAGAAGGAAATAAAATATTCACAGTTTACAGAAACACTCTGGATAGGCTAGTGCCATTCTGTAAGAGAGCCCTTCTAAAGATCAGGCTTGTATATGTTTTCCAGCAAACACATGTACAGATAATTGAATATACACAAATATCTGCAAATATCTATTATCTCATGAAAACATGGTTCCCAGATGATTATTGATCTCTGGTAGAAATGGAACCCTTTATCAAGGGGTACCAAGAAGCTGTGCCACCTGAGTTGCCTATCATGGAACTGATGTGGACATGTGTAGTAGTAACACAAGGTAGTTCAGATTTTAGTTAGTTCTGAAGGACAGAAGTACAAGGAAAGTCTTTAGGTCATTATGGTAACCATGTCTATTATATTAAACCCTATCCCTGAACTCATACCTATAGCATCAAAGGGAGATCACTTGACCAATTGACTCTGGAAGAAGGTATTTTTTTTCCTGGTTTGCCAATGATTCTACACATGAAAGTGAGAAGCTAGAGAATTATAACTTTACCTGGTCATGGCTCTGAAACACAGTAACACGGAAAATTCTGTTAGCAAGCAAAACTTGAACTTATGGGCAGAAATTTCCCCTTTATCTGGAAGAATGTATGGAAGAAGTATAAATTAATGCTAATTTTTAAAATCTTTTTTGTGGTATGATTGACAGACAATAAACTGTATGTATCCGTGAAACGCAATTCCATAAATTCATGTGAAATACTTGTGAATCTGTCACAAGAATGTGAACATAGCTATCACCGTCAAATACTTCCATGTGGCCTTTTATGAATTTTCTTCTCCATCTTTTCCCAAACTCCCCTCCTAGAAAATCTCTGATCTGTTATTTGTCACTATAAATTAGTTTTCAATTTGAAATGTTTTCTATAAATGAAATCACATTGTATACACCCTTTTTTGGCCTGTCTTTTCTTCACTAATCATAATTATTTAGACTATTGTATGTTTCAATGATTAATTCCTTTTTTCTGCATTGTATGTTATTGTTGTATATACCACAATTTACTTTTTTATTGATTAATGCATATTGAGTTATTTCTTGACTTATTTCTGCAAACACAACTGCTACAAATATTCATGTATAAAATTGTATGGGCATGTGATTTCTTTTCTATTGGACTATAAGCTTAAAGGTGGAATGGCTCCATCATACATTAAGAGATTTAATTTTTGTGATAAACTTGTGTGTCAACTTGAATGGATCACAGGATGACCAGAAATTGGGTTAAGCATTATTTCTGGGTGTCTGTGAGGATATTTCTGGAGAGGTTAGCATTTGAATCAGTCATTTGAGGAAGCAGATCACCTTCACCAATGTGGGTGGCCATGATCCAATCCATAGAGGGCCTGAATAGAATGGGATTCAAATAGAAAATTGATTGAATAGTGGGAGACATTTAGGTTATTTTTTAATCTTTTTTGTATAATATTGAAAATCATCAGTCCTTGTTAAAGCAATTTCTTTTCATTAAAATAATGTGGAAGAGAAAAAGTTTCATATAATTCTTTTCATATAAATTAATTACATGATCTCATGATCACAAAGTTGAGGGGAGTGGTCAGTCTATGAAGGATAAGAGTAAAGAATTCATGAAACTCAGTTCTCTATTTCTCATAAGTATTCAAAGAAAGAAAGAGTGCTTAGTTTGAACCTACGATAACTGAATTTAAAGTCTACATTTTTAAAGTGATAACAAGCATTAGAGAAGGTACAGATAGTCCTGGGGGTCATGGAATGGAAGTATTATGTACAGGGATTTAAACCAGCCCTAAGAATCTGTAGCAATTAGAAAAGCAGTTAAAAAAGATAAATTCATTTACTTTTACTTTGTGCTGTAGTTTGATTTGTTGTAGTTTTTTCCTTTCTTATATTAATATTGTCTCACTCCATTCAGTTTAATGAATGACATTTAAAATGCTGTGCTATTCCAATAGGTGTAACTTGGATATAAGGATCGACCCCTCAATAACAGCTTCTCTGCTAATTATTTAATAACAACAGCATATCGGTTCAATTATATAATATAAACACAAGCCTAAAAGAGCAAACTCAGATGCATTTTCAAGAAACATGAAGCTTCTTTTATCAAAAGACTCAATATATCCCCTAGAGTCAACCACAACAAGGATTTGCTATTGCAGCTCAACTGCTTTCTCTACAGCCAAATTATGTTTTTAGGAAACATGTATAGTAATGGTTAAGAATCAGCCACCTGATAATGACAGGAATTTTCTTCATTGGTTTCATCACCTCCGATAAACATTTAAATTTTAAGATAAAGCAAATTTACAAAGGATTTCAAGTGTATGTGTTGCTCAATAACTGTAAAAAGGACCTACCATCTACCTCACACATTAATGAGCACAATACCGTGTCTACTGGGAAAAAAAGTTTTCTTAGTATCATACCTTAATAAAAGGTATTTTCATTCTGTATGAAAAGATAACTTACAGAATGAGAGAATATATTTGTAAACCACACATCTCATCAGAGGTAATATCCAAAATATGTAAGAAACTTATACAACTCAATAGCAAAAAAAAAAAAAAAAAAAAAATCAAATAACCCAATTAAAATATCAGCAAAGAACTTGAATAGACATTACTCTAAAGAAGACCTTCAAATGGCCAAAGGTCATATTAAAAGATGCTGAACATCAACAATTATAAGTGAAATACAAATCAAGACTACAATGAGATATGACTTCACACCTGTCAGGAAGGCTGTCATCAAAAAAAATCAAAAGATAAAACGTTGCTGAGATCTGAAAAGATCAGAACCCTTGTACTCTGTTAGTGGGAATTTCAAATAGTGACACAACTATGGAGAAACAGTATGGAGTTTCCCTTAAAAGATTAAAAATGGAACTATTGTATAATCCAGCAAACCCACTTCTGAGTATATATACAAAAGAACCAGGATCTTGAAGAGATATCTGTATTCCCATGTTTATAGCAGCATTATTTACAATAGTCAAGATACGGAAATAACCTAAATACCTATTAACAGATTAATGGATAAAGAAATGTGGTATATGTATATAATCAAGTATTATTCAGCTTTTAACAAGAAAGAAATCCTACTATTTGTGACAATATGGATGGACCTGAAGGACATTATGCTAAGTGAAATAAGCCGTTTACAGAAAAGATAATTACTATGCGATTCCACTTATATAACATATCTAAAATATTAACCTTGTAGAAGCAGAGAACACAATTGTGGTTGCCAGGGCCCTGGGGTTGTGGGAAGTGGAGAGTTGATCAGTGGGTACAACATTTCAGTTACAATAGATGAATAAATTCTATACGTATGTTGTTGTATAACATAGTGACTATAAATAATATGGTATTGTATACTTCAAAGTTTGTTAAGAGGGTTGATTTCATATTGTTTTTACCACAAAACAAAAGGAAAAAAAAAGAACCAAAAAACACTAAGAAAGAAACAAAAACGAAGGAACTTAGATTTTGGGAGATGTTGGATAGGCCCATTGCCTTCTTTAGGTGATGGTATCACAGGTGGGTGCACACGTCCAAACTCATCAAGCTGTATATATTAAAAATGCATAATCCTTTGTATATCAGTTAAATGCCAGTAAATCTGGAGGCAAATAGCAAAACAAAAATTTGCATATAAGAAAATCAAATTAGCATTGTGCCTTGCTTTCCTACTAATTCTATTAGGTGATATTTTCCCTTTTTCTTCTCTTTCTTCAGTTATGAATGTTATTTAAATAAGCAAAGCATTAGTGAATTCTACAAAGGAATTGTTCCTTTTAGCCTAATTCAAAACTGAAGTAAGTCTTTTGGAAAACACCCTGAGAAAGAGTTATTTTTTTAGAAAACAGAACTGCATGAAATCTTTCTGACTGGGTGACGAAGTTGACTGCATTTTAGAATAATGTCTAAACGTATTTTTTAATCTGTATCCCTAAATAGCAAATTAAACTTCTTACAATCAACACATAACAAGATGTCTTATTTCTGAAAATATTCAATAATGTTTTATATTTGAGGCTTTCAGACATGAGGAAGGAGTGTTCTTTATCCACGATTAATTAAAGACCTGTCTAGACTTTTCTATAGAGCTGGTGGACAAATTCACTAGAGGTTATATTCATGAAGAAATGTGTTTCTAAGGGCCCTTTTAGTGTTTTGTTTTAATCCTATGATAAACAAAACATATTGTTTGAAATACATTATTAAACAATCTGCTTACATATTTACAAAATTAGAAAAAAATAGAAACTGGCTTTATATTTCCACATATGAAATTATTTCTTGTAAAATATCAAGTATATGGAGTTTTTTTCCTGTTAGTTTTTAAAAAAAGAATGCATCTGAATAATTGTTTTTTTTCTCTAAAGAAAGTTCTTTAAATCAAATTCAACTATAATCATGATTACTTTATTTAAATCAAACTATTTTATAGATGAAGAAAACTAATGTCAGGAAAGGCAAGTTGATTAAAATCATCGTTTATTATTGACGTAAGAGAGATTAGAATCTTGGATAAGCATCATCCTATCCTCCTACTGTGCTACTGCAGTTCTATGAGATAAGTAGATTTTAATATCTGACTGCTTAATTATTTAAAAAGCCTTAGAATTCTTTCCTCAACTATCTCATTAAGTAATATGGTCAAAACAGAAGTTAAAACACGTCAAAATGCTTTTAAAACTAGGGCACTTGCCACATGTCTTAAATTAGCCTACCATTAGTGAGACAAGATCCTTGATTAAACCAAAAATTCCTGTCGGGGCAGGCTTGGATTTCCTCACAATGAAAACGAACAGTGATTCCACCAAATCTTTCCATTATACCTGTCATCTGACTTCAATATATCACCTTCATCTTTAAATAATCTTAACTCACCCAACCTTCTCCTAAGTACTTAGATAAGTTTTCAAAAATGAATCCTTTAAAAGATTATTTAGATGGAAAGTCTTGCTTTCACCTTTCACTTTTGGGTTATAAATTACACTTATACATCTTAGCAGTGGCATCAGATTAATGATATATTAGAAAGGCAAGTAATCAGCACGATATTTCCTTAATAATGTATTCTCTCAAATCATCAACATCATAGCATTACAAGATATTATATCAACAGTGGTTTCCACTAGCCTATCATCTACGCCAGTGCACAGCACTCCACTGGTAGCCATGCTTATAAATTCTTAGCTGCCACTTTAATACAGAGTATTAACTTAATGCTGCCATGAGGTAGCTAAAGAAATGGATTTTTTTCTCCTATTACTCATTGTCACTGGAGGTGAAACTCATTGAAAGTCTGGATGCAACTGAGGTATAGTGAGACTTCTAAGCATGCAAAGCCCTAGCACTTTAGAAACTTAGTCTTTGCTTTGAACTACACTTTGACTTTGGCAGAAAGGTCTTCCTTCAGAAATCATGTGGGTATGTATTTCTTGCTAAAGGGAAATAAGTCTTTAATATACTTTTAGGAAATATAACAATATTTTTAGCATTTTAAGGGTGCTGTTTTTATGCAGATGTGCAAGCATTTTTGAAAAAAATGTAAAAGCAAAAAACATTGAAATCAATGTTACTGACTTTTATTACTCAACTCCTTGCACATTTAGTAGTTTTTATGCCAAAGACTAATAAGTAGAGTTCTCAAATGCAACATTTTTGCGCCATCTTTTTTTACTCACTTAAGTCACTTCTAAGATACAGATTTTCCCTAAAGCACTAGTGCTACTTTTCTTCTAAATTTTTGCCTCTTTCTAAAATTCATGCATTTTTTATATGTCCTAAACTCTCAATAGCCTAGTTCTTAAACTAACACATAAGAAATTACAAAAAGGCTAATTTAATATTTTTGCTAAGGGACATGTATATTCTAATGTTCTCTGGATATACTGCCTCATTTTCAAATAGGGAAAACAATATACCTTCCATTTTTTTATATATTTGACATGTATATTTTTTCACTCTCTATACATAAATGTTAAATATATTCTCCATATATGTTCTCCACATCTATTTGCATATGTTTGTATATATCACATATAATAATTTATAATGTAAATAATATAATTATATACACATATATATGTGTATGTGCATTTTTCAAAATTGTCATGCCTGTACTTGACACTTGAACATGTGGAATGTAAAACAATAACTTTTAATTCATCTCCTAATACAAATATCAGTATTGATCATGGGCCTATTATGATTTGTTTAGCATAATGGATTGTATTTTTCTGTAACTTTTCATGTCTGATAATCTTTGGGTGGATGCTAGACATTTTAAATTTTAACTTACATAATATTTGTACATGCCTATAAATATTTTTGTGCTCTGTTCTGAAATGAAGTTATAGTTTGGTGCATTCAGCTCCTTTTTTAAAAGATGTAATAGGTGGGACAATATACGTTTAGTACAGGGCTAATTTTTCTGCAGCAGTGGGGCAAGGATTTTCTGAGTGTTTAACACATTGCCTTGGAAATTATAAGGTTTCCTGTCTGGCTAGTGGAAGTAATATTTATTGCTAGCCGTGTATGGATCCTATGCCCTGTTCCCTGCATTCCTTATGGAAGAAACAGTGTTCACGGGTTCTTTCAGATTTCACAGATTCTTTCTCAATAGAACTCTCCCTCTCTGATATATAGTCTCCTGTGAATTCTATTAACTTAATCCAGGGAGGACACTGAGCTACATACCATCTGTGTTCTCTTCACTGCTGCTCGGAAATGCTCTTATGGAAGTAAGATTGAGCATCTATAGGATTCACCTCATTTGTTTCCCATCTCTCAGAAACCATTATTTATTTTTCCCTGATATCTAGTGTCTTGAAGTCACTATTTCAAAATATACTTTGTCAAAAAATTTTACTTTTTTCAAGATAATGTAAATCTTTTCCTTGTTACTCCATTTTCACCAATTTAATTAATACCTTTGTGCCTAAATTTTCTGTCCATAAATTCCAGATATACTTAATATATTCCTAGATATTTTCTAAGACTACTGATATAGTTAGTATGTGTAAAGCATATGCAATTTTATCTTATATTAAGTAAGGGCTCAGCATGTATTTATTTGTAATATCAAAGTGAAGAGGTATATATTATTTTCATTAGCATAGTTATATAGAGTGCTTTAAAATGTTTTAAGTACACATTAGAATATTATATATAAAATATTATGTTATAATATTTGTATACAGTATTTATTCATATATTGCATATAATTATATAAATATATGAAGAAAGAATGATTTTTTAAACACATATATGTTTTGTCAATGGATTAAGGATTCCTGAGTATATAAAAGTCATGACTATGCTTTGATCCAGAAGCTGCTAGTTCCTTCACCTCTTTGCATTAGCTTTCACATAGTTTGAACATGAGTCTTCCTCATAAAAAGCAGAGAAAAAAACTGCCACTACCAAAATTCCATAGGTTGATTTATTATCTTAGAGGATGAGGTAATCAACAATCTGTGTGATTTTATTAGCTTGAATCTATTGCATCAAATACAAAGCATTTTAATTTAGGTGTTTTGTTTAATGGGACTTTTGAATGTTTGTGTGCAGTATATCAGACACCGAAATTAATTATAAATGAATCTATTGAAATGGTTTTGACCAAGATTGGAATAGCAATGTTATTAAATAACTGAATCATTATTGGATTTAATGCCTTATGGTTATGATCTACATGTAAAAGAAATTTCAAATTAGTAAGTGCTGCATCATTTCATCATTGATTAGCACTTTTAGTTATATTCTGAGCTTTCAGAAAAGAAAAATGGATTGCAAATATAATTCATAATTTTTACACACCTTGTTATTAGAAAGCCTTTTATTTGGAAAAAAAATGCTTTAAAGAACCTAAAAAATCAAAATGTGCAGTTAAAAAAGCATGCTTTTTGCCAAGCCATTGGAATTTTTCTTGAAAGGGGAAGAAGACCAAACGTTTTAACTCATTTGATTTCAACACAATATGCTGAAGGGATATGTTATTGAGTTCCCTATATGTTATGATGTTCTTATATAAAATCATTATTAAAATAACTTACTTGACATACAAAATTATGTCTTGTATTAAAATACATGATTACATACATCATTAGAGACTATTCAGTCAAGATTAGAGTTTCTCATAATGAGGCGGGTTGCTGATGCATTCTGATATGTTCTGATATTCTGACATATTTTAAGCAATCTTTGACTTTAAATTCTCTTAAATTTCTATTAAAATAATTAGGATGGTAGGGAGAGATTTTGAAAACTCAAAAACAACTGAAAATAAATGCTTATAAGTAAGTTATTGCTACATCTTAGGAGACTTCCACTAAACAATATATTTGGAGTAATTCACTGGTGAGACTTAGGTGCATGTGGAGTAATTCACTGGTGGGACATTAGTAAGAATTTAGTAAGAATTAAATAAAACCATATAAAGTTGAGTTTACCCTAGTAAATCAAAATTGGTTGAACAGTTAATAATTAATTAGTATATTTCACCATGTAGACAAAAATAGAAGAGAAACCCCATAGAAGCATCTCAGTAGTTAGAGGGAAAAAAGGTGACAGAGTCCAAAATTCATTGATATTGACTTTTAGCAAAACAGGGACAGAATGTAACTAATTATCTAAGAAGACTTAAAAAACAAAAACAAAAACAAAAACCCTACACCAAATACATTTAAATAATTTCCCTTGTAATCTCAGCTGAGTGTAAAAATGTTCATTAGTAAGACATCTGGGTGGCTGAGTGGTTGAGCATCTGCCTGCGGCTCAGGGCGTGGTCCCGGGGTTCTGGGATCGAGTCCCACATCGAGCTTTCCACAGGATGCCTGCTTCTCCCTCTACCTATGTCTCTGCCTCTCTCTGTGTCTCTCATAAATAAATAAATAAAATCTTAAAAAAAGAAAGAATGTCCATTAGTCTTTTATTAAACATTGTATTGGAGGCTCTAAGCAGTCTGATAAAGCAAAACAAAAACAAAAACAAACAAACAAAAAGAAGAGTGAAGATGGAAAGAAGAAATAAAATTACATTAATCATGTTGAAAAAACTGTGGACTAGAGAAAACAATAACAGAATATACAGAAGATTATATGGGATAAAAATAAAACTAAAAATTTCTTGATGTAATTTTGAAATAAAAATTAAAATTAGTATTGATATATTAACAAAGTTTAGAAAATACAATAAAATATATATGATAACCTCAAAAACTCTAAATATCCAGACATAAATAGGGTGGAATATATAAAAGAATATTTCCTAGAAAACACAGTAATATTGCAGAAATTAAAGAAAACTGAAATTAGAGTTTGTTCATAGGAAGACTCAAGATTGTGAAATTTTTGTTTTCTTTAATTTGATCTATATAAAATGTAATCTGAATTAAGATATTAATATGCATCATTCTGTAGAAATTGAGAATTTTATTCCAAAATTCATATAAAAATTCAGCAAGTCAAAAATTCGAGGACATATAATAATGTATGAAGCCATTCTAAAGCTCAATTTTTTGAAGTGATAATTGCACATCATAAATAAATAGAATGGAATAGAATCCCTAGCCAGGGTCAAAAATTATGTCTGATATATGACTGAATATACCAAATATGCATAGTTTTAATTACTTTTATTATTTAAATTTGTGAAGGCATATTTTATTGCTCAGATATGATTTATCTTGTTGAATGTTCCATGAGACTTTGAGGAGAATGTGTATTTAGCTATTGGTACATGGAATATTGTGTAAATTTCATCAAGATAATTGAAAGTGCTATTGAGGTCAATTAAACCACTACCGACTTTCTGCCTATTTAATGTCCTTATGAAGGAACTGGCATAATTTTCATTTTTTATAAAAATAATCCTGACATTGAGCTTCCCTGGGGGCTCAGCAGTTTAGCCCAGGCGGTGATCCTGGAGTCCTGGGATCAAGTTCTGCAGTGGGCTCCCTGCATGGAGCCTGCTTCTCCCTCTACCTGTGTCTCTGCCTCTCTCTCTCTCTCTCTCTCTGTGTTTCTCATGAATAAATAAATAAAATATTTTTAAAAAATAACCCTGAAATGTCCATAAATTAACTAAGATCGTGCAATAAGAAATTGCTAAAATTTCAACTTTTTGTATGCATGCATTCACCATTCCCAATGCCACATTTCAGGCAAAGTTGCCTCTCAATATTGAGAAATGCATAATCCTCAGTAAAATGGCTAAAAATCATACTAAAAAACTAAAAGCAACTCCACTTCTGGGTATAGATCCAAAGAAATGAAAACAGGATATTGAAAAAATAGATATACACTCATGTTTATTGCAATATTACTCACAATAGCCATCATATGGAAACAACCTAAGTGTCCATTAATGAGCGAGTGAATAAAGATGTTTACACACACACACACACACACACCATGCACACTCACACACCAGAATACTATTAAGTCATGAGAAAGTAGGAAATCCTTCCATTTGTGACAACATGGATGGAACTTGAGGGCAATATGCTAAATGGAGTAAGTAAGATAAATACAAATATTGTATGGCATCAGTTATACACAGAATTTTGAAAAGTCAGGGTGCCTGGTTGGCTCAGTGGTTAAGCATCTGCCTTTGGCTCAGGGTGTGATCCTGGGGTCGGGATTGAGTCCCACACTAAGCTTCCTGCTGGGAGCCTGCTTCTCCCTTTGCCTGTGTCTCTGCCTCTCTGTGTGTCTTTCATGAATAAATAAATAAAATCTTTAGAAAAATAGAATTTTGAAAAGTCAAACTCATAAAAACAGAGAATGGTGATTATGGGGGACAAGGATCAGGGGAAATTGGGAAGCTATTTAAGGGTAAACACTGCAACTAATTAATAAATAAATATTGGAGATCTAATGTGCAGCATAGTGAATATAGACAATAAATACTGTATTCTATACTTCACAGTTGCTAAGAGACTATATTTTAACTGTTCTTGTCACAAAAGTTAGATGATTATTATATGACATGATAAGGTGTTAGGTAACACCATGCAGGTAAACATTTTGTGACATATAAGTATATCAAAACAACAGGTTGTATGCCTTATACTTACACAATAACGTAAATTATATCTCAAAACAAAAACCCTGACATCTACCTGCTTTACTTTAGAAATCTAGTTTAGCTCTGATATTAAAATATGACTCCCCTTCACCAGCCTTTTGCACACCTGCATTTGTCTGACTCGTGTGGCTCATTCTCTTCGTACCTCTCTAGTTTCCTGTGTGTCTTTCTGATTTACTACTGCTCTGTGCTCCCTCCAGCTGTCGGGCTGCAGAGGACCTCTGCACCCTTTCTCTCACTTCTTTGCATTTCCAAAATAATTGAATCGCATTCCAGATTTCAAACCTCATCTATATGCCAGGGATTCAGAAATAATACATGTTCTGCTCACATATCGTCCCTGAAATTCACATTCTTCTTTTCCAACTCATAGTGAAAAAGACAGAACTTTTCATTTATACCATCTACCAATCTACTTAATAGCTTCCAGATGTGTGCTGGGGTCAGCTAATACTGACTAGCAAAAGGCAATTTTTAAGTTTTCAGGAATATCCGACCCCCTTGGTAGACCATTAGTCGTTGGGAATGACAGGGTGGGCTATATTTACAACACAGAAATTGAAAAACTAGTACTAATTGGGTGGGTGTGGTTCAGAGATAGCATGTTTGTTACCATTTACCACCAAACCACCACACCTAATTCTCCTCTACCCAGATTTCCCATCTAAGAAATAATACATCCACCCTTTTAGCTAAAATTAAAACAAAGAAACAAGAGTACTGTCTTCATCAGGTCTCACATGCATTCCATGGGCATATGCTGTCACCTCTAATAACAAAACATATTGGAACCTGTCCCCTTCTCTCTATTGCCATATTATCATAGCAGCAAAGAGGGTTGTCATTCTTTACTGCCTCGACAGTCACCAATCTCCTCTTCCAGCTTCCACTTTGTTCTCCCTGCAGTTTTTATCCCTTTTCATATTGTAACTTGAAAGATTTTTTTTTTAATCAAATAACAAAACCATGCAAATTCCTTCCATTTGTCTGCCATGAGCTGGTGTCTGCCTAGCTTCCAACTTCTTGTTACACTTCTTTTTACACTCCAGGCTGGCATTCTTTCTGATTCCTCAACATCCACAACAATAGCAACGACACATATGCGTGCCTCAGGACATTTGCATTGGTCATGCATTGGCCTAGAATAGTCTTCCCTCAAAACTTCACAGCATTGGTTCTCTTCTGGTCTCAGCTCAAATGTTAACCTCTTTGAAAACCGCTTTCTTGAACAACCGCCAATCACCATTTCAGTTCTCATTTACATTCAACCTATTTTAATTATTAATATCTGAGATAATCACAATTATTACTTTGTATTATGTGTTTCTCATCACAAAATAGAAGGTCCGTAATAACAGAGACAGATTTTTCTATTTTTCTTGCTTACTTATTTACTGTATATAACCTCCTAAAACAAACTGGTGCTGTAGAGGGTGCCGACTATGTATTATTTAATGAAAATAAAATAAAAAAAATCTTAATATTCTCATTTATGATTATAGTTCAAGAAATCCTGTATTAAGGCAATAGTATCATGGATTCCACTAACCATGCAAAAAATTATTTTCATATCATGCAGCATTTATTTCAGGGATTTCAAGATTTTTAAATTTGGGGAAAACTATTTCTAAATTACAGCAATTGACCTAATAAATAAAGATATGATCATAATAATTTTTTTTAAGATTCTATTTATTTATTCATGAGAGAGACAAAGAGAGAGAGAGACAAATAGAGAGGCAGAGACACAGGCAGAGGGAGAAGCAGGCTCCATGCCGGGGGCCCAACGCGAGACTCAATTCCGGGTCTCCAGGGTCACATCCTAGGCAGAAGGCAGGCACGCCAACCACTCTCCCCATAAAAAATTTTTAAACACTACTCTGTGCTAAGCACGCTCTTAAATATTTTACATCAGATATCCTATACAATCCTCAAAATAATTTATAAGGATAGTATTCCTTTTACCAACTTCATCTGAAAAGTAAAGAAATTAGTTGTGGAAACATGTCATTTGTGTGAGGTCATTCTGCTAGCACGGATAGGCCACCAAACATTAGAGACTATTCTCAAATGAAATTCTCACATCTCAATCAATAAAAAAAAAAATGTAGTTGATAAAAATTAAACACACACACAAAAATTAAACACAAATTCCTGGTTTTTATAAAATTTCTAAAATTAGTATACAAGGTTACTCTATTTACATTATATGGAATATATATTTTGGCCTAAAGTTCACATAATATTTATTGAAATTTGAGGGTTATTTTCTCTTTTCCATAACTTATACTTTCCTCTGTGCATGTGCATGTGAGATAATGAACATGTGGATTTACACAAACTAGCTCAAGAAACAAAACATTTACTTAAATAACTGAGTTTGTCCTTTTTTATCTTTTCTTACTCCTCACACCCCGACACCAGTGATCATCCCCATACATGCATTTTCAGCTTTGCTTTATCATAGGCATATGTAAAAACCTATAGCTCTGTTTTAAATGTTTTAAGTATTATGGCTGAGCTCGCGTCTCTCATAGTATATACTTCTGAAACTTATTTTTTGAAATCAGTAATATGTGTGAGCCTTTTTTATGCTGATATATGGCATACAAATTTATTCTTATTGCTGTAGTATTTCATTATACAATGCATTGCAGTTTACTTGTCCATTCTCTTGATGTTGTTAATTTGTTTTCAATTTGTCCTTATCACAGAGGCAGAGTGAACATATGCATACACATTTACTATACAAATGCTTTTCCAACCTATATTTTCTTAACTTAAAGAAATATATATCAGAACATATCAGAATGTTGAACGTTTCATAATGTTTTGTATTGCTTTTTTCCCTTTTTTTTCTTCCACTGAATTCCATGATTTTCCCCAGGTACTTAATTTGCTTATAATATTAATAGCATGGAATATGGTAGACCCCAACATGAGACCACTTTATAAAATTTGTTGCATATTTTAGTATAATATTCTCTTCTAGTTAGAAAATATTGTTTATCCTTCTACTTTGAGATTAAACATAGTCCACGTTATTCTGATAATGGATTCTATTTGGTGTGCTTACATGTATCCCAAAACCATTATCTATATTACATATAAGCTCATTTTTAAAATAAAGTGTTTTATGTTTTATAGTTGAGACTAAAATATACCTTAAAGCTTATAACTGCTTCCTAAAATAATATGAAAAATGCATATTTATTTATTAAGTATAAATACATCTTTAACTACAATAATTCTTTTTATTCATTTAAAGTAAAATTAAAAGTATTGGTATGCATTCTTTTTTCTACTCTAAATATACTCAGTTCTTTTACTTATTCTGCTTTGTCATGATTTCTACCTCTGAAACTCTTTTGTTGTCCTATGCTGTAGTACTTGAACTCATTAATTTTTTGTGGACAGTAGAGCATAGTCTTGGTGTTTTTGTAATAGGTGTTTGTGATCCCTACATAAATAAGCATTGTCTATGTACTTAATACGTGCGTGCACATATGTACTCATGCGCGCACACACACACACACACACAATAAATTTATGTAAAAGTGATGTTGAATTTATGGAAACCTTTGTCATTATGTTATTTATTTATAATTTTATTTGTTTATTTTGCTTTTGATACCAAAAGTTCAACTCTCATAAATTTTGTGGATATCCATAAAATTATTTGAAGTGTATAAAAAATCTTCATGCCTGAAATGATTGGCTATTTTAGCGTTAGATTATGATAGAATTTAGAGGACAAATCAAGCCTGCCTTGAGAATTCCGTAATAGAACTTTCATCAGTATCCTGGATTTGAAGGGCAGGGCCACCTTGACTCTTGCAATTGCCATGGTATATCTCTTTTTTGTTCAGCAGCAGAATTTCGTTAAGAATACTGAGCTTAGAGTGGTAATAGTTTAAAATATCTGGGTTTATTAGTTATAGCCATCATATCACAAAGACAGCTACTTTTAACAAATGTAAACTAAATCAGACAGTAAAGGATCTACTGTTTGAGAAATTGACCTAAGGTACAGAACATAAGATAAAAAAATAATTAACACGAAATCACTATTTCTGTTTGTTAATGTTTGAAACCATGTCATAGTTAAATTATTTTTCCCCAAGGATATAATGGGATATTTATAATCGATCTTTTAAACTAATCATTTCAGGGTTTTTAATGTTTGGAAACATTTTTATCTATAATTCCTGCTTTTCATTGATGGATGTTTGAAATGTAGTAGCATGTTAGTTTTGCTTATCCAGTTCACCTGGTTTTCCAATTGCTTTTCGTATCTTGTTCCCTGTAGCTTTTCATTTTTCTCCAATTGAACCCGAGAATGTCTCAGCATGAGAAACTGATGCTTATTTGCAGGTTCAGCTATTTCCTCTGGTAAGTGTGGTTTTCACTTTCTTTGGTGTTTGGTAATGAATGGCAAAATATTAACTTGTGCTGTACTTTACAGGGTATACTACTGTACCTTAATTTATTTAGTAATATTTAAATATTTTTAATAGCAGGTTTGATGAACAACCTGTACAATCACTTTAAAGACCAGAATAGAGTTATAATTCAGATTGGCTTAATATCACTGTGGCTTCTGAGAATCCAATATTCTGTTTAGATCATCTGCTTTGCCTTTTTGTGTTGTATGCAGTTACTGGGGTATAAATAGGCTTATTTATCTTAATGCACATATCTTTGAGTACACAGTGTGATTCAATTTTTATTATAATATAAAGTATATTGACTGACACTTTAGAGGTCCTTGATTGAACACACACACACACGAGACTGAACTATATGTTGTCCATTAGAAATTTACCTTACATATAAGAGGTAAGAAACACACAGAAAGATTAAGAGATAAAGGGTCAAGTAATAATGTATAACCTACTAATACCAATCAGGAGAAAACTAGAGTGGCTGTTAATAACGAACAAAACAGGTTTCCCAACAAAGAATATTACTATGGATGAAGGTGATGTTTCTAAATGATGAACAAGTTCATTCATTGAGTACATAAATAAGCATTTATGTGCCTAAAAACAGAATTTCAATTTATATGAAATGAAGAATGACAGAATTTCAAGGAAAAATGGAGAAATACATAGTAAAGTCAGAAATTTTAACACTTTTGTCCCTCCCAATAACTGATGGAGCTGTTAGACAGAAAATCAGTGAGAAAATAGACCTGAGACATGCTATCAAACAACTTGACCAAAGTGATATAGATAGAATTCTCTTAACATCATCAGCAGAAACCACATCCTTTCCAAGTGCATGGGGAATATTTATAGAAATGGTTAATAATCTGGCCCATAAATTGAGACTAAATATATTTAAAATGATTCATTTCTTAAAAACTAGAATGTCTGATAATAGTGGAATTAAATTACATATCAAAAACAGCAGGGTTAATGAGCACTAAAAAGAAATGAGCTATCAAGACACGAAAATGATGAAGGACCAGAAGGCTAGCTGAGGGCAAAGCACAAGCTGACATCCTGCAACCTCCTTCCCCTTGCCCTCCTCCCCACTCCTTGGTGTGATGTGTGTGGCTCTCCTCCAGGAAGCTCCCAACTGTCTTAATGTTAATCTCCTGCTGGGGGGAAAGCAACTTTAACTTGACAATGGCAAGGCATCCATATCTTGTAGGTCCTCTTTACCATATGAAAGTTCTTTTGAAAATCTCCTTTTTCTTTACTCCTCCCAAGTCCCAAGTATATAATCAGCCACCCCTGATACCCCAAGGTCAGCAGCTCTTCCAGGCCCATAGGTCCTGTACCCTTGCTTTAATAAAACCACCATTTTGGACCAATGATGTCTCAAGAATTCTTTCTTGGTCATAGGCTCTGGACCTCACCCCACCAAACCGCACCTACGTTCTAAAACTACATCAAAAAGATCGACAGGAAACTTAAATGCATATCACTAAGTGAAAGAAGTCAATCTAAAAATTCTACATACTGTAGGATTCCAAATGTATGATCTTTTGGAAAAAGCAAAACTATGAGATAGTAAAAAGATCTGGGATTGCTAGGGGTTGAATGGGAGGGGGAAATGAATAGGTAGAGAGCATTGAATTTTTTAGGGAAGTGAAAACACTCCGTATAATACCACAAGGATGGATACATGTGATTGTATATTTGTCCAAACCAAAGAATGTGAAACACCAAACATAAACAATCATGTGAGCTCTTGTGTTTGTGTATGATGTGTCAGATTAGGTTTATGAATTGTAACAAATGCATTACACTTTTCCTTGATAGTGGGAGAA
The DNA here is from genome assembly GCF_003254725.2 of Canis lupus dingo. Taxonomy (NCBI): domain Eukaryota; kingdom Metazoa; phylum Chordata; class Mammalia; order Carnivora; family Canidae; genus Canis; species Canis lupus. Next base: position 10,466,519 of record NC_064243.1, read on the forward strand.
GCTGTGCCTATAAGAGTGCAAGGTATATACATGAGATGTCTGTACTTTTACTGTATTTATGCAGTGAATTTAAAAAGGATCCACAAAAATAAAATCATAATTTTAAAAAAAGAATAAATCCAAAATCTGACTGTGTATGTCCGTATACACACACGATACAGGTGTTTATGATAGTACTTTCCCACTTTTTATTTATTTCTTAAAGATTTTTTTTTAGAATATTTTATTTATTATTTGAGAGAGAGTGAGTAAGAGAGAGAGAAACAGAGAGAGAGCTAGCCTGAGCAGGGGGGAGGGGCAGTGGGATAGGGAGAAACAGACACCCTGCTGAGCAGGGGGCCTGCCAGGGGGCTCCATCAGAGGACCCTGGGATTTTGACCTGAGCAGAAGGCAGCAGTTAACTGACTGAGCCCTATTTTCCCGATTTTAAAATATTTAAATCTTCAAATAAAAATACTTAATATATTTTAACATTGATATATTCATATATTCTTATACTTACTTTCTTACAATTCCCAAAATAAATTCATTTTATTTTTATTATGAGACAAATTTGAATAATATAAAATTTGCATAATACTATTTCTAAACCTATAAACATGCAAGTGGAAACTTAATGATAATGTGGCATAATTATTGTTGAATAAATTATGGTGCTGGATAAAAAAATAAGACCAATGACCATTATAATTTTCAATGTTATTTCTCTTTTTACTATTTAGAAAAATGTTACTGTTAATTATTCCATGATTTAGTATAGTTGAAATAAATATAGGTATTGGAGCTAGTTCTAAGAATGAGTATGGAATCTAAGAAAATACAAGTATCTTTGCAATCGAAGAAGAACACTGAAAGACTATAAACACTGGTCAACATATGTAATTCAATCTTGAAAATATGTATTAGTCATTAATATACTTATAATATTTTAATACATAAGAGAAATATTGTAAGACATTTCCCAAAATTCCATATTAATATGAAAAGTATATAGTTTTAAAAAGCCCATCTGAATAAAATTAGTTCTATAAAAAGGTTTTTAATGTAAGATAATTGTTCTCTGACTCGAAATAAAGAATAGTTTTGCATAATATGTTCCACATAAGGGAAAATAGTAGATATTTTTTTCATATAACTGAAATAGTAATTCCTTCAATGGCCTGATAAGTCATACTGCATTTTTCCATTCCCAATATAACTGAGGGTTCACACAATGGAACAGGTATAGAAATATAGGAAATTAAGAAAATATATTTTATTTTCTTTTTATTTTTTACCCTTTTTTTTTTTTTTTCTCTCAAGAACTGGAATTCCATTTGTGACTATGCCACTGAAAAGGTTGTATGGCCCTGGGTTTCTGAGAAGATGAACAAGTTAAATTTTACCATCTGGTATACTGCTATATATCTGCTTTTGGATGTAATGGATAGTTTTTAATCAAACTCCTCTAATGACATAAAATAAAACAAACTAGGGAAAGAACAGAATAGCTCTTTGAAAGAATTATGGAGCACTTGAGTTAGCCAGGATGAAAAGGCCAAGATCCTCGGAGAAGGCAAGTAAATCCAGGCAAGTACATCATCCTCCACTAATTTTCCACTTGAGACAATTGACAATCGCATGCAATAAGGGACTGAAGGTCATACTTTCTGAAGTCTTACAAAAATGGAAGATTGCCACCAAGAATAACAAAAAACAACTGAACTTGAGTAGCCAACATCATGGAAAAAGGAAACCATTTTGAAGTAAGCTTGATATTTTGCATCAAACTTTGTCTCAAATAATCTGCTGATAACTAAACTGTATGGAATAAGAGGCCAAGAAGGAAGGATCTGCTAAAGCGTCAAAGAGCTACATAGTGGGACTTTCAGCAACCTCCCAATGCTGAGAAGGAAAAAAATATAAGGCCAGGACTTACAGAGAAACAGGTGGCCTGGTTAGTAGCCCAAGCTTTCAAATGAAATTACTTAATCCTAAAACTTAATAGTGGGATCAAACATAAATACTATAGCCAGGATTAAATCATCTCAGACACCAATTGGATAAAGGTGATATGACCTAAGCTTACAAATTGCTAAAAAAGAAGTTATGCCTATAGGAAGAAAATAACATTCCTCTCCAATTTTTTATACACTGAAATTTTCATACAATGTATTAAGCAATTTTCACATTATTGCCACAGCCAGAATCCTTTAAAGCTCATTTCAAAATCAAGTTTGAAAACCCTCTTTTTCCCAAGTAAAAGAAGAGTGGAGAGTAGGAGAACAGTAGAGGCTGAGGTAAATTATATTTATACCTAGCAAAGGACATGCTTCTTTTTCTATCAGGATGCTAACAGGGGCAGGGGTTGTAAAGTTAATCTATTATGGTAGGAAGTAGCTTGACTCACAGAGTGCCTGCTGGTATACACACTAACTCTGCCCACCTCTGCAACTCCCTCCCATAGACATATAGTCATTTAGCTTTTTCTCAACAATTTAAAAACCTTATCTTTATTTTGCCTTTTAACAGGGCATGCATTATAATGTCTAATATATAGCTATTAATTATTTGCTGTCGAAAGTGATTTTTTTAAGCAAACACTCTAGTGTTCTAGCAAACACTAGAGCTAAAGTTTTACAATTCAACAGTAAAGGGTTTAAATTATACAGAGGAAAAATCAAGAAATCACCATTCACTCTGGTGAATGAGTTACCACTTTATGAGTTGGCAAGCAACCCTCTATTTGATGGGGGGGGAAATAGTACAACTTAACCTGGAATGTTAAAAGAGAGTACGAGTGAAAAAGAAAAAAAAAAAAGAAGAGAAGACTAGTGTTCTGGAAAGGTGTTTTGTGACTTGAAGCATCATTGATACAGTGCCAGCAGTTGTCAAATGGAATTATTTTGTGTCACCTTGGCAGTTAAGATCAGTGTTCAGACTTCCAAGTAGAAAATTACTTCCTTATCCTCAACCCAACAGTGAAGTATAGGCAAAGTGTTGAAAAATAATGGAAAGGGTAAAAATAATTCATCATAAGAAATTATATCTTACCATTTAGAATCCTAGCCAGAGTGACAAGATGGACCGGTGACTGATGAGGAGATAATAATACAGACACATGACCTAATAGTGAAGATAGACACTTGCTGGATGAAAGATTTTTCTCCCACTAATGCTGACTTATTACAAGTAGAGTTTCCTCTGTAATTCACTTCATAATGCTGCCAATTGCACTGACTTTTCGAATATCATTTATAAATAAAATTCTGACCTTAATATTTCAGTAGCATTAATGAGACTAAATCAAAGATAATACCAGTTCAAGAATGGACGTACAACAAGAAATGTCAGAACACAGAACTTTTCTATGACATATTCGGACTAAAAAGAAAAAGTCATTAAGAGTTTAACAAAGTTTCAAGTTATGCTGGCAAGGCAGAAAATATAAATAAATAAAAGGGTTTAAATACAGAATATTTGTCATTTCCTCTTCACAGCATCTTAACAGTAACTGGAAAAAAAAAAGAGACTTATCCCAAAATATTTTAATTACGTATTAGGGTATATTCATATACATGTATCCTGTCCAGCTGCACATGATCTTTCTTAATACAAGATCATAGTTCTCATTTCTATCACTTAATTAAATGCCACATACTGACTTGATGTTCACGGCAAATACCTCAAAATGAATAGTGCTGCATTTGTCTTTTTTCTCCCCAACTATGAAAACTGAAAAGGATTCCATTTGAGAAGATATAAGAGCAGTCTTGCCTATTTACACTTTTCTATATATATGGCCCATTTCCAGTATAGGCTAACATTATGGAGTTCATCTCTTTGTTTTATGTGTAGCATTTAAGATAATTTATTGAAATTAAGGTCTTTTGCTGCTATTGTAATATGTTGCATTTGGGCTAACATAGTGATTTTTGGTAGAGTATGCAATGTTAATCAGATTGAACAACATTGGGGGCCACCTAATTGCCAGGGCATGCAATCTTGTCTTTCCCATATTTGAGGACACAAGCCTGAATAAGACTGGTACATAATTTTAACTTACAACTCTTATTCCTTTCCTATCTTTGCCTCAAACTATACATACAAAATTATATGTATATACATACATTTATATATTTGGTATATATCTATATAGATAGATAGATAGATAGATAGATATGAAATATCACCACATTGAAGGAATGATCATGCTTGTCACATTTCCCCTTGACTTAGAGTCCCAAGTCTGAACATGACATGCTGGCTTATTATTATTTCTCTAGTCCTTCGGGGAAACCAAAGATAAATAGTAAAATAATGCATTAGTAATGAAATAATTCCAATATATTGGATTAATAAAAAGTCTTCAATTAGTAAAAAGATAAGGGAAAAAAGCAATAATATAGTTCTATTAAATGGGAAATAAATAGTATTTATAAATTTAAATATATCAGTGATTATATTAAATGGAAAGGATTAATTATTCCATTGAAAAGACTAAACTTGTCAGGCTAGTTTAAAAAATAATAAAGTCAGACTAAATATACTCATTGTGGAAGACTTTATTCAGTAACTGATAGAATAAACAAAAAAATCAGAAAAAATATAGAAGATCTGAACCAATCTTGACCTAATTTATACACACATATACATGAATATGTATGTATGTACAGAAATACATGAAAGAGGACATAATGACAGCAGAGAAAATTTTAAAAGTCCACAATTTAGTTCTTTTATAATACTAATACATCTGAAGCCCGGAGCAAGACTAAAATGAAGGAGAAACACACAATAACAATTTAAGACATGAAATGGGGGTTGCCTGGGTGGCTCAGCAGTTGAGCATTTGCCTTCAACTCAGGGAATGATCCTGGAGTCCCAGGATCGAGTCCCACATCAGGCTCCCTGCATGGACCCTGCTTCTTCCTCTGCCTATGTCTCTGCCTCTCTCTTTCTCTTTGTGTCTCTCATGAATCTTTAAAAAACAAAACAGAAAACAAACTTACCAAAACTCCCTAAGAAGGAATTAAGAAGAGAACACCTCACCAGCTGGCCTGAAAACTATCTTTGAGGATGCTTGATTTCTAGCTTTTGGCTCATCCAAGAGAAGCAATGGATTTTATGATGTGCTGTTTAAAGTCTAAAACACCTTTGTTACCCATATAAGAAGAGATCATCAAGAAGACATGACCTCAGGTTTGACTCTCGAGCAATTGGAAGCTACTTACTCTTTCTTCTGTACTTGAAATGCTTTTTCCACATATTTTCTCCATGCTAGGACCCAGTCTTGAAAGAGTACTGTGTTCTTGAGAACATTTGGACTGAATACCTGATGGAAACTTTAAGGCTTCTCATTAAACTACTAGGACTTGACAGGTAGGTGTGGAGATCTCATCTTGCAGCAGCACAACCCAAGCTTCTTATTTAAGTTCCCTTGCTTGTTGAACTCGTGGCTGAGCAATCTGGAATGACTGCCTCTTTCCTCCATCTTTTGCTGCTCTCCTTGATGGGACCAGTTTCACATTTTATGGGGGAGCTTCTGAGGTTGCAACCCACAAAATTATGCTCTTTATTCTGGTTTGTAATGACCTAACCAGTTTGACAAGGCTGACTTGATCATATACAGGGATATTGAAACTTTTTTAGGTGAGATCTCCCAAGCCAAGTCTCCTCCTACCAAATGTGGAGGTTCACACTGGGGACACAGCATGTAAGATATGGATCATAGGTCCAAGGGTAGCTTATGTATGGAATATTCTTCAGATTTGCAATGTGTGACCGCATCCTCTCTCTCTTGCCACATTATATTTCTTGTCTTTAAATCTCTTGGAGTTTTGTGAGCCCTTTTAAACATCTGAACATAGGAAAAAATACACTGAGATATTGTAAAGAAATCTAATATGCAATTAAAACCTTTAAAAAATCCAAAATAATAAAAAAAAGATATAAATCACAGTATGACTCCAGATTCAGGTAAATTTGCTTGTGCATTCTTCCATATATTTAAAGAATATACAGTCTCAATAATAACTAAATAAACCCTTCCAGGAAAGAGATAAAGAGGAAAAACTGCCAAGTCATTTTATGGATTCAGCGTAACTATTGTATAAAACCTGATAAAGATACTATGGCAGGGAGAATTACGAATGTAAAATTCCTAAATAAAAATATCGACAAATCAAAGCTACTAAATGAAAAAGGATGATCCATCATAACCACGTAGTGCTTATGTTTGGAATCAGAAAGTGAGTTAGCATTTAAATATCAAAGATGTTATATTTCCTATTAACAAGAAAATGTAGAAAAAAACATATAAATGACTCAATAAATGATGAAAAATCATTTTATATAAATTTTTTTCTTAATATGATAAAATGTCTAAAATAAAAACAAGTAACACCATTTATATTGGTAAACAATTAAGAAATTTTCTTCTGAGTTCTTCAATAAATGTCTCCATGTGTATCAGGCATTCTGTAGCTATAGAAGCAGTGCCTACCACAGGGTAGACAATTAATAATTGTTAGCTCTACAATTATTATTTTTGATGAATAAAGTTATTATTATGTGATGGAAGTTAAAATGTTCCACTGCATGTTGTTATTAGGCCCTCATTACTTCATTTCAGACTTCAATATACAGAGGGAATGTTCTATCTGTACCACTCTTCCTGTTTACCAAAATAATCTTACTCAGAACTTCCAAAGAAATTTGATCCCTCCCATTTTGTTTTTGAATTTATCCTGGATTTGGTATCTTTACAAACTCTTCACAATCAAATCTTACTAATGCTCTTGAACTAATTCTACCCATGAACTTTCTGATCCATTTATATTACCTTTACTGTCCCTACAAATCCCTCCTTCCAAAGCCCACAAATCCTTGATCTCTAATACTATCTCATATTATCTTCCTAAAATGCAGTATTAGTGTCCTCCTGGTCTTCTCTGATTCTTACAAATTCTTGAAATTCTGGATCAAGCTTAATCTACACAATAACACACTTTCTGACCCCTCTGACACATTTGGATCCTGCTATCATCAGAACTAGAAAGCAAATTATCTTTATTTTGCGCTGCCATATGCTCTTCCATATTGTGCATTTGCATACTAATAGTTTATGGACATAACTTCATTGAAAGCTTCTAAAGGCCAAGATCATGACTCTACTTTTATTATCTCCCAAGATGCCTATCCTAGTTTGACAGGGTACGTATCAACTGGTTGATTTTTACATAGGTCTCTAATATCAAACACCTTTCTTTTTTTACAGGTCTGGGGCTACAATGAGGCAAATAAGGTACTTGCTTTGGGCACAGAATTAAGGTGCACATTGAAAAGCCTTCCTTAATCAAGACATTAATAAAGCAATAGATTTAAACATTATAATTAATACAAAACTCCATGAGGAACAAAATATGAAATGATAAATATATACATGCCCAGTATTACTGTTTTTGCTTTATGTCTCAGGCCCCATTATTGCTCAATTCAGCAATGTTAAGTATAAGCCAAGAAAAAAAATTACATATCTGGGGTCTTTTCATCATTCTTTTAAACTATTGGTAACTGTAAACTCAAAACTGAAATGGCAGAATGATACCAGCGATACTGTGGAATATCTAGATGAATTTAATGTTTAAATATTTCATACTGTTAGGAAAGGAGTTATAGTGGTCTAGTGATCAGAATTCAGGTACTAAAGTCATACAGACTTACTTCAGAATAGTGGTCCTCTTTTTACTATAATTAACTGGAAACTCTTGATAAAATATCTAACATTTAAGATAGTTTCCTGGTTTATAGAAAGAAGAAAATATAATGTCTTTGTAGAGCTTAGGAAGATTAAGGGAAAGAAGTAATACATATAAAATTATTGCTGGAAGCATTGTCATAATCTCTAAATTACAGATATTAAGGTTACTACAAACCAATTATAAAATGTTAAAAAAGAACTCTTTTCTGATCTGCAATGAATCTAAAATATAGATGATTCCTGAGGAAAGGAAGAAAAATTGATTGTGCTTTTTGGAATTTATGAACAGCTCAAGGTAAAGAGGGAAGTTGTAATGAATCAAGAAGCTTAGGGTTCTATAAAGGGCCAGAGACATCAGGAAGTCTCTGTTGTCCCTTCCTAACAAAACACTTCAAGATGAAAGACTCAGCCCCTGAAAGAACAAGCTACAGTCAGGATTAAACAGGTAGATGGAGCAGGAAGGACACATTGTTGTGGAACAAGTGTAGTGTGAGGAAATGAAATTCCACTCTCTGTAGACTTGGAAAACAGGGCAAACCATTTAGAATTCTTGTAGAATGGTGTGGGCTCTTGAGAAATAAACTCTGTTTACAATCTTTCTCAACAAAGAATCAGTAAGCACTTATTAGAGGCCAAAAGTAAAACAAACAAACAAAATGAATAATAAATTAATTAAGCAGTAAAAAATTTTAATTATAAAATGCTGATAAAACATGATCCAGGGACTTACGATCCAATGCCAGAACAAATATTCATGATTAGAACTCAAAGAACACTGGAAAATAACTAAAATTATTATTAAAAAGAAATTCTAAAGAAGCAAGAGCATTCCTTTTTTTTTTTAAATTCTGATAAGCAGAGTTCAGAACAGTGTATTAAAACCTTTAGTAGGTAAGAGATGATATGGTGACAAGTTCAAAGGTGAAGGTAAGACAAATTTCCACGAAACTTTGGCCTTCAAATCAAGTAATTACACTCCTGATACCGAAAAAATTACTACAAAATATTAAAGAAGAAAAGCCCTACAAATGAATACAAATGAAAATAAATCAACGTAATCTTACATCAATTTCATAGTATTCACACAAGAGGAAATTATATCAAGTAACTTTGGAAAGGCTGTTGATGTACTTTAAGATTATGCTTTATATTGGATGCATTTGATTAAAAAAATACAAGGAAATTTTAAATTTTACAATACAGTGGTATTTTAATAGTAAATTGGCATTTTGTTTTTAGAGTACTATTACACATTTCAAGTAAAACAAATAATTAAGTATGTTAATGATTCTACAAATCAAGATTTTGGGTTAGGAGAAAATATGTAAAATTACAAAATATAATAAATAGAAACACTATAATATTAAAATTAAATTGAAGCTTTTAATATGAATTCATGGGTGTATGATATATACATATATAACCTTTTAATACATAAATGTATATTGATAGTGCACATTATATGTAATATATAAATAAGTATATATTTTAATGTTTATATTATATGCTATTTAAATATAAACATATTTATTTATTTATTTATTCATAAGAGACAGAGAGAGAGAGAGAGGCAGAGACATAGGCAGAGGGAGAAGCAGGCCCCATGCAAGGAGCCCGATGTGGGACTTGATCCCGGGACCCCAGGATGACGCCCTGGGCCGAAGGCAGGCGCCAAACCACTCGGCCACCCAGGGATCCCCAATATAAACATATTTAAAGACAAGTATGCATATATACACGTTTTTTAGCTCTGTCTTCTAAATGTCTTGGAAGCAATTTTACCTCAATAATAATGAATAACTCCAACATCAGGTGGTAGTTTCTAATACCATTCTACAGGAAATAGAATCAGGGCTTCTTGGAGAACTGGCTGATACTAGGAGTGAAGGAAGGAAGACACAAGATGAATTGAGGATATTATATAGTTCTGGAAAAAAAAGGCAACTTACAATAATTTGCAAGGACTATATACATAGGATATAGGAAATCTACTTGAAAGGAATTCCTCTATTAAAAGTTACTAAATATTAATCTTATTGAATAAATATTGTATTATTAGCAAATCGATTAATTCTTAATATAGCTCACAAAAAAAGAAAAGGCAAAATCCATATGTCATCATTAGAGGTAGCTATTTAACTTGTTTCTTCCTTGAAAATAAGGTAATTAAATAGATAAAATGAAACATTGATCCAACCTTCACAGAAGAAACTCTAGGTCAGTATAACCAAAAGTCATCAGTCAATAAGGGAATGAAATAATTTGAAAACCATAATTTTATTATATATATATATATACATATATACACATAATAGTGTACAGACACAAACTATATATATATATATATATATATAGTTTGTTTAAAATAGTCAGCAACTGCTTTCAAGACTTTTAAGGAAATGGTTACTGGAGAATAAGATATTTGTATAATGCCAAAGAAATTCTATATGTATTACTTGCTACTTGGAAAAGGAAAAAAAAAACAATATCAGTACCTAATCATTGATGAATCCTAGCAACAGTATATGATAGGACATTTCATATGATTAAGTACTATGAATTGTGAGGTACTACAAAGTAAACAACCATTAAGGCGCATTTTAGCCAAAACCTTGAATCTTTTTAAAACGATTTATTTATTTATTTATTTATTTATTTATTTATTTATTTGAGAGAGAGAGAATATGAGTTGGGGGGAGTGGCAGAGGGAGGAGAAAGAAAATTGAAAATCTCTAACAGCCTCCACACATTCAGTGTGAAGCACAGAGCCTGATGCAGGGCTGGATCCCACTACCCTGAGATCATGACCTGAACCATCCCATGATCCTGAGATCATGACCTGAACCAAAATCAAGTCAGATGCTTAACTGTCCGCACCACCCAAGCACCCTCTAAATCTACGTTTTTAAAAACCAACTTAAATTTTACAGAAAATAGTGAATATTAAAAAGGAAGATAATACCTCATATTAGAAATATGGAGGAGTTAGAATAATCTGGCAATTATTCCAATGGCATTTTTTTTCATAGATATAGGGAAAAAAGTGCGGGGGGGGGGGGAATCCCTGGGTGGCTCAGCAGTTTGGCGCCTGCCTTCGGCCCAGGGCGTGATCCTGGAGTCCCGGAATCGAGTCTCGCAATGGGCTCCCTGCATGGAGCCTGCTTCTCCCTCTATGTCTCTGCCTCTCTCTCACTATGTCTCTCATGAATAAATAAAAATCTTAAAAAAAAAAGAAAAATATCCCAAAATTTATATGAAATCACAAAAGACCCCAAAGCAATTTTGAGACAGAAAAGCAAGCTTGGAGGCATCACATTTTCTGATTTCAAACTAAACTACAAAGTTGTAATGTTCAAAACAGTACAATATTGGCATAAAAACAGACACATAAAACAGTGAAATAGGGTCAAGAGTCTGGAAGTAAGAATTCTCAATGGGAGAAGTCAATAAATGGTTTTGGGAATACTTAATATTCACAAATAAAATAATGAAATTTGACCTCTCTCTTACATTATTCAAAAAGCCAACGCAAAATGGATTAAAACTTCAAATAACTTGTGAAAATGTAAGATTCCTACAAGAAAATACAAAGACAAAATCCTTGGCATTAGGCTTGGCAATGATCTTTTAGGTGTAGGGAACCTAAAGTATAAGCAACAAAAGAAAATAGACAAGTGGGACTATTCCAGACTAAAAAGCTTCTGCATGAAAGGAAGCAATCAACGGAGCAAAGAGGCAACCTATGGACTGGGAGTAAATATTTGCAAGCCATATATCAAATAAGTGGATAATGTTAAAAATACGTAAGGAACTCCTACAACTCAGTAAAAAAAAAAAAAACTCACAAATATCCAATTAAAATGCATCCATTCCATGTCACATATATTTTGACAAATTTCTTAAATATGTTTTCTGTACATTTTGAGGCTTTATTTAACCTTTTAATTGAAAAGTAAATGAAATGTGTCAGTTTGTAATGCTGATCATTATAACACTCATTTTTCACCTAATTTTACAAGTTGCATTTTCTTTTCTCATCTGCTCGTTTGTGACTAGGAACTGAAATATACTGAGTGAAGTGTTTAAGACAGAACAACAAAAGTGTAAATCTTAAGTGCATTTCTGAAGCAGCAATAGAGACGATTCTCCAAGTGCCATATGCACAGAAATAGTAAAGGCCTCAATATGTTCAGAGCTACTTCATCAAGCTAATACGTTTACAAAGCACAGGAGCCAGCGGGTTGGCTCATTCTCTATGAGATGTCTGAATTATGTTGACAATCTAATAATGCGGCTGAGGAGCTAAAGGCTTATACAGGCCTTCAGGAGTTAGTAATGCTGCCGCAACATTTTACAACATTAATGGCATCATGGAGATAAATGAGACTAATATAGTTTGAAAATGATCATCTTTCTTGTTTTAAAGAAAGATTTAAAATGTATAAATATTATATATTTATATGCATATGTCTCATCATTCACATTATACGTCTTAGCACACTGAGCGTTGCATATAAAGTAGAAGAAACCAATAGTGGCATAACGTCTTTGTGAAATTCAACTGAACATTTCCTTAAAAAGGCTAATTAAATTGTAGTAAAAAAGATTGATTTCAAATTCTAGTATGATTTTTAAGAGAGAAAAGAATGCACATTGCTCTTCTTTTTCCCAAACAATGGCTATACCCTCATAAAAATCCAAAAAATAATATATGAAAAAGTAATGAAGTGTGGGTGAACACGTCAACTGAGATGATATACACAATAATATGCTTTATAACTACATGTGATGATAATTTAAATACATTCAAAATACTGCTTGTTACAGCACTTGAGACAAATGGTTGATGGGTTTATTTCATCCTATTTTAAACAGAAACAGTAACTTATATTAAACTAAAGGAGACTTGGTATTACAGAAGTTAAAGATTATTTATTATCAAGTGCTTTGTATTCTATATAATTTTCTTAACATTCTTTCCATACCTCTCAAAAATTCAGTTAAAAAGTAACATGATGGATATTATATTTCTTGTCACTTAATCCATTTTTAACTAATTGCTCTTATGTTCATTTGCAGAAATGTAGACATTTGCTCTGAATAATTTAACAATCTATTGCCTGCAAGTGAAAGAATATAAGAGAACAAATATCGAAAAATATTGTCGTGGTATAGAGTTAACATGGCAGTTTTGTCTTGTAGTTGATTAAAAGAAAGTTTATTGTGACCATTCACTTTCAGGTTCTCGTATTCTTTGTTTCAGAGACAAGGAAAAAACATATATTTCCAAGAGAAAATTAAAAAGTGAAAGTAATAGGGGGCACCTGGGTGGCTCAGTAGGTTATACATCTTCCTTTGGCTCAGATCATGATCTTAGGGTCTTGGGATGGGGCCCTGTGTCAGGCTCAGTGGGGTGCCTGCTTCTCCCTCTCCCTCTGCTCCTCTCCTTACTTGTGCCCTCTCTCAACTAACTAAATAAAATCTTAAAAAAAAAGTGAATGTAATAAGTTCCAATGGACAGATGATGAGATGACAAAAGCAGTCTGCAGTGAAAACAAGGGATTCATGTGATGAGTTCAGCTATGAAAAACCGCACACTGCAAGGGTCAGAAAGCTGGCTGTAACAACACAAATTCTTTGCTGTTCTGTGAAAACTTGCCAAAACAGAAAGAGCATTTTAAGTAATTCTGGGACAAGGAAAAGGCCACTTACAGGTATCTGGCAAGCCCTGTCTTACTTCCCACACTATCCATCCATTCAACAATAGTTATTGTGTACTTTTTTTAGAAAAAAATATTATTTTTTAAAAAAATATTTACTTATTTGAGAGAGAGAGAGAGAGCAGAGCAAGAGGGACAAGCAGACTCCCCACTGAACAGAGAGACTGACCTGACACAGGGCTAGGTCCTTTGACCCCAAGATCATGACCTGAGCCAAAGGCAGATGCTTCACTGACTGAGCCACCCAGGTGCCCTGTATTACGTACTTTTATTTAGAAAGGATTTTGGTCATATATAGTGGGGAATACAAGGATGAGTAAGATAGCTTGGATTTACAACAACTATGCAAACATCTGCCAGTTCCTAAAGTCAGCCCAATCAAGCAAGCCTCGGTCATTCAATGAAAACAAATTAAAACAAAATTAGTGATTTAAAAAAATTAATTCACTTCCTTTGCTTCTGCTTTGCATAAACTTGGCCTCATTTCCCTTGCATAGGATTTCTAGTATCCACGTTATTTTTTGATCTACTGATCATGTGGCTTCCTTGTGATTGTCCACCTTCCTTTGGAAGACAACATTCCTGAATGGTTTCTGTGTTTGCATAAATCTTTGGCTTTGGTGTCCTCTTTCATTTAATTTGACAATATCCTGTTTGGATTCTTTCTTGCACTTATCACTAGCCTGTCTCCAGCTAATAAAAATATCAGTCTACCAGCTACTAATGTCATAATATAGAGGGTTTGAACATTTTATTTCAGATAGAATGAAAGTGGATTGGAATATAATAGAAGGACACAGGTGAAAGAAAAATACAAATGAATATTCAATTAAAGAAACTAAAATGGATCCACCAAACCATAAAACATATTTATTTATTTAAATAGGAAATACATACAACCTTTATGCCATAAAATTTTTATTTTTTATATTTTCTAAACCCTGGTCAATCTATATTAATTTTGTCATAAAGATAAACTATATTTTATATGGAGTATAAAAGCAGCATATGGAGTAATTGCCTATTAAAACAAAGCTGAAAATGTTTTGGGAAGGCATATTTGAAAATTAACAACAAATATTCCAGCAATTTTTAGCAAATATTCAATAACCACAGACAAAATGTTTGGTATTAACATGCAAAAATGGATGATCAAATACAGTGAAATATATGTTTGGATCTTCTGAATTTTGGAGCAATGGGGTTGTTTTTGAGGTGTATGAAAACTTATACCCATAGTTACAGATTTCCACGATCTAAAAAACTCCTAGGTCTTGATATTTTCCCTCTCAATGCTACTCATTTCTTGTGAGTCTTGATTCCTTACATCACTGTTAATATGCCTTTGGATCAGGAGCAGATTTTTATGGTGGGAACTTAGGAATATCTATGAAGCCATTTTTTTTTTATTGTTTCCTGTGAAATTTTAAATCAGCATTTTGAATTTTATGTTGCTACAAAGAAAAACATGAAAAAAGACAATGAAAAACTTCAGCATTTGTATTAGTCATATAATAATTGATGCAAAATTAGTTATTGAATGATAGAACACATTTGAATAAATATTATATTAATCTTTAAGTACATGCTCCTTATCTAGTAGAGCATCTTGGTTGTTCTTATTTTTACTTAGTAGAAAATATGATTCAATAATCATTTATCTCAGAGTAATAAGACTCACACTTTTCATCTGTCCATTATCACCTTTGTTATGTGTATTAAAACATGGCCTTCAGCAAAATTGGTCAAAGAAAAATAACTGAAATTAACAAAGGAAGAAAACTTTCCATTTTCCTCTTGGTCCCAGGATCTATAGGGCTGTGGTGCCTCTCCCAAAGATGACAGGTTTTCTCCTCTTATGTGAAGCTTTTTAGTGTTGCAGACACAAATTAAAGTGTAGTAGCCTCAAAATCAGTTTTAGAAGGGAAATATGCAGCAATACAAGAAACAAGAAAAAGTCCAAATACAATCTAACCTTATACCTAAAGGAACTAGAAAGAGAAGAACAAACAAAACACAATCTGAGTAGGAAGAAAATAATAAAGATCAGAGGAGAAATAAATGGTATAGAGACTACAAAATAAAAAAATAGAAAACAACAATAAAATCAACAGCTGGTTCTTTGAAAGGATAAACAAAATTGATCACCTGTAGCTGACTCACCAGGAAAAAAAGAGAGTGTGCACGTGAGAGAAGCCAGCTAAATAAAATCAGAAATAAAAGAAGTAACAACAGCCACCACAGAAATACAAAGAATTATAAAAGAATACTCTGAAAAAAGTATATGCCAACAAATTGGAAAACCTAGAAGAAAAGGAAAAATTCTTAGAAACATACAACCTTCCAAAACTGAATCAGGAAGAAATAGAAAATCTGAACTGATCAATTACTAGTAATCAAATTGAATTGGTAATTAGAAAACTACCAAAAATTAAAAGTCCAGGACCAGATGGATTCAGGTGAATTCTACAAAACCTTTAAAGAACAGTTAATACCTATTCTCTTCAAACTATTTCAAATAATGGAAACTTCTAAATATATTCTGCTACAAGGCCAGAATTACACTGATACCAAATCAGACTACAAATAAAGAAAACTATAGGCCAATATCCCTGATGGACATTATTCAAAAATCTTGAACAAATAATTACCAAGCCACATTCAACAATACATTGAAAGGATCATTGACCACAATCAAGTGGGATTTGTTCCAGGGGTTCAAGGATCGTTCAATATACACTAGTTAATCAGTGTGATAAACCACACTGACAATATGAAAGACAAAATATCATATGATCTTTTGCAGAAAAAGTTATGCAGAAAAAGCATTTGAAAAAATTCAATATTCATTAATAATAAAAACTCTCAATAAGTTGGGTTTAAAGGGAACAAACCTCAGTATAATAAAATCCATATATGATAAACCTATAGCCAATATCATGTTCAATGGAGAAAACCTGAGAGCTTTCTTCTAAGATCATGAAAACAAGGATGCCCAGTCTCACCACTTTTATTCAATATAGTACTGGAAAGAATACATGTAGCAATTAGACAAGAAAAAGAAATATAAGCCATCTATACTGGTAAAAGGTAAGAGAAGAAGAAGAAGAAGAAGAAGAAGAAGAAGAAGAAGAAGAAGAAGAAGAAGAAGAAGAAGAAGAAGAAGAAGAAGAAGAAGAAGAAAAGAAGAAGAAGAAGGAGAAAAAGTAGAAGAAGGAGAAGAAGAAGAAGAAGAAGAAGAAGAAGAAGAAGAAGAAGAAGAAGGAGGAGGAGGAGGAGGGAAGAAGGAGAAGAAGGAGGAGAAGAAGAAGGAGGAGGACGAGGAGGAGGAGAAGGAGAAAGAAGGAGAAAGAAGGAGAAGGAGAAGAAAGAACAGGTTCTGCACAGCAAAGGGAACCATCAACAAAACCAAAAGGTAACCAACCTACTGAATGGGAAAAGATGTTTGCAAATGACATATCTGATACGGGGTTGATGTCCAAAAAATACAAAGAATTTAAATAACTCAACACCAAAAAACCCCAAACAATCAAATTTTAAAATGTGCAGAGGATCTGAAGAGACATTTCTCCAAAGAAGACATACAGATGGCCAAAAAACAAATGAAAAGATGCTAAACATCACTAATCATCAGGAAAATGCAAATCAAAATCACAATGAGATATCACCTTATGCCTGTTCAAATGACTAAAATCAAAAAGGCAAGAGGGGGGCCCCTTGGTCACTCAGTAGGTTAAGTGGCAGACTCTTGATTTTGGCTCAAGTCATGGGATTAAGCCCCTGTCGGGCTCTGCGCTCAGCAGGGAGTCTGCTTGGAGATTCTTTCCCTCTGGCCTCTCTCCCTCAAATAAATAAATGAATAAATAAAGGCAAGAAACAAGAAGCTTGGCTAGGACGTCAGAGAAAGGGACCCTTGTGCCCTGTTGGTGGTAATATAAATTGGTACGTCCATAATGGAAAACATTAGGGAGGATCTTCAAAATTTAAAAATAGAATTATCATTTGGTCCAATAATTATATGACTGGGTATTTCTTTGAAGAAAAAGAAAACACTAATTTGAAAATGTATAAATGCACCCTTGTGATTATTTCAGCGCTTTCGCCAAGATACAGAAGCAACTAAGTGTCCATTGATAGATGAATGAATAAGGAAGATCTATATGTACATATATACATATATATAATGAAATATTATTTAGTGATAAAATAAGGATGAGATTCTGCTACTTATGACCACATGAGTGGACATAGAGGGTATTATGCTAAGTGAAATAAGTCATACTGAGAAAGACAAATACCATATAATTTCACTCATATGTAGAATCTAAACATAAAACAAAACAAATGAATAAACAAACAAAAACAGAATCACACTTATAAACACTGAGAATAAACTGTCGATTTCCAGAGGTAAGGGGGCTGGAAGGATGAAATAGATGATGAAGGGGAGTGTAGGAGTTAGAGGTTTCCAGTTATGGAATGAAGAAGTCATAAAAATGAAAGATACAGCATAGAGAATTTAAAAAATAAAGCGTAGTTGCTTCAATTTGTACTTCCCATTTATCGTTGTCATAGCTTCAAGCACCAAGAATCTGAAGGATGAGGAGAAGAAAATAAAATTAACTCAAGAAAGGATTTAAAATCTCTAGAATTCAGGCATGTCTGTATTGTTTCTGTCCTTCACTTCCCCTATATAATGGGAGGAGATAGAAAGTCAAATGGTGAAGAGCACAAGTGTGTAATTCCATTAAAAGTGAGGGAAAATGGGGGCAGTCATTCAATCTGTCACTGTTTCTGGAGATATCTGAATAGCCATCATGGTGAGGTAAATCCACATTGAACTTACTCAACAGATATGAATCAAAAAATCTTTCTTAAACACCTATTATGCTTATAAAGGGCTTATTCTGAGTTGCTTTTGAAACTAATGTAATGTTTAGTTCATCTCTAGGTTTGTAGGTTCAGCATTTAAACTGTATTCTTGGATCAAGGAGACAAAAGCTAAGTTGTTTTATGTGTATTGAAAAGAGCTTTTTGTTAATCATTGAAGTGCTTAAATGTTCTAAATAAACGAATGTTCTTTTAATCAAGTGAATTATCTTCTGGTTCTTTTGTGTATATAACATTTATAATGAAATGCCATATACATAGCAAGTACTTATGGACTTAATAAAAGTCCGTAACACTTTTCTTATTAGGAGACCAATACACATTAATTTATATTGTAATGCATATTATTTTATATTTAATTTAAATAATTTAAAATTAAGCATTGGCATTTTATCAAGAAGATGTTCATGTATATTTTCTTTTAAAATTATTTTAGAGCACAATTATATTTGTCTATTATTCAAAAACATATGTATAAATATACATCTTACTGTGAAGTAAAAATTATGTTATATAGGTATCTTATATATCAGACGTGAAATATATCTTATGTATCCATATAAATCCACATTTATATAAATATATATCTGTATGTATTTTATTGTGAAGAAAAGTCCCTTGGCTTGATTTCTAGAACTATTTCTATTGCAAAGTAATGTAAGATTGTGATCAAAAGAGAAAGATGTTTATATTAGTGTTAAATGATTAAAACTACTAAAGTTTATTAAACTGTATACTTTAATATTATCACTGTTTAGTGTGATATGATATAATTAACTCTTATATTTAAATTTAGTTGTGTTCATGGAGATATGAGTACATTTTTGGGTTGAAGTCTAACTTAACAGGCTAACAAAAATGACTATCTTTATTATAATTGAAACACTGTCCTGTGTATCAATAAAACTATTCTTTAGCTTTTACCCACACTACTGTCTACAAACCGCTAAAAATTTCAGAGTGGATAAAAAAGTGAACATTTGAAAAGCATCTTTTTTTAAAATCATGTTTAATTTGCAGACAATGCAAATATTTCACAATGAACTTCATAGAAAATTAACACTTAGCTACATAGTAGGGTAAGACTTAATATAATCAGTTCTTGAAAGAAATATTTGCATATAGCTTTTATGAAGATGGTCCTTCTTGTCAAGATGTTCAGCTACCCAAGTAAAGACAAATCGTATATGTGCTGCTGAAGCGAGCACCAAGTAAAGACACATCGTCAACCAAGATTTAAAGGTAAAAAAAAAAAAAAAAAAAATAGACCTGCTTTTGATAGAGGGGAAATATTTAGAGTTAATTTTGTAATCTGTTCCTAGTCTTTACTGTATTTATTTTTTAAGATTTTTTTACTTTGTTTATTTGAGAGTGAGAGAGAGAGAGAGTGAGTGGGAGGGAAGGGGAGAGAGAATCTGAAGCAGAAAGACCCTGTGCTGAATGCAAAGCCTGATGTGGAGCTCGATCTCATGACTGGGAGATGGCAACATGAGCTGGAATCAAGGGTCAGAAGCTTAACCAACTGAGCCGCTCAGATGCCCCCATCTTTACCATTTTTTATATTTCCATTTCTTGTCATGTGCTAAATATGATCACTTCTATCCAAAGACTCCCAAATTATCATCAAATTATGGCATCAAAATCCTAAATCATATTTTATATTACACTTATCATCTCTATTGGGTCCAGATTGAAATAAAACTCTTCTGTGCACCTTCTCAGGTGTGGTGCCTCTTAATCTAGAGACCAATGGACTAAGGAAAAAATGATTTTCTTTTCACACTTGGAAGTATCACGATGAGCCAAATCATGGATAACTGTGATAAATGCTCATATTTTGAAAATGAGGAATGGGATACACATAGCAGTCACTCTGTGCATAAACATCTGAAATTCCATAGGGTGCCGGGTCAGCCAACTCAAGCAGTAATGCATATTGCTTCACCTTGTTCCAATCTGTAGGGACAGGTCCCTAGCTCATTTTCCATGTCCCTTGACTCTACCATATGGGATCTTTCCTCTGCCTCCTGAGATATCCCATTTTCTTCCTGAAGAAATTGCCAATGTATATAGTTTAATAGCTTTCTCAGCGAACTTCCTGCCTGTAGAAGGTTGACAACCCCAAGGACATAATGAAATTTGAGCAATTTCAATTCCTTTTCAATAAAAATCACCACAAATTCCTTAAAAACTTTTGTGAGAATATTATTTTTTAACTTTACAGTACATTTATTAGAAAAAAAAGAAAATATCTACAGTTCTTTCTCAGATGGACCTTTCTCTACTTTGTGTTTCAGCCTTATGTTAAGACCTACCTTAATGGGTAAATTAGGCGTCATATTAAACCTTTTAAAGGCATTAATATGGAGCTTTATAACCATATCTTTGATATTAACAGTGGCGTCAGGAGTCTTTACTTTGAGAATCTTATACTGTCTTGGAGACTAGAGGTAAGTAAGTTGTTTTCCATCCTGATAATTTATGGCTCTCTGTAACCTTTTAAAATTATCCTATAATTTTAACAATTTCTTCCATGGCTCATCTTTCTCCTAAAGTTGTTTTTCATATGCAGTTTGGAACATTCAATTGACACTTTCAATATTCTTTCTGGGGATCTCTGGAAAAATTCACATTTATTAGGCCAACTAACTGCAGGTTACAGTTCTGCCAATTATTTAACAACTACATAAATAAGCTGTCACTTTTTTCCCACTCTTCAGTAATAATTTCTGCACCATTTCTCCAGCTTTTTCCAACTGTGTGTTTGGTGATTTTTCATTTTTTGATTATCACCCAATTCCAAATCCAGTGCCATATGTTTCCGGTTTTGTAAAGACAATACCCATTTCCAGATAACAATTTTTGTATCAGGTAATTTTGTTTTTGTTGATTTTTTGTAGGCCTCAAACTTAAAACTTGTAAGAGCAATGTTATATCAATATTTTTTTAGGTAAAACAGTCTGTGACCACTCTGGTTTGGTGAGCTTTGTTGCTCTGTGCTGGGCTTCCTCATACCTCCAGGTGAGTAAGTGAGTGATTTGAAAGCTGCTGTCTGATGGTAAACAGGCTGGTTGGTTTAACTGGGACAGCTTATTATCTGTTCCACATGATCTCAGTGTCTAGAAGCTTCGTTTGGCCTTATTAATGAGTTTGTCTTATGGTTCAACAGAGCAGCAGCTGAGTAAGCTAACAGCCAAACACTTTTCAAACCTTTGTGTTCTTCAGTTGGTAATGAATGTTCTATAGGTCATTGAAAGTCATTGCATGTAAGTCACTGCCTAGGCAGCCTAGATTCATGGGATGGAAATATACCTTACACATTTCAATGGGAGGGGAAGTATTTGTGATCATTTCAACTCTACCAATACATGTTTCTACTTGCTCTTGTGTTCTTCTGGCATCAGGAGATGAAAAGATTCTCCCAGGAAATGGCTGGTCTACTGAACTCAGCCTTATGAGGAACTGTATGTTTCCATTTGTCTTTCTCCACTTCTTTTATCCCCACAAGAAAAACTATTTCCATATAGTGCCTGATACCTTAGTATGAACTCCAGAATGAAAACATGGAGAATCTCTTTCTGGATATGTAGTGAGAATCAGCCCAACTAGTTCTGCAACTTGAAGCAGATCACCCAGCCTCTCCCAGTCTACATCAGCCTACTAAGACAAGACATATGTGTATGAGTGAAAATAAATAATTGCTATTCTAGGCCATTGAGTTTGGAGTGTTCTAAGAATCAATAAATGACTATATATGCACTACCACAGAGGCTGACTGAACACTTGACCTGTGATTGCTGGGCTTATTTCCTTAGATGAACTAAGAATGTTTATAATGTTCACCTAACTACCTGTATGTGTGAACCAGTACATTTTTTTTATGCCTCAGTGATAACGATTGCATGGTATGTTAGGAACAAATGGAATCAATGTATTTTTACTGCCATAACTTTTCAGGATGAATGAGAAACCTGTGGCCAAATCTTTTTGTTTTTTTCTTTTTTAGGTGAGCAGATATCTCCAAAGAATTCTAGAAATATCAGCTTAATATTTGTATAATCAGATACCTGCTAATGAATGCAAGGTCACATCTAAATAGTAAATAGGACATTTGGGGACCAATATTAAAAATATTTCATTTTTTATTCAATTTGTGCATAGGGATTTTGTTACAAAGTTGCTTCAATCTTTCTGTTTGGGTATTTATAAACAAGAATTTATAGCAATCTTTGAAATCAGGACTTTTTCATACAACACAAATTTTGTGAAAGTTGGTTTAGTGGATACTATGGAATGAACAGTGCTGACTTCAAAAATTACCCTCAGTACAATCCTTCCACACACACACATCCACACATGCCTCATGCACTCACACACCTAGTATTTCTCACTAGGACAATGTTTAACTCCATGGTTTAGTAAAGGCAAAAGCCCCAACCTTAATTCTTTTTTTTAATTTATTTTTTCCCAACCTTAATTCTTATATTAGCTTTACAGTCCACTGATTTATGTTTACTGTACATGAACTCTCAATTATATTTTGCTGTATCAAGACACACAAGGCTGATTACTTCCTTGATTAAGTTGTCATTTACTCAGTGCTCTCCATCTTTCCATTGATGTTTTCTCAATATATGATCATTAAAACATAGGGAATATATTGTTTGAAATAATTATCCTTCTATTTGTGGCCACAAATACGATACCATATTTTGTGGCATGGTGAGAGAATTTATAAAAGTTGATGGCTGTAGGAGTAGAAATGATTCTTTGGGGGTTTGAATATTGCTTGAGGAATTCTTCACTTTCTCAGAATTTGAGTTCTGAGAGATTCTTCAGCTGTTATTTCTCATGAAGCTTATGTGTTATCAGCTACTGGAGCCAAATGGATGGTACCTTGTAAATATTTCACGGTCATATCCTAGTTATGAGAACAGTGAGAAAGGATCTTCGGTTCTTGAAAACATGCTAGTTCCTAGGTTCACTCATTTGCTTTGATAGGAAATCCAGAGATTCACAGGACACTTGGGTACATTTTATTATCATTGGGTGTTTTATTTCTATTTCTTATTTTATTCTGAAGGTCTTACTAAAGTATTTATTTGTGAAACGGTGAAATCAAACTTCAAAAAGGTAGGAGGGAAGGCTAGAAGGGCAAGTCTCTGAAGTTTTCCAGACACAGCCCAACATCCCTGCAGCATCTTGTTATCCCTGATGTGTTTCAGTGGGTGTAATTGGGCTCAGGAAACTTTCAGGCATGAACATATAATTATTGCTTCTGTCTTCTTTTTGCTCCTCTGACCCACCAAAAGACATCTGGCTCAACTGTACCATTAGGAATGAAGAGAAGACAACTGAACAATTAATTCAAATTGTAGCTTTTAAATTTCTTACAAATCCTCTTCTTGACAAAGAAGAAACATAGGAATCTGCTCTTGACAGCCCTTCAGAAACATAACAGGGCACCTAAAATAAAATGTGTAACAATCCAAAAGAACAATTTTAATTTTCAAAGGAAAACAATTACATACTTGCATGAAAAATAAAATGGCACATTGGTTTTTGCAATCAACATTGACCAGAGAGACATATGCCAAAATGAAATACTTAAGAATAATCATAGAGTTGTAGATGCTTTTCTTTATTTTTCTTCAAAATTGTTTAAGCTGCTATGTCAGCAGTTTCAAATTAAAAAAATCTAAAATGCACATTCTTTTGAGGTTTGTTGAGTTGAATATTCTGTTCTCATGCCCGTTTTGAAACATAGCTGAGGAGGCAGATTATATTTTCTGATGCTGTCAAACATTCCATTTTTATCATTAAAATGACACACTTTAATGTGATAACGGTTAATATCAGCAGATGGAAAATCATGTTTATTCTTTGACTGGTTACCATGATAAACTGTAACCTCAGATGTACATCCAGGAATACAGATATTTAGTATCATTTCTGGGCTTTAAAAATGTGCATCAATTTGTTTATGTGACAAACTCTCACATGGCAGGTCACACATGTAGCTTACTGCTTGGTACTGACATAAGTACAATTATCTGTTTTGAAGTTTTTCAAATATTGCAATGTCTTCTCAACTTTATTCCATTCCTAGTATGTGACATACCCATCTAAGCAATATTATGTCCTTTTAGAGGCTGGGTTAGAATATTAGCATACAAGGAGTAAGATGATGGAGAGATGAGAAGCAGTATTTTGATATCCTATCCTTTATATAGTTCATTTTTCCATCTGAACTCAAGTAGAATATAATCATTACTTTGGGAAGACTGTCAAGGGTTAAGAAACAAATTACAAATGATATAACAAGATGAAAAAAATTTTAGAGAAAGAATATTATTACTATAAATTCTTAGTGAAAACTTAGTTTTAATATAATTTTGTAAAAAAAAATACACACATACAAACACATATGACTCTATTCCTACTTTTGAATGGGACTATTTATCATGGCAAGAAACTGTTAGAGAATTCAGTAGGCTTTCTGCCATTGTGGTAAGATGAATCATGAATCAGATGCAAGGCAGGGTTCCTTAATAATTTATTGGGTCATGAGTTATGGTTTTGTTCAATTGAAAATTATAAGATAGGTTTGCCTCAGGCAAAGAGCATAATGTATGCAAAAGGAAAATAGATTAAGCAAACATTCCATGAGTTTAATCATTTCAAACATTATACTGGATAGAGGCCCTGATGCATTTGTCATTAATTCAGGGGACAATTTTACCTCCACATAACATGATCACAAGATGGGAGTTGTCACTACAGCTCTGTAAATGGGATGTTCATAATGAATAGTCAGTAGAAGTCATTACTCTCATTCAGTGTTTTTCCTTGTGAATGAGGATAAGGAACAATACAAGAACCAAAGTTTGTGGTTATTTTTTCTTTTATTGAAAGTTATTATTTTTCTATCTCCAATTACTCTTTTATCCATTGATTTTGACATTTATTCAACATACATTTACCGAGCACCAACTTTGTGCCAGAGACACTGTTCAGAGCTCAGTAGTAAGAGCCACTTCTAAATAATTCTTGGTGGCCAGCACTTTTGAAATGAAAACAATTTTGCATGGGCTTTCTTAGACTAAGACATTTATAAAGTTGTCCAGATTTTACCAAAATAATGAAATCAATGCATAGGTAGGATTATGACCTCAATCTTTATTTAATTAATGCTCTTTCACATTTTTGAGAAGTTAATATATGTATGTTCTTATATACAAAAACAATACTCTATTAAACAACTTGGTATAAATAATATTTACTTAAAGGTTATAGGTAATGTTAAATCGACCTCAAATCAATACGTATTTGGTTTCAGGATCTTTGGTTTTGTTTTGGGAGGTTTTTTTATGTTCCAAATTGTTCTTTATCTGGTAACTCCTCATAAAATGTATTGGTTCTGGCAAAAAAAAAAAAAAACAACAATAATAAAATCATAGTAGTCACATTAGTTTTATGTTCCTTTCTGATAAATCTCCAACCTAAGTCTTGATATACTGGGATATAGGAATCTCAAAGGAGTGATAGTATGGCCATATATTTTGATTGTAATGTTTCTCTGGCAGTGAGGTGTCCAAGAAATGTGTCTCTTGAGGACTGAAGATCAACCTCCTACAGGCTTAGGAAGAGACACAACAAACATTTTGGCTACCTGTCACTAGGCTTTAGGATAACCTAGTGAATGATTGTCCTATAATGGTCAGATGCAGATGCCTCTAGTCTGAGGCTATCAGTGGAATCTGAGTTCATTTATTGTCCCAGCCAGAGGTATCTGTTCATTTTTATAGAATACTGCAGAGTAAACCTACAAAACTTCTTTCATATAAAATACATATTTTTGTAAAAAAAATCAATTATTTCAAATATTTTTAAAGGTCATCTAATCTTTTTTTCTTTTAAGAATTTATCTCCTATTTGTGCAAGAGATTCTATGAGTTGCAGGTGTATTATAACTGAATAAAATACTCAATAGTTTCTACCCTAGCAGACATTATATACTGACAAAATGTAAGATAAACAAATAGATAACTAAAATAAATTTTATCATATATTGAAATATGGTATGGATAAATAGAAAACAGTAAAAAGGAATAGGAAGTAATATATAGAATAGTTGTACTTTTAGGTTTTTTCTTAAATGCATTATATGAAAGTTTTAGTAAAAAGGTGGTTTTTTGAAGCAAAAACTAAGAGGATTAAGATCACACAACTCTATCTTTGGTAAAGGTATTCCAGACAGAGGGAAAAAATCTTGTGTCTGACTTTGACACTTTAAAGGTTTTAGTGGGAGTATAACCACCCTTCCAGGAAGAGAATTGTCTTTTAAGATTCTGAAAATACTTTGGTTTTACTCTGAATGCAACAGGATCCTAGGACAGGATTGACACGATCTGAAATGGATATTAACTTGATAAATTTCACTGATTTTTTAAAAATAAATTGAGAAATAAGGATAGAAACAGATTATTAGAAAAGGCAACTAGTCTCATAATTTAAAAAATCAATGACTGGAACTGGGTGGATAGTGGATGAGGTGATAAGAAACAGCAGATTTTTGATAGATACATATTTTTTTTTCACAGTGAAAATGAGGTAAATGTATAGAGATTTCTAGCATATCCCCAGGCCCCATATTTGCATAGCCGCCCACTTTATCAACATCCGCCACTGGAGTGCGTCAGTCGTTGCAGCTGATGAACCAACACTGACACACTGTAATCACCCAAAGGCCATAGTTTACCTTATAGTTTACTCTTGGTGTTATACATTCTTTTAGTTTGAAAAGATGTATAATGATATGTGTCTATCATCATGGTATCACATAGAGTATTTTCACTGCTTTAAAAATCCTCTGTGGCCTGCCTTTTTATTCCCCTCACCACCTAAAATATCTGTCAACCAATGATCTTTTTGTTCTCTCCATACTTTTGCCTTTTCCAAAATGGCATATAGGTGGAATCATACACTAGGTAACCTTTACAATTGGCTACTTTTGCTTTAATATGTGTTTAAGACTTCTGAAGGTATGGACATGTGCTTGTCCTATTACAAAGGGCATATTGGAGTATAAAAAATGACTGCAAATCTCAAAAAAAGGGGTGTAATTTATTTGATAAGATGTTACATCTACTTTAGATTTAAAACTTAAGACTGGGGGGACAGTATTCATTTAGTACTTTTTGTTTTACAATGCCTAGGGTATTTATCCTGGTCACTGTGGGGAAAGATGTACTTCTCAAGAAACATGAATGTGTAATTTTATTCAAAATTATGCATTTTCATTTCAGATAACAAAAAGTATTTATTTCTTTGTGGTTCAAGTACCTTTTCCTAAAATAGTCATTATGACCTATCTTCCATCTCTGTATTGTTTTCAGCTCTATGATGTTTACATAAAAGAAAAAAGTACAGAGGAAAGCAATCCATTTTAAGTTGGGCATATAATTTGTTAGTTTGCATTTGATTCTGTGACTGAATGCATTACTCTAATTCTGAAAGACAACACAGAAATCAGGGAGCAGAGTCACACAAAAATGTCAAGTTATTGTATATAGTTTAAAACATCTTAAAAAGGTACTAAATAAAGCTGTCAAATTTTTAAATGTCTTAACTTTTTTTAAGAGTCAAATGAAATTTGACAAGAATATGACACATTACAATCTTAATTTATTTTGTTGATTTTATTTATTTATTCATGAGAGACACAGAGAGGCAGAGACATAGGCAGAGGGAGAAGCAGGTTCCCTGTGGGGAGCCGGATGTGGGACGAGACCCCAGGACCTCGGGATCATAACCTGAGCCAAAGGCAGATGCTCAACCACTAAGCCACCCTGGCACTCCTGCAATCTTATTTTAAAATCCCGTCCTTTATTTCTATAAATTTTGGGAGAGCATAAATTACTTGTATGGATTATATAAATCAAGCATATCTAGATTATAAGCAAAGCTGGAAATGTTTTATTTGAGAATATAGATGGGTATTCCCTTTATCGTATGTGTAGGACAGTGTCATTATTATGTTTGACCAATAAATACTGACTGAATTTAGTATTTTTGGTCCTGGTATATATTTCTCAGGCTCTTTAAAAAGTCAAACAAAATGTTGTTAAAGCGTTAGTTAATTTATTCAGGAATTAAGACTGTGGTATATTTATAAGAATTAGATCTTATTCCCTATGAAATATTCGTATCATTGATTTGCCTTGTTTTCTTACACGCTAGGAGAAACAGTTCAAAATCAAAACAATCAAGGAAAATATTTTTATTCTATTGCTCACAGAAGTAAGTCCCCTAAATTCTGAGGTACAGGAAGAGCTGTTATGGATGGTTATGAGAGTTGCACACTGCACAATCCAGAGGGCACTATTTGCACAACTGTGTATTGCAAAGTCTCTAAGCTTAGGTCTGGTTGTGAGATCCTTACTTTGTCCTAGACATAACTTTTTATCTTCAACTGCAGTATTTGACTTTGTTTCTTCAGTATTTGATCTTGAGGAGCATGATAATATGGCTTCATTTGGGAGGAAAGTAAAATAAAAATGTTAGGTAAACTTTTAAAGTGACCACTAGTTCCAAGGGATAAATATAGAGAGAGAATGAAGAACTTCTGCTGAAGAAGGAAAACCAAAGGAGGGTAATGATAGGAAACCATTCTTAGAAAGTTAAGTGTGGGGAAATAAGTCTGTTCTGCGGAAGTCTTTTTTTTTTTTTTTAAAGATTTTATTTATTTATGAGCAACACAGCAGAGAGGAGAGAAAGAGGCAGAGACACAGGCAGAGGGAAAAGCAGGCTCCATGCAGGGAACCTGATGTGGGACTCGATCCCAGGTCCCCAGGATCAGGCCCTGGGCTGAACATGGCATTAAACCCCTGAGCCACCCAGGCTGCCCAGAAGTCTTTTATTTTCAAGTTACAGATCCAGATCCATGGATATGGGAATGGAGGAGCCAATACAATTGCAAACTAAGGGTTGATATTTTTCTTAAAAAGTACATACAGTAGGGATGCTTGGGTGGCTCAGTGGTTGAGTGTTTGCCTTTGGCTCAGGTCATGATCCCAGGGTCCTGGGATCGAGTCCTACATCAGGCTTCCCACAGGGAGCCTGCTTCTCCCTCTGCCTATGTCTCTGCCTCTCTCTCTGTGTGTCTCTCATGAATAAATAAATAAAATCTTTAAAAAAGTAAATACAGTACAATCAGGGCAGAGTTTAAATTAGCATTTGATTTCATATACATAATCAATAGAAGATAGAACCAATATTGATGTGGGGAGAAAATGCACTACAATGCCAGATGCAAAAAAACCCAAAAATAAGTAAAATAAAGTATCCTATGCATGCAGGTCATTACTCTTTATTCTTGATGTGAAAAACCTTTAACCAAAGAGAAGATATCATGGAAAGGGCCATAGAGATTCTTAATTGGCGAAAGCAGTGAACAGAGAACAGAGGTTATATCAGGCAAGAGCATAGCACTGACAAATAATTGAAATATTCCCAGGAACGAAGTCTATTTTTAAACTATTATAGCCCTAAAGCTTCTTTAGTGCCTAGAACATAGTCACTGTGGATTGCTGAATGAATGAGTGAACACCCACTGACCAAGTAGTGGGAAAAGTGTTTGACAAGCCAGTGTATGGGGTGTCCATCAAGGACTGGCAAGAATCAGGCGATTTGAGCCCAGGGGTCAGGTACAGCAGTTTGTAACTCAGTAACATCAACAAAGAAACGGCAGAGAAAAATAAGGATAGGTGTAACATTACGACATTCGAGTTGGCTAGGTTTTCACGGAAAATGCTATGGAAAAGAAAATCACTGAAATATTTGATTTAATAATGAGATTAAAAATAGTTTGTGGCAAATTTATCAAAACAAGAGGTTTCAAAAAGCTTGTAAAATGTTAGAGATAAATCTTTTCAGAAAACACAGACACGGAAGTTGCTCTTGTTCAAGTGGAGGTGGAGGCTCCAGGGGCCACTTGAGGTTCCTGTTCCTTCCTCATAAGTAGTGAGGATGCATTAGATTCTCATTCAGACAGTTCTAGAGCCCTCTTGGGCATATCTGGAGTATTAACAATCTCATATGAACAAATTTAATCCTTCATCATAAAGAATCCTCTTAACCTCTTGCCAAACAACAAAAGTCATAGTTGTGGATTGTATTTGAAATTCTGAGTTCTCTAGAACTCATGATTTATAACTAAGAGAGAAAGCAGACATGCACCAGTTTTCCTGTATTTGTTTCATGAACAACATGTAGGTCTAAGAACCATATGTCAATCACAATCAACTAGTTGAGTAAGTAATCATAAGCAAGAGGACACTGTTTTAAGTCTAGAGCTCAACATTGGTGAGTATTTTGTATAAATTTAGGCATTTTATCGAACTTTAGTGTTCCTTGACAAATTCTCCTCTGTGTTAAAGAACCCTGACGGTGTGAATTCTAGGTTAAGTTTTTGAATGTTCATGACTAACTCAAAGTGAACTTCACATATAGATTATAGAGATGTAGCTTATAATTCTGAAGCCATAATTCAGAGATTTAATTGCCGATTGCTGTATATTGCAATTATACATATAGCATTAATGTAACATTAGCTAAAGGGTCTGACATATACTCATGAAGTTAAGGGGAAAAGTTCACTTATATTTTAATTTTAGCGTTAAACCGATAACTCTGGAATATTACTCAATCTATATGAGCTAAGACTGATAATCAATGCTTTCATTTAAACTTAAATACTAATGCAGGCAGCAAAATTAAATCCAATGGCTTTGATTTTATTTTCCTGGAGCTATTCGAAATTATTTGATCCATCTTTCTTAACACTCAAATCTGGTCCATTATGACTTTGAAAAGGCAGAGAAATGCTGCATTAAAATTAAAAGCTCATATTCTGAAAAGCAGCTCACTAAACTCTGAGACATTAATGTCTAGATGTAATATTTTGGTTGTATATGAAGGAAAATAAGCTATTATTGCTTTTGACCTTTAGAAGTTATGTTTTATGTATAGTTAAAATAAATAAACTCCTGTTTGTTGATCAATAAACAAGGCTGTTTTTTGGGAGTCAGTAGAAATAACTGTATATATGAGAAAAATAGGAACTGTGTATACATGAAATTTTAGAAGTTGTAAACTTTGTATCCTACAGCTATTCAGCTCTATTCATTATTATGCTACCTTATTCAATTTTACACAATTACTTATGCACATTTAGCCATCTAATTTCAGCCCTGTTTTTTAGCTATAAGTTCTCTTGACTAGTAGAAAAAAAAATGTTGCTTTAGGTACTAGAGAATTATATTCTTTGTTATGGTAAAATTATTTGATGCAGATACTTCTCTGACTCTTCTCAGGGTTTTGTGTCTTCTATTTTAATGATCATCTTTACACACTTTAAGGTATCATGTCTACAGTCCTTCCAGAGGTGTCATTTTCAGTCTAGATTTTTAGGATATGATGATGCTTGACTACATTTTCTTATAATGAGCATCCAGAAATAGATTTGTGCTCCAGTTCTGTAGACCTTGCCAACCAATTAGAATGAAAGGACAAGCCGTGTTAGAATTAGTGAACCTATTCTCAGCTAAGCCATTCTTACATACCTTTTATGAAATTATCATTATTCTTAGTCTTCCCTTCCCATGCGTTAAGGTGGGGTATGTCAGTGTGCAATGTAGAAAGTTTGGTGAGTCTAATTAGTAATTATAAGTGCCTCTTTTCATGATATTAAAAGCCATTAAAAATTCATTCACTAATTTAATAAGCTAATACACTCTACCATGCCATTCTGTCTGAAAAGTTTTTTTTTTTTCCCCTAAACAATTCTACATTTATTATTACAGTCTGAGGGAAACATTCTGGTAAGATAGTGTTTCAAGTGTAAACATAATTTTTAATTAGTATTTTTAGAAGTTTTATTGGTTTTGGCATTTCTCTGAAGAGTCACAGATCTTTTAGAAATTCCATATTATGTATTATGTAACTATTATATTATGTAACTATTAAGTATTATGAGTAATGTGATATTTTCAAAATGAGAAATATCAAGGTATCCTGGCAATCGATAGTTATTTTGAAAACATAGGTAAAAGTGAAAGGACAACTCATCCACAAAATATAACTATAATCATTAGGGTGCTTTTCCACAAACTAAGTGAAAATAATATAAAGGGTGGATTCTGGAGCCATATCGCTAAATTTTGAGTCCTAGATTTGTGACCCTAAGCATTTAACCTCTATGATCTGTTTCTTCATGTTAAAAATGGAGTAATGATTACCATACCTATTTTATAGTGTTGTTATGAACTCTAAACAAGTTACAAAGGAGAAAGCTCTTTGAATTCTCTCATACACGCATATGATCTCCTGTTACTATTATCCAGACTCAATAATATATTTAGGTAGAATTTCACATGTAAGCAATTCCAGAGGCAGTGAGTTCATTGCTCACGTCAGAAATTAATATGAAAATAACGTACCAGTCACTTACAAATTTTATATACAACTCATATATTCTTGCTCCATAGTAACACGTATGTAAAAAGTACTTCAAGTATGCAGATCTTCTGCACTTGTTTTGTAGACTGTAACATAGATTGGGAAGAAAATTTTCATAAAACCTACAAATCTCCATGTTGACAATATCCTTGTTTCTAGTCAAATAATTCCAAAGAGGTCCAAGCTTAACTTAATTTCTTCTCACACATAGGACTGTGCTATACTGTCTTACAGATGTCTTACATACATGTATAACATGAATACCCAAACTATCAAACAAATTTTATTCTATTTTAATGGATTTTTTTTCTTTTCTCAGAAGATACTCTTATTTTTTCCCCCTGAATTTCCCTTGCTGCTTACAGATTTTTCACCTGATGACCTTCCCTCATGCTTCAGTCAGAAAATCAAGGCAATTAGGACGCACCTAATGTACCTTTTCACCATCAAATATATGCATCTGCAAATACTCATGCACAGACACTCTGCCTTTTATGCACTTAAAAATTAAAGGTATTGTTCTGTTTTTTTTTTCTTCCTTCCTCTGGTATTATGGTTCCCATATTCTCTCCACTGTTCATAGACTCAGATCCAGAAATGATTTCCTAACTCTCTGTATTATTAATTTCTCAACATAACTAATTCTTCAAGAAAGTAAAATATTGTTCAAAATATTTCCTGCATCTGTTAACCTTCTTTTTTTAAAAGATTTTATTTATTTATTCATGAGAGATACAGAGAGAGAGGCAGAGACATAGGTAGAGGGAGAGGCAGGCTCCATGCAAGGAGCCAGATGTGGGACTCCATCCAGCATCCCAGGATCATGCCTTGGGCCAGAGGCAGATGCTCAACTGCTGAGCGACCCAGGAGTTCCTCTATGAACTTTCTTTAAAAATCTCGTTCTACTAGAGGATTATGCTCTTCTGACTCATTTACTACTCATGGATTAGGATTTGCCATATGACTTTCTTTGACTAATAGTAGCACTGTGAGAAGGCCACATGCTAACTTTAATTAAGCAAGAGCGTTAGAAGTATTCTATGATTTTCCTATTTGTGGTGTCATCTAATGAGGAGAGTCATGATCCAGAGAGGGGATGGTATTTCAGCCAGAGCTATATAGAGCATGGACTAAACAACAAGAACCAAATTACACAAAACAACACTAATGAAGTAAATTAGATAAATAAATAAATAAATAAATAAATAAATAAATAAATAAATAAATATTTTATTTTAAGCTGATGGAACATTTCAGTCCTGTGCAATTTGGGATCTGAGTCTGTGCTTTACCTTCTGTTCTAAAATATACTCACTAGTTTCTTATGGGATAGAAACTCAAAAGTCAGATCAACCAAACATATTCACAAGTGATGTCTTGAGATCACTTCAAAACTTGCTTTTCAGATTGAAAACTAATAATCAATCCTTCTAGTTCTTTTGTGATACTAACCAGATTGTCTGCTTCTTGATCTTCTGCCCTGAACTCCCATTACAAAGATGTGCATATACTTGTACTGTCTATAATGTCTTTAGAGCTCAGTATTGAAAGATAACAGCTCTATATCATCACTTGGAAATGTATCCTACATGTGGATAAAATAAGATAGTTTTCAAACTCTCACACCTTCAGGAAATCTGTTAATAAAAACATGAATCCTTCATTCACTCATTCATTCATTCATTCATGAATTTAATAATCATTAACTTCCTACCAAGTAATTTGTCCTGAGACATATGATAGGAATACAAACACAAAGAAACACAGTCCCTGACGTCAGGAAGCTTTTAGTTACAAAAAAGTTAAGCAGAGCTGAAAATAAATCAATACGATGAAGTGTGACAGGTATCATTATAGATTCATACACAGGATGAGACATTAAGAAGTCTAGAATCAATTAAGAAGACTAGAATCAATTCTAGTAGGAAGAAACAAGATACATTAGCAGAGTGCTGCTTTTAGAACCGATTAACCGTAAAGGGGGAGAGTGGTCCAAGTAAGTGTCAAGGAGGAATGATCATTTAAGCAAAGACAAGGAAGTGTGAAGCATCCTAGAATGTTCTGGGAGTCACCAGCATTTCAAACTATAGGAAACAAACTGAAAGTTGCTGGAGGGGAGGTGTGGGGGGGGGGATGGGGTAATTTGGTGATGGGCATTGAGGAAGGCACGTGATGTGATAAGCACTAGCTGTAGTATGAAACTGATGAATAACTGAACTCTACCTCTGAAACTAATGATACACCATATGTTAATTAATTGAATTTAAATAAAATAAGATAATTTAAAAAATGGCTAGTTTCATGTGTGGAAGGAGTAGTGAGTAAGGGAACTTTGATTAATACTAGCGGCATAGATTTCTTTCCTTTGTAAGTGATTAAAGTATATACTAAGCATGCTATTTTAATTGTATCTATGAGAAGTTTATTAATTATACCATGAATCCATATAAAACATGTCACTGCCTTTAGGAGATGGATATATCTCAGTGCCTAGAAGACACTTATCTTTATGATGTTGCTATTGAAAACTGAAAGTCTGAAACATGAGAGTAAAAGTTTTAATTGCATCCTAAAATTGATTTAAATTATTGTTCTAGGCAAGCAAAAGACAAAGGACACTTTTAAGATCCCAAGAATTGGAGTGTAGCATAGGAACAAAGTTAATGCAACACAGTTCTAGGAAGTGCTAAGATGGCCACTCAACACCAAGTCAGACAGGAACTCCATCCACCCTTGAATAACTTTTTAATTGACTATTAGGCATATTAATTAGGGTAGAGAGTAAAACAGACTTAGATCATTACTGCGAAAATAAACCAAAATGAGCTTCTGAAGTTATGCAAAATATTAAAATAGAAAACATTTTGCCCAGAGAAAGATTTATTTGTTTTTGACAATGTAAATAGAAGGGTATAATTGCAAATTAAGTTTATTATCATTTTAATGTCAGCATTTTTTTTCTGAACTTCTCACTGGGAACATTGATGAATAAAGAATTACAAATGGGGGTGCTTCATTTCAGAAATACATCAAATGTTAATGCAGTATAGAAAACTATTCCATAAAGTAATGCGAGCATCTGT
Organism: Canis lupus dingo; assembly: GCF_003254725.2. Classification (NCBI taxonomy): domain Eukaryota; kingdom Metazoa; phylum Chordata; class Mammalia; order Carnivora; family Canidae; genus Canis; species Canis lupus. Next base: position 10,502,473 of record NC_064243.1, read on the forward strand.
TTTCCAGAAATTTTTTCAACTAATACCAATTTTATTCTGCATGAGTTCTTTTTTTTTTGTCTTAATTTCCTTTTAAAGAAATATTATGGGAACACTGAAACATGCAAGAAGCTATCTCGTAATAAGAAAATTGACTTTATACAAGTGTGCCCAGTCCAATGGCCTTTTTCATGTTTTTATTTTCCTGCAAAATTCAGCATTAGTCTTTCTGTATTTTTTTTTAAAAATGTATTCATTCACCTAACATCTAATGGATATCTAGAGTATGGTAAAAACTGTCCTGGGATATGGGATTTCAGTGATGAATCAGGTCTATGCAACTTCTGATCCCATACATGTTACCTCACTTATATCTTATTTAAACTTCACAAGATGAAGTTGGAACTAATGGTTTAACTATTAGTTAGCCATTAATTTGTTTTTGACAGTGTAAATAGAAGGATATAATTGCAAATTAAGTTTATTATCATTTTTATGTCATCATTTTTTTCTGAACTTCTCACTGGGAACATTGATGTTTATGATCACAATGACGTAAACCTGTCAAGTTTAAATAGCTGACAATCTTTCTTTCCTAAATCCCTTTACACTCTCATTAATACCAGGGATTTCAAGGCAATTATTTTAAAATATTATTTATTTGTATTATTTTTAAATTTTATTAAGTTTTTAATTTTAATTCCAGTATAGTTAACATACATTATATCCGTTTCGGGTACATGATTATAGTGATTCAACAATTCTATACATTACTCAGTGCTCATCATAAGTGTCCTCTTTAATCTTCAACTATTCCCCACTCACCTTGTTTTAAACTTAACAATTCTTCTTTATTGTCTGTATGTTTGGTGGTTAATAGCCTATCAGTTAACTCTTATAAACAAGTTCTTTTTAAAAAAAGATTAGTGCATTTTTATTCCCATGATAATCACCTTGGTCCACATTTTTATATTTGCATGATTGCAGTAATACAACAACCTCCTCCTTATACCCTCTAAACTATCATTTAGTCCTGTCATTCAGCCCAGAGCAATGAAATCAGCCTTTTAGTTCCTGAGCTACTTGAAAAAAATGGGTAAGAACAAAATGATGGCTTCCTCTCACCCCCCTTTTTTCTTTTATGGTTAATCTTAAAAGGGTTTCCTCTCCCTGCGTTATATTTAATTTATATATGAGTTATATATTTCCTTATCTTCTGATTTTATTCCTGTCTATGATAACATATTTTTAGTTGATCTTTTGTCATATATTGCTTTTTATTTCATTTCTTGGATAAAATTCATATGTATGTTTATTTCTGGTCACCTGGTTTAAACCAAGCCATTCTTGCCTGATTCACTCAGGAGTTGTTCTGATGGATATTCCTGAGCCTCAGACAGATTCCCCCAGTGTCTAAGTCTTTATTTCTCTTTACCACATCAACTACATGCTGCGTGAACTTCTATTTTTTTTTCTATTTAACTAGACAATCACGCTCAACTGCCTCATGCTATGAACACCTTAACCTCAGATCAGTCCACCTAGTTAGCTTTCCTATAGCAACTCCAGGATTTATGGAGCTTACTGAAAAAAAAGAAAATATTACTTTGCAGATTTGGTCCCTTTATCAGTTTCCTAAGTCACATTTAACTGAATCCTCACTAGTACCTGAAAATTCTTTCCTTTCTAATTGCTATCTTCCCATTCTCTCCTTTTTTTTTTTTTTAAATCATTGGCACTGCTACTTATCCATAATTTTAAGTAGATGAACTCAATCTCTACTTCACCAAACAAAAATAGAAAAAAAAATCAGAAAGAATTTCCCTCAAAGTTATGCCAATGACACTAAAAAGTCATTGATCTTAAAGGATGCCTTTGCTATCAAATGCTAATAGACAAAAATTCCCTCAAGAATAAATGTAGTTCTTCTACTATCCTGCCTTATATTAACACCCTTTCTCCCCAATCCAAGATAATTTGCTTTATGGAAATAAAACATCTTTTAAAAAATCAACTCTTCTTTTTATTGTACTCTTGTCAGTAATATTAAACATAGTTAAAATACAGTTTTTTATAAACATACAGACAAATGAACATGAAACTCCTTTCTCCTGACTCATTATTGTTTCTACTATTACTTCACTTGCCTCTTCCCTGTAGATTAAGTCTTTTTGAAGGGGTGACTTCCCTGCTGCTTCAATCATTTACTTCCTATTTCTTTAACTCACTGACACCAATGGCGCCAGCAGTCCTTGGTCACTAATGTCATTAATGACATTAGTCACTAATGACATAGACCCTACACACTCTACAAAAATTAATTTAAAGCAAATCACAGACCTATATGTAAAATGCAAAACTCTAAAATTCCTAGAAGATAGTATTGGATAAGTTCTCCATGACCTTAGGTTCAGTGATGACTTTTTGATACAACAAAGGCATGATCCATGAAAAAATAATTGGTAAATTGGACTTCATTAATATTAAAATTTTCTGCTCTGCAAGGGATACAAAAGAATGAGAAGATAACCACACAATGGGGTAAAGTATCTGAAAAGACATTGACTGTTAAAGAATAGCTATCCAAAATATACAAAGAACTCTCAAAACTCAACAAGAAAATAAAAAAGCAGATTTAAAAATGGACATAAATTTTGAAGAGCCACATCAAAAAATATATAGAGATGAAAAAGCATATGAAAAGATGCCCAACAGCCAAAGTCATTATAAAATCATAAATTAAAACAACAATGAGAAACAATTTTACACCTGTTAGAATGGCCAACATTCAAAACACTGGAGCACCAAATGCCAGCTGGAATGTTGAGTGACAATAATGCTCATTCATTGATGATGGGAATACGAAATAGTATGGCCACATTGGAAGGCAGTTTGCCAATTTCTTAGAAATCTAAACATAAACCTAACCATATTACCTAGCAATTATGCTCCTCGGATTTTACTCAAATTAGTTGAAAACATTTCCATACAAAAAACTGCAAGTGGATGTTTATAGTAGTTTTATTCATAACTGCCAACAACTGGAAGCAGCCAATACGTTTTTCAGTAGGTTTTTCAATATGATAAACTGTGGTACATCCAGACATTGGAATATTATTCAGTGCTAAAAAAGAATATGAGCTATTGAGCCATGGAGGAACCTTAAGTGCTTATTAATAAGTGTAAGAAGCCAATTTAAAAAGCTACATACTGTATAATTTTATCTATATGATATTCCTTTTCTGATATTCCAGAAAAGGTAAACTATAGAACCAGTAAAAAGATCAGTGGTTGCTAGAGATTAGGAGAAAAGGAAGGATGAGTAGGTGGCTCACAAAGAATATTTATGTCAGTGAAATCATTCTGTGTGATATAATAATGGATACAAGTCATTTTATACCTACATTATACATTTTTCAAAACCTATAGAATGTACAGTACCAAGAGTGAACTGTAATGTAAATTATGAACTTGGGTGATACCTGGGTGGCTTAGCAGTTGATTGTTTACCTTTGGCCCAGGGCGTGACCCGGGATGCTGGATGGAGTCTCACATTGGGCTCCTTGCATGGAGCCTGCTTCTCCCTCAGCCTATGTCTCTGCCTCTCTCTCTCTCTGTCTCTCATGAATAAATAAATAAAATCTTTAAAAAATAATAAAAAAATAAATTATGGACTTGGGATGATGATGAATCAATATAGGTTCATCAAATATAACAAATGTATCATTTTGGTACTGTAATTTGATAGGCCAAGGGGTCATGCATTGTAGGCAGTGGTATATTGGAACTCTCTATACTTTCCAATCAATTTTCTATTACAGAAAAGTATTATCCCAATTTTATAAAAACAACTAGGGATAGATTTAATAACACTTGTGCAAGACTTGTACACTGAGTACTGTACAATTCTACTGAAATGAAATATTATCTAAATTAATACAAAGTTATACAATATTAATGGTCCAGAAGACTCAATATTGTTAAAGCATAGATTTCCTGAAAAGTGAGCTACAGGTTAAACTAAGCCCATTTGAAATTACAGCAGGCGTTTTATTTATAAATGCACAAGCAGTTTATATAATTTATTGTTACAAAATAAACCAGACTAACCAAAACAATTTTTAAAAAGTAGAACAAAGTTAGAGAAATTACACAATCAAATTTCTATATTTACCTTAATTCTACAATAATTATTAGAGTGTAGCATTGATGAGATAAAGACATGCAGATTTTCCAAAAAATATCGAATGAGAGTGGCCCAACATTTCTGTATAGAACAAGAGAGTAACTATTTTTGGTTTTGCAGCCACATAGAATTTCCTTTGCATATTCTTCTGTTATTTTTGTTCTTTATCTTGTTTAATACCTCCTTTAAAAGTGAAAAAAATTTTTAACCTGTGGGTCATAAAAAATAGGTTACAGGCCAGCTATGATGTGTGTTTCTACACCTAATACAGAGAGTCCAGAAATAGGCTCAAGAATGTATGACCAGTTGATTTGAGAAAGGTGTTAATGTAATTCATTAAAGAAAAATATTTTTTTTCTACAAATACTTCTTTATTCTCTAATGTACAGAAAACTTATTTCTACATTGAACTTTGGAATACTTCCAACAGTATCAGTGTTTTTGATTTTTATTTGTTTCTTCAATGGACTATTTTATTTCATTTCGGGCTTCACTACATTTTTGTTTTTAAGTCACATAGGTGCATTTATTGTTATATAACATAGTATTTTCCTAGTTGAATGGAATTTATTTTTCTCATGTAAAGAATAAATAAAATAACATTTCTACTGCTACTTGAAAATTCTATAAATGTTTAGTACACATTTGTTATGATTATTATAATCCTATTGAATGTTTATCCACTATAAACTGATTATAGATTTGAGTGGCACACATTATTACATATAGATCTTGTAGTTAAAGCTATGGAATGTGTTATAAAATATCTATGCATTCAAAAGTATGCTGCGCATTTGAGTGAGGAGTAATAATAATATACTAATTAAGAAATAATATACTCATTAAGAAAAATAAAGGAAACATTCAAAAATGTATAATTAAACTTGGTTTAGGGACACCTGAGTGACTCAGTGGTTGACTGTGTCTGCTTTTGGCTCAGTCGTGATCCCAAGGTTCTGGGATCGAGTCCCGCATCTGGCTCCCCATGCAGAGCCTGCTTCTCCCTCTGCCTATGTCTCTGCCTCTCTCTCTGTGTCTCTTAGGAATTATTTTAAAAAAATCTTTTAAAAAAGGTTTAAATCACAATATCTTGTCCTTCTATGAGTTTAAAGGGCAGACATAATTTCTTTAAAAGCCCATGTAAGAGGAGGGGCACGATGGCGGAAGAGTAGGGTCCCCAAATCACCTGTCTCCACCAAATTACCTAGAAAACCTTCAAATCATCCTGAAAATCTACGAATTCGGCCTGAGATTTAAAGAGAGACCAGCTGGAACGCTACAGTGAGAAGAGTTCGCGCTTCTATCAAGGTAGGAAGACGGGGAAAGAGAAATAAAGACACAAAAGGCCTCCAAGGGGGAGGGCCCCGCGAGGAGCCGGGCTGAGGCCGGGGCGAGTGTCCCCAGGACAGGAGAGCCCCGTCCCGGAGGAGCAGGAGCTGCACCGACCTTCCCGGGGGAAAGGGGCTCGTGGGGAGGTGGAGCAGGACCCAGGAGGGCGGGGATGCCCTCGGGCTCCCGGGGACACTAACAGACACCTGCGCCCCGGGAGATGCGCCGAGCTCCCTAAGGGCTGCAGCGCGCACGGCGGGGCCCGGAGCAGCTCGGGGGGCTCGGGGGCGGCTCCGCGGAGGGGGCTGCGGGGGGGAGCGCGAATCCAGCAGCGCAGGCCCCGAGCACCGGGCGCCGGGACACAGCCCAAGATCCGGCCTCCCCCGGGACAGACAGAGGCCGGGAGGGCCCAGGACCGCAAGGACGCTCCTGCCCCGAGCTGAGCAGATCAGCGGCCCCACCCCGGAGCCTCCAGGCCCTGCAGACCGAGAGCTCCGGAGTTCCTGCGGGGGCTGACTCCAGGGCTCCAGAGCTGGCCCCGCCACTGGGGTAGTCCTCCTGGGGCCTCACGGGGTAAACAACCCCCACTGAGCCCTGCACCAGGCAGGGGCACAGCAGCTCCCCCAACTGCTAACACCTGAAAATCAGCACAACAGGCCCCTCCCCCAGAACACCAGCTAGACGGACAAGTTCCAGGGGAAGTCAAGGGATAGATTAAGGGAAATAAACGACAGCCTGAGGAAGAAAAACTTATGTTTAATTGGGGTTCCCGAGGGTGCCGAAAGGGCCAGAGGGCCAGAATATGTATTTGAACAAATCCTAGCTGAAAACTTTCCTAATCTGGGAAGGGAAACAGGCATTCAGATCCAGGAAATAGAGAGATCCCCCCCCCCCCAAAATCGATAAAAACCGTTCAACACCTCGACATTTAATAGTGAAGCTTGCAAATTCCAAAGATAAAGAGAAGATATTTAAAGCAGCAAGAGACAAGAAATCCCTGACTTTTATGGGGAGGAGTATTAGGGTAACAGCAGACCTCTCCACAGAGACCTGGCAGGCCAGAAAGGGCTGGCAGGATATATTCAGGATCCTAAATGAGAAGAACATGCAACCAAGAATACTTTATCCAGCAAGGCTCTCATTCAGAATGGAAGGAGAGATAAAGAGCTTCCAAGACAGGGAGCAACTGAAAGAATATGTGACCTCCAAACCAGCTCTGCAAGAAATTTTAAGGGGGACTCTTAAAATTCCCCTTTAAGAAGTTCAGTGGAACAGTCCACAAAAACAAGGACTGAATAGATATCATGATGACACTAAACTCATATCTGTCAATAGTAACTCTGAACGTGAACGGGCTTAATGACCCCATCAAAAGGCGCAGGGTTTCAGACTGGATAAAAAAGCAGGACCCATCTATTTGCTGTCTACAAGAGACTCATTTTAGACAGGACACCTACAGCCTGAAAATAAAAGGTTGGAGAACCATTTACCATTCGAATGGTCCTCAAAAGAAAGCAGGGGTAGCCATCCTTATATCAGATAAACTAAAATTTACCCCGAAGACTGTAGTGAGAGATGAAGAGGGACACTATCTCATACTTAAAGGATCTATCCCACAAGAGGACTTAACAATCCTCAATATATATGCCCCGAATGTGGGACCTGCCAAATATATAAATCAATTATTAACCAAAGTGAAGAAATACTTAGATAATAATACACTTATACTTGGTGACTTCAATTTAGCTCTTTCTATACTCGATAGGTCTTCTAAGCACAACATCTCCAAAGAAACGAGAGCTTTAAATGATACACGGGACCAGATGGATTTCACAGATATCTACAGAACTTTACATCCAAACTCAACTGAATACACATTCTTCTCAAGTGCACATGGAACTTTCTCCAGAATAGACCACGTACTGGGTCACAAATCGGGTCTGAACCGATACCAAAAGATTGGGATCGTCCCCTGCATATTCTCAGACCATAATGCCTTGAAATTAGAACTAAATCACAACAAGAAGTTTGGAAGGACTTCAAGCACGTGGAGGTTAAGGACCATCCTGCTAGAAAATGAAAGGGTCAACCAGGAAATTAAGGAAGAATTAAAAAGATTCATGGAAACTAATGAGAATGAAGATACAACCGTTCAAAATCTTTGGGATGCAGCAAAAGCAGTCCTAAGGGGAAATACATCGCAATACAAGCATCCATTCAAAAACTGGAAAGAACTCAAATACAAAAGCTAACCTTACACATAAAGGAGCTAGAGAAAAAACAGCAGATGGACCCTATGCCCAGCAGAAGAAGAGAGTTAATAAAGATTCGAGCAGAACTCAATGAAATCGAGACCAGAAGAACTGTGGAACAGATCAACAGAACCAGGAGTTGGTTCTTTGAAAGAATTAATAAGATAGATAAATCATTAGCCAGCCTTATTAAAAAGAAGAGAGAGAAGACTCAAATCAATAAAATCATGAATGAGAAAGGAGAGATCACTACCAACACCAAGGAAATACAAACGATTTTAAAAACATATTATGAACAGCTATACGCCAATAAATTAGGCAATCTAGAAAAAATGGATGCATTCCTGGAAAGCCACAAACTACCAAAACTGGAACAGGAAGAAATAGAAAACCTTAACAGGCCAATAACCAGGGAGGAAATTGAAGCAGTCATCAAAAACCTCCCAAGACACAAGAGTCCAGGGCCAGATGGCTTCCCAGGGGAATTCTATCAAACGTTTAAAGAAGAAACCATACCTATTCTCCTAAAGCTGTTTGGAAAGATCGAAAGAGATGGAGTACTTCCAAATTCGTTCTATGAGGCCAGCATCACCTTAATTCCAAAACCAGACAAAGACCCCACCAAAAAGGAGAATTACAGACCAATATCCCTGATGAACAGGGATGCAAATATTCTCAACAAGATACTGGCCAATAGGATCCAACAGTACATTAAGAAAATTATTCACCATGACCAAGTAGGATTTATCCCCGGGACACAAGGCTGGTTCAACACTCGTTAAACAATCAATGTGATTCCTCATATCAGCAAGAGAAAAACCAAGAACCATATGATCCTCTCATTAGATGCAGAGAAAGCATTTGACAAAATACAGCATCCATTTCTGACCAAAACCCTTCAGAGTGTAGGGATAGAGGGAACATTCCTCAACATCTTAAAAGCCATCTACGAAAAGCCCACAGTAAATATCATTCTCAATGGGAAAGCACTGGGAGCCTTTCCCCCTAAGATCAGGAACAAGACAGGGATGACCACTCTCACCACTGCTATTCAACATAGCACTGGAGGTCCTAGCCTCAGCAATCAGACAACAAAAAGACATTAAAGGAATTCAAATTGGCAAAGAAGAAGTCAAACTCTCCCTCTTCGCCGATGACATGATACTCTACATAGAAAACCCAAAAGTCTCCACCCCAAGATTGCTAGAACTCATACAGCAATTCGGTAGCGTGGCAGGATACAAAATCAATGCCCAGAAATCAGTGGCATTTCTATACACTAACAATGAGACTGAAGAAAGAGAAATTAAGGAGTCACTCCCATTTACAATTGCACCCAAAAGCATAAGATACCTAGGAATAAACCTAACCAAAGAGGTAAAGGATCTATACCCTAAAAACTGTAGAACACTTCTGAAAGAAATTGAGGAAGACACAAAGAGATGGAAAAATATTCCATGCTCATGGATTGGCAGAGTTAATATTGTGAAAATGTCAATGTTACCCAGGGCAATATACACGTTTAATGCAATCCCTATCAAAATACCATGGACTTTCTTCAGAGAGTTAGAACAAATTATTTTAAGATTTGTGTGGAATCAGAAAAGACCCCGAATAGCCAGGGGAATTTTAAAAAAGAAAACCATATCTGGGGGCATCACAATGCCAGATTTCAGGTTGTACTACAAAGCTGTGGTCATCAAGACAGTGTGGTACTGGCACAAAAACAGACACATAGATCAATGGAATGCAATAGAGAACCCAAGATTGGACCCTGAACTTTATGGTCAACTAATATTCAATAAAGGAGGAAAGACTATCCATTGGAAGAAAGACAGTCTCTTCAATAAATGGTGCTGGGAAAATTGGACATCCACATGCAGAAGAATGGAACTAGACCACTCTCTTTCACCATACACAGAGATAAACTCAAAATGGATGAAAGATCTAAATGTGAGACAAGATTCCATCAAAATCCTAGAGAAGAACACAGGCAACACCCTTTTTGAACTCGGCCACAGTAACTTCTTGCAAGATACCTCCACGAAGGCAAAAGAAACAAAAGCAAAAATGAACTATTGGGACTTCATCAAGATAAGAAGCTTTTGCACAGCAAAGGATACAGTCAACAAAACTAAAAGACAACCTACAGAATGGGAGAAGATATTTGCAAATGACGTATCAGATAAAGGGCTAGTTTCCAAGATCTATAAAGAACTTATTAAACTCAACACCAAAGAAACAAACAATCCAATCATGAAATGGGCAAAAGACATGAAGAGAAACCTCACAGAGGAAGACATAGACATGGCCAACATGCACATGAGAAAATGCTCCGCATCACTTGCCATCAGGGAAATACAAATCAAAACCACAATGAGATACCACCTCACACCAGTGAGAATGGGGCAAATTAACAAGGCAAGAAACAACAAATGTTGGAGAGGATGCAGAGAAAAGGGAACCCTCTTGCATTGTTGGTGGGAATGTGAACTGGTGCAGCCACTCTGGAAAACTGTGTGGAGGTTCCTCAAAGAGTTAAAAATAGACCTGCCTTACGACCCAGCAATTGCAGTGTTGGGGATTTACCCCAAAGTTTCAGATGGAATGAAACACTGGGACACCTGCACCCCGATGTTTATGGCAGCAGTGTCCACAATAGCCAAACTGTGGAAGGAGCCTCGGTGTCCATTGAAAGATGAGTGGAAAAAGAAGATGTGGTTTATGTATACAATGGAATATTACTCAGCTATTAGAAATGACAAATACCCACCATTTGCTTCAACATGGATGGAACTGGAGGGTATTATGCTGAGTGAAGTAAGTCAGTCGGAGAAGGACAAACATTATATGTTATCATTCATTTGGGGAATATAAATAATAGTGAAAGGGAATATAAGGGAAGGGAGAAGAAATGTGTGGGAAATACCAGAAAGGGAGACATAACGTAAAGACTGCTAACTCTGGGAAACCAACTAGGGGTGGTGGAAGGGGAGGAGGGCGGGGGGTGGGAGAGATTGGGTGACGGGCACTGGGGGTTATTCTGTATGTTGGTAAATTGAACACCAATAAAAAAAATAAATAAATAAAAAATAAAAGCCCATGTAAAATTGTGATGAAACTACTTTGCAGGGGACCCATTTTCGATTTGGGAATTTCAATAACTTTGCAGTTTTGTGATTTATTTTCTATGTAATAATTCTAGGATAACATTCTATCACATGATTATTATAAATTTCCTTTATTGTTACATATGTCAAATAGATTTTGTAAAAGACATATCACTTAGAGGATTTTTTTAAAGGTTTTATTTAATTATTTTGAGAGAGGGAGCAAGAGCATGTGCGTGTGCAAGTGGGGGAGGGCCAGAGGCAGAGGGAGAGAATCTCAAGCAGAGTCCAAGCTGAGCATGGAGCCAAACTCAGGGCTTGATCCTAGGACCCCGAGATCATGACCTGAGCCAAAATCAAGTCAGACATTCAACAAACTGAGCCACCTGGGGGTGTCTAGAGGATCTTAACTAAATATTAAAACATAGCATGTTTTGCAGAGAGCACAATCATTAAATGAAAAAAACAAATTAATATTTTGCAGTTTTAAGAACTTGTCTGTTTAGACAATTATATTTAAATCCAAATGACCTTACCTTTCTTAAAACTTTCATCAATAAAAGATAAAGTTCAAATTTATATGAAAATATTTGTATCAATGCCTGGGCCTTGCAAAAACTGAAAGTAGAAATGACTGAAATATAATTAATTAGAATGAATCTCCAGTTTTCCTGAAACCTTGACTCCAACCATGAATGAGAGGGAAACTACACCAGCAGGAAGTTGATAATGAGCTGATGGCTACTTAGGAACTACATATGGGATAAGGGTTCATGAGAAATGAATAATAACTGGTAACTAATTCCCACTGCAAGCAACCAAGAAATATTCCAAGTCAAAAAGTTATGGAAATGCTAAAAATAATAAAGATATTTACAAATGTTACTTATAATGGCTAAACTTTCTCAATGTGTTTTTTACTTGCATTCACTTCTGTCCACCATTATTCCCAATTTCATGAAGTCTGTTGATAGGAATCAAGAGAAGGTGAGTGATAAGAAACCATCTCTGCCCAACTGTGCCTGAGTAAACCTACTATCCCTGCAAAACTCACTATGTGTGTGAACTTGTGTAACACATTTCTCTGTGTATTTGCTCATGTAGGAAATACAGAATGATAATTATATACAATTTGTAGGTTTATCTGAGAATTAAGAATGTAGATGCATGAAAATACTCTAAGTAGTGTTGTCTCTGAGCAAATATCTTTTTGATTCAGTTATATATTACCATAAATAATATGTTGATTCATTTTGCTATTAGCATTTTGCTTTGAAATTGAATTATCATGTAAGGCTGAAATGACAGATGAAGTAAGACTTAATAATGTCATCATGCTATTTTAATAAACCTTCTTAGTAGATTCTATGATCACAAGAATCACTACAACTGGGCTATCCCATTGTATTTATTATAAGAATAATATGTTCTATAAGAAATATAGAATATATATTGTATATTATAGAAATACAAATACAAATATATTGTATTTATTATAGAATAATATATTCTATAAGAAATACTAGTTGAAGTGTTTAAAATAATCATAGGAAATTTGTAATGCATGCTTCAGATAGAAGAATGCTCAGGGAGATCTGTTCCCAAACTATATGTTAAATATTTATGATATCAAGGTCAATATCTCATCAAAAGAAGTTTGGGAGAAAAGAATAAAATATTCTGGAAAGTTATCTGTGGGGTAATATCACCTGGAAATTCCATAGTGTAAACCACCTTTCCCATGCTTTTTTAAATTTTTATTTTTTTTTTTTTACTTTTTCTATATTTCTGGGATAAATGAAAATGATATGTTGACACCAGTAATTAACATCATAATGACATTGCCAGAAAGAAACCAAATGTAGAAAAGCAATCTTGATGGGAAAAACATTGATGCTTGGCAACATGCATACATGCTAACAAGGTACAGAACTATATGCAAATTAATAGTTATAAAGAATTTAAATAGTAACACATCTGTATGGGGAAAGATACGTAAGTCCTGTCATAGTTCCTGCTTCCTTCTGAAAGTATTCAATAACTTATTTGATGATTTCAACTGGTAAATTAGGCCTGATTCAAATAAAAATGAGTTTAACTTTGGAAAAATAGGTACTTGTATATTACAATGTGAGAAAATGTAGATGTCAAAATAAAAATGTTTAACAGCAGTATCAGTCAAGCGATGGTTAACATGGATTTATCTCTCACATTTTGATTCTGCATATTTTCTATTGATTTATTTAGTATTCCTGCAGAGACCTTGAAAAATGGTTCATTTTTGCTGATGGATGTAGGGGGTGGAACCGCATCATTGCACAGAAAATGCATTAACTGGTATGATAACACAGTCATAAATGTAACAGGATTCATTACTACCAAGAACTAGCACTATGATGCCTATAAACTTTTCCCCTAGTTTTTAAAATGTATATTAAAGAGAAATTTCACCACGACTTTAAGCCTCTAGGGATTTACATTACAGTCAGTAAATAAAATGAAGTTAATCACCTCAAAAGCAAAGTATTATTACCATCTTTTAAAAGATTTTATGTATTTATTTGAGAGAGAGAGACAGAAAGAGAGAGGGGAACATGTGCACAAGTGGGGGGTAGAGGAAGAAGAAGCAGACTCTCTACTGAGCAGGGAACCTGATGTGGGATTTGATCCCGGGACTCTGGGATTATGACCTGAGCTGTTGAAGGCAGACATTTAACCAACTGAGCCACCCAGGTGTCTGCAAAGTATTGATTTTGTTCTACAGGATACACTTTTTACTTATTTATTTTTTTATGATTAAGATGTGAAGTAAAACTTGGTACACGTATAGAAAAACACATACATCTATTGACTACCTATAGCCAAATACCCATATAATATTTTGTTTGCCCCACAATTGTTAATGTTCCACTGGAAAACCTACATTAAGAACCTATGATCAGCTATTATTAGGATTCTCCAGAGAAAAAGACATATCAATAAAGAAAATACATACCAAAAGATACCACTATCTCACTGTCTACACACATACACACACACACACACACACACACAAACACACTGAGAAAGAAAGAAAGAGAGAGACTTATTATGAGAAGTTGTCTCATGATAAATGACTAGAAGAGTCAATGGCATAAATCTCATTCTAAGGACTGGAGAAGATGAGAGGCAACATTCCAGATCCATCAGTGAGGCAGAAAAAGAGAAGTGGAATTCCCCTTCCTTAATCTTTTGTTGTAGTTGGCTTTCAATGGATTAGTTGAGGCCCACCCATATTGGGTATGGCATTCTACATTACTTAGTTCACTGTTCAAATCCTAATCTCATCTAGAAAAAATTGTTACAGATAACATTTAAATAACATTTAATCTGGGTACCGCAAAGCCAGTCTTATTGATACATAGAATTAACTGTCACACCAGTTATGCTGATCGCCAGAAGACTCAAGAATGCAGATTCTCTCACTTTTTTGGCCTCACATCTTGGCTTATATATAAGTTCCTCCATAAAGATATTCCTGTTTCCTTGAAATTTTATTATTCATCAATCCTATATTATTCCATAGGCTTTGTGAGATGTTATCTTATTTTACTCTCTTGGTTTCCTGTGTGCTTATCTATATTATCCAAGAGAATGTAAGTCCACAAGTGAAAAGAGTAAGGATGAAAATGAGGATACCTAACATTTACCAAGAGGTTACTTTGTACAATACCATCATTGAATAATCTTACACTAAAACATGTTACAAAAGGATAACATGGATTTCTGTTCATATCTAATATTTGCTTTTACCTCTTGAAAGGATTTCAATTTTCACATAATGTTAGGCTTTGTCAATTCTGCTTGATAAAATCTTTACACTGTTCTATTGTGTGGTAATGTTACCAGACTTCAGAAGAAAATAAGCCATTTCAAACAAGCAATTTAGGAATTTTCACCAATTCTTAATTAGGCCAAAAGTTCTTTTAATTAATTATTTATTTATTATTTTTTTTCCCCAGCTGGGTACAGTACACTTTATTGAAGGTACATGACAAGGTAGGGCTCCTCAAGCTTCTTCTCTTCTTCAGGGGGTCTGGAATGGAAACTGTGTAGAGGTCAGGAGATTCTCAGTGGGTTGGCGAATGATTTGGGTGTGAGGACTCCCCAGCAACTGAGGGCCTCTCTCTTTTTCTTGCTCTAATTGGGGCTGGTGGTCCAGGAGCTCTTACTCTTCGGAAGTCATGTGGATTATAATGCCCACCACCTGGTTGCTATAGCCAAATTCATTGTCATACCAACATATGAACTTGACACAGTGGTCAATGAGTTCAATGCCAGGCCCAATATTGAAGGTGGAAGAGTTGATGTCACTGTTGAAGTAGCAGGAGACAACCTGGTCTTCAGTGTAGCTGAGCATGTCCTTAAGGAGACCTTTCAATGCCTGTTCCACCATATTCTTAATGTCATCATATTTGGCAGCTTTCTCTAGGCAGCACTCCAGATCCATGACTGACACATTAGGTGTAGGGATATGGAAGACTATGCCAGTGATCTTCCCATTTTGCTCAGGGATGATCTTGCCTATAGCCTTGGCAGCAGTAGGAGAAGCAAGGATGCTGTATTGGGCAGCCCCTCAGCCATCATGCCACAGTTTCCAGGAGGGTAAACTGGTCTTCTGGGTGGCAGTGATGGCACGAACTGTGGTCATGATTCCTCCATCATGCCATAGTTATCATGGATGACCTTGGCAGAGAAGCCAAGCAGTTGTTGGTCACGAGGCATTGCTGGTAATGAGGGAATTGTCCTACTTCCCATGGTCCATGCCCATCACAAACATGGGGGCCTCAGCAGAAAGACCAGAGATGATGACCCTCTTAGCTCCACTCTTCAAATGAGCCCCAGGTTTCTCTATAATGGTGAAGACCCCAGTGGACTCCACAAGATACTCAGCACTAGCATCACCCCATTTGATGCTGACAGGATCTTGCTCCTGGAAGATGGAGATGGGATTTCCATTGATGACAAGTTTCTCATTCTCACTCATGACTGTGTTGTTAAATTTGCTGTGGGTAGAATCATACTGGAACATATGGACTACGTAGTTGAGGTCAATGAAGGGGTCATCGATGGCGACGATATCTACTTTGCTGGAGTTAAAAGCAGCCCTGGTGACGAGGTACCCAATAAGGCCAAATCCGTTTACTTTGATCTTCATTGTGTCTCAGTGATGCACCTGGCCCTGCACCAGAAGATGCGGCTCTCTGTATTGGGGTTAAAGTTCTTATTTCTATGTATGTTTTCACCTTTGACTAAAAAGATAGTTTTTCTGGGTATGCAATTCAGAGAAGATTATTTATCACAGCACATTAAGATATTACATTACCATCTTCTGGCTTTAATGTTTCTTGTTGAGAAAACTTTCTAAATCTCTTGACTTTGGGGATCCCTGGGTGGTGTAGCGGTTTGGCGCCTGCCTTTGGCCCAGGGCGCGATCCTGGAGACCCAGGATCGAATCCCATGTCGGGATCCCGGTGCATGGAGCCTGCTTCTCCCTCTG
Organism: Canis lupus dingo; assembly: GCF_003254725.2. Classification (NCBI taxonomy): domain Eukaryota; kingdom Metazoa; phylum Chordata; class Mammalia; order Carnivora; family Canidae; genus Canis; species Canis lupus. The sequence continues at coordinate 10,518,868 of NC_064243.1, forward strand.
CCTGTGTCTCTGCCTCTCTCTCTCTCTCTCTGTGACTATAGAAGATAAATTAAAAAAAAAAAAAAAGAATTCTAAAATAAAAATAAAATAAATCTCTTGACTTTGTAACTGTTTTCTTTTCCCTCTGGTGGCTTTTTAGGTTTAAGGTTTTGCCTTCAATATATGCTCTGTTAATAAAATGTGTCTAGTTGTACATTTAGTTGGTTTTAATTCAAAAAACTTGTGCCTTCTGGATCTGTGGAATCATGTCTTCTTTGATTCTAAAAATTGTCATCCATTTCTTTCTGCCATACTGTCTCTCTCCAATTTTTTATATTCTCTCTCCTTAAATTCATTTTTAAATTTGCACATAAGACTTCCATTCTGTGCCTTATCTTTTGATTCTTGTAGTTTCCTCTATGGGAGGAAGGTCTGTAAGAAGTGTCTCAAGATTGGTTCTCCAACTCTGCAGGCCTCAGGGCTGGTTTTTGGGTTTTGCCCCATGATAATTCTCCAAATCAATTACTTTCTTTTACCAATAGCCTTGGGTTTTTCTCCTACTGTTTGTTTACACTTTGTGTGTGTGTGTGTGTGTGTGTGTGTGTGTGTAGGAAGCAGTTCCTTTCAAAATTGTGCTTTCTTTGGATTTCAAAATCATAGAAAATAATCTTTTTTTTTAAGATTTTATTTATTTATTTATGAGAAACAGAGAAAGAGGCAGAGACATAGGCAGAGGGAGAAGCAGGCTCTCTGAAGGAGCCTGACGTCGGACTCCATCCAGGACCCTGGGATCACGCCCTGAGTCAAAAGCAAAAACTCAACTGCTGAGCCACCGAGGCATCCCGAAAATAATCTTTAATATAATTTATCCACCAGTAGATGGGAGGAGTAGGAGAATATTTTAGATTTCTAACCTTTTCATTCTCTAAGAATCATTATTCAGCTGCAAAATTTTCTGCCTTTGTTGTTGTTGTAACTGTGCTTTCTCAGTGTTTTGAACCCCAGTAAGAGGCATAGCTCCTGATACAGGTAAGGGTTTAATACATTATTTGACATGAGTAAATAAATGAGTAAGTGAGCAAGGAAACACGACTAGTAATACTGTAATATATATACTTTGTGTAGGTTTCTGTTTACATAGAAAAATGATTTATTAATTTTACATGAAATGTTAAATATATGGGCAACAACATCTGGTGGCTTTACATGTTTGTTGCTGATAATTAATATTTTTCTTGATACACCAATCTTATAACCTACCAAAAAAATTCTAATTGTTGGCATTTTAAATAAATAATGTGGATGGCACTGCCTATTGGAAACTCCAACTTTATTAAATTTACACTTAGTTCAAATGGAACAAGACTGAGAGCTGAGAGAGAACACTGAAGTGATACTTCATAAATCTTTGAAACTTATTTTTATAATGTTTGTTGGCACGGTTCATCTTAAGATAACTCTTTATGAAAAATATCTCAGACTTCTCCTGTAGCTGTTCAGAGTAAATAATTTTTGAATATTTTAGGCTGTTGGGGCATTGTTGGACTCTATTTCTGTGCAACTCATTTGCTCCAATATTTTCTAATCATTTTTTTTCATTAAAATGAGATCTGGCTTTTATCTTTTACTAGAGGATATCAGTGTTACTGTCAGTGTGTCTCCGTGTATTTCAGACAAAGCTTCTTGTTAAGGAGTGATATCCCTTTAGTAGTAGCCACTAAGATATCTGAACATAGATGGGTACCTGGAGTGACACAATAAATTTATTTTAGTTAAACTAGAGAAACTCTTTCAATTGAGAAGAACGAAAATATTTCCCTTATACTCCCTTAACACAATAGCATAAGAAGAAATGAATTTAACTTGTAATTCTCTTTGTGAAATTCATTTCCAAATAGTAACTATTACTTGTAAATTGAGATTATTTTTATTTGCTTCCTCATTTTATTTAATGGAAAAATATATAAACACTTAATTCAGTATGATGAAATCTGCAATTTTTCTACTAGTAGACATTTTCCACGTACTACTGAAACAATGCTTTTAAGTGAGTTCTGCTTGGTATGAATCAGATGGTGTATGTATATTGGTATATGATCCACAATGTACAATCACAAAACTTTAATCTGGAAATGGATTATTAATTATCTCATTTGATCTTCCATTAGTTAAAATGTTTTCTTCCTTAAGATTCTTTTTAAGCAATCATTCAATCAACACTTCAAGTGGAAATTATTATTATATATAGCAATATATAATATGCTAATAAGGTAAATATGATCCAACAAATGCTCTGACAAAATATCTACTTCATACTTTTTGTTTGTTCTTAAACACATTGAGCAATAAAAGGGCTTATTTTCTCAGCAAAGGATTTTAATCATAGCTTATAAATTCTTCTCCGTATTTGAAGTATTTAATAGACAAAAACAGGACACTACATTAGTAAGGAAAGCATATTGTTATACATTTATCACAAAAGACACACTATATTCATATTCCCCCTTTTCTAGATATTTTTAAAAAGATAGATATGCAACATTTGACTTAATATTAAAATACCCATCACATTTACCGCAAAACTGATCATCATATTAGGCCATCTAAATTACATTACTACATTTATTTTCATTTCGTGATCCATCTTCCCCTCCTTGCAAAAATGCATGTTTCACCTAAATCTATTCTACAACATAAAAAGGGCAAAACCTATTTATTTACCTACCAATTTACATCATTAATATATATATCATGAATGTGTCTTTCATAGAAATTCCAGTTTCTTTGTTTTGGCCTTTGTGTAAACTACATGCAGCTATTAATCAGTGAACATGTACTGGAGATACATTAGAGTTGCTGAATCCTCTAATTTTTAATCAGAGACATTACGTATCCTTAACAACAAACCCACTACTGCTTACCCAGGAGTATTCTCTCTACACTCTAAAATGTCTGGACTTTAAAAGATGATACAATTTGAGTGAACTAAAAAGAAATGTATGCTAGATGAAAGAGTTCTTACTCTAGGTAGGTGGCTTTCCAAGTCTGGGAATAGTAGTATATTTAATTTATATCCGTATTGTTTTTCCTTAAAAATTTCCAAACAGAGCAGCTGATGGGCTCATCCATAGAGCACACAGCTGTTGATCTCAGGGTTGTGAGTTCAAGTTTCATGTTGGGTGTGGAGCCTACTTAAAAACAAATAAAAATAAATAAATAAATAAAATTTCCAGGCAATCATTTTAATAATAGTGAAAGAAAAGATTCACAACCACTCAAACTTACTTTTATGTCCAAATGTAATAGCTGAGCTCTGATGCACTATTTCATACTTGAACTACTTTGAAACTTCACTTTAGAAAATTACATACCATGACATGTATTTGTTGATGCTAAATGGGAAAAGAGCATTGTTGAAATATCAAGCATTTCTTAACTCTAATATTAACTCATGGAATTCATTAGAGAAAAAAATTCCATATTATTACTGATTTTGAAAAATATTGTATTTTTTAAATGTTATTTATTTATTTGGCAGAGAGGGAAGGCACAGCAGAGGAGCAGCAGAGGGAGAAGGAGCAGTAGGCTCCCCACTGAGCACAGACCCCAATGTGGGGCTGGATTCCAGGACCCAGAGATCATGACCTGAGCCAAAGGTAGATGCTTAAACCTGCTAAGCCACCCAGGCACCCTGAAAAAAAATTTAAATGTTGCATTAATGGCAGAAGCAGAATATACCACATTCTCTTCTACCCTTAAAAAAAGAAACAAATGCAGTACTTAACAGAACAAAGTTAAAACTGCAACAAATGAATTTATACTGATATTAAAAGATCATGAATAGAATTTTGGACAGACGCAGATTGTGATGAATATGTGAAATATATAAAGCAAGATGGGTCAGACCAACACCATAATTAATCTAAGTTGAAGAATATTCCATTCCAGAAAAGCAAAACCTGAACCTGACTGTCTCCAATAAAGGGAATTCTCAAAACAAGTAACCTAAAATAATCTGTAAATTAAGGACAAGAGCTACACCTGAAAACTAATATAATGTCACGTTAATTATACCTCATTAAAAAAAAAAAAAAGACTTATGGCTAGTGCAATAGAGGGACTGACTTTTAATAGTTTTTCATTTTAAGCGAATTAAAATGAGCTGTAAAATAGCCACTTTTGCCCCACGATACATGTGGGCTACGAAAAACTGGAGGAGGCAAGAAGAATTCTTCCCTAGAATCCTTGGGGGGAAGTGTAGCACTCCCAGCACCCCAATTTTGGATCTCTGGTTTCTAGAACCATGAGAGGATAAAGAATTGTTGGTTTAGCCCTCAGTCTTGGAATAATTTGCTATTCCAGCCCTAGGAAACTAATATAGATGGCTTTGCTGAGGAATTTGAAACTAGAGCAAGTGACCAAGAGGCCAGAAACAAGGAAACATTCATTCATGAGGGGTCCAGCGGCACCAGCTACCATCCCAGCTCTGAGCGGTGGCAGCAATATCACTCTCAGCTGACCGGTCATGAAATACAATTTCACTGCCTTTCTGGGCCCTTGTCTCCATGGTCACTGTCCTCACCTGGAGCCTGTTTCTTCAACCTTCCCTTTAATTGTGTGTTACTCAATATAATCTGTTATCTGGTTGAGGTTAAGATAATCTATCTCCATCATCTACAACCAAAAACTGAGGACCTCAATGGTTTTGAACAGTTTTCCAAAATGAAACACCTTGAGTAAAATAGTTTACTTCCATATAATTATATAATATATATTTCGTATATATCATTATCATATGTAATATATGTATTTGCTTTTTATCTCTCAAAACTTGAGGCCGTACAAATAACGTGTGTCTCAAAAATATGATTCCCTTCTCAAAATAAAACACACAATGACTTTTCCTGTTGTTCAGGGAAAACAGAAGTGAGTGCATTTCTTCACATTGAGAATTATGTTTGCCATCTGAAAGCCATGGGTGAGTGGTAAAAGCAACCACAATAGAAATGTAAATTGAGCTGAAAGATTTCGTTTGGCAGCAGCTCAGTTTTAAAATTATAAACACAGTAATCTGCAGAAATGTCATATATATTAAGATTTTTATTTAACAATAGCTATGATTTTAAAATATTATTGCATTAGAGAGAAAAATCATGCTTCACACTGTAAAAATTTAGCATTCTAGTAATCTGTAAGAAGTGTTATTTTACATTATTATGAATAATTCATATATTTTAAATGTATTTTTGTCTCAGTTAGAATTCAGAAACTGACAGTGTTAGGTGCATATTTTCATTATTTTCCTATTCTAATATTTTAAAGTCCATTTTAATTTAAATGATTTGATCAACTAAATTACCCTGAAATATTCAAGGGAGTTATGTACACAATCCAGTTTAAAGAATACAAATGAATATATAGATATGTTTTTATTTATTGTACTATTTCTGCTTTAATTTTTTATTTTTTATTTACTTTTTGTTTTGCTTTAATTTTTTAGTGTAGAATTTTCTTTACTCTAATTATGGCTCTGGTAATATACTAAAATGCTACTTTTCATCTCAAAATTAAGAAACTGAGACTAAGATTTCCCTCTATCCTTTCTGTTTCTTGAATGGAAGTGGTTTATGTTCTCCATAGTTCTACAATTATCTGCATCTGCATCCACCTACGCAGTGATCTGGATTGATCCTTGATCTGAAATGATGGGGGATGTTAAGTTTAGAATTTGATAACTGTAGGATATGAATTTCCTTTTCCTTCTTTTTTTTTCTTCCTATGCATATGATTCCACCATGGTGAAATGGTTTTGTTTTTGACTCTAAGTGTGGTCACAGGATGCTCTTCTCTGATGTTAGTGTTTTATGAAATTACCTGTTTTCCATATGAAACACCTTGGTCCAGCTGTGTGCCACACAACCACAAGCCGGGCGCTTGCAGGGTTACTTTCTTTTTCTTTCTTTTATCTTCCATTAGCTACATCCTTGGCACGGTGGAGGACCCCTTAATGTGATGGTTGCCATGGAAATGTCCATCTGTGTTGTTTTAACTCATTGGTATTTAGATAATATCTCTCATGGTCAGCAGGTACAATCACGGTCATTCTGTATTTCTGAGTTAAGACAGTCACATTCCAACATACACCACCTTGCAATATGAACATGTGGTGATATACCGCTTAGGCATAAGTTCTAGATATCTGAGAGGGAAGGTGGGTGGAGAAGCACTCTTTGGAATATAGGACATTTTGAATATGTAGTCATACATTTTATTTATGTATTTATGTATTTACTTATTCACACTTGCTGTTTTAATAAGGTACTAGTTTTGAATTGTATTACTTTGGATAATTTCTATTAGTATCAGTAGGTTCTGTTAGGCCATTCGAGTCATGGCACCTCTGGATATATCTCCACTTCGATTAGGATACCCCACAAGAGTAAAGACAATTTTAGTAGCCCCAAACTGTGCTATTCCAGTCCTGTCAATGACTTGAGAAAAGTGATCCATATCACTTCTCTGTCTTTATACTTCTGCCCCTCACTGGATTAAAAAAGTACCAAGGGATAGCATGCAGGGGAAGTGGTGATGTACAGAGCAATGCCATTCTTTTATTGATGTAAGGAAACTATAGCTAAGCTCATCCTCCATCTGCTTGATACAGGGTAAGAATGATTCTGCTAATGCATTTAAACAACAACAAAAGAAAGGCAGATAGGACATTCAATATAAAGAAAGAAAATAAAATCTACCAGTGCAATTATACATTCAGGCAACTTAGGTCATTCACACTTACTGAAGTGTGGGTGGTTCAGTGAATCAAGCGTCAGACTCGATTTCGGCTCAGGTCATGATATCAGGGTCCTGAGATGGAGCCCTCAGTGGAGGGCTAAAAAAAAAAAAAAAAAAAAAAAAAAACTGGGCAGATTACTTATAGATGATGTAAGAGAATAAAGTAACTGCAAACAGAAAGTAACTGAAAGCAATGATTCCTGATTAACAAAATAAAATGGATGGATGCTGAAGCTTACAAAGTCAGAGGTGTTGGAACTCAGCTGAGAATGAAAAAAAAGAAATAAGCTAAATGGTTAACATAAAAAGGAAAACCATGGTGATAATTCTGTATTTAACAAACATTGTTATCATTGCATTTTGGAGGGGGCCAAGTATTATCGTTGTGTCCTAACTTTTAGAGGATTTAAATGTGTAAGAGACTCTAATATTTGCAACATATAAAGAGCTGGACTTGCAAAAGCTTAATTTATGAAGTGTGCAATCAGTTTTAAATGTTTTGGGAGTGGAATTGGTCACAAACATATATTTGTATCTGTTAGTTTGTATAAGCATTATTTGAATATTAAGAGGTTATGTCTAAACAATAACATTGGGCAAGTAATTTTTTAAAGATTTATATATTTAATTTGTGAAAAAGAGAGAGAGACAGAGACAGAGTGAAGGGGGAGGGGCAGAGGAGAGAATCTTTCAGGTAGCTTGTCCTTTGACTGAGGAGCCCCTAAGGTGAAGGGCGGGGCAGGCTGGATCCCACAACCCAGGAAATTTCATGATGTGAGCAGAAACCCAGTTGCTCAACCGACTGAGCCACCCAGGTGCCCCTGAGCAAATTATTTTTTAGGATGGAAATATTTCTTTCTATTCAAGAAATTTTTTCAGAAGACTTATTTTTCCCATTAAATCTTCTGATTCCTGACCCTGACTGAGGGTCCATTGCTTACGGCTCTCCTTACATGTCATATTGCCATACAGGAATATTCTTGCAGGCACAGGGTGGTAAGATTTCAGGCCATCTGAAACTCTGGCTTGTCTCCGTCATTCTTAGACACTCTGTTATCATAATCATAAACTCCACTCCCTACAGTGGTGTATTCCTTTACCATGCTTAGGATTCCCACAAAAGGAAAAAAGGGAATTGTCTGAAAATAACTTCTGAAATTAATCTTTCAAATAATATTTTTGCAAATCAAACCTTTCTCAAAAATTGCATTTGGCATGAGACAGAATTAGTCCTGTGTGTACAAAGCTGGTTAAAACAAGTCCTTTTGTTCACTGGGTGGGACAGTGTCTTAAGTGAACTAAGAGTTGGACATCCTGAGGCTATAAAGTCCATGGTCTTTATCAGAACCTATTACGCAGAAACATGATGTCAGTTTTGATGTCTCTTGGGCAAGAGCTGCTGTAATTAGAAATGTTTATTTTATGATCCCCAGCCTTTGAAAACCAGTAAAAGAAAAATAAAGCTATGTTCCTTTGGTTACTTGGATCCTTTATATATTAATTTCAGAAAGGAAAAAAATAACCAGGCTCTGATTTGGACTCAGAAAAATGCTATGTACTTAGAGTGAGAAAAAAAAAATGAGCTGATTGGAAGCATATGGATACTCATGATGATGATGATGATGGTGATGGTGATGTTTGTTGGCATGTGCTGAGTGGCAAGCACTATGCTGAGATCTCTGCTTAGGACTCATATTTTGTCCTTGGAACAACCTTGTGAATTAAGTACTGTTATTTCCTCCATTTTGTGGATCATTAAACAAAACATAGCAATGTTGGGTGGCTCCCCTAGGTGTGTACAGCTGGTGAATGGCAAAGACTATTCATTAAATCTAATTATATCAAAACAAGAGGACAGAACCTGTATCCAGGGCTTGCAGCTTACTAGGAAAAAGAAAAATCACCCAAGTTCTCATAATACTAATGATCAGTAGTGTATGTGTGTGTGACATTAGTACTGAGAACATATTTTAAATTATATTAAAGAATAATACCTACGCTGGCTGCAATACCACCACTCTTAACTGCGTATATTTTCTTTGAACTGTGTCTAGTAAATATTTATTTCATAGGCAAAACATTCCTAGGAATGCTATTTTTGGATAATAAGTAAAATTAAAATAATTTTAAACATAGAGACCTAGAAGTGTTTCTTTACTTAAGGCAATTCTCCTTCAAGTAGAAAATAAGTAGTATTAAAATGAGATCTGAAACTTTTACTGACAGAGTAAAGGAAGTAATTTCTTAGGAAAAAAAAATCATGAGGGACTTTTTTTTTTTTTCCTGTTATCTGGATTATGTAAGTCAGGTCACTCTGAATTACATGTGTAGGAGAAATTCAGACTAAAATTTCTATTTTCAGAATGATCTTGTACCCTTAATATAATAATTTAAAATTCATCTGTGGTAATTTAACAAGCGGATTGCCTTTTCTATTTCATGTACGATTATTACTTAAGTAAAATGGTCTTCTTAACTAAAAAGAGAAAATCCAGCCTCACTCTCAGAGTCATCAACATTTCAGGATTTGCAGGAAATAGTTAATGTTAGTTTGCTATCCTGCTTGTCGCCAGCCACGGGTTCTGTCATTTCTGAACTGAGATAGGGAGCAGGTGTACAGGGCAACAGACTGCCCCTTCTGTCTTGGTAAACAGATTTCTAATACACAAGAATACTTAGGGAATAAAAGTATTCAACAAATTAATCCAAAAAAATAAAAATAAAAATAAAAATAAAAATAAAAATAAATAAAAATAAATAAAAATAAAAATAAAAATAAATAAAAATATTAATCCAGAGGATGTAAAGAATCTGGGAGAGATGCAGGAGACAGTGGGATCCCAGCAGATGCAGCAGAAAGTGAGGAGCTGAATCCCACAAGGGGGCGCATGTCTCCTGTTTCTGCTCATTCCTGGCCCAAACCCAGCCTAGCCACAAAGGAATTCACAAATGAAAAAAAATCTGACATAATCTGGTGAACTCTGTGCTGACCCGGGCAATTAAGGAAATAGAGAGGGGTTCAGAAAGGGTCTAAGTGAAATAAAATTTGCACCCTCAAGAGGAAAGAACAAAGGCTCAGCGTCAGAACTTCTTATGCTGAGTAGCCCATAATGTTATGAAGCAGTTCAGGTTTGCCCCACAATTTTAAGGACAAGACCAAGATGTTTTTGCCTTTTCACTAGGGAAGCTAGCAGTACTCCCTGCAACTAGAAATGATAATGCCTCCCTAGATCATGTGACCTCCTGTGAAATCACATAAAGTATGTAGATGATGTTTTCTTAGCCCAAAACAGTTGCGAATTCCACACTGACCCTAAGAAACGTGTGGGATTACCATGTCCAAAGAAATTGTTAACTTGAAAATTGCTAAGATAAAATCTCACCTCGTTAAAAATAAATTAATGGCCCCTTTCCAGACTTTTTTTTAAATTTGGATTTTATAAAAGTAGATACCATATTTAAGGATTATATTGGGTCCTATCAACAGAGTAACTTAAAGTGATTCTACATTCCTTTTTTTCCAGCTAATTGTGAAAGCACAACAGAAATGGGGGCTGGGGGATCATAATGAGTTAACTGATGCAAAAATGACAATTTCCAAAAAATATTCTGCACCAGTGCTGCTAAATTCTGTATTTATTTGGTATAAAAGTTAAAATGGCTGTGCAAGGGCTAAATATCTGAAAACCATTTGTGAATACATTAAAATATATATAAAAACAATTTAAAAGGTCATTGAAACAAAATGTGTTAGTTAAAATATCTTTTAAGAGTTGGTATTTTTGGAGTTGAGAAAATGTTCTAAAATTATTGACTTCAGTATTCTCCCCCCTAAAGTCTTAGGTCTTTTTCTAGTTTACTAATGGGTTTCTTTCAACATCTAATGCCAATGAACATGGGTATTGTAGAAATTTCTTTTTTCAGGTTATGCAGAAGGCTATCTCTGCATTCGAGATAATTAAATTGAAATTTATGGGACATTTTTGAATGGCTTAATTCTCTGTGTTTCTATTGTCATTGTCTAAGGAAAACATTTCCCTGTGTGAACCAGATGTGTAAAATGTATTACATGGGTGACAATTCCTTTAATGGTTTCCTCATTCTTACAATGCTGAAGCAGTTGAGCAAAGACATAGGATTTTAAAGAACAAATTAACCAGATTTTGTGTATTACCGTTCTCCAGAGAAACAGAGTGAATGGGCGGAATATAAAGGGAGAGATTTATCATAAGGAATTTGCTCCATATTAAGGCTGAGAAGTCCTAGGATTGGCCATCTGCAAGCTAGAGACCCAGAAAGGCTGATGGTATAATTGAGCTCAAGTCTGAAGTCCTGCAAAAGAGGAGCACCACAGACAATAGAAAATCAATGTACCACAGCAAGTAATCAGGCAAGAATTAAAAGAGGTAAGTGTCCTTCCTCTGCCTTTTGTTCTATTCAGGCTTTCAACTGATTGGATGAGGTCCATATTGTGGAAGGTGATCTATGTCAAGGAGTTCATCAATTCAAATGCTAATCTCATCCAAAACACTCTTGCAGGGATGCCTAAACATAATATGCAATTTCAGCATCCAATAGCCAGTCAAGTGGACACATAAAATTAACCATCACTTTATGACAATACATATTCAAATTGAGCAGGCCTCACCTTTCATCATAATGGTTGGGGGGTGGGGCACACCACAGCTCTCGGGTGAGATTCTGAGTCCCTCAGCCACTCCTCCAGCTCTTCTATTGCCCTGCTTGCACATGAACTTCCATTCACCTCCACTTTCCAGAGGTTACCTGCCTTCTTTATGCCTTCACTGGGGCCAAATGAAGTTGGGAGGACAAATTCCTTCTGCCCGAAACATGCTTTATTGTTATCTCCTAGGTTAAAACTAGACATTTCACAATTCAGCAAAAGTTTCGTGACCTTGGTGACGCTCTTCCTGAATTGTTCAGGTTAAGTCAGACAATCTGTCTTCCATGTTTCTATAACACCTGTAATAAACCACTGATTGCATCTTTTGTAATTTTGTATTTCGTTTATATCCATGTCTCCTTCCCAACGAATCTCTCAAAGTTTGATATATTTCTTCAACTTTCACTATTCAGCACCTAATATAGGATTAATTACTATTAGGGAAAGTATGAGTAGATGAATGAGTGGAGAAAGGACATTAATCACCAAGTTGAAAATAATATCATGAAAATAACATCAATGAAACCAATAAAGGGCAGTAAAGATAAACTAGAAGAATAGAAATGACTTTACCAAAAACAAAAACAAACCTCAGAAATCAACCATTTGAGGGAAAAAAGAGTAAAATGAAGCATTGGGGAAGATGGAAATAGAGAATCAGAAACAGAAATCACAGAACATATATGGACTGATATAGATGATACTAAAAGAAGGAGAGCAAAGTAGGCATATGGGACTATATCAGTATTTGCTCTTCATAGTAGAGGCTGTTAGTGAGCCCACATGATAAATGGAATGGGTGCTAATATATAAATTGGATGGGGGAGTTTTGTAAAGAGAACACAACTGCTTCTTCATTGCTAATTAAAACTCAGAAGCGTAGTTTGAGATAAACTTTATTTTAGTAGGATGGTTTTAAAGGCCATGCAAATTGTTAAAGGGCTACCCTCTGTTACACGAGATCAATGAAGAAAGATAACATGGTGGTAAACCAGAACCATAAATCTTCTCCATCCACTTAATAATGTTTCCCAGGAGAACCCTGAGCTGTATTAAGCTGAGGAAATTGTTTTGGGCAAGGAAAACAGGTGAGAGGCCAGAAGGAATTCTTAAGGTTAAAAATAATGAATAATGGAACACTTCTGTACATGAAAAATTGTTTTCCTGCATTTGAAGAAAAATCTTTATAAGAATGGATAAGGCTTCTATAAAGAATGTGACAAGTTCCTTTACAGGAACATGCATCTCTTTACTAATGTGTCAGATCCATCAGGTACCCACCCTCCCACACACACATACACACACACATGCACATACAACACTGACATACAGAGCAATATATGCCTACATTGAATTCTGATACTTGGCCCCTGAGCAAACTACATAATATTCTTCATTTTATTATAACATCTGTAAAAATGCAACATTAGGAGGTATCTTGCATGGTTGTCATAAAAATTAAATGAAAAATTAACTATATGGAAAATGCTTACTAAGCACTATGAAATGATGTAAGCAAAATTTATAGTAAGAGCCCAGCAAATATTAAGGCATATGAAATTAATTTTCCTTTTTCTGCCATTTTTATTGATCTGTGAGAAAATCAAGTTTGTCTCACCCTTTAGTGCCTCTTTGTACTTAGAAACCTACATTGCTGAGAAAGAAAAAAAATCACAAAATTTCATAGAGATAGCAAATTTTTAAATTTTAAATTCAGTTTATGACAAAGAAGTGTTTACGAATGCACATAATAAATGTATATAAAAAGTAGTCGTAAGGAACATGTAAATTGCTTTCTATGAGTCCACAAACCTCTAACTATCAACTATTTCATGGACATTTTTGTGACAACTAGAACAAAGACTTTATGGAAATTCAAAAAAGAGTTTTTAATGTCACTACAGTGAAAGACTCTTTTGATCAGTAAGGTTATTTAGTTTCTGAGAAAATGACAGTTGAAAGAAATTTAAAGAAACTGTAAAGATGGTTAAACTTGTAAACCTTTTAACACTATGCCATTATTTGCAGCTAAATTAATAGACAACTGAGGCAGTTTCAGAATGATATACATAGACTTTAACATTCTGACAAACTTGAAATTATTCTTATTGTATGACTCCCATCTGTCAGATTGGCTGCAGTCAAATGGAGAAATCAGTTGTTGAAAGTTTCCTGAGTTATGGCAAAACTTTGTGTTTCAAATGAAAAAAAATGAACAAGTAAAAAATTGCTTAGTGCCTTGTTAAGATAATATGAGTTTTTATTAGCTGAATTTAATTCGGCAGTCTACTATAGGCTGATGTCTTAAAAGACCACGGGAGCCTTTGGTGTGAGACATTTGACTTCATTTCTTTGACGACTGTGCCATTTTTCTGTCATTAACTTTGTTTTCATTTCAAAAATCAATAATCCTTTGCTCAATTCAGCTTTATTATTTTCCATTGTAGCATTCCCACAGCTGTTTGGAAATATTGTCCCATATCTATAATGAAAATGATTCAAATTTATGCCATACAATAATTCAGAATTTTCTAGCAATACCATCAAATTATTCATACTAAAGACATAAAACAATCTTCACAACACAAAATGTGACAAACATATATATTAGAAAGAGAGGCAGAGAGGGAGAAGGAGAATCTCAAACAGGTTCCCCATCCAGCGTGGAGCCCAACACAGGGGCTCCATCTCACCACCCAGAACCAAGGTGAAAGCAAGAGTCTGATGCCCAACTACCTACCTGAGCCACCAGATGCCCCATGACAAACATACTTTAATAAAATATTGAAATAAATATTTAATAACATTTATTATTAATATAATAATAAATCAAAATCAATATTAATATAACATATATTGTTAATAAAATCAATATAATAATAAATATTTAATAAAATATTGAAAATCCAAAACCAGATGTAGGAGTAAGAGAAAGCTACCACATTTTTTTAAATCCCTCAAACCATACATATAACATTTTAAGACTTCTAAAATTTGAATACATCTTTGAAATAAACTTCTTGGTCTGTTGGGAGGTAATGCCCCCTCCACCACCAAAAGCACTTATATAATCAGTGTATATGGTTTATAATCAGAAATGCAGATATTACACAAAACAAGGCATGTTTGTTAATGTTGTCCATTGTGACACTCCTGGATGGACACCAATGTCCCCCGAGTCACCTTTTACAACAGTGTCCTGAGACGCTGGCCTGAAGCACTGCTTTATGTGCTTTGGAGATCTCTGATAATCCGGGCTTTGGTGGGGAAATAGATGGGAACTAAGTTTAGGATGTAATTTTCTCCTAATCAGCAGGTCTGTAAGTTACTCCTCCTGTGTTCCCGCTCTTAATTGCTGGTTTGAGTTTTTGGTTCCGAAAGCCTTTTCTTAGCTAACCTTTTGCGCACTCATGCCATTACTTTTCCTGGGTCCCCCAAATTCAATTGTATAGAATATCTTTATCAAAATGTATGGGTATAATTGGAATATTATCTCATGTCATCCAAGAAAGCAATTTCAAATTTAATGTAACCTCTACGATTCAGTTGCTGATTCTTGACATATAGCATCTTTCTCTTGCTCCTCAGCAGCTTCCCATGTTTTTCAATACATTGTAGGTGATTAACATCTTAGGTCTAACTTTTTTTTTTTTTACTGGGTTCCTCATACTCTCTTCCTCTTACGCCTTCCTCAGAAATCAGGATTACTCTTACATTAATTGATTCCCTATTCATCTCCCCACACATAATTCAGACAGTATGAAACAGCAAATCCCTGCTCTATACTGCCTACCTTAGAAACTCTTTAAATGTAAAGACACAAATAGTCTGAAGGTAAAGAAATGGAACAAAATATACCATGCAAACAGGAATCTTAGAGCTGGAGGGGCTAAATTAATATCAGGCAAAATAGGCTACAGGACAAGAAATATGACTGGAAACAAAAGATATATTTCATAGTGATAAAAGAGCCTAGGTGCTAGACAAACACATAAATTATAAATGGCTATGCATATTATAACAGAGCTTCAGAATATATGAAGCTAAAACTGATAACACTGAAAGAGACTCATACAATTCTACAATTATATGCAGACATTTCAGCGTGCCACTCTCAAAAAAAAAAAAAAGAGGAAATCAGTAATTTTATACAAGACATGAATAACACTATCATTCAACTTGAACCAGCACTTATGTAACACTTCATCCAACCATAGCCAAATGCACATTCTTTTCAAGTATGCATACATAGAACAATCTGCAGGAGAGAGCATATGCTAGGCCATAAAACAAATCCCAATGAATGTTACAAGGATTGAAATCATACAAAATATGCTCCCTAATCACAGGGGGACTTAATTAGGAGTCAGTAACAGAAAAAAACATTTAGAAAATCTCCAAATATTTGGAAAGTAAATGTAAAATATATATTCAAATAACCTGTGGGCTAAAAAAATGACAAGGAAAATTAGAAAATATAGTGATTAAATTCAATATATTTGAACTTCTGTGATGCAGTTACAGCAGCTAAGAAAAGTCCTTACTTTTAGGTGCTAATAATAGAAAGGAAATAAAATTTCGTATTAAGAATTTAAACCCAGAGACATCCTATTAAAGCTTCAAAATGCCAAATATAAGGTAAAATCCTCAAAGCACCCAGAAAAAAAGATCAAATCAAGTAAATACAAAAGGAATAGGACTAACCTCAGACTTTTGAAAACCACCATACCAAGCATAGCAACAAGAGTAACACTAAAACACAAATCAAAGAAAAGAAGTGCAAACCAAGTATTCTACATCAAGTCAATCTTTCTTTCTTTTTTTTTTTCAATCTTTCTTTTAAACATCAGCATTACAGAAAAACAGGATTTAATATGTCCATACTTAGGGAATTCTGCATCCATCAGCAAGCTTCATCCACTCAAATGACGACTGGGAAAAATTGAGCAAAAGAATGTCGGTTACCATTTCTAGACATACAGATGGCCTTATATGACTAAAGAATACATGGGAATAAGGATGGATAGCTAATACACAAATGCTATATGTTAAAATACAGTACAAAGGATGGAACTAAAATCAGGGAAAAAATAGGCAAAGCATAAAGTAGCGAACAATGAACTGTTGTATGGGTAATAGATGGGTTAAAGGGTACTAAGTAACATTTATAAGCCGTATATCAAAATGTTCAATAAGCAAATAGGGACCTAAAAGCAGTAAAAAGGTCTGAATATAAAGATAACCACAGAATACAGATAGAAACTACCTAACCTGAAGTTAAATAAATAAAAGACCATGTATATCTCATAAAGAATCATAGAACATATCACAAATGAATCCTGGGAATTATCACTTAGTACATGTAATTATAAAATACTATAATCATATAGGATTTTTATAGATCTTATATATGACATACCATGTATAATATATAATAGCATTTTAAATATTATAGTCTTGTACGAATATGACAAAGTTGAAAACAAACATATAAGTCATAAGAATAAATGTTAAAGGCCTTAACTTATATATTAAAAGACAAAGTTTCCTACGTGGCTTACAAAACAAAATCTAGGGATGCATGGGTGGCTCAACAGTTGAGTACCTGCCTTCGACCCAGAGCATGATACTGGAGTCCCAGGATCGAGTCCCACATCGGGCTCCCTGCGAGGAGTCTGCTTCTCCCTCTCTGGAAGTCTCTGCCTCTCTATCTCCCTCATGAATAAATAAATAAAATCTTAAAAAAAAAAAAACCCACAGAATCTACAACGATTCGATTCAGAAGGGCTAAAGAGTAAAAGAACAAATTCTATTACGCATTTGGAAACAAAAAGGGAACAGAGGTGCTGATACCAGTAAAAGTGAAATTCAAACCCTAGACCATTCAGCATGACAAAGAATTTTAAGAAAGAAAGCCAGAACCACAATGAAAAAAATGATAGTCATCAATGTTCATATACCACCTTTAGGAATAAAAAGCTATGGGAAATACAAGAAGACAAATAGAAACTGATTACTAACTAGATATTTTAATATAGCATTCTCAGTACAGGACAGATCAAGTAGGCAAATGTTAAAAAGAAGATCTAAAAACACAACAAGATTGATCTTATTGATTTATTATATATGAAACTCTATTCCTTATAATAGTGAATTCTTATCAAGAGCCTATAAATTATTCAGAGAATAGAGATATATGCCCCACACGAGATCCAGTATCTGGAACCTGCCAAATTAAGTTCACATACAGCCAAGATATGACCACAAAGTTCCAATTAAATTAAAAAAAAAAAAAAAAAAAAAAAGCTTTTGCTTTTCCTGCAATACCCACCTCCCTCTACTCCAGCCAGCAGCAGTAGAATGGAAAATGAGGGAGGAATGAGAGGGGAATTCACGTCTTTCAATTCTCAGTGGCAAATCTTTCAAGTTATAGAATAAACCTCAGCTGGAGAAAGGTTGAGAGAGTTATTGAAATAGTAAGCTACAGTTGATTGAGCTATTATTTTTAGTGCTTAAAAATTATTGAAGTTTTATAGACTATGCATGAAGTAGATTTTAAACATGAGTCATGGAAGAAAGAAATTGATAGTGGCTTGTTTGAAGACAGTTATTTGAGGAAGAAAAATTATGTATGTATCTTACAGGTTTAGAATGTTTCATACATTTGTTACATAGTAAGCATTTGAAGTAAGAAAGTAGGAAGATAATATTAATTTTAGACAGAAGATTCCTAGTTGCTGCTTGGCAGAAAGCGGTAAAGTAAGGTTTGAGATTTAAAACAAATTAGGAGCCTGTCACTATAGTACCTGTATACCAGAGATGATTAGGTCGTAAGCCAAATAATCAAATGGGTATGGTAAGAAAAAAAGGGGACAGCTATGTAAGAAATAACGTTGACTAAAATTGTTAAAAATACTCATAATAGGTGAAGAATTTTTTAAAAAGTCCCCTCTGATTTAAGTAACTCAATCCATGGTGGTACAACTAGCTTTAGATGTGTTAGTTAAAGGTGACTGGGCTTCATCTAGGAGGAAATATTAAGGAGCTAAATATAGTCTCTGGATGTTGAGGAAGGAGTAGGCTGAAAATAAAGGTAAAAAGCTCATGATTTCTTATCATAATTAAAATTTAGGGAGTTTGCTTAATTCATTCATATCAGGAAGAGTTTATGGAAGTAGAAGAAAGGAGGGCCAGGGAGAAATCCCAAACTATACTCTGTAAGTGTTCATTGCTTACTAGTAATTTATTTAACTTGGGGTATGATAAATAAATGATTCTTTGTCTCCTAAAATCTTCTCCATTTTGTATCAGCATATAGTTCCACACACTGATAAGTGATTTGTTTCTCCTTTTAATATTTATTTTGACGGCATCTTTTTCAGCCTCTATAGTTACTTTAAATAAATTTTGCACATTTCAAATGAAATTATTTTCCAAATAATATCCATTTGCTTTATTTTTATTTTGAACTAGCTCACGTCTTACTTTTTGAAACTATCATTGAATTTAATTTTTCAGGGTGCCTGGGTGCCACAGTCAGTTGAGACAGTCTCTTGGTTGTGGCTGGGGTTGTGATCTTGAGGTCATGAGATTGAGCCCTGAGATGAGCTCCATGCTCAGCATGGAGTCTGTTTGAGGTTCTCACTACCTTTCCCTTTATGTTTCCCAGTCATGCTCTCTCTCCTAAAATCCTTTAAAAATATTTTTTCTGTTATTTTTTCCTTCTTTCATTTAAAATATCTATCTATCTATGAAGTTTATTTTGAGATCTCATAAAGTACACACTGAAATACATTTTGATGAGAGGATTTTGGTTTTTAAATTATGATTCTTATAATTGAGTAACTACTTAGGGTCTGACACTAGGCTGGATGCTGGTACCTATACCTCAACTTGAAAATAAGCAGAAAATTAGTCAGTAGAGTTCTAAACTATTTTCAATATATTGTTACACACGGTTTCCATTCAAGTCAACAAATTATATTGAGATGGTGTAAGCAATGTGGGCTGGGAACAAAATAATGGCTAAACCCCTACCATCAAGGTTCTCATATTTTGAAAAGTAATGAAACACTGTAATAACTACATTATATTTCACTAAAGAATTTCTTAGGGTCATGAAACTCCAGATTTAAGAGGGTCTAGATATTTTGTTGAGTCTTTCATCTTACATTACGTAGAGAGGCCCAGTAATAAATGTTATACATCATAGAGAAAACACAAAGTTATTAATGCTCAGTTTTTTGTTTGTTTGTTTTGTTTTTTCTTGAAGTGGTAAATCCATGAGATGGTGGTATGGGATTAGGGGTGGTGTAAAAAAATTAGGAAAGCCTTCCCATTAGAGATAAGATTCGTGCTAGTTTTGATAGTGATATGGTCTTCTCTGCAGACGTTAAATATATCCAGAATTTAGAAAAATAAAAGCTTTCTAGGTAGAAATTATTCTTGATTCCTGCTCACAGGACTTATGATCCAGAGATGAAAGTCTCTTGGATATTTGAGACTCGGAAATCTTTGGATAACTTGTGTGAATGTACTTTTTCCTGTAAAACTGAAAGGAGAAATTCTGGCTAAACAATCTGGGCTGTCTACACTTTGTGATACCCGGCTTGATTTAGGACATGAACAATTTCTATAATATCTCACAGTTGCAGACTTATCAAACATTAGAATTTAGAACACTACTCTCTACTTCTGTTTACAGGTTTCTCCATTAATACAGCCTCTTGCTCAAACAGGGAGAAATGCAGATGCAAGGTGAAGGATTTGTTTTTATTCGTTCAAGATCAAATCATTAAATCCATGTATTGATTATATAAATTGATAGATGATGGTTAGATAGATCTGTCTATCTATATTGTATACTACAGATCAGCCTTTGAGTTTAATCTCTCTCTCTCTTCTCAATATCCTCTGCTTCTAATAATCACCAATACAAACAGCAAATGTGATTTAACTACAAGGGAATCAAGTAGTTAAGCAGCACTGGAGTATAAAATCCAAATAAAAATTGTGAAGTAGTAGCAGGACAGAGTAGAGAATGAAGTTGAGTCATATCTGAAGAGCTGTGTTTGACAAGTATAAAGCTTGTACTCAATCCTACAAGCCACTGAAAAGTTCTAAGTAGATTTGCATCTTATTAATTTCATTTTGTGGGAAGTATGCAGGATATATTAGGAATGGGGATAAAAAAAGATCAAACTATTACTTTGTACAAATTAATCTCTTAAGACCAGGCAATTCAAATATAAGAAAATCGTGATCTTATATAACCAAGAGACACTTACATTATTTTCATAAACCAGAACAAACTAACATTAACATATAAACTTGAATAAAGGAACCGCTCCAGAAATTTTGCATTCTAATTTTCACATCACAAGTAAATATTTAAATCCAGCAAGGTTTGTAAGTATTTCAGCTTTTAATTTAAAGCAGAGTTATTATTCTTAATCAAAATAAATTTAAACCAGCCTCAGAAATCCAAGTGCTTTATCTCATTTGGGCAAATCCTTGCTAAATGACCTAAATTGTCTGAATGCGTATGAAGGAAAAACAGCCTACTTCACAATTTATTACTATTAAGCACAGGAATTCACATGTTATACAAAAGAACTATCAACAAGATGCTTGGGGAGCCATGGTGTCATCTACTGGAAGTTCCTTTCCCTTACAATGGGCAGTGGCATCACACTGTTTATACACCCCTGAAACCTGTCAATTCTCAGCTCCTAATCATCCCATCACTTTTACGGAGATTAATGAGAAAAGCACACTTGAAAGAAAATGAGCTCAGCTTAGAATTTCGATCTGACAAGAGCTTTCTAAGCAGTGGATTTTGGATTAGCTGAATTACGGTTTTTAATTTTCAGCTACATTATCTATGAAAGATGTAATTTCAATTGAAAAATTTTAAATGACTGTGAGAGATGGCTGTGTATACCTTCATTACTGAATGTGCATAATTTTGATTCTCCTAAAACATTCTTCAAAGAGTTACCAAATTGACACCACCCCGATTATTTGTGAATTTTACTTGTTTTGTGGGCAGTGAGGGGAGGTATTTTTCTACCACTGATTTATCCCTGTAATGGAAACCTATTTGTAGGTTAGTGGGAAGAATTATGTTATTAAAAATGTAGAAATGTTTCCATAATTGATTCAAGAAAAAGTAATCCCTAACTTGCCCTTTGGTACAGAGGTAACATTTAGACTTCAGAATCCTTATAACACTGACTTGACAATCTAGCACAGTCTGCTATTTTGTAAATTTACCTATAACCTATATTTCATCATCTGAACAGCAGTAATAATGATGTTATGCCTCAAACTAACTGAATGTAATGCTCATATAACTAGACTTGCTCTTATTCTTCCCCAAAACAGCAAGCTAAATCAATCCCGTAACTGTGTAATTATGGGGTCTTATTCATTATTTATAAATTCAATCACAATTTCCCTTTGACATCCTGAAATTAAACACTAAATTACATAGAATTATTTTATAAAATGTAGCATTAATTATATTTATACAATTATAGTTATTAAGTGTTTATATAATAATATAATGTTTAACTCCTTTTAACACATCTTATATTAGAATGGTCTAGAGAAAGGAAAATATGGTTACACGTATATGGTTACATGTTATAGTATAAAGGAAAATATGGGTACACATCTAAACATGGCAAATATGCAAAGCTTCTCATGTCTCATTTCTCATTGTTAGTCACATGGTGGTATTTGGTATTTACAGCTCTCTTCCCCACAAACCATGCCATGCTCACCCAGTCCTTCACTTGTTCTGGTTATTTACCAAGACATAGGATCATTATTTGATTCATGAAGGATCTATAAGATTAGTGTGCTCCCTCTCTATTGAGTTGTTATGGATTAATATCAACTTCTGCCCCTGGACATGGGAACATCCGAGGCACTCAGATAATTATTGGATTTTACATATGCTCCCCCCTGCCTTGTCCTTACTGTATATTATTATTCTATTTCCTCTAGAGAAACTGGATTATTCAACAAATTCAGTAAGACTTTCTCTGCCTAGTCCTTCATTGGCACAATGAGCCCAGAATTGCCTGAGGATTATATATTGACTTCCAACTGGGTGGGAGGTCTTTGTATCTCTTAGTGTGTTTTGGGGGCACTGAGACATCCAAGCCAAGCAAAGCCAAAGTCGCTGGAATGGAAAACCAAAATTGTGCAAGTGCATATGGAGAAATAGCAAGAAAAACCACTCATATCGAGTGTTTAGCTCCCAGACACATGTATTCTATTTGTGTGCCGATCCTGTGTTCTGAGTATACATTGCAACATATAGGGAAGCACCTCGGTTCCACCAGGTGTCACACAGCTAGCACATTCACTGGATCTTGAATAAGCCATCCTGCCTTCTATTAGGATAGATACTCCAGGGTGATGGAATATATCATAAGAAGATCAGTGAATCCCATTGGTACAAGGTCATTCATTCCTCACGTTTTTTTGGTGTGAAAATAGTTCCTAGTTGAAGCAGTGTTGCGTGGAATATCATAAAAGTCACTAATATATTCTACATGTTCACAGGTGGCGCTGGCAGAAGCAAATTGATATAAAGTGTAAGTCCTTGTTCCAAGGAAGAAGAACATCACAGCTCCTGCCTGAAGGGATTAGAGTCAACATGCCACCAGGTGCTTGGCTATTCCTCTGGGAATAGTGCCATTTGGAAAATACAGCATTTGTCACCACTGTTGTCAAGCGCGGGGGTGGGGGGGTGCTCAGCAGGTGGCAAGGCCCATCAGCCTCAGCCCCGTTATATTCCTTTTCCTTGGGCTCATGCATAACTATCAGGCCACAGCCAGAACTTCTTTTTTCATCAGCCCATGGACTGTCACCAGGTAGCTGGCAAAGCTGGCTGATGTTCATAAAGCAAATCGATCCTTCTATTTAGATTGTTCTTTCCAGTTGATGTCCTTTGTGAGCATTCTCATGGCACTCAAATTTATTCACATCCTGCGGTCACTGTCCTGAGATATGCTGCATGTCTTTTAACTCTGGATTCATAGTTCCTGGATATCTTTCCTGACGACCTCCCTTCTACCTTACCTCAAGCTCTTTTCATTAGAAGCTTTTTAGACCTTAGTGACTCCCCATTCTTGCATATAAAATTTCAAAAAAATTATATGTTTTTTAATTTTTAAAAAAGATTTTATTTATTTATTCATGAGAAACACAGAGAGAGGCAGAGACATAGGTGGAGGGAGAAGCAGGCTCCCTACAGGGACCCTGATGTGGGACTTGATCCCAGGACCCCAGGATCACAACCCAAGCCAAAGGCTGTTGCTACTCAGGTGCCCCTTAAATAATTTTATTAAGGCCTCAGAAAAATTCCTTTTTTATCTATTCTTTAAGACCTGTAATAACAAATCTTTAGTATTACTTATCTATATTATCTCCAGATATTGATTTATTACGATTGGAGTATAATACGGTTTTGTTAGTTGAGTTCCTACACTATCCCTTCTTATCTCCCTACATCCCATCCACAAATTTTAGAAATTTGTATGTGTGATTTATTTTCTACTGGGTCTATGACAAACACATGAAATTAACATACACAGTTATTTTTCTCCTTTGGTGAGGTTATTAATTTCATTTATTTATTTATTTATTTATTTTTAAAGACTAATTTATTTATTTAAGAGAGTGTCCGTAGCGGGGGAAGGGACAGAGGAAGAGGAAGAGGGAGAGAGGGAATCTCAGGCAGACTCTCAAGTGAGCAGGAGTCCACATGGAGCTGGATCCTGCCACTGTGAGATCATGACCTGAGCCAAAATCAAGAGTGGGATACTTAACCACCCAGGTGCTTCTCCGTTTATTTATTTAATTTTTTTCCATTTATTTATTTTAAATACTAACCCTGTGTCCTTGGCATAAATATAATTTTGATATATCATCTCTTATGTACATGATTAGGTTTAATTTGCTAATACTTTGTTTTGGACTTTGTATCTAAAATTTAAAATTGAAACATCAAAAAGCAATGTAGAAGACCACACATATTGCAGAGATAAGGTAAAATTAAATAGTTACTTCAAATCATTTTTCCAATTAAAAATATGTAAATGAGGGATGTCTGGGTGGTTCAGCGGTTGAGCATCTGCCTTTGGCTCAGGGCATGACCCCCGGGGTCCTGAGATCAAGTCCCACATCGGGTTCCCCGCAGGGAGCCTGCTTCTCCCTCTGCCTGTGTCTCTGCCTCTGTCTCTGTGTCTCTCATAAATAAATAAATAAATAAATAAATAAATAAATAAATAAATAAATAAAATCTTTAAAAATATATTAAAAAGAACATGTAAATTATAAGAAATCTACTATTTGATAAAGTCACACATAAAACATAAGCTTTAGAGAGGAATGAATTTCAAGTGATGGCATAAAAACGATCAGGTCAATAATCAAGTGAAAGTTCTTATAGCTGTATTTTATAAAGTAAAGAAAAATTAGGGAAGCTGTTTGACACTGAGTAATGAATATGGCTCTAGAAACAACAGAGAGACATTTAGAGAAACGACTTCAGAAAGGTCAACTTCGTATCATTTCTTGGAAGTGATATACGTCAAATTGTGAGCATGGGCTCTCAGTTTACTCTCCACATTACAATCCAACTCTATCACTTTGACGAGACACATAAACTTTCATAAACTCTCTGATACTTGGTTTCCTTTTTGGCTACATATATGAGTATTTATTTTTAGATATGTATTTGTATATATTCTTGAACATAAAAAGCCCTCAATAAATATTAGCAATTACTGTTTATTGATCATATCATCAATGTCCAAACAAGAAATGGAAACCGAGCTATACATAGGATAGAGATGGTTTGGTAAGAATTATTACCTATAACAGGGAAGAAATAATACTTGTGTCAGGAGAACAGGAATGGCTGCTTTAGTGGTGAGGAAGAAATATACTCTGAAACAGGCTTCTTTCCCAGTGCTTGGACTCAGACTTCACTGGAGAAGTAGTAGCAGCCCTCTAGATGCAACGTCCTGGGTTTCCCCTGCCAGAGTTGGTCCAAGTGTGGGGCAGTTCCCAAGGGCAGCCTACCCAAGGCAAGTGAGCCAGTGAGTGTGCAGAGATAGCCAGAGCCCGCAGCTCTTCCCAGCTAGTGGTCTGGGGCCTTGATGCACAGTATCCACGTGGGAAGGCACTGGTGTGCAGGCTAGGCACGACTGATAGTCAGTGTGAAGAGGGATTTAGGGTAATGAAGCCTGCTGGTTGCAACTGGAGACCTAGGATACACGGTATCTGTGCCAGAGGTTTGCGGAAAGGAGGAATCCAGAGAAACGACTTTTTATTTCCCCATGGAGCAAACTTTATAGGGGGAGTATAATCCCACTTCCCTAGTCATAATCCTTGCTAGAACTTTCCAAAGAGAAACTACAGCACTGCCTCACTCTCTGTGTTTTCTGTGAAAGCTATTGTTTACAACTCGATACTCTATATTGTTAGAGATCACAGACTTTGCTGACACCTTTCATATTACAGTTTAATGGTGGAAACTCACTTTTCAATTGCGTTGTCAAAAATAACCCGGCTGTTATAGATGTGCCAAAAGGATCTACCATATTTCATCCTGAATGATAAAGCTCTTGACATAAGATGCTATGTTCTATCACCCTGCCAATGCCTTCCCTGACAGCACCTTTAGAATGGGAGAAGTGACAGATGCTGTTGTGGCTATGTGAACAAGTGGATGAAGTGAGAAGTGCACTCCTCCTGTTTTCTTCAAACATGAGGAGTGATGCGCTACAGTCTAAAAGGGAGGGAGAAAATACTTAAAGTGTATCAATTGTGTTTATGTTTATGGTTCCTGCATTCCTGAAATCATTAAAAGTAATAGCACTAGGAGATTTTTCTTGAAATCTGCCAGTTAAGACAGATTTTGAGAAAGTAGAACACTATGACTCAAAGATGAATTAAAAAGTTCCACACGTATATTAGTCAAAACTTGAAAGCAAAATCTTAAGGAAGAGATGTGCATGGGTTTAAAACTTTGAGTTAATTTTGCTTCAAATATACTACTTTGAATTAGTCACTTAACTACTCTGAGAACTAATTTTCTCATCCCTAAATTGGGTTTGATGATTTCTAAAGCCTGCAAAATATAAATTTTAATAACCCCATGCAACATTTTATATAAATATTAGTAGGAAGGGGAAGTAAATTAGGAAATTTAAGAAATAAAGATTTACTACCATGAGTATATGAGTTCAATATCTTTCATGTCCTTGTAAGTTTCACTGACACATTTATCAAGATTTAGGTATAAATACACAGGCTCTTTTAACTATGCTAAACCAATTAATAAAACAGAAACTAAGTTAAGCTGAATTGCTGACAGTGAAGTTAAGAAGAGAACAGAGAAAAACTTAATATTCAAGTCATTCAATGACTTCAAGGTCAACTGCCTATCACTTTTTGACAATGCTGAAAACGTCAATTGTCATCTAGAGTCATTCTGGCATTTGCTGCAAAAGATTTTGAACTGCTAAATGCATTTTCATTTTAATAATAACTTTTTTTTTTTACTGCTGCAGTGATTGAGTTTATAAAGTCTACTCACAATTTATTTTTGCATCTTGTTTACTATTTGCACATTCCAGTCTTTATGGTTTCCTTTCCCTTTTTACAAGCTGGTTAGTGAATATTATGCTCCTTTAACAGAAAGAGATCATAAGCACAAATAGGTTAAATGACTTGACCAAATTTATGCAAGTTAGTGGCTTAAGAAAAGGTGCTCTATCATGTGAGATATTAAGAGCTTAGGCTTTGAGGTGAGATGACTAGGGTTTGAATTCTGACTCTGCCATAAACTGTAAGGTAACAAGCAAAGTACTTAATCTTAAGCCCCAGAATTCTCATCTGAAAAATTGGTGTAACAATAGAGTCTGCGTTATATATCCATTCTGGGAATTTAGAGATGGATTGGAATGCCGTTTGAAGTAGTGATAAATATTTGTATGGACTTCTGTTTGCTCACATTATTTTAGAATGAATATTTCTGTATTTGTTTAACAAAAGTTTCCCAGGTCACTGTGCTGCAAGAACACAGTCTGCTTTGCAGTGGAAGAGTGGCTTGCTGGCAATGCAAATGAGAAGAACTAGCGTAGACATTTATCTGATGCTGTTGAAGGCATTCCCCCCAGCGAGATGAATCCACAACAGAGAAAGGAACAGAGATGCCTTAATGTATATGATTAGCTATGTGATCTGGACAAGTCAATGACTTATTTGAGACTCAAATTTTAATAATTTAATGGGATAATAGTGCTTGAATCCATTAGTATTATGAAGATTAAAGGAAATAATGTATTTGGTAGCTCTTGAATAATAAGCTAGAGAAAAGAAAATAAACATTGAAGATTTAATTAGATGTTTTCTTAGATACTTATAAAACATTGTTCTTACACAACTGAGCTTATTTTTATAGTAATTCAGTTATAGATAGAGTCAAACCAACTCACGTATTAGGAAGAAGGTGATAGACCAGTCTCATTAACTTAAGTAAATATCAGGTAAATTTCTCTATTTATTATCAGTACTTAAATCAATCTTCAAGTAGGTTAGACTAGAAATCAATGATTTATCTTATTAACCCATTAACTTCCTTTTTTATCTTTAGCCAAATCTATAACTATCTGGTGCCTTAATGTGTTTATTTATTATCATGAAATTAAAGTCTTATATGGGCAGAGAACTTGTTTAGTTTTGGGGTTAGTTTTTTGTTCCCCTTCTGTTTGGTTCACATATGTATTTGTGACATATAAATGACAATAAGGAACTGTTTTCTTTGCATGCCTTTATTTTATTTTATTTCATTTATTATTATTATTTTTTTTTTGTGAAGCAGCATAGCATGGTATTTAGCAACACAGATTCTGGAGCCAGGTTTCTTGGATTTGTAAACAAGTTCAATGATTTCCTCGTAATGCTCTTAGACAGTTATTTAGCCTTTCCATGCTTACATTTCCCCTACTGCCCTCAGAGTGCTGTTTTGAGCAACATGAGTTAGTAGACAGAAAGAGCTGAGAGCCGCACTTATCCCCAAATGAGTGCTAAACTGATGAAGCCAGACTCAAAAATCATTTTTTTGCACACAACTGAATATACCAAAATCTCAAAAAAGGTATTTTCCGGGGATCCCTGTGTGGCTCAGTGGTTTAGCACCCGCCTTTGGCCCAGGGCGTGATCCTGGAGTCCCGGGATCAAGTCCCATGTCAGACTCCCTGCATGGAGCCTGTTTCTCCCTCTGCCTGTGTCTCTGCTTCTCTCTCTTTCTGTGTCTTTCATGAATGAATAAATAAATAAAATCTTTTTTAAAAAAAGGTATTTTCCCTCATTTCTATTTCCAGTTTAAATATTTCTTAATTGAAAAAGGTTGTGTCTCTGACTGCTGTGTATAATCAAACTGCAAGTTTCTCTGAGAAATACATATCAGACTCTAACTTGCTCTATGTCCAAGTTACTGTAGCCAAACAATTGCCAACAAATTATTATAGCCAATAAATGCCAAACTTTTGCAGGATATCTAAATCTTTTAAAACTCTGTATAAAAATATCACCTAATTTATTTTGAATATATATTTTCATATCTATTCTTCAAACATACATCAATATGACATACTTTGATAACCACGTGCATTCTATGTTTTTGGTTTTACTTTCAGAGATACCTTCTGACCCACCCCCACCCCCACCCCCACCAGTGGGGGGATGTCCTTTCATATGAGTTTTAGACTTTGTTGGTGTTTCATATTTTCTTCAATTGGATGAATATATTTTTCATCTCTGTCCTATTACACATTGTCCACAACAGCATGATAATTTATATTTTTCATTTTACCCGGTATTACAGTTACTGTTTTATAAGGTTTTCCCCTCCACTGGATTATATATTATGATGGAGACTGCATCATACTCATTTTCATTTAGCTCAGAAATTAGAACTTTCTTTTACACATAGTGTTAGTGTTTCTTTTATGTTGTTGAATAAGTGAATGGCCAAATAAACACAAAATCATAAATACTGACTCTCAATATAAGGATTATAGTTGATTCCAATGTGTTCAAAATATATCAAGTGCTCACAGTCCCTGGGTGACTTAGTTGGTCAAGCACCTGACTCTTGATTTCTGCTCAGGTCATGATCTCAGGGCCTTGGGATCGACCCCTGCCTTGGTCTCTGCACTTAACAGGGAGTCTGTTTGAAATTCTCTCTCTCCTTTGGCCTCTGCCATTTCCCCCATGCATGCTCTCTCTCTCTCTCCAAAATAAATAAATAAATATTTAAAAAACATATATCAATAGCCCAATTTCCTAGAGCATATGTAATAATGACCTTCAGAATTTCTGGCAGTACCGAGATAGATTAGGTAAACAAGATAATGCAAAGCAAGATAATAGGAAGATTGGATAGAAGATGAAGAAATGAAATATTTAGTGATGTTAAGGAAAGTATTTGTGACATTAATGTTACTCAGATAACCTGCCCTGAGTGTATGAATCTGGATTGTGGCATAGACATCATCCAGTAATTAAACACAGTTGCTAATTTAAAACTGGCAATACAAAAGTAATTTATTTTAAATAATTAAAAGACTTTCCCTATCATAGTTCTTTCCATCATAATAGGCCAATTATTCTTTGCTATATAAATTTATTGATCCTCAATGACAAGCAGAGAGAACAGTTAAAATTATAGTCACAATGAATCTAGCATGATGTTTTCCCTTTTGTAATTTTTCACAATATATTTTGTAAATTAAGATTTTATACAACCATAATAATATTAATGGCTGACAATTACATTTTATATGGTTAATAAAAAACCATATATAAAATGCATATAGTGAAACATTAGGTTGTAGTAGTTAATATGTGGACTCAAAGTAATTCAGTATAGTTTTATAACTTAGTTGTGCATCTTATTGCTCTGTAACTTGAAAAGTAACACATCATTTTTGTGCTTTAGCTTTCTCATCTACAAAATGGGAAAATAACTTTAGCTCCCTGATGGGACTTTTGTGACGACTCAAATCTATAATAGAGTTTTTACTACAATGGCTTATATTAATAAGCACTGAATAAAGAGCAATAATAGGGCAGCCCTGGTGGCTCAGCAGTTTAGCGCTGCCTGCAGCCTGGGGTGTGGTCTTGGAGACCAGGGATCGAGTCCCACGTCGGGCTCCCTGCATGGAGCTTGCTTCTCCCTCGCTTGTGTCTCTGCGCCTCTCTCTCTGAATAAATAAATATTTAAAAAATTGTTGGTTTTTTTAAAAAAGAGCAATAATAATAATGATTATTAGCTCATCTACTCACTCAAGAGAAAATAAAATAAAACATACCAATATTCAATTTCAAGAGGAAAATATAGGATAAAACATTATTTTTCCATTGCCAATAGGTCATAATATAAAACCAAAGAAATACATGGCATTTTAACAAAACATAATAACAAATAAAGATACTTTCAAGGAACCAGAAAATCAGATATGATCATGAGTACTGAAAACAAAGGAATCAGATTATAGATAAAGACGGTAATTCTTGAGCACTCGATAAAGAAAAAATACATATACAGCTTTGAATTAAATGAAAGGGCATTCTTTTTTTTGAAAGGGCATTTTAAGAAAGCAAAAGAAAGTCCCCTGAACCCAGAGTTTATTAAGGGGTTGGTAGTATAAATGGATAATGAAACAGGTAGTGAGTAGTACACTGAATGATTTTGTTTTGGAACATGTATCAGGGTCCTACACATAGAATGTCAAGGCAACAGGTCCCAAATCCTGAATTTACTTATCTTTATTGATCACTGAGTGTAGTATCAAGCATATGTAAAGAACCAGGTAGAAGAAAGTCTACACCTAAGTGATTTTTCTCACCATGAAAATGGCAAATAATTCTAGTTTCAACTGTATACATTAGAATAAAACCCCGTAGTAGGAACTATTTTTCCATTGTATATTCCTCCTTAAATTTTATTGGTAATCCAATTCTAACCAGATAGCAACCTCACAGCAATGTCTCTATACCCTTAAACAGGAAAAAAAAAAAAAAAGTACAGGATTCATATTTAGAATTCCTGAGGATCATGCCAAATGTGGCTGGGTCTTTTTTCTTTAACAGATCCAAATGCCCAATGGGACTGTTGTTCTGTGAATACTGTAGGAAAATCTATCAGCCTGACCCTTTCTTTTTCATTTTGCTAAGAACCCTCTTCCCACACGCATCTAAAGCAACGTGCTTCATTAGCTAAGTGTGCTTGGTGGGGTGGGGGCAAGTGCTGCGGAGGAAGACAGAGAGAGTGATTGGAGAGGAAGGAGAGACTTGCCAGTAAAATGAAATTAGTGCCAACATAATTGTTGATGGAATCTTGGTGATTATTCATCAGTCTTGTATAGTGTTTCTTGATTTCAGACTCTACTGGGCAGCTTTTGAAAAGCAACAAATACAAAATTATATCTCGATGAATATTAGTAAAACAAACAATAGCATAAAGGAAAAGATTTCTAATTTGTACACTTGTATAAACTCTATCACAGATGATTACTTTTATCTTTGTAAGTTTCTGTAAACTGTGATTTACTATATTAAGTGCCTACATATAGATACACCTAGAGAAAACACCATGAATCAGTCTTTAAAATTTTGAATATGATGATTTTCCTGGCTCCTTCCTTATTGATTTGCCTCATCTACACTGGATTGTTGACAGCACTACTCAGAGGGAATACAGTGTAACTTAAAATACTCCTGTGTTTTATGTCTATAACACTCAGAGAAATTGGTCTTGTGGAGGTCTGTTGATAGAAATGGAAGGACCAATTTTAAAGCAAGTTGAGCAAACGCAGATATTTATTTTTAACCTTTATTGAAAATGAAACTAGTGATCTGAGAGGTGCCTGGGTGGCTCAGTTGGTTAAGCATCTGCCTTCAGCTCAGGTCATGATCCTGGGGTCCCCCTCACATCTAGCCCCGTGTTTCTCCCTTTGGCCCACCTCCTGGCTTGTGCTTGCTCTCTCACGCTCTCTCTCTCTCTCAAATAAATAAATAAAATCTTAAAAAAATAAACTAGTGATCTGGTATTAAATTATTAAAATTCATCTTCATACTCTCATCAGTAGTCAGGTGCAACAATGTTTCTTTAAGGGCACAGATAAATTTGAATTATCTTTCAAATAACAAAAGAAATATACTGGATTCATAAATTTTCTATGCATGGCTTTTTTGAATTGGATATATTATTAATATAATTATAGATTCTCCAGCAGGTTAAAGAAACTATGCAATATAGAGAAATCCCATTTACACTTTCTCTAGTTACCTCCAATGGTAACATCTTCAAAACTATCAAAACCAGGACACTGACATTGATACAATCCTCTGATCTTATCAGATTCCTCAGTTTTCTTGTGCAAATGTGTGTGTTTTGTATGTGTATATGTTTAATCCTATAAAGTTTTGTCATGTGTAGGTTTGTATATCCATCATCACAGAAGAGACACAAAAAAAATACCATCAGTATAAAGTGCAAGGAGTTTCCCTTCATAATTAAAACTCATGTCTCTCCTGCATTCAACGCCCCTTGTCCCAAACCCCTTGCAACCACTAAATTATTCTCTGTATGATTGTGTAAATGACAAAATTTTAGAGAAGTATGCAACCTATTGGAATTTAATTTATTTTGTTTTCTTTCAATCAGCATAATGCTGTGGACATTGGTCCAAAATTTAATTCCTTTTTATTTCTGGGTAGTATCCCAAGGATCTCTATATCACAGTCTGCATAATGTTCATCCACTGAAGTTCATTTGTTTCCAATCTGGGGCTATTACTAATGTGATTGGATGAATAATCCTCACCTTCTCCCCCAACATGTACAACTCTGAATTCCCTTGATCTGCAAATGTTATCTTCTACAACAAGGACTTCAAATAAGTGATTGAATAAGGCATTCTGAGATGGAAAGATCATCCTGTCACCTGGTTGGCCAATAAATGCAATCACAGGTATCCTTACAAGAGAGAAAGAAGGGAGATTACGGAGAAAAAGTGATCTGGATGCAAGACAAGGAATACTGGAAGCCTAATGGAGGCTGGAAATGGCAAGGAGCAGACTCTTTTCCTTAGAGGCTCCAGAGGGAGTGTGGCCTGCTGACACTGTGACTTTGGCCAAATGATACTGATAGAGGATTTCTGCCTTCTAGAACTGTGATAAACAATAAATATCTGTTGTTTCAAGCTACTAGGTCTGTGATCATTTGTTACAGTAGCAACAAGAAACTAAGGAATGAATCAATCTGCTGTAACTATTCCCATAAAGGATCTTTTTTTGTTTGAAAATAAATTTTAATTTTTCTGGGTCAAATGCCCAAGAGTGTAACTGTCAGGTTATGTGGAAATTGTGTATTTACTTTTATAAGAAACTGCTAAAGTTTTCAAAATGGCTATATCATCATACAATTTCATCAGCAATGGACATGTGATTCAGTTTCTCTGTATCCTTGTCAGAATATAAGGCTATCACTATTTCTAAATTTTATCCTTTGTGATAAGTGTGTAGTAATATCTCATTGCAGTTTTAATTTGCATTTTCCTAATTGGTAGTGATATTGAACATGTTCTCAAGTGTTTATTTGCCATCTGTAGATCCTCTTCACTGAAATGTTTATGTCATTTGCCCATTTTCTAATTAGACCATTTATTTACTGTTAAGTTTCAAGAGTTCTTTAGACATCCTAAATACTTATCCTTTTTCAGGTATGTAGCCTATAAATATTTTCTCCTAGTCTGTAGCTTGTCTTTTCATTCTCTTAATGGGGACTTTCATGAAACATAGTTTTCACTTCGATGAAGTGCAATTTATCAATTTTTCCTTTTATTGATATTGTTTGGTTGTCAAGTTTAAGAACTTTTTTCCTAATCTTTCCTCCACGGAAATGCTTTTTAATCTTTGTAAAAAATCAGTTGGCCATATAGATGTAGGTCTACTTTCGGGTTATCCAATCTGTTTTATTAAACCATGTGTCAGTATCTGTGCTAATATGATACTGTCTTGATTATTAATATTTTATTGAATGATTCTTCCTACTTTACCCTTCTTTTTCAAGATTTTTCTAGGTAGTCTACAACTTATTCCTTTCCCTATAAATTTTAGAATAACATTGACAGATCCCAAATCACTTCTGGGGTTTGATAGCAGTCACACTAAACCTTTAGATAATTTTTTATTATGTTGAGTCTTCCATTCCATAAACACAGCACATTTCCTCATTTTTTATAATTTGTTTTACTCTTTCCATCAGTATATTGCAATTTTCAGTTCAAAGATGGTTGGTTAAGTTTCTAATTAAGTATTGCTTCATCAATTACAACAAATATACCCCAATAAGTGCAAGGGGGAGGAGAGTGGAAAAAGTAAATGAGAAATCTGTTTACTTGTTCCTCAATTTTTCTGTAAAAATAAAATATATTGCTTTAAATTGCTCTTCCTCTAAAATTGGGGCTCCTGGGTGGTTCCATTGGTTAAGCATCTTCGGCTTAGGTCATAATCTTGGGGTCTTGGGATGGAGTCTTTTATCGGGCTCCCTGAGGGGAGTCTGCTTCTCTCTTTACTCTGTTCCTTCCCCTACTTGTGCTTTCTGTCTCTGTCTAATAAATAAATAAAATCATTAAAATAAAATAAAAACTAAAATGCTCTAAAATAAAATACATTAATTAAAAATATGATGAATAGAATATTCATATGGGTATAATTAGGTATTCAAATCAGACAGCATAAAAATAGTTAATAACCATGATTACCATCATCATCATCATCATCTTGGTATTTCATTTCTGCAGGGAAACATGTTTAGAACCAGAGAATCAATGAATAGCAATGGAAAATTTATGACCCTAGATTTCTATGTGCAGACAAGTATCATATATGTGTGAGGGTTAAAGGAATAGATTCTCAAACATAGAAGAAATCTTACTCGTGTTCACTGTGTAAAGAAACAATAATGTGAAATAATAAAATTGCTCATATGTACTTGCAGACAGAGAGAAATTTTCAATTTAATATTTCACATGAAATGATTTAGGTAAAATCAAATAATGGAAGCTTAAACTTCTGTCTACACATTTACTGATTACAAATCATGAAGTTTAATAAAATAACAATTTTTTTAAAAATAGAAAATATAGGCAATAAATATAAACAGTAATGATATTTGAAACTTAAGCTTTAGAGTGTTTGAAGGAAACCAAAACAAACCCCGAACATTGGGATAAGAGGAGAACATACTATGTTGAGGCATTCTACTCTTTTCTGGGGCATTATGAAAGATAAAATTTAATAATTTCACTTTTTTTATACTGATTTTTAAAAATGTTCATGCATTTTCTATACAAGTAAGATAGACTGCAGCTGGAAAGCAAATAAAATATATACATTTTTAAACCAATAAAGAAAAAACAAACTCAACAAAAGATAGTACAGTTCCAAGTCTTCCCAGGGAACGTGGCCTAATGTATTCCATGTCTTCACTGTAATCCTGGCAACAGAGTCTATTCCATTTCCTCATCTTTGTTAAAATTAGTTACTACACAAGTTTTTGCATTCTGTTACCTTCTCTAGTTCATTTGTCTTTGTATGATTATGGATTTTTAAAGCCATTTGTCTAGTGGTGGTTTTTACTCTCATTTTATACATCATAATTAAAACTCAGTGTTATTAAAAGGGCTGGATAGGAATATTCTTGACACAATGACTATAGTAAATAGCCATAGATTAATTAATTTATTAAATGTTGGTAATATTTTAATCTATATGTATTAATAGGCCAGAATTAGTAGTGTGTTTACATACTATCATAGGAATAATAAGTATTAAAACTTTTAACCCAGATCACTTCATGTGGCTGTAATTAATGAAAAACAAGTCTCTTATAAGTGTCAAATACATTGACAGTGACATGAATGATGGCCTTTGGAATTGTGCAGTACACCACCTATAGGAATGAGGTGGAGGCCCTATTCTATCTGAATCGTGAGTTTCCTATTGGTGTTTAATCCATAGTAAATTCTTAATGGAAAAAACATGTTAGGGATGCCTGGGTAGCTCAGTGGGTTAATCAGGATACTCTTGATTTTGGCTCAGGTCATGATCTCAGTGTCCTGGGATTAAGCCCTGCATAGGACTCCAGGCTCAGCAGGGAGTCTGCTTGAGGCTTCTCTCTCTCTCTCTCTCCCTCTCCCTCTTCCCCTCCCCTTGCACACACTATCTTAAATAAGTAAAAAAATCTCAAAAAAATTTATCTCTCTTTCCTTCTACCCCTTCCAACCCTACACACACATTCTCTCTCTCTCCCTCTTTCTCTTGAAAGAAAGAAAGAAAGAAAGAAAGAAAGAAAGAAAGAAAGAAGAAAGAACAATTTAAATGGGAAAGTATTAGTTTGAGGTAAGAAATCTATCTCTCTTTAAATGAAGTTAGTGCATTTGCTGCCTGGTTATTTAATTCTCAGAAGTTATTAAAATCATTTTCTTTATGGAACTTTTATGCAATATACTGCAAGTATAACACAATAAAGGGAGCACAGGCTTTAAACACAGAATATAAATAAGAATCAAACTTATAATGTTATAAGCATGATACACAAATATCCTTGTTAAAATAGCAATAGTAAAACTAACAAGGATAATAATTATACTACATAATAACAATAATACCATACATTTAGTGTGTACTTACCTACTAGCCAATGTTCTCAGGAGTTTATACACACAGGTGCACACACATTTGTTTAATTATCATAATAACCTCATGGGGAATTTGTCTTTATCTCATTAGTCACTTCCCTTCTTTTTCCAATTACAGTGTAGCAACAGTTCATGAAACATTTTTTTTATTTTGCTTTACTTTACTATTTTATTTATTTTATTTTATTTTATTTTACTTTATTTTATTTTATTTTATTTCATTTCATTTTATTTTATTTTATTTTATTTTATTTTATTTTATTTTGCTTTAGTTTAAGCCTTGCATGGAGCCCAGTGCAGGTGCAGGGCTTGAATTAATGACTCAGATCAAGATCTGAGCTGAGATCAAGGGTCAGACATTCAGCCAATTGAACCACTCAGGTGGCATCTTATAACCTAGTAGTGCAGACTAGGAGTTAGTAGGTTTATTACAATTATTATGCACAATGTTTCAAGATTTTTTAATTAACTTATTAAAATTCAGAGCTTCATAAATAATTAGGAGAATAAAACCAAATAGAACACATATACTGCAGTAACCATTTGAACTTATTTGTTAATTTTACTTTTTTCCTTTAATGACTGAAAAAAATAAAAAAATAGCAAACAGAATCTGAATAAATTTATATTTATCTATTAACTTTATTAATGATAGTATCTTCATTTGATAAACTAAGTCTCACTATTTATGAGTAATTCTTTTATAATTATACCACCCATACCATTAAAGTTATTTAAAAATAAATTCTGAGATAATTGAAGAATGGCACTGAAGAAAGGCTATTTGTATTTGGGGAGAAATGCACTTTGGCAGGTATTGTGATTTTCCTTTCCCAATTAAGCAAGTCCAAGATGAAGACTCAAAGAAAAATTTTATGTTGTTAAGTTGTTAGAAATTAGTGGCTTTTGGTGGAAAATCCCTCTTTCTTCATCACTTCTATGTGTTTTTAAAACTAGAAAAATACATTATTATATCCCTAAACCTATTGAAATACATTATTATATCCCTAAACCTATTGCTACTCAGTGGAATACAGTGGCTGCTTCAAATCTGAAATACTTAAGTAGAGCTCTGATAAAATCAATCTTCTCCATGTAATTCTTACCAAGTCTTTTATTTCATGTACCCCATTTCCAATTTCCCTCCTAGCTTCATTTTTTTTTTTTTTACCTGCTTTTCAAAGCCCTTTTGATAATCAAATCACTAAACACCATTCACTCCTTGCACTTCTGGGGATCAGATCTGTCACTGGCTTATATACCTTTTTGCTCAGCGCTGATTTTGATTCATGCCTTAGAATGTCAGAGCCTAAAAGGGCAATTCTACTTTCACTTTTCAGAGCCAGTTTCAATATCAACTTTAATTGAGTAGATAGTATTTAATATAGTTCTCCTCCAGTAGGCAATAATCTTTTACCCCAAGGTTCTCTGTTTTATATTGAACAAAAGAAGGCTGACTCAGAGGTTTTGTTTTGTTTTGTCTTTACCCTTGCTACCACTTTAACTTGGCTTGAGAAAAAGAGTTTTACAAGTTGAAATTCCCCCACTTTCCAAAAATACAGACTTTAAGAAAAACATTTTTTTTTAATGTTTGAAAGGTAATTGAGTTTAATTTTTTAAAGTGCTCTCTTTTTAAAACCACAAGCATAAAAGTAGTATCAACAATAATGCAGTAGACTAAATGTTTGTTTTGCCTGCAAATTTGTAAATTGACACCTAATCCCCAGTGTTATGGTATTAAGAGGTGGGGCCTTTGGGAGAGGATTAGATCATGAGGATGGAGCCCCATGAATAAGACTGGCACCCTTATAAATGACACCTTAGAGAGCTCCCTTATCTCTTTTATCATGTGAGGAAACAGTGGGATCTCACCAGAGGTATCTTGATCTTGCATTTTCTCCAGACTGAAAGAAATAAACTTCTATTGTTTATAAGCCACTTAGTCTGTGGTGTTCTGTTATAGCAAACTGAACAGACTAAGTCATATAGAATAATTCAAAATAAGTTAAAAGAAATGTATATTCACAATCTAAATATTGACTAGATACTTAACAAATCACTCGACTAGATTTCCATGATTTACTATAGGCCGAATTTTACTGCCAAGTTTAAATATCGAGTACAAAAATCCCTTTTTAAATAAACATTTCTTAACTATTATATCAATTCTGCTTTACAAATGGGAGCCAGTGTTTGTTGTATGACAATTTAATTAGCATACTCCCCACTCAGAAATTCTGGAAAATGAATAACTCCAACTTGGCAAAAATTCCTCAGCTTCTCTTCAACTCTTCCAAACCACTCCTTTTCAAATCTATGCACATATTTTCATGTGCAATGGTAAAGTAAATTTAAAAAGGAAAAAATTACTATAAATAGAGTCAAGACTTTGGATTTGTGGTCCAGCATTTAAGTAGCTTGGCCATCACCATTCTGCTCTAATAACAAATAAGAAGCTGAACAGACTGAAAAATCAAAACTCCTCTTTTTGAAGATTCATAAAAGAGGAAGAACACAGCGGCAAACCCCTGCTGTCAAGATGGATGAGACAGGCAGATTCAGGGAATGGCAGCTTACCCTAGAGTGACTATTAGTGGTCACCAGTGCTGGGTAGGAAGACCTGAACTGTGTTTTGAAATTATTGGAGGCTTAGTATGGACAAGTCTGAGAGTTAAAAACTCCAGTGTGTAGAGGGGTGTCATCATGTGGAGGTCACCACAATATTATGAAATATTAACTCCAGGAGCTCAACCATGTTCCCACAGTCAATATCACAGAAAAATCCCCTGGGTTTTGACAGAGGAAGGGAAAAGAAATAATTTTGAAATATATCATAGTACTATGTTCTTAACAAGGCCTGCCCTTAGGGAAAGCTAGTTAACCAGAGCCTAACCTGCTGAGCTATTATGAGGATTTAAATGTCCTTGGGAACAGGAAGTATCTAACTCTAGGCAGTTCTAGCCTTCCACATAAGAGAAGGGAAAAGATCCAACCCATTCTAGCAATCCTATCTCCTGTAAGGGTAAGAAGAAAGACAAAGGAAATTAAACAAAACATGGAGAAACACTCCTGAAGTTCAAAGTCCAGAGGCACAGGCTCACTAAAACTCTGAGATCTAATCTAATTCTATTCTACAGAATACTTCTTTTCTCCCATATTGCAATGCCATATGACTAAAGATTTGTTTGCAATAGTTCCTTTTAACCAGTTTATCATATCTGATTATCAGGAAAAAAGAAAAATGAGAGAAATACCAAAAGCTAAACAAACAAAATCTCACAGAAACCAAGCAAGTATTAGAACTAGACATGGCAGAGATGTTGGAAAGAGCAGCAATTTAAAACAACTATGATTAATGTTTAAGGTTCTAATGGATAGAATAGCCAGCATGCAAAAGCAGATGGACATTGTAAGCAAAGAGATAGAAATCCCAAGAAATAACCAAAAAGAAATGCTAGAAAATCAAGAACACTGTAACAGAAGTGAAAAACTCCTTTAACTGTATTATTAGTAGACAGGACATAGTTGAGGAAAGAAATCCTGAGCTAGAGAATATATCAATGAATTCTTCAAAAACTAAAAAGCAAAGAGAACTGGTTGTTTAAAAAACAAAAAGAACAAAATATCCAAGAATATCCAAGAACTTTGAGAAAACTACAAATGGTGTAATATACACATACAATGGGGATTTTAAAAGGAGAAGAAATAAAAAAGTAATAGAAAAAAATTGAAACAAAAATGATTGAGAATTTTCCTAAATTGATGTCAGACCACCAAACCACAGATCCACAAAAATCAGAGAACACCAAGCAGAATAAATGCCAAAAAATTCTCTGAAACAAACGAACAAACAAAAAATCAATTACACTGAGGCATACATTTCAAACTAAAAAAAAAAAAAAAAAAAAAAAAAAAAATCAACAGTCAAGGGAAAATCCTCAAAGAAGCTAGAGGGAAAATTACCTTCCCATAAAAGAACAAAGATAAGAATTAAACTTCTCCTCAGATATCATACAAGAAAAGAATAAACAAAATATTTAAAGTGTTGAGAAAAAAATGGTGAGAGAAAAAAGCCCCACCAGCCTGGAATTCTGTACTTTTCAAAATTATCCTTCAAAAGTGAAGGAAAAATACTTTTCAAAAACAAACAAACAAGCAAACAAAAATGAGGAAATCTGTGGTCTGCAGACCTGCTATGCAGGAATTTTTTTTTAAAGGGTCTTTAGTTAGAAAAAAAAATATATATGTAAGTAACTTGGATCTATAGAAAGAAAGAGTATCAACCAAGAAACAAGTGATTCCTTCCTATTCTTAATTTATCTAACAGATAACAGTTTTTTTAAAAAATAACATCAACAAATGTATTACATTATGTATGCTTGTGCACATATGTATATATGTGTGTGGGTGTGTATCTATACTTAACATATTTATTCTTTCGAATGCTTATAGCAGGGAAATGAATGACAGCAGTAATACAAAGGGCAGGAGGGAAGAGAGAATAGAATTATTCTGTTATTAAAAGGTACTAAAAAATAAAAGAAAATAAGAGGCACTTATACTACCTGTGAAACAATACAGTGTTGTTTGAAAGCAGACTTGGCTTAGCTAAAAATGTATATTGCGAATCCTAAAACAACCACTAAAATAAATATTTTTTAAAAAGTATAACTGATACAATGATAAAGTAGAGAAAATGGAATCATATAAATTACTCAATTAAAACCACAAAAGGCAGAAAAAAAATAGGAAAACAAGAACAAAGGCGGAAACACATAATACAATGATAACGAGTCACTTTTCTATGAAACATTACAATCTTTAACGTGTATGAACCTAACAACACTGCATCCAATTAAGTGAGACAAAAACTAACAGAATAGCACAGAGAAACAGATGAATCCACTAATATAGTGTTGACATCAATACCCCTCTATCAGAAAAGGACAGATCCACAAGGTAGAAAATCAATCAGGACATAGTTGAGCTGGACAATAACATGAATCAACTGAATATAATTAATATATTAATAATAGACTACATCATCCAACAGCAGCTAAATACCTATTTTTTTCATGTTCACATGGAATATTTACCAAGACATGTCAATTTCTGGCCATAAAACATACCTTAACAAATTTAATAGGATTGAACCATACACTGTCTACTCTTAAAATACAGTGGGATTAAACTAGAAAATAATAGGAGGAGGAAAACTGGAAAATCCTCAAATGTGTGGAGATTAAACAGTACAGTTTTAAATAAAATATGGTTCAAAAAAGAAAACTCTGAGAACTTAAAAACTATCTTGAGCTAAATGGAAATGTAGATACAACTTATAAAATTTGTAGAAGGAACCAAAAAGCAGAGGGAAGCTTAGAGGGAAATTTATAATATTGAATAAATATAAAAGAAGAAAAATATAAAATCAAACATCTAAATTTCTATCCTAAGAACTAGAAAATACAAAATTAATCAAAAGGAAAGTAAAAATGAGAATTGGAGCAGAAACCAATGAGATCAAAAATAGGAAATCAATAGAGAAAATCAAGGAAATATAAAGCTGGCTCTTTGAATAGATCGATAACATTGATTAGCCTGTAGTCTGGCTAAACAAGAAAAAAAGAGAGTACATAAATTACTAATATAAGAAATGAGAGAGAGGACTTCACTAGAGATTCCATGGACAGTAAAGAGATAATAAACAAATACTATATATTTATAGTATGATAAATACTATACTACTTTATGATCATACATGTCATAATCTAAATGAAATGAACCAATCCCTTGAAGAGACCATCTCCCAAAATCACACAATAAGATACTGATGTCCTGAATAGGCCTATATCTATAAAATAAATTGAATCAATAATTAATAACCTTCCCAAACAGAAAGCCTTAGACCCAGATCAGGTAATGGTGAATTCTACCAACATTCAAGGAAGAAATCATACCAATTCTCTACAATCTTTTTCAGAGAATAGGAGAGGAAATACTTCATAACTCATTTTATGAGGCCAACATTACCCTAATACCGAAAATGGACAGAGACAATACATGAAAACTATAGAACAACATCTTCCAAACACAGATACAAAAATCCTCGACAAAATATTAGCAAATCAAATCCAACAATGTATAAAAATGATATGCCACAGCCAAGTGGGATTTTTCACAGGTGTATGAGACTGATTCAATATCCAAAAATCAATTTATGTAATACATTATATTCACAAGAGATAAATCACATGGCTCTATCAAGAGGTACAGAAAAATGCTTTTAAAAATCCAACACCCATTAATAATAAAAACTCCTCTCAGTAAACTAAAAATAAAGTATATTCCTCCACTTGATGAGAAATACCTAAAAAAATTCTCTATCTTACATCATACTTAGTGTTGAGAAACTCAAAATTTTCCCACTAAATAAAATACAAGGTAAATATGTCTCTTTTAATAATACTATCTATATTCTGGAAGTACTGGCTAATGCAAGAAAATAAAACAATATTGAATACCGATTGGGAAGGGAGAAATA
The DNA here is from genome assembly GCF_003254725.2 of Canis lupus dingo. Classification (NCBI taxonomy): domain Eukaryota; kingdom Metazoa; phylum Chordata; class Mammalia; order Carnivora; family Canidae; genus Canis; species Canis lupus. The sequence continues at coordinate 10,562,662 of NC_064243.1, forward strand.
AAACTTAGCATGCAATTGGCATGATTGTCTATGTAAAATATTCTAAAGAATTAACTAAAAAGAAAAACCTCCTGAAACTAATAATTAATTATAGCAAGGTTAAAGATATACAGTTTATTATAATAAAGCCCATGTTCTCTTATATGCCAGCAATGAACAAATGGATTTTGATATTAACAACAGAATAACATTTACATATTGTCCAATAAAACAAGTCTAACAAAATATACATAAGACCAATATGAGGAAAATTAAAAATTTTTATGAATAAAATCAAAGAAGGACTAAATAGAGAGGTATTTCATTTTCATGGATCGGAAGACTCAATATTATCAAAATGTCAGTTATTCTCAACTTTGTCTGTGGAGTCAATATCATAGCATGGTATGTGGCAGATATCACCAGCCTGATTATACAGTTTATATGGAGAGGCAAGAGACTCAGATAGCCAAGACAATATTGAAGAAAAAGTTGTAGGGCTGATGCTACCCAACTTCAAGACTTACTACGAAGGTGTAGCAATCAAGACAGTATAATATTGGTGAAATACATCAATGTAGCGTGGCATTATTAAAAAAAAAAAAAAAAAGGCAAATAGATCAGTAAAACAAAATTAGAGAGCCCAGAAAGAGAACCCACATATACAGAGTCAACTAATTTTTGAGGAAGGAGGAAAGGCAATACAATTGGGAAAAGATAATCTCTTCAATCAATGGTGTTGGAAAACTCAATATTCTCATTCAAAAAAATCAATTTAGACACACCTTATACCCTTCACAGAAATTAACTGAAGAGAGATCTTAGACCAAAATGTAAAATACAAAACTATAAAACTCCTAGAACATAACATTGGAAAAATTCTAGATAACTTTGGTATGGGAAGACTTTTTAGATACAACACCAGAAACTCAATCTATAAAAAAGAAATAATTGATACTCTGACTTCATTAAAATTAAAAGCATCTGCTTTGCAAAGGACAATGTCAAGAGAAAGAGAAGACTAGCCACAGACTGGGAGAAAATATTTGCAAAAGACACGTCTGATAAAGGATTGCTATCTAATATGTGAAAAGAACTCTTAAAACTCGACAATAAGAAAACAACCTGGTTAAGAAATTTGCAAAGGCTTTTAACAGAAACCTCATTACAGAAGACATATAGATGGCAAATAAACTTATGAAAAGATGCTCCACATGATAAGTCATCAAAGAAAATAAATAAATCTGTGACATATCATTACATATCTATTAGAAAGGCCCAAATCCCAAACACTGACATCATCAAATGTTCTTTCCAACATTTGAAGGATGTGAAGGAACAGAAATTCATTGCTGGTGGGAATTCAAAATGTCTGAGCCACATTAGAGACACATTAGGAAGAATTGTAGTAATTTCTTACAGAACTAAACATATTTTACCATAAGATTCGGTAGTCATGTTCTTTGTTAAAGATTTGAGAGCCTATGTCCAGAAACCTCTGTAAGGATCTTTATAGCAGCTTTTATACAATTGTCACACTTGGAAATAAACAAGATACACTTCAGCAGACGAATGGATAAGCAAACTGGTATCTAGACAACGGAATATTATTCAGTGCTAAAAAGAAATGATTTGTCAATCAATGAAAAGACACAAGAAACAAATATATATCATTAAGTGAAAGAAGCCAGTCTTTAAAGGCCATACACTGTATGATTCCAAATGTATTCCATTCTGGAAAAGCTGAAAGCATTAGTAAAAATATCAGTATTTGACAGGGATTTTGGCCAGTGGAACAGATGGACAGAGAAGTACAGAAGATTATAAGAGCAGTAAAAATACTCTCTGTGACACTGTGGTGATGGCCACATATCATTATACTTTTGTTCAAACTCAGAGAATGTGCAACACCAAGCATGAACTCTAATGTCTGCCCTCCCCTATTTATTCAACCATTTATATATATCCATATAGAACCATAGATGCTTATTTTGTATTTTATATTTTATAATCCAGTGATACTTTATTTAGTTGTTAAAATAGTTCCAGCTTTGTCCATTTGGAAGTCCTTCATTTGGCCTGTGTCCCTTTGACATAAACTCGCGGGTGTGTGTATGTGTGCATACATGTTTAACATTATCTTACATGCCAGCACTAAAATACATGGTCCAGGTTCATCTTTTATACTTCTTGCCCCAATCCTAAAAGCAGACATTTCTTTAATGAAACTTTTATCCTTTTATGTAGAATAGTATTCAAAACTAGGATCTGTGTGCTAAGCATGCTCATTGCTGGTGGAATGCCATTGCTTCTAAGGCCCATTCAGTTGAGAAAGAAAAAAAAAAGTATGAGTGTATATATATATATATATATATATATATATATCCATATATATCCATATATCCACATATCTTTATATATTTCAACATGCAATATTTGCATATATATGAATAAATTTACAAGTTCATGCTAGTCTGTATCTTTCAACCATTACTATATATATCATTCTAACTATGCTTATCTGTAAACTCTTACACCTTAAAAGTGAGAAACTTGGCTCCCATCATTCTGCATAGCAAGAGCAGAATGAGTAACCCATTTGTCTGGGGGAGGAGGAAGGCTTTATCAACTAATACACAGTGCTTATGTATACTTTCATTTCTTTTAGATTTATATATTCCACTCATTTCCAAAGTTGCCCGGGTCAGCCAATTTCCACCCCACTCCCACCATATTCAAAAAAGTTATCTTATATGTTTGTAATGATGTTAGACTATTTTGTCATATTTTGCATTCCATCCTTGGATCACCCACTTCTTACATGATTTTTTTTAAATTTTGCATACAGTAAGGATAACTCTGTTTAAGGCTTTATTTATTTATTTTTAAGATTTTATTTATTTATTCATGACAGACACACAGAGAGAGAGGCAGAGACACAGGCAGAGGGAGAAGCAGGCTCTATGCAGGGAACCTGACGTGGGACTCGATCTGGGGTCTCCAGGATCAGGTCCTGGGCTGAAGGCAGGCGCTAAACCACTGAGCCACCCAGGGATCCCCTGTTTAAAATTTAAATGGGCTTTAACAAATCGGGGTTGTATATCCACAATTACAGTATTATGCAACAAACAAATCACTCTGAAAAAGTTCTGTGTTGCCTGTACTCAAACCTCCCACTTCTCCCCAAGAACTCATGGCAAACAATAATCTTTTTACTATCTCTGTAGTTTTATTTTTTTCCACAATGTCATATAGTTGGAACATACAGAATTTAGCCTCATCAGATCGACTTATTTTACCTAGCAATGTGCTCTTATGATTATTAATGTCTTTTTATGACATAGTGTGGTTGTCTTTCTATAACTGAATAATTACCCATTACATGAATGTTTCACAGTATTTTAGGGGAGCCATCAGGAGTAAGCTGCTCCTTACTAGCATGTAGGCTTTTGTGGGACTTAAGTATTGAAATTAACTAAGTAGATACTGAAGGGTGAAATCATATCCTAAGACTATGTTTAGTTTCATAGGAAACTGTCCAAATATATTCCCAGGTGGCTGTACCATTTGTATTCCCATGAGCAATGGATGTGAGCTCCTATAAAGCAACTGGTATTAACAATTTGTTATTATTTGACCCTTGTAATTTGTGTGTAGTGGCATTTTATCATTTTTGTTTGTTTTGTATTGTGTTGTTTAGATTTATATATTTGTTTGAGAGGGGGGAGGGGCAGAGAGAGATGGAGAGAGAGAATTCCAAGCAGACTCCCTGATGAGACAAGAGCTGAAATGTATAAAGAAACTGGATGCAGGGCTCAGTCCCACAACCCTAAGATCATGACCTGAGCTGAAATCAAGAGTCAGATGTTAAACCAACTGAGCCACCCAGGCACCCCTTCTTTATCATTGTTTCAATATTCAATTCTCTAAACACAAATGTTGAGAATCTTTTCATATGCTGCTTTGTCATCTATTTGTCTATATTTGACAAGGCATCTATTCAGATATTTGCCCTATTTTTACCTAGGTGTTTTTTTCCTATTGTTAGTTGTGAAATTTCTTTTTTTGTAATTTGTGCACAATTACTTTATCATGTCTCCTAGAAATATTTTCTTTCCATCAATCGGTTACATATTGACTTTCTTAGCTTATTTCACAGAGCAGTTTATATTAATTTACCAAAATTCAACCTACCAATTTTTCATGTAAACTTTAGAACCAGTTCGTTCTATAGAATAGTTTACTAGTATTTCATTAGAAATGCATTGCATTTATAGACAAAGTTGGGAAGACTGGTATCTCAACAATATTGATTCTTGCAATCCTTGAACACAGGCTATATACTTTCTTTACTTAGATCTTTAATTTCTTTCATCACAATTTTATATTTTCCTTATATAAGTTCTGTACATTGTGGATGCATATGTACATTTTGACTATATAGCTAAAACAGAATTTTGTCTAAGATTCAGAGTTTCATAATGTAATATCCAGAAGGTACAGATTTCAATTGAAAAATTATACTTCATACAAAGAAGCAGTAAGGTCACACACTGAATGAAAAATGGGAATCAATAGACACCAACAGTAAGAAGACAAATATGTTAGAATTGTTATAATTATTTTAAAACAGCCTCATAAATATGGTTCAATGAGCAATTATGACCATGCTCAAAACAGGTGAAAATTGAGAGCCTTAGCAAAGAACTAGAAGTGTCTCAGAAAGAAACAGAAAATTGATTATAAACAGTATATAGAAAAAAAGGAGAAAATATTTAGGATCTTATAGATAGGTTAAAAAAAACTTAGAATCTATAGCAAGGTCACAATCCATAAAAATAAACATTGATAAATTGGATTTGACCAAAATTAAAAATTTTTGTTGTGTCAAAATTTTCTATTGAAATAATGAAAAAACAAATTACAAAGGAGAAAATATTTTGCAAACCACATATCTTTAAAAGGACTAGTCTCTAGAATGTATAAAAGACTCAAACTCAAAGGGAAAACAGGAATGTCGGGGAGACTCAGTTTGTTAAGCATCTGATTCCGGATCTCAGCTCAAGTCTTGATCTCAGGGTGGTGAGTTCAAGCCTCCTGTTGGCCTAGAGTCCACTTTAAAAAAGAAAAAGAAAAAGGAAAATAAACAAGCAATCCAGTTAGAAAATAAGCAAGAGACATGTGATACTTCATTGATGATTGTATACAGATGGTGAATAAGAACATGGAAATATATTTAATATTGTTAGTCATTAGGAAATGCAAACTAAAATCAGTGAGATATCATAACACATCTATCAGAATGGCTAATTTAAAAAAAAATGTCAACACCAAATGCTGACAAAGATGATTTCATATATTATGGGTGACAAAGCAAAATGGCACAATCACACCAAGAAATGGTTTGGCAATTTATTTTATTTTTCTTAAGATTTTATTTATTTATTCATGAGAGACACACACACAGAGGCAGAGACATAGGCAAAGGGAGAAGCAGGCTCCTCGCAGGAAGCCCCATGTGGGACCCGATCCTGGGACTCCAGGATCACACGCTGGGTGGAAGGCGGCGCTAAACCACCGAGCCCCCGGGCTGCCCTCGCAATTTCTTTTAAAACTAAATATTTAATATACTATACTCCAGGAACTGCAAACAAAAACTGAGTGAAAAAAATCCTAAAATTTTGCACTCTGCATTATTCTGTTTATATATTTTATACATTATGAAATATTAGAAATGGAACAGGTTAGAGGCTGCCAGAGTTCAGAAGGAGGTGGGGGAGACAGGAAAATGGATGTGGCTTTTAAAGACCAGCATGAGAAATACTACAGTGATAATGCTCTATGTCAAGGCTGTCTCAATGTCAGTATACTGGTTGTGACATTGTACCACATTGAAAAATGTAACTACTGGGAGAAACTGAGTTAAAGCTACTCTGAATCTCTGTATTTTTTTCTTGCAAAGTGGATGTAAATCTACAATTTAACAAGTTTTTCTTAAGTTTAATACAAAATATTATCTGTATCAATTTGTAAATATTAACTGTATTTGTTTCCACTGCTTCTGTAAAAAAAAAAAAAATAGTGCAAACTTGGAGATTTATACAACATAAATTGATTTTTGAGAAGTCACAGTCCCAAACCATTTTCACCAACCTCCCTCTGGAGGTTCTGTGGTACAATCTGTTACCTGGCCTATTTCAACTTCTAGAAATGCATTCCTCAACTCCTGGCTTCTTTCCCATCTTCAAAGCCAGCAGTGCAGCATCTTAAAATACGCCCCCCCCCCCATCTCTGTCTATCCCTGTTTTTGTCTCTGTCTCTCTCCCCCTCTTCTTCTGTTATCTCACTGCTTTCTGATTCTGTGATCTTCATCCCTCTTATAGGAAGACTTGTGACTACATCAGATCCACCCGAAATCCAGGTTAATCAAGTCTGCAAAGTGCCTTTTTTGTCATATAAGGTAACATTCACATCCTCTGAGGATTAAGATGCAGCTCTCTTGGGAAGTATTATTTAGCTTACTGCACAGTTAATAAAGTTTCCAGAAATCTTATTCATGAGGTCATGTCCTGCATTGCCCAAGGTTAGCTGAAACTGAATGTGAAGGGTAAATAATTTAAAATGTGCATATTTCTCTTACAGTAAACTGGGGACTATAAATGAGAAAAATTATGAATCTTTTGTAAAGTTAAAGGTGACTTCTAAGCATTTATAGTAACCAACAATATGTTTAAGGATCTATTATACTAATATGAACTAAAACCAGGTTTAACACACATGACACTAATAAATTGCCACTTTATTATAAGGAAAATGATTATATTATTGAGGAAAATTTGAGAGCAATATTTCATTAGTTAGATGTGCTAATATATATTCAATTATATGGTTCAATTATCAGTGGAGTTTCAACATAACAAAGGAGTTTGCAGGTTTGAAAGATAAAGCCTGTTTGTTTTATTTTAACCTTCACATACTGAAAAAGAAAATACCAGAAACTCCCCAAGGAAAACATAATTACTTTGATAAACAGCCTTTATTGAAAATATTTGTAGGGATTTTTCTTCAGGGTACATTGCATTTGAAGTGCAACTTAATGGAATTAATTGAAGCTCCATTTGAGGTACCTAACCTGATTTACTGACTCTTTTTGTTTTTATTTTGTTGTTGTTGTTGTTGTTGTTTTGTTTTGTTTTATTTGGTCCCTGGCCACATCTAGTAGAATATAATACAGAATCAATTTGTCTGTCTATAAAATTAATTGAAAAATACTGTTTTATATGCTTTTATAGAAGACAAATACAATAGGCTTTAAGATGTTTATGAACATTAAAATGTAAAAAGCTAGGAATCCCCTAGTTGCTGTTAACAAAATTGCATTCTTATATATGTGCTAGATTTCTAGAATAATTGGCAAAGTTAGCTTCATTTTCTATGTTTTGGTTCAAATATTCTTTTTCATATTTATTGTTTTTATCATGTAAGATCAACAATGTAACAACAATACAGAGGTTATTTAATAGATGGGCATAATATCTGGCTTCAATAAATGTGTCCCATTTCTCCTATTTTCTCTTCAATGCAGTCAATAAAATAAAAGGACTTCTCAAATCCTTTATCATTATGCTTTCTCCTGTTTTCCCAACATTGAACTAATTCAGTGTAATCTGTAACTTAGAAAAATAATTGTTTCATGCTCACAAATTGGAAGAATTAATCTTTTTTAAAATGTACATACTACCCAAAGCAGTGTACAAATTCATTGTAATTCCTGTCAAAATCCCAATGACATTTTTCACAGAAATAGAAGATACAACTCTAAAGTTTGTATGGAACCACAAAAACCCTGAGTTGCCAAGCAAACATGAGAAAGAAGCACAAAGCTACAGGTGTCACACTCTCTGATTTCAAACTATATTACAAAGCTATAGTAATCAAAATAGTATAGAATCGACATAAAAACACACAGAACAATGTAAGAGAATAGAGACCAGAAATAAACCCACACATGTATGTTCAATTAATTTATGAGGAAAGAGCTAAGAATATACCATGGGAAAAGAATAGTCTTCCCAATAAATGGTGTTGGCACAACTGGACAACTACATACAAGAGACGAACTAGACCTGTATCTTAAACCATAAACAAAAATTAACTCAAAATGGATGAAACACTTGAATGTAAGATCGAAACCAAAATATTTTAGAAGAGGGCAGTCCGGGTAGCTCAGCAGTTTAGCACTGCCTTCAGCCCAGGGCCTGATCTTGGAGACCCGGGATGGAGTTCCACGTCGGGCTCCCTGCGTGGAGCCTGCTTCTCCCTCTGCCTGTGACTGCCTCTCTCTCTCTCTCTCTCTCTCTCTCTCTCTCTCCCTCTGTGTGTGTGTGTGTGTGTCTCATGAATAAATAAAATCTTCAAATATCCTAGAAGAAAAATAATATATATAGGGGGTAAGCTATGTGACATTGGTCTTTATAATGATATTTTTCAGTTTGACCCCAAAACAAAGACAACAAAAACAAGAATACACAGGACTACTTCAAACTAAAAAGCTTTTGCATAGCAAAGGAAACCATCAACAAAATGAGAAGAGAACCCACGAAATGAGGGAAATATTTGCAAATCATATATCTGCTAAGCAGTTAGTATACAATAATCCAACTGAATGGCAAAAACAAAACAAAACAAAACAAAACAAAATCTTTTTAAAACATGGGCACAGGATCTAAAGAAACATGCTTCCTTAGAAAGTGCACAAGAAGATGTTCAGTATCACTAAGCATCAGAGAAATGCAAATCAAAACCACAATGGGATATCATCTCATACTTGTTAGAATGGCTACTATTAAAACGACAGGAGATAACAAGTGTTGGCAAGGATATGGAGAAAAGGGAATTCTGGTGCACTGTTAGTGAGAATGTAAATTGGTATAGCCACTATGGAAAACAGTATGGAATTTCCTCACAAAATTAAAAATAGAACTACCATATGATTCCACAATTCTACTTCTAAATATTTATCTGAAAAAGTGGAAACAGTAACTTAAGAAGATTATATGTACCCTCATGCCCATTACAGTATTATTTTCAACAGTCAAGTTATAGAAACAACCCAATTGTCCATCATGGATGAATGGATAAAGAAAATGTGGTATACATATAAAATTCAAACATAAAAAAGGGAAATCTTGCCATTTGTGACAACTTAGATGGAACTCGAGGGCATTATGTAAAGTAAAACAAGAAAACAAGACAGAGAAAGACATATATTGTGCTATCTCATTTATATATGGAATCTAAAAGACAAGTAAACAAACAAGCTTCTAGATACAGAAAACAAACTGGTTTGTCAAAGATGGGTTGTAGGAGTAGATGAAAAAGGATGAAGAATGTCATATAACACAAACTTCTAGTTAAAAAATAAGTCATGGGAATAGAACGTATATCATGGTGACTGTAGTTAATAATAATGTACTACATACTAGAAAGTCACTAAGAAAGTAAATCTTAAAAGTTCTCATCACAAGAAAAAAAAACAGTAACTATGTATGGTGAGATATGTTAACCAGACTTATTGTGTTGATCATTTTACAATATATATAATATATATAAATTTCAAATTATTGTGTTGTGTACCTGAACATAATGTAAACTTATTTTGTCCATTATACAGTGATTAAAAAAAAAAACTCAAAAGGTTAGCTCTGCTATTTATTCAAATAGTGTTTTTTTTTTTATAGAAGGGATAAAAAAATAGATATTAAATACAGTTTTGGATAAAATTAATCAAACTTATGAACATTCCACTGGTAATATATTTGAATTTGTTTCCAAAGAATAATTCCATAGGGCATACAGAAAATCAACCAGCAAGGAGCCCATTGTTATATCGTGCAATTCAGCTGTGTGCATTACTAGGTTTATGGATGTGAATTAAATACTTCCCTAAACCAAAAGTTCTAATGTCATTGAAATATAATTATGGAAAGGAATAACTGAAGGTGTATATTTAACTTTCATATTTATCATACCTACAGCATGTGAGATACTAGAAACTTTAATTACTATTTCACTTACTTAACATATATTCATGCAGTACCTACTAGTTTTCAGATATTCTATATTCTAATGTATAGAATATTGCTATCACAGAAGTGGGAAAAACAATACAAAGCATTTGTTTTCTTGGAACTTGTATATTCTACTGTATAGAGAAACGAATACACACATAAAGGCATAGCATGTCAGAAATGATATGAATAATGAAGAAATATAAGAGAGGGGAAAGAGAATATATGACAGTAGGGTGTTTTATGTAAACATGTGATAAAGTGAAAATAAACCAAATGTCTCCCCATTTCAGATTTCTATTACCTGGATCCGCAAAAACTACATTGACAACATAACAATCAAGGAAGCATGATAGATGGCAAATTAGAATTCACAATTGGTCTAATCTCTTGCCATTAAATGATCTTCCTTTTACAAATTACAAAGAAGCATGTAATACATGTGAACACATCATTAAGTGGGACTTTAAGGGAGAATTCTTGTATAAGTGCAGGATTCCAAAGGTCCAAGAAGAGGAGATTCAGTGTTCAAGGGCAGGAGAACATGGACATCTCAGCTCAGGAAGAAAGTGACTACCTTTTTGTTCTATTCTGACCCTTACCAGATTTGATAATGATCACCTACATTGAGGAGGGAGATCCTTACTCTGTCTACTAATTAGAATGTGAATCTATTCCACAAACATCCACATGAATAAATCCAGAAATAATTTTTCACCAGATATCTGGGCAACCCTTAGCTTAGTCAAATCGACACACAAAATTTACCATCGTGTACATTTGCAATATAATTTCTGGAAAATTGGAATAAAAAATTATAAAAAATTATAAAAATTGGAGTCTAAGGGGAAAAAAAGGAAACCTAATTCTTTACTTGGAATCTAAACTAAACTAGATCAACAATTTCTTTTATTTCCTTATTGATGATTTTTTTTCACTCAAGATTGGGAAGTTTTTATTTGATTGTTTTGTTTGCTTGTTTTATCATGCTTTGATTTAGTCTTAAATCCAAATTTCTAGAAATTCAGAAATCCAAAGAAGATGTTTTCTTCTGTATTATTATTAAATCTAATACTACATCATGAAAATTAGTATCAGAGATGTTCTTGTCATTTGCATAAAAATGATAAAAAAAAAAACACACCCCAAATAACTTTCCTAGATTTACAGTATTATTGAAATACCATGTGGTTGGTGTCAATTTCACAATCACATATATCAGTTTGCAAAATGTTACCTTAATTCTGATGATTCAAGAAAATATTCAGATTTTTTCTAAGAAAATTCAGGTTGCGACTTTTCTCAATATGTTTGGGCAAATACACACTCAAATTAAAATTTTGGTTTTTCTTTTAAAAAATATATTCTTGCGAGGGAGAGGTGGCTTATTTTAGGTACTCTGTACATTTATTAAATGACTAGATTCAGACCTTTCCTCTGTGCTATTATGTACAATTTGAGAAATGATCATCTCCAAATAACCTTTTTCTCAATGTATACCTTTCCATTTATACTTTCATTAGGTTGAATGGTTCCAAAGGAAAATGTACTAAATGACTTTTTCTATATATTTCTGCCATTTAATTTAAAATTAGGAAATAGAGGGATCCCTGGGTGGGGCAGCGGTTTGGCGCCTGCCTTTGGCCAGGGCGTGATCCTGGAGATCCGGGATCGAATCCCATGTCGGGCTCCCGGTGCATGGAGCCTGCTTCTCCCTCTGCCTGTGTCTCTGCCTCTCTCTCTCACTGTGTGCCTATCATAAATAAATTTTTAAAAAATTAAATAAATAAATAAATAAATAAATAAATAAATAAATAAAATTAGGAAATAGAAATGCCATTTTGTAATATATAATCATCAATAATAGAGTGCTAATATTTCAATTTGAGTTCTATAAAATTCTAATGGTACAAGTGAGTTCAGATGCCTTCTTATAAAAATACTGAAATTTAAAAAAATAAGAAAATCATCTTGATGTGCTGTGAGATATGTCATCTTGATAACAAAATATCAATGTGATTAAATAATAGCGATATTTAGGATAATTAATAAAAATTATAAATCATGTAACATAATTTAATTTTTTATTTCACAGGAATAACTTTATTCCTAAACATGAGTTTTTGAAACATAGCAATTAAAATAAAACTTAGCATACAGAATACATTAATATTTCATCATTCCTATTATTCAATTATAAAAAGGAATGAAATCTTGCCATTTGCAACTACATGGATGGAACCTGAGAGTATAATGCTAAATGGAATAAATCAGTCAGAGAAAGAAAAATACCATATCATTTCACTCATATGTGGAATTTAAGAAACAAAACAAAGGTGAAAAAGGGAGAGAGAGAGACAAACCAAGAAACAGACTCTTAACTACAGAGAACAAAATGATGGTTGGCAGAGGGGAAGTGGGTGGAGGGATAAGTGAAATAGGTGATGGGGATTACAGAATACTCTTATTATGATGAGTACTGACTAATGTATAGAATTGTTGAATCACTATATAATACACCTGAAACTAATATAACACTATAATCTTAACTATATTGAAATTAAAATTTTAAAACTTAATAAAAATATTTCAGCATTCCTACTAGATATCCTAGTATGAATGTGTAAGTAAAAGTTAATTTCCAGATTTTAATTGTCTAAGAAGAAAAGTCAATCTAAATGTGATATTATTTAAATGGATAATAAGAAATAGAGATTGAAAGCTTTGGTTACATATAATTCATATTAGATGATAAAAATGATGATCTTCTCACCTTTGCTTCATTTCTATTAATGTATCAATGAGACCTTCATATTTTAGAGCATAGAATTCATTAGAAATGTATAAAGCATCCTTCATGCTATTATGTAGGTCATGCTCCAACATGACTTTAAAGATTAGTATTAAGAATGTAGTCTACATTAGCTCTAAAAACTATCTCAGCAGAAAATATCATACTTGTACATTAAGTTCATATTTTTAAATTTTTGCTTGCTCAACATCATCATTATGGGTATAATAGAAGAGAGGTCAAAAAATAAAACCACAGATTGTTCATAGCTAGCTGCTGTACAAAATGTCTTTGTTAATCTAGAGAGTGATTTCAATTTGCTATGTCTTCCTTTTACTTAATGTGTAAAATCAAAAACACTAAAAGGAAAGCATTCTACAATGAGTTTGAAAAGTGGTTGACAAAATGCTAGATAATGTTATCTCAACTTTTCGTAAATATTATATATATAAAATGTAAATATATAAAATATTTATATACATGTATATTTATATTATTCTTTATTTTATTTTTTTAGAGATGGAGGGAGGGGCTGAGGGAGAGGGAGGGAGAATCCCAAGCAGGTCCACAACCAGTATAGAGCTGGTCATGGACCTAATCTGAGGACCATGAGATTATGACCTGAGATGAAGTCAAGAGTTGGACACTTAACCAACTGAGCCACCCAGGCAACCCTATATTGTCCTTTATTTATAAATTGTCTTTTATCAGGTTCCATATGATTAAATTATACTTATTCTTCTCTTAAAGGTCATCTCCTTCATAACAAATTCCTTAGCTTTCCTATAAGAGATAATTCCCCTTTTCACCACTTAAGCAACATACTATATCTTTATTACTGCCTTAGATTTTTTAAAATTTTTATTTTATTTATTTATTTATTTTTAAAGATCATTTATTCATGAGAGATACAGAGAGAGAGAGGCAGAGTCACAGGCAGAGGGAGAAGCAGGCTCCATGCAGGAAGCCCGATGTGGGACTCGATCCCAGAATCCCAGGATTCCAGGATCACGCCCTGGGCCAAAGGCAGGCGCTAAACTGCTGAGCCACCCAGGGATCCCCTGGCTTAGATTTTAGTCACGATTAATCAAGAGTAAGTTTACTGTACTCCCTCTGCCCGCCCCCCAACTCACACTATCTCTCTTTCTCTAATAAATAAATAAATCTTTAAAAAAGAGTAAGTTTATTCTATAAACTACACAAGTTTTTCTGTGGTAGATAATGGATAATATTGGGAGACACACCCTTAAAAATTATGAAAGAAAAAAAAAAAGAAAAAAAAAGAAAAAAAAATTATGAAAGAAAAAAAGGGGCAGGAGTCAGTGAGTCAAAAGAACAAAGTGTGGGAAGATAAAAGAAGAGAAAAAAAGAGTAAGATTCTAATGTGACGTAGGAGAAAAACATTTCAGGATGAAATAATGGATAGAATAAATATATGTTAATTTGTAACTGAAAAAGGGAAACAAGGAGAGTTTTTAACAATAGATTTACTAAGAAAATATAAGGTTCTCACCATGTAAGATTTAAGTAAAAACAATTCATAAGAAAAAATATAAATGGCCATTAAAAAATGAAAAATACCTTGTCTCACTATAACCAAAAGCATGAAGACTAGCTACAGGAATGCAAAAGGAAACTCTTGTGCTCAGCACATAATCACCATCTCAAAGTCTTACGACCTTCATCAAAAATAAAACTGGAGGCTAACACATGGATGAATCGTACAAGAATAGGGTTTCACTTACTATCTAACATAGCTGAAATATCGACTGTAGTTTAAAGCGATAAAGATTTAAATGGAAATAGAATCCTACGTTCCTGAGAAAACACACCCCACCTTCTTTGTGCTCAACACTGACAGTACATGCTACCCTCTGCACCACTGTTCTCATGTTGTTCACCACAGACACAGGACTTACCGAGCATCCCTCATGTGCAAATTTTAGTGACCATAAAACTCTACATAACTATTTGTGACTCCTCTCCCCACCTCTTTCCATATTCTAAAATCTTTCACTACATTATAATGGATGTAATAGAACAGGTGTCTTTTTTGCTACACAATGCATGTGTGAGACACCACCTTTTATGCCCACCATCAGATCTCTTCGCAGATTGCACCATCATGTAGTCATTCTCTTTGTAGTCAAATGTGATCAAGAGGTTACTCTGAATCATTTCTTAAATGTTTTAGGTCTTAACAGACTGTCATTTGTAATTTCTGTGAAAATTCTTAATAATTTCAATTTTTCACATAGATGACTCTAAATATCTGATATTTATTTCTTGACCTTCTTGTATCTACTTATGATCTTTCCCCCACATAATTTGAGGCAGATATTTCTATGATTCCATACCCTCGAATGTGATATTACTATTTCACATTATAATCCTGCTGTGTTCTCTACCTTCTATAATCCCAGATTACTCCCTATTGAGCTCTGACCCACTGAGATTTGCAATCCATTCATATTTGCAACCATATCTGCAAAATTACTTACTGTTCCTCATGTCTCCAATTCCTTCCTTAACCAGCTGAATTTCCTGGTAAGTCATTATAATTATCAGTTATATGCAGCAACAATTCCTTTATCTCTCTCTGGATTTCCCATACTGGTTTAGAAAAATCACAAACCTGGCTTAATGTATCTGTGTGTTTTCACCATGTGCTTAAACCTGTGCAGCTACATTAACCTGATAAGAAATTTCTGGAGAGAACTATAAAAATAATTTTAGGTCTAACTTTAATTTCATGACCAATAATACAAAGTGGAATTTCATTGATTCCAAAGAACTATACTATGTTTAATTAGGCTTATTTATTGTCTTTCTCTTCGAGGTGAATATTTTATACATGTACTTCATCTATAAACCTATAACACCATCTTCTCAGTGATCGCTATCAGTGGATGACTGAGAAACACAAATAATCAGCAGACTCTGCACAGTTCCTGCCAGCATGTCTGACTGCTTGCCTACATCTCAGCCTATAACTTATCTTACTGCTCTTTTTGACTATCTGCACTCCAGTGTAGCATTATCCCTTCTTACTTACTCAAAGTAATTGTTCTGGAAATCTTTCTCTCAGTCCAGTATCAAGTCTTGCCTCTACTGGATCATGACCATCGTATAAAATCATGCTGTATCTTGTAGCCCTATTCTCCCCTCTAGCTACTACTCTGCTTTCTCCTCTTCCAAGCAAGAATTATTAAAAAGTTATCTCCATTCTGTGTTTCCATATATCTTTTCACATTCTCTATTGAATCTGTATCCTAAAAGCATTTACTTCCATCACTGCACTGAAAAAGCTGTCATCAAGGACAACGTTACCCAATTATGTGATCCCCTTGTCAGATGCCATTTCCTTTCTTTTTTTTTTTTTTTAAGATTTTATTTATTTATTCATGAGAGACACAAAGAGAGAGAAAGAGAGAGAGAGAGGGGCAGAGACCAAGGCAGAGATAAAAGCAGGCTCCATGCAGGGAGCCTGATGTGGGACCCGATCCTGGGTCTCCAGGATCATGCCCTGGGCTGAAGGCAGGCGCTAAACCGCTGAGCCACCCAGGGATCCCTCCTTTCTTTTTTAAAAAGATTTTATTTTATTTGTTTATTCATCAGAGAGATAGAGAGAGGGCGGAGACATAGGCAGAGGGAGAAGCAGGCTCCCCACGGGGAGTTGGATGGGGGACTCGGCCCCAGGACCCCAGGATCACCTGAGCCACTCATGTGCCCTAGATGCCGTTTGCTTTGACCAATCAGTGGCATTAGATTCATTACATCATACCCTTCTCCTTGATAACTGCAGTGTCCTGCTTCACCCCCCCACCTGTTTGGCTGTTACTACCCAGTCTCTCCTCTGCTGATTCTTTCTCCTCTCAACCTCTAAATGCTGGATCGCCAGCGCTTTAGTCCTTGAAACTCCTCTATTTTCTCTATACACTCACTCTTCTGGTCAGCTTATCAGTCTCATTTTTTAATACAAAATAAAAGCTAATTTCTTTCCAAACATATAAATAAAGCATAGATATTTTATGTAAAATGCCTGAGTTCCTGACACACATATCAATTTGAGATTACTAAAAAACGGTCTCAAACCTATCCTGTCACCAAGTTCTTGTATTTTCTCTCAAGCTTATTTCTCTCCTTGTCTTCTTGCCCTGTAGGTACCAACTCAATTCTTCCCCGTGCATTGGCTAAAACTACAGGAGACATCCTTTTCAATCTCCTTTTTTCTTTCATAATCTACAACCAATCAGTCATCAATCCCTGATGGCTGTACCTTCAAAGGATATCCAGAATTCTACCAATTTACACCATTTCATTGCTACTTCCATTAGCCCCATCCATCATTATCTTCAGCTTGATTTATTGTGACCATTTACTCCATTAATGCCAAGACAGAAAAATGGAAATCACACTGCATGTTTCAAACACAGGGTATTTCTCAAACACAGGCTGGAGGGCCAAGTGGCAAAAATAGGAAACTGAGGTAACCCAGGCTTTAATATCTTTAGGGTTCAGTAGCTGCTTTAAGGCTGGGGAAACAAAAAAACACATGGTATTTTTAGAAAGTAAAAGGTTGGAATAAGGGCCCTTATGAGGCTGGTAATTCTAAATTTGTAGATATCACCACATGGCTATTTGTAGATCCTCTGAAGGGTACTTAGGAACAGCAGGTATTGGAGAAGGACAAGAGGTTCTCTTACTGCAGAGGTGGTGCTGTTTGAGTGAGGTTGAAACCTATAATGGGAGCGCTAAGGCTAGCCCTGCTGAGAGTACCGAAAGCAACTGTCTGATTATCCAGATAAGCATAGATCAAAGCGGCAAGAAGCTCTAATCTTCTACTAGAGCCTCCCATGGCATAGCTAAAGAGGAACCAGATGACACAGGTTGCCAGATTTAGAAAATTAAAAAAAAAAAAAAACCACGATTAATGTGAATTTCAGGAATATAGTACTTGTAGTGTATTTCCCAAAAAATGCATAGTACATTTTCTTCTGCTTATTTCCCAGTACTTAAAACAGTACCTGGTAAGTGGTAGAAGATAAATAACCTTTTATCCTGTAGCATTTGATAGTATAGAGGGAACTATGCTTTCGTTAAATGACACCCCTCCCTTATAATTTTAGTCTACATCTAATGACAATGCAAGAAATTTTTCTTAGTATAGTTAATTGTGTATGTCATAAATGATAGGTTAAATGGAAAAGCATATTTTAGCTATTAATCCAATTATCAATAATTTACAACAACACAACAGTAGTAATTATGCATTCCATCAAAAGCAGACCATTCTGATTAGAGATTTTTTTAAAAAGATTTTATTTATTTATTCATGAGAGACACAGAGAGAGAGAGAGGCAGAGACACAGGCAGAGGGAGAAGCAGGCTCCATGCAGGGAGCCCGACACGGGACTTGATCAACAGGGTCTCCAGGATCACGCCCTGGACCAAAGGCAGGCGCTCAACCACTGAGCCACCAAGGCTGCCCTAGAGATTTTAACATACTGAAAACCACTATTATAGATGGCCCAAAATACAAGTTCCAAAAAAGTTACCGTCTATATTTGGAAGTATAGACAAAAGATGCCCTTTTACTCTCCATTTTAGTAATCCAAATAGTTTTTAGTTCTTGTATCAAATTATCAAGTTAAGAATTAGGAGATTGCCTTTGAATAACAGATACCCTTGGGGGGGACGGTAGGAGGTGAAGATCTCATTGTAATCACTATTTGTATCTACAGGAAAGAGATTAAAATAAGTGGATGGCATTCTCTTAACTACTCCCAACACTCAGTGTTATAATGGATCCCTCAGAAATGCTGAAAATCTATCCACCTCTACATCCTTGCCCTGAAACAGAATAAAATGTGAATGATGGAGGATGAGATATATCTGGCAATAGGTCATGGTTTCTTAATGTTTTCTTCTACAGCACCTACTTGGTATTTGATTTATATGTAATATAATATTTTACTTATATAAACTTTTTTGCATATTTATTGAGATAACTGACTAACAAAACTGCACGTTTAAAATATATAAGTTGCTCAATTTTTACTCCTGTAGATCCCGGTAACCATCATTACAATCAGATAATGAACACACACACATTAACCCACGTTCCTTCTTTGTCCTTTGGCTTGTGCTCTGTTACCACACATCTCCTCTTGCCTTCAGACATTTATAGATCTGCTTTTTGTCACTGTAGATTACTTGCATATTTTAATTTATTTGTAAGTGGGATGATACACTACATAACTTTTTTGTCTCCCTTCTTTCACTCTCCATGATCATTCTGATATGTATCAATGTTGTGTGTTTTGGTAATTCTTTTTTATTTACTGTTGAGTAATATGTTGTTGTATGGATGTATCATAATTGTTTATCCATTTTTCTATTGATGGACACTTTTTAAAATATTTTATTTATTTATTCATGAGAGACACAGAGAGAAGGCAGAGGCACAGGCAGAGGGAGAAGCAGCTCCTCACAGGAAGCCTGATGTGGAACTCCATCCAAGAACTCTGAGATCATGCCCTGGGCCAAAGGCAGACGCTCAACCGCTGAGCTACTCAGGTGTCCCTATTGATGGACACTTAAGTTATTTTTACCCTGGGGCTTTTACAAATAAAACTATTATGAAAATTGTGTGCAAGACTTTAAATGAATATATACTTTTAATTTCTTGGGTAACACTTAGGAGAAGAATAGTTGAATCACAGAATGTATATGTTCGAGTTCTTTTTAAGAAATTGCAACATTAAAAAAAATTGCAATTTTTTTTTTTTGAAATTTTTGAAGATTTTATTTATTTAGTTTAGAGAGAGAGAAACTGCACAAGAGCTGGGTAGGGACAGAGGAGAAGGGATATAGAATCTCAAGCAGACTCTGCTGAGCTTGGAGCCCTACATGGGGTGGGGGTTGATCTAAGAACCTTGAGATCTTGACCTGAGATGAAACCAAGAGTCCAATGCTTAACCTACTAAACCACCCAGGCACCCTGCAAAATTATTTTCCAAAATGGTTGTACTATCTGATATTCTTACCAACAATGAATGAGGATTTCCCTCCTGCCACATCCTCGCAAATAATTTATATGCTTCATGTTTTTAACCATTCTAATTTTTAGCCTTTATAATAGTTTACATAGAGGTATCTTCTTGTGGCTTCAACATGAATTTCCCTAATGACTACTGATTTTGACATTCTTTTAATTTACTTATTTTCATTCTTTATCCATATTTTTATTGGGTGTATTTTTATTATCTTATGGTTGAGCAAGTTAAGATTCCTCAGAATAAGTTTTTTACCATTTCTTCAAAATCAGTATGTCAAATTTCTAATGTAAATAGTTCTGATAAAAAATGATCATTATAAAATATCCTTACTTAAGAAAAATATTGAAAGGAATATGCACATCGCACAAATGTTAGTGGTTTGGCCCTGCTTAGAAGGTCAGCTGGTTCTTAATTTGAAACTTAATAGTTATGAAATGACTTTGTCTTGCTCATACTTCAAACATGCCTGTATTGGTGTCTTATTTAATTATCTTGAGGTATCTTCATAAAAATGAAGCTGGTCATAACATGTTGGATGTTCTAATACTTAAAATATTATTTTTTTCTAATTCTTATATTTTCCTAAATACAGGCACATAATAGTTTAGATTCTGTGTTCAATATTAATTATATATTTTCACATATTTTCATCAATCATTCTTCTTTCTTTTCCATTTGCTCATTGTTAACCTAAGTGTAGTATTTTTTTTTAGATTTTATTTATTTATTCATAAGAAACACAGAGAGAGAGAGAGAGAGAGAGAGGCAGAGACATAGGCAGAGGGAGAAGCAGGCTTCATGCAGGGAGCCTGATGTTGGACTTCATCCGGGGGCTCCAGGATCACACCCTGGGCCAAAGGCAGATGCTCAACCACTGAGCATCACTGAGCATAAATCTGCCTTTAGCGTAGTTTTTTTTTTTTTTTTAGTGTATTTTAAAATACAATTTTAAATTAACTATACATTGGTGGTTAAATTTGGACATATAAAATTATACATATAAAAATAAATTATAACTCTATCTTACCTGTATCTTAATGTATCTTACCACTTTTGAGATAATTTGAAACCACTAAACATGATATATTTAATTCCATTCACTATTATTAGTTGCCATTTTTAAAGTGGCTTTTCTGTGAATAAGCATCTGGCAAATATTTTTGGATCAATGAAAATAGGATACAGCTTTTGGCAGGAATTTCACAGAAGTACTTGGTGACCACAAAAGATTACTATCTAGATCAATAGAACAGACTGATAGGTTGGAAGATTCACAACTGCAATCGGGTTGCCTGAGGAATACTTAATAAAAAAATTAAACTATGGTAAAAATACATGAAATAACTTCAATTGAAGATATTTTTTCCCTATCTCCTATTGAAAATTATGATGTTATGATGTTGGAGTATTCAGGTATTCTTTCTAGAGAGCACTTATTTTTCTTTTTAAAGAGGTTATGAATAGTACCATTTTATCATGTTTTCTTATTATTATAAACGAAAAAAGAGTAAATAGATCAAAACTGAAAATGGCTTCTATTTCAGAATCTTGCTTTGGAAGATATTCAATTTCAAAGGAGAAAAAAGTAAGCACTTGCTGTTTTACTTTGCACTGTAATTGAATCTGTTAGTACCACCACAACCACAGAGTATTGGTAAAAGCATCTTTTTTACAGTGTTGCCTTTCTGCAGTGAAAGCACTATGCATCTGTGGAGACAAAAGCAGTATTTTCTGTTGTCTAAAATGTCATAATGCATAATATAATGGTGATGTTTCTATGACAGAACTACTATACTATTTCAATATTGTGTGACGTATTGAGTTTCTAGTTCGATAAATTGCACTTCTTGTCCAATGTTATGAAATAGTGAATACATTAGCCATGAGAGAAAGAACTGCAGAGTTACTGATAATGTGAATTAAAACAGGACTTTAGGCATCACTACATGCATCTAAAATTTTTATTATTTTCTTTCTTTCCACAGAACAGTTCCCATGGAAGGTTAATCCTTAGTTTAAAAGACTATGGTGTGATATTTCATAGATATTTCATATTTCATAGTAAGACTCATGTCTTACTAAAAAGCTCAATCATAATCATTTTTACTCTGTGTCATTTTAATATCTATCCCTACATGTAAAAGTTGGGTTTAAATCTTCAAATTTGGAATAAGCCCTGGGCATTATGCATATATCATGCCAACTATATTTTACCTAGATTTATCAAAACTAGGTTCTGACCGATTTTTCAGTGCTAAATAATTCAATTTGAGACTCTTTTTATTATAATATTTTTGCTTATATTGTCAGTGTAGCTGGACACAAATCAAAGTAACAAGACTATATTTTTGTATTCACTTATCTTTCTTCTGGAATAAAACTCTCAGTTTCAACTAAGAAAATTGTTGCTCTTGTGGCCTTTGTATTCATAGGAGACATACTTCAAACATGATAAAATGTAGATAGTTTCATAGTACAAAAACATTAGAACTTGGTACATTGCACATGTTTTTGAGCAAACAAATGACACAGCTACAGTCATCCCAATATGGCCTTCATTTTAACATAGCTGACCATTTATTTATGTTAGAGTCACAACTACACCCATATGAATTTATCTATACAATGTTTGGGGATTTGGAGATTTAAGGATGCAAACAGAATGGCTAATATTTTAAATAAAGTTTCTGTAAAATTTTAAATGTACAAAGCACTTGTAATTTGCACTTGGAAGTTAGTTTACAAAATCAAACTCAGATAACTTTTTAAATTTCTCTAAATTAGTGACATTTGTTTCTGTATAATATAAGGACAGAGGACAACTAGGTAGTTAGATTTGTTGAAGGTATTTATAATAAATTCCTTAACTTTGATTTTATCAGTTTTTATATTACCCAGCAAAGGAGAATAAGAATGCATACTTTTTGAAACAATGTACTGGAAAATGTGGTTTAAATTGATACATATCTGAGTGACAGGTTAACCTTCCATATAAGCCATATCACTTAGGCTGATTACATATTTAATACTTTTAAATATTTATACTTATTTTTAAGCTGTTTTGACTGTGAAGTTTATTTATCATTGTAGACCTGTTTTAATGCAAAATTTTTGCACATCTTAAAAAATGCAGGAATGAGTAAGAAAGGCTAGGGAAATTTGATATTGGTGTTAATTAGGATAACATAATTGTTCTCTGGTTAAATCTCATCTTAGGGAATTTTATTAACAAGACCAGTAGAACTAATATCCAGATATCTATTTTTTAAGTAGTGGGAGAACTATACTTAATAATAAAAATATATATATGTCTTACTTATGTAGAAGACAGTAAAGTGTATTGAATATCATCTTGTTAATATCCAATTTAACCATTCTTAGATATATCTGTATTCTTACTGTGTAGCAAAGAGAAATTTAAAGACTTTTAGAGAAACTGTACCAAATGCTGCTGCTCTTATCAAATACTGCTGCTCTGTCACTAATCAAAGTGGCCGCAATGGATTTTGTTCTTTTTAGGATACAGCTATACAATTTGTGAAAGAAGACATTAATTAAAATTGTAGATGCAACAGCTTTGGATCCCAATATAATTCTTTGACAAAGAATGTAATATGTACCTTGAAATCAGTTTTGCATGGGTTAGTGAGTGGATAAATGCAATTTAAAAGAACAGTCATTAGTAAATCATCCACATTTGTCTACTTTTATTTACATGAAAAATAATAGATTATCCCTATTGGCTCTGACTTTTGAAACTATCTATGAATTTTAACTATCATTGAGTCAATAGATAGCTATTAAAATTATCTTTGAGCGTCCGATGTAAGAGAAAACATAATTTCTCTTCCTTGGAATTTTTTCTCTTAAATATTTAGTCAGGTTTTGGGGGAGGTTGTTTTGTTTCTTGGGTTTTTTTGTTTTTGTTTTTGTTTTTTGTCTAGGATATTGTTTGACTAATAAAAACTTTACTTACTTAACAAATGAAGGTTTTGCTTTATTGTAAATCCTAATTCAACAGTTACTATGACAAGGACTATTTTCTAAAATGCTGAGAAAACAGGAAATTTCTAACATATTATACATTATTTTTCAATTGTGAACATGACTAAAACTACATGATTCATAAGTTAACTATATTTCATGCAGGTTGTCATAATGTCCCTATAATACCAAAACATTGAGTAGGAAATCATATGGCATAAACAATTTAATAATCTGGATATGATTTTAAATTAATGTCACTCAAATATAATCAAATGTTCATCAAACATATAACAAACTATGGCTTCATGATGGCTATATAAATCAGGTATTTGGCCAACAAGAGTTGGATTAAGATTTATTCCATGTTATTTATTCATGACTCACAGAAAGTGATTTTTATTTTTTACACAACTCTTTTTAAACATACACTGGTCATTTAAAAGAAAATAAGAAAAAGGAAAGAATTATTTTTTAAAAAAGGAGGAAAAGATAGGAAGAAACTAATTCAAAAGAATTATCTTAGTTTTAACCATAACATCCTTGACATGAAATGAAATGAAACAGCCTTCCAAAAGATAATTTTAAATTCCAAGAGTTCATTTAGGAATGGTAAATCCTATCCAGTAAAAGCTATATTTTATTTTATTTTATTTTATTTTATTTTATTTTATTTTATTTATTTTATTTTATTTTATTTTATTTTATTTTATTTTATTTACATTATGGGCTTCATTGTTTGTTTTGTTTCAAATTTTTATTTAAATTCTATTTAGTTAACATATAGTATAGTATTGGTTGCAAGAGTTGAATTTAGTGATTCATCACTTACATATAACACCCAGTGCTCATTATAAAAAGTGCCCTCCTTATTAATAAGAGGCTGCATTTTAAATCCAGGAGCTGGAAGTGAATAATCACAACAAAGTCCTAATTTTCACATGCATGTAATTTTATTGTTTCCCTACTTAAAAAACAAAAGTAAAACAACAAAACCTCTCTCCTGCTGTTAATCTTGTCTCCATTAAAGTTTTAACAGGAAGTAATTGCTAAAACTGTTGCTAAAATGCACTACCATAGAAATAAATCAGTAAGCATAATCGTAAAGCCTTTAAGGAAATGGGAGTAATGTGGGGAAAAAATATCACAGTTTTCATAAAAAGAAGAATTTAAAAATACAAAGTACTTTTGTGAAGCAGAACCTAGCAGGTTGGAGATTACAAAAGTGAGTCATCGTGACAGTTGAAAGTGAAGGAAAGCTGCTGATGTTAGAAGTGCAAGACATATATGTATGTGAAAATTTGGAATAGAAGGGCCCTTACATGTAATGATTTTTAGAAGGACAGCAGTAACAAAGGAAACCTAATTTTTTAAAGTTCTACCAATACTAGTTTGTAGGATATTACAAGAATTCCCTTAGCTTTCACCTTTAATAAACATTTACCAACTCAACACCCTTAAATTTCTCATTGGGTGTCTCAATATACATGTATGATAGATTTGGCAAAGATATTGAACTAATTATCTCAACATATTAATCAAATCACTTTCTTTTATCTCTAGGTTTTTCTTCCAGGGGTGCAGACGTTTTTCTTGAAAATATTTTATCTCCTTTTTTTTCCTCTTATTCTTGCATACAGCTAAATCTAGACTAAGTTCTCTTTCCTCAAATCTATGATGTGTATTACATTCACTCTTTTGTGAAGATATCCATGTTTATTTTTGGTTACAGTATTTGTTCTATAATGATTTCATCATTCAGCGAACATTTTGAGTGCCTATCGTGGCCTAAGTAAGGTACCATGTGCTGACACTATCACAATGAACAAACATCGGCCTGGACTTTGGAACCAATGTAATGTTGAATCAAGGAATACATTATTGTGGGCTTTGTCCGTCTGTCTGTTTTGCCATTACCATTTCTGAGGTTTCCTTTTTATTCCTCTTTTAGTTTATTGTAGTAGTTTCTTTATACATATTCTACCTAATTTATCTCATATGTTAGTTACAATAAGGAAATATTTCCTTTGTTTATTTTTGCTATAGAGTCCACCCACTTTTCAGCCTTTTGTCTTAGTGGACCTATAGAAACTATGTTTCAGGGATCCCTGGGTGGCGCAGCGGTTTGGCCCCTGCCTTTGGCCCAGGGCGCGATCCTGGAGACTCGGGATCAAATCCCACATCGGGCTCCCGGTGCACGGAGCCTGCTTCTCCCTCTGCCTGTGTCTCTGCCTCTCTCTCTCTGTGACTATCATAAATAAATAAAAAAAAAGAAGAAACTATGTTTCAGACATAATGTCCTGCTCACTTTTTTCTATCAGACTTTTTATTTCTGTCTTCCTGAATTCTCTTATGTTGTTTTCTGCATGTTAAATAACTATCATAAAGATACAACAAAACTGTACACATAATAATAGTTTAAAAACATCCAGTACCAATGATTCAAGATTATCAGCTTCTCTGCTTTTTGGTTTTTCATTTCACTGGTCTTAAAATTCTCTCAAGTTTTTTTTTTTTTCTATTAATTTATTTGGGTTACCTTTTAAAGTATCATATTCCACTAAGCTAACTTCAGGATAACAATACTGTGGCCTCTCTCTCTCTCTCTCTCTCTCACACACACACACACACACACACACACACACACACACACATTTAAGAGTACAATCTACTTATTATGCATGATTTATGGTACAAACACAGGAGTTCTCTATTTATTTTTTTTAAGATTTTATTTATCTACTTGGAAGTGGGAACGAGCACTAGAGAGGGAATAGAGGAAGAGGGAGAAACAGACCCCCAGCTGAGCAGGGAGCCTAATGTGGGGCTCCATCCCAGACCTTGGGATCATGGCCTGAGCCAAAGGCAGATGCTTAACTAACTAAGCCACTCAGGCCCCCTCCATAGAAGTTCTTTAATAACAGTTTTGTAACTCAATTATATTTGGCATTTTAAATTGTTCTTATAAATTTATCTGTAATCATTGAACTTAAATCAACATACACAATTCTTACACATGATGGCCTTTTTTTCCTAGAAAGCAGGAAAGTGACATTACAAAGTGAAGAAATAATTTCTTTTTGCACTTAGTTCTTTGAGTGTTATTCCATTGAAGATTTGCATAAATATTATTCATCCTAAAATGGAAATGATAGCATTGATTACTGAAATCCTTTAAACTTTCATCGATTATTGAAATCCTTTGAATAAGAGCTACCTCCAAAATAATCCTATCTATGAAATATCTTCAGGTATTCCCAAAGAGCCGTGTAATTTCCAACATCTGAAAGTCCGCAGATTATTTTTAAATATAATTTTATGTCACTTGTGACATAGCTGATTATATATTGCCTCAAGCTGTAATTCAGATTTCATTTCCTCTGAGAGACTTTGTGCAGGTGTGGCTGAATGTCTGTCTATTCTGTTTCTTTAGAACTAGGTGCCAAATGCTAATAAAAACTCATTGCATGCAATGGAAAATACCTGTTAATGAGTATGTCTTTCTAATAGAGGTAAGAATTGGAAGGATGCTTTATTCAACTATTTATTCCCCATACATACCAAGGAGTTTGGCACAGGGCAGATAACAAATCAATGATTGCCTAATGAAGTGATCCCTGAATTATATTCCATTTAATTTGCTGACTTCCAGGTCTGAGTTTTATTAAGAGGACATCATAAAATCTCTTAATTTGCCTTATGTTTTCAATCATAATAGAAATATGCCTGATACTAACAGAATACTATAGATCGTTTCATTTTTTTATACTGGACTGTCAATTACTTACAGTTAGAGACCATTTCTTTCCTTTAGTTACTGATACATATTGGTACCAAATAAATATTTCTCCATGAACTTAAACACATATGAATGAGATGACTGAACTACCTCTCTCATAATGGACTATATGCATTTTTACAAAGATGTTATTCATTGTTTTTCAAGCAAAACATAAGAACAACAATTACTGAAATAGGCTGAAATGATGCTTTTTCTGTCATTATATGTTGCTGTGTGATACAATGTCTAAAATTAAGGATTTGAGGGTTAGAAGGCAGGCAGGAAATACAAGTTTAAGGGAACTCAATGCCTGTGCTAGAAGTTGTGAAGATTTCCACATAGAGAGAAGTGGGGAGAAAAGAAGAGCAAGAGAAGAAATCTTGAAATAAACAAAAATGAAAATTTTACGTCCTCTATACCTCTGATTTCTTCATAAATAGCATTATTTATAATGTACACATAATTTATACAAATTTTCTACCACTTTATTTATAAAAGGAGAATATCTTTAATATCCTTAAACATATGTCATCCTTGATTTTTTTTTAATAAAATAAAAGCTCAAACCCATTTGTTTTGAAAATAGAATGGGAGTAAAGACAGCTTAGCCATTTAGCAGCACTAAGTTAACACAAACAGGGATGAACATGCCTCATGGTACATAAGCACCTGTCTACTTGAATAAGTGACTTGTATTGAATATTGACCACAAACCATTGGTGAGTGGTTTTTGTAAAACATCAACCATAAAATTAATAATATTCTTTCTTGATGTGTCCAAAAAATGTCTCATTCCACTCATAGCAATATCCTGTTGTTTCTAATCTCATAAAACAGCAACACGAAATGAGACTGATACTTTTATAATGGTAGGAGGAAGACAATTCATGGTGACTATACCTGGAAATTTTGGGTAATCAGGGCTATCTTTTTAAAATGACCCTATGCCTCACTGAAAATCCATTATACTGACATTTTTGTGTCAATGTTGTGGCTTCTTGACCTTTAAATTCCAACATTAGCACATGCAGATCAATAAATCTTAGTAATGTCCTCAATTAAAATCACTATGTCCTTATTATGCTTACCAGAGAACCATTGCAGTTTGCTGTAAAAGCAGTCTGAATGAATGGAAACAGTTTTCATTATGCATAACAAAGTCATCTGTGCCAGAATTTATTGGAAGTCAGGTTAATGACTCAAACCAACTTAGAAAACAGATATCCCATACAAGGATGCAACCTTGATGGGATTCCAGAGTTTTGCCTTTGCCAAGATATTCTGTGAAATCTCACTTAATTTTTCATAGAGTAAACAGTAAATAAATATAGAATCATTAGGCCAATAGTGCATGTATTTATGAGATAATAAACTCAAACTTCTTATTTACATTATTCTAAGGTGAGACCATTCATTCAACAAATATAAAATTAATTCCAACTATCTAACAAGCAATGTATTAAGTGAGTGGGGATAAAGATAAAAAAACAAAACAAAACAAAAGTCTCACTACTTTAAGAAATCTATGGAATTCTGGGGTGCCTGCGTGGCTCAGTTGGTTAAACAGTAAACTCTTGGTTTCAGCTCAGGTCATGATCTCAGTGGCCTGGTACTGGCCTCAAGTGCGGTTCCAGGCTCAGCAAGGAGTCTGCTTGAGGATTTATTTTCTTCTTCCTTTGACCTGCTCCTCATTTACTCTCTCTCTCTCTCAAATAAATAAATAAATCTTTTTAAAAAATCACGGAATCCTAAACTAACTACTTTTATAACCAATTGTATAATACTATATTAAATATTTTATAAAATATTTTTAAATTACTATAGGATCATAAAGAAGGGATTTTGTCAATTTTTAACCTAACCTTGTTAGGTTTCATAGAAGAAATGACTCAGACAAGACACCTAAAAACAAAGACTATTTCTTCTTCAAATATTGTTAAAATATTTATGCTACCTAAAGCAATTTACACAATTAATGCAATCCCTATCAAAATACCATCAATATTTTTCACAGAGCTGGAACAAATAATCTTAAATTTTTTATGGAATCAGGAAAGACCCCGAATAGCTACAGGAATTTTGAAAAGGAAAACCAAAGCTGGTGGCATCATAATTCTGGACTTCAAACTCTATTACAAAGCTGTAATTATCAAGACAGTATGGTACTGGCACAAAAACAGACACATAGATCAAGGGAACCAAATAGAGAATCCAGAAATGAACCTTCAACTCTACGGTCAACTCATTTTCAACAAAGCAAGAAAGAATATCCAATGGAGAAAAGGCAGTTTGTTCAACAAATGGTGTTGGGAAAATTGGACAGCCACATGCAGAAGAATGAAGCTGGACCATTTTCCTACATCACAGACAAAAACAGACTCAAATGGATAACAGACCTAAATATGAGACAAGAATCCATCAAAATCCTAAAGGAGAGTATAGACAGAAACCTCTTTGCCCTTGGCCACAGCAACCTCTTGCTAAACATGTCTCCAAATGAAAGGAAAACAAGAGCAAAAATGAACTACTGAGACTTCATCAAGATAAAAAATTTCTGCACAGCAATCAACAAAACCGAAAGACGTTCTACAGAATGGGAGGATATATTGGCAAATGTCTTATCAGATAAAGGGCTAGTATCCAAAATCTCTAAAAAACTTACCAAACCCAACATCCAAAACACAATCCAGTCAGAAAACAGGAAGAAGACATGAACAGACATTTCTCCAAAGAAGACATACAAATGATCAACAGACACATGAGAAAATACTCAACATCACACAACATCAAGGAAATACAAATCAAAAACACAATGAGATACCATCTCAAATCTGTCAGAATGGCAAAAATTAACAAATCAGGAAACAACAGATATTGGCGAGAATGCAGAGAAAGGGAAACCCTCCTCCACTGCTGGTGGAAATGTAGTCTCATACAGCCACTTTGAGAAACAGTATGGAGGTTCCTCAAAAAGTTAAAAATAGAGCTACCCTATGACTCCGCAATCGCACTACTAGAATTTACCCAAGGACACAAACATAGTGATCCAAAGGGGTACCTGCACCCCCAATGTTTATACCAGCAACGTCCACAATAGCCAAAATATGGAAAGAGCCCAATGTCCATCAACAGATGAATGGATTTAAAAAATGGAATATTACTCAGCCATCAAAAAAGAATGAAATCTTCCCATTTACAACATGGATAGAACTAAAAGGTATTATGCTAAGTGAAATAAGTCAGTCAGAGAAAGACAAATATATGATTTTACTCATATATGGAAGTTAAGAAACAAGACAGAGGATCATAGGGGAAGGGAGGGAAGAATAAAATCAGTTGAGGGATGCCTGGGTGGCTCAGCAGTTGGGCGTCTGTCTTTGGTTCAGGGCGTGATCCTGGAGTTCCCGGATGGAGTCCCACGTTGGGCTCCCTGCATGGAGCCTGCTTCTCCCTCTGCCTATGTCTGCCCCTTTCTCTCTGTGTCTCAAATGAATAAATAAATAAAATCTTTTAAAAAAGAATAAAATCAGATGAAATCAAGAGAGGGAGACAAATCACAAGAGACTCTTAAATATAGGAATCACACTAAGGGTTGCTGGAAGGCAGGTGGGTGGAGGGATGGGATAATTGGGGGATGGGCATTAAGAAAAGCACTTGAGGGATCCCTGGGTGGTGCAGCGGTTTAGCGCCTGCCTTTGGCCCAGGGCGCGATCCTGGAGACCCGGGATCGAATCCCACATCGGGCTCCCGGTGCATGGAGCCTGCTTCTCCCTCTGCCTATGTCTCTGCCTCTCTCTCTCTCTCTGTGTGACTATCATAAATAAATAAAAATTAAAAAAAAAATAGAAAAGCACTTGACGTAATGAACAACTGATGAGTCACTAAACTCTACCTCTGAAACTAAATAAGCTATATGGTAATTCTTTAAACTTAAATAAATAAAAAATGCTATTTCAAGGAACTGAACGAAGAGGATATACAAGGAGTATGGAAAGAATATTCATATTAGAATACGAAGTTTCTTTTAAAACATAAGTGGTTTTGAGTGTTGTGAAAAGTGACAGAACATCAAGCAGAGGACAGTTTGGAATGTACATGATCTTGATGTTGCTTTGCTGGGTAACATCTTACAATATTGATAGGTTTTATGTGATACTGTCTGTAGAATCTAGAGTATAGACTCTGAAGTCAGACTAGAAATTGGTTCCTCTCTAAGAGTTGTAGTTTAAAATTAAGGGCTTTTGAGCCAAACTTCCTGGGTTCAAATCTAGGCTCCACCATGTCCTGGAGATGTGATATTGCTTAAGTTACTTAGGAATGACATATGCTTGAATATATATATATATATAGAGAGAGAGAGAATATATATATTGAATATATATATAGAGAGAGAGATAAGATTTGCATATTAAACCATGTTATTATGCTTATAGAAGTCAAATACCACCATAAAATTCTTCATTACAAGGAGGAACTTAATGTCATTTTGCCTTTAAAATATCTACTTAAATAATAAAATTCACATCACATGGTTTGACTCCTCTTCAAATTCTTTGATGTCTAAAATGTAGTTTGCTTTCTTATGGTAATGAAACAACATTATCGAGATGCTTACTCATTCACAAAAGGCTGTGTAAATTCAAACTACAGGGCAGCCCGGATGGCCCAGTGGTTTGGCGCCGCCTTTGGCCCAGGGTATGATCCTGGAGACCTGGGATCGAGTCTCTGCCTCTCTCTCTGTGTCTGTCATGAATAAATAAATAAAATCTTTAAAAAAAGTAAATAAATTCAAACTACAATTATTTGATTCAGAAGAAACAATATCCAATGGTCTACCTATACATAATTAGATAGTCTTAAAATATAACTATTCCTTATTTTGCCAATATGATATCTTCATCAATAAAGTCTAGTAACAGAATTGCAAGTTCAGAGGTCAGATTACAAAGAATTGCATTTGTACAATCAATGTTAGATTATGAGGTTTTTGGAGTTTTCCCATAATTCAATGGAACAATGCAGAAGTCAAAAGCTATTAGAAGTAGTCATAAGAATTCAATTTCTAATGTATGGGAAATATACAGACATACCTCAGAGATAATGCAGGTTCAGTCCCAGACCACTAAATAGTCAATAACCCAATGAAGAGAGTCAAATGAATTTTCTGGTTTCCCAGGGCATATAAAATTTATGTTTACACTATATTGTGTCTGTTAAGTGTGCAATAGCATTATGTCTTTACAATGTACCTACCTTAATTAAAAATACATTATTGCTAAAAAAGGCTAACTATTATCTGAGCTTTCAGCAAGTCATATCTTTTTGCTGGTGGGAGGTACAGCCTCAATTTGATGGCGCTGATTGATCAGGGTGGTGGCTGACGTAGGCTGGAGTGGCTGTGACAATTTCTTAAAATAGAATGATAAAGTTTGCCACACATAGAATGACTCTTCCTTTCACAACTTCTTCTAAAGCATGTGATTCTGTTTGATAGCATTTTACCAACAGTAGAACTTCTTTCAAAATTTGTGTGAATACTCTCAAACTTTGCCTTCTACTTTATCAACTAAGTTTATATAATATTCCAAATCCATTGTTGTCACTTCAACAATCTTCGCATCATCCTCCCCAGGAGTAGATTCCATCTCAAGGAACCATTTTATTTCCGTGTCAAACAACTCCTCATTCAAATTTTTATCATGAGATTATAGCAATTCAAGTCACAACTTTAGGCTCTACTTATAATTCCACTTCTGTTGCTATTTCCAAGATACTTGCATTTACTTCCTTCATTAAAGTTTTAAACCTCTCAAACTCATCACAAGGGTTGGAATCAACTTCTACCAAACTTCTGTTAATGTTGATATTTTGATCTCTTCCCATGAATGTTCTTAATGGCATCTAGAATGGTGGATCCTTTCCAGATGGCTTTCAATTTACTTTGCCAAGAGCCATCAGAGGAATCCATATCTATGGCAACTATAGGCTTACAAAGTGTACTTCTTAAACCATAAGACTTGAAAATGAAAATTACTTCTTTTATCATGGACTGCAGAATGGATGTGTTAGCAGACGTGAAAACATTAATCTCATTGTACATTTCTGTCAGAGCACTTGGGTGACTGGGTGTATTGTCAATGAGCAGTAATGTTTTGAAAGAGGTTTTTTTTCTGGTTGTTTTTCTTTTTTCTTTTTTGTTTTCTGAGCAGTTAAGTCTTAACAGCAGGCTTAAAATATGTGGCAAACCATATTGTGAACAGATGTGGTTATCCCCTTTGCTCTTCCATTTATAGGGCACAGTCAGAGTAGGATTAACATACTTCTTAAGGGCCATCAGATTTTCAGGATGGCAAATGACCATTATCTTCAATTGAAAGTCACCAGTTCCAGGCGCCTCTACCAAAGGGTCAGCCTGTCTTTTAAAATTTTGAGGACAGGCATTGACTTCTCCACTAGCTATGAGTCTTAAATAGCTTCTTCTTCCAATAAAAGCCTGTTACATTTACCTTGAAAGCCTGTTTAGTGTAGCCACCTTCATTCATTATCCTAGCTAGACCTTCTGGAGAACTTGCTCCAGGTTCTACACCAAAACATACTGTTTCACTTTGTACTTTTATGTTATACAGATGGCTTCTTTCCTTAAATCTCATGAAAACCTCTGCTAGTTTCAAACTTTTCCTCTGAAGCTTCCTCACCTGTCCACTTTCATATACCTGAAGCGTTAGAATCTTGCTCTGGATTAGGCCTTGGGTTAAGGGAATGTCCTCGCTGGTTTGACCTTCTATCCAGACCTCTAAAACTTTCTTCAGGGCAGCCCAGGTGGCTCAGCGGTTCAGTGCCTCCTTTGGCCCAGGGCGTGGCCCTGGAGACCCGAGATTGAGTCCCACGTCAGGCTCTGCCTGCTTCTCCCTCTGCCTTGTATCTCTGCCTATCTCTGTGTCTCTCATGAATAAATAAATAAAATCTTTAAGAAAAACAACAACAACTTTCTCCATACTGGCAACAAGGCTGTTGTGCTTTATTATCATTTATGTTTTTGCTGGAGTAGCACTGTAATTTCCTTCAAGAATTTTTCCCTTATGTTCACAACTTTCTAACTGTTTGGTACAAGAGGCCTAGTTTTTGCTAATCTCAGCTTTTGACATACTAAACTTAATCATTCCGAGCTTTGGATTTAAAGTGAGAGATGTGTGACTCTTCCTTTCACCTGACACTGAGAGGCCATTGAAGGGTTACTGGTTGGCCTAAGGTGGATTTCCTTGTTTCTCAGGGAATAAGAAGACCCAGGGAGAGGCAGAGAGAAGAATAGCTGGTCAGTGGAGCAGTCAGAGCACACACCACATTTATTGGCTAAGCTCACTGTCTTATATTGGTGCAGTTTATGGTGCCCCGAAACAATTACAATAACATCAAAGATCATTGATCACATATCGCCAAATAAATAATAATGAAAAAGCTTGAAATATTGTGAAACTTACCAAAATGTGACAAGAAACAGAAGGTGAACAAATGCTGTAGGAAAACTGGGCCTGGTCGACTCGCTGTATGTAAGGGTTGCCACAAATCTTGAATTTGTAAAACACAATATCTACAGAGCACAATGAAGCAAAGCACAATACAATGTGGTATGCCTGTAGTAAGCGAGACTCTTCATTTTTACTGAAACAAGCTTAAGTAAACTGACTTGATGAGGTAATAATTCATCAAACTTAGTGCCAGTAACAAATATTATTTGAGGATATCTCCATTTAAATGCTTCAATATGCGTTTCACAAAATACGTTTAAAAGTTATCTCTAATGATATGAAAAATATGAAGAAGATCCTTAAAGCTTTATTCCTTGACTGTAGGAATGGTGTCAGTTTACTATATCTCATTTTATTTTTTATTGTTGTTACTGTATTAAAGGCATTTTATAGAATAAAAATATGATATATCCTTATATATAGCATTGAAAATTGTTACCATACATCTTATGTTATTCAAACCATACTAAGAGCACTGAATTATTTAAGAAATCAGTTTTGTCTTCATGAGTTATGAACTCAATTATTAGAAATACTATACAGTAGGAAATGTATTTGGGAATATGGTAAACCTTTGCCTCTTTACGATTTTAGGGTTCTTAGGAGTGCCATGCCAATAACTTTTTGTATGTGTGATTGCATGAGACAATTGTTAATAGACAATTATAAATTACTTAAATATGAATTATCAATAATAATGGTGGCTTTTAATTTTCAATAACTGAAACTAAAAATTCTTAATTTTACCTTGATGGGAAAGATCACCCATTTATTAACATCTGGATAATGTCCAAAACAGCTTCACAAATTGATTTGCCAGCAATGACTTCCCAAAGTAATCTGATTGAATTGAAGAGAGAAGAATTAAAATGAATGAAGGAAGAGGTGAACTATCTGTGTTTAATCTCCAGTTTCATCAGAAATCGATTAACTAGCTGACTTTGGGTCCAAAAGAATTAATTATACTCAGTCTCCAGTATAATTAACAACACTATGGCCATCTCCCAAAATATTCATTAAACAGTCAGGAACAATATGAAATTCAAATTAAAATTGAAAAAGAGATTAAATAGCAGTAGTCATCTCTAAAAAGAATCATACTACATCTGAGATGAAATCATCTGAGCAATACAAAATATGGAAATACATTTTGTGTTACATTTAATTATCATTAATTCCAGCACGGCAAGCTGGCAGCTATTTTAGGCTCATTACAAGGACTAAAATGGGCTAGAATGTTAATATGAATCTATCCCCATTGGAATAATGGGAGTATGCTTCAAAGTTAAAGAAAGTTTAAAAATAAAGTTCAGAGTTTCAGTTAATTTCTTACATTTTCAATTATAAATATGCATTACACATAACCTGCTGATAATACACTGATAATAATACAGTAACAACAACAAAATGCCAATCAACATTTTCTTTTTCATAGAAACTTCTAAGTTATTAGTACAGAACTAACTCATTACAGAAAAAGTAAGTATATATATTGCATTTTTAATGAAAATATAGTTTACGTATATGAAAATTATATATGGTATGATAATTAACAAATCTTTAATAATATACAATATCATGCACAAAAACATTTTACACAAAACAGTGAATCATCAAAGGCATAACCAAAGCTAGATTTTGTAGATTGAAAGCTGCAGTTTTGAAATGGATGTATGTGCATTGTGTTTTTAAATGCACGTAAGTGGTATAAACTGTCCAAAATCTCTTTTAAATGCCCATTAACTTTATTTTAGAATCAATATATGTATGAAAGATACTCAAGTAAAGATACCATATATTTTTTTAAAACTGGGAAAATAAAATTCTAAAATGACTGGTTTTTAAACCTGAGGCAAATTGAAATCTGACTTAGAAAGGATGACTGAATATGTAAGTGATGAATGTTACTGCAGAAAAAAAAAGAACAACAACAACAAAAAGGATGACTGATAGGGTGCAATTAGTCTACCTAACTGGGACTATTTACACAGAACAAAACTGTTATTAACTTATTCAAGGAGAAATATGAGGAAAGGAATAAAAATATAAAAACACTTCGGTCATTCTTAGAGACACCTGTGATCTAAGCAACATCAGTGTATTTTGTAGTTTAGGGAGCAAGTCTCCAGTTTGTTTTTGTTTGTTTGTTTGTTTGTTTTAATTCCCTAAGTATAAAGGAGGAGGGCAGCTTCAGGGTCAAGATTGTCTTCATGGTTCATATCTGAATTTCAGAAATAGAAGAAATAATCTGAAAAGAAATTGTTGTAAAATATCACAGAAAAACTTAAAGAGTTTCAAAATTGGGGGTGGGGCACTTAAAACAATCTGTAACATGACAAAATCTAGGAGAAAAAATAGCTAAAGGAGTTTTTGAACATCAAGAAAGTATGAGATAAATTAAGAAGATTTCAAAATAAATATGCTAGTTAGAAAAAATAGAATTATTAAACTAAACCAAATATACAGTAAAAAAGAATATCCATAAGGAAATGGAAATTAAATAAGTCTGTAGACCAGAAAGAGAAAGATGCATTGTAAGTAATCCAATTCTGCAAAAAGAAGGAAACAGAAAACCCACTCTCACAATTTAACTCTTATGTTGTGTTTCATGGTGGATACTATAAGGGGCTCAGAGACTTCATTAATTCTTCAAAGTGAAGGCTTATTCTTTCTATCACAGTATTGATTACACAAGCTTACAAATATCATACCCTGTTTCAAAGGGCAGTTTAAACATTCATGTACTTTTCACATACATTTCTAAAATTATTGCCTTACAGATTATATTTTTTAGTTTTTTTCTAGTTATAAAATTATTTGTTTGCTTTGCTTTTTCAGAAGGTACTCCCCTCTACCCTCACCCCGCAAAGCAATCCAACTTTAAAGGATTTCTTAATGATATATGAAAAAGTGTATGGAAAATGATATCATTTTTCTATATTCATTTTCCGTATCCTGAGATCCAGCTATCTTCCCAATCCAGAGGCACTGAGCATATATTATCCTATTTTTAAAAATAAACCATATGTGCCAGAGTTTGTAGTGAAGAATACATGTTTTCATCTAGTAGTTGGTGGCTAAATGCATCTGCCAGCACCAGCTACTGTTGCCAGGGAAATTGTTAAATTTTTAATTTAAGAATTGATTTCCACACTGAGACAAATTTATTATGCTGTTGAGTTGGCTGAATTCTCAATTTTTAAAATTTTAACCAGAGTTATATTAAGTATTTAAGGCACACAGTAGCTGAAGTTATAGAATATATAAAATACGTAAATGCTGCCCCTTTATATAACAGCCCTTTAACTTTTGAATCATACACATATGCAGTTGTATGTTTCATTGTGCAGAAACTAGAAGAAATTGTGTAAGATCTTGTCACTATACACGAAGATCATTTTTTACTATGGTGTAGTTTCTGAATGGATCTGCCTTTGATCAAGCCTCGAATTAGCAAGTGATAGCCAAGTAAGGATGAATATAATTTGGATGATATAAAATCAGTGAAAGATACATTCTGGAGAATAAAAGGAAGTTAACGAGTTTTCTGCTATACCATGCAAAGGAACCACTAAATTGATTTAACTAGAATGAATTTCCAAATAACTTTAAATGCTACAAAGCCATGGCATCTCAGGAAAAGCCTGCTACATAATTATGAATTATCTTCATGTCATACTCTGCAGATTCCACTTCAAGTTTGAGTGCTCCCTTAGATGGCCAACTTATGCCATATATGTATTTCTTATTTCCAAAATTTATGGATGAATACATGTGTTTTAATAACTGGTAAAAAAAAGTATAAAGCTTGTCAAATAAAACACTGAAATAAATTAATAAGATAATTGGCAAGACATCAATTCAGAGGCAATAGAGGAATGGGTAAACTACTGTACAGGAAACTCTGGCCCTAGAAGTCAGAATATTATAAACAGTAAGAGTTTGTTTGAATTGCAAAAAATGAGCTAAGTAACCAAGTGCCAGAACCAGGACATCAATTTCTCATACTGGGGGAGGAGATATTGCAAGCTGAAAGGAAGGCAGATAGAATGTGGAAGATAAAGATCTAAGAGGAGCAAAAGCCCAGGTCAAAAGAAATCCACAGGTTAATCTACAGTTGCTGTGTCAATTGGATTTTATCTTTTTAAAGTCACCACACATCTTGGAACAGGAGGTGAGAACAGCAGGCAGCCATCCCCAGTCTCCAAATGAGTGAATCATATTGTCAGCACACCACAAATATCATCAGCTTGCAGTGTCAGCGCCTTTCCTAGGGAGTATCCTCAACTTCACAGAAACTCCGAGTATACTGAACTGGCTGCATAAAAGTTTGGGGGAATCTAACCACTCTCTGCTCTCAGGAAAGACAAGGTGGGCTTTGTGTTATACAAGTAACAATAACAACTAAAACACATCAGACTCAAGAAGACAGTTTCATTCATATTTGAAATTCAGCTTAACATCTTTTTTGACCTTCATCTCTAGATTTTTCAATCAAGAAGTACTTCCTTGTATGATCCTTGAGACATTAAATAAACCCAGCATTGTCAGAGACAGGGCATAATGTACATCAAGGTCAGCAAACTATAACTGGACAGCCTAATTTTTAAAATAAAATCTTATTAAAACACAGCCATGTCCATTTGTTTATACATTGTCTGTGGCCATTCTCATGCTAAAATGTCAGAGTTGAGTAGTTTTGCCAGAGAATCCTGGGCTCCAAAGTTGGAAATATTTACTGAGTTCTACACAAATAGTTTGCTAAATTTTGGCATAAAAGAAGAAAAGTTAGATTTAGAATCTTAAAACATTTACTTTCACTTATTTCACAAATTATTTCACTTCATAAAAGCCTTAGTAGGAAAACATACAAAATAAAAAGAACAACCATTTCTGAATCTCTCTGAAATAGAGATGAACATTGGTAGTTACTTGCAAATACAAAATATTGTATGTACAATAGATACATGATATTACCATGTATACTCAAAAATTCTAGTTTTTCTTTGATTTCCTATTGGTCATTCAGCAAATAATCTTGGGGCGCATGCACCAAGTATTGTGTTAGCTATGAGACATACAATAGCAAAATAGGTAGAGATTCTGATCCTAAAGGACTTAAAATTTTGCATATCCTACAATGATTTAGTAGGGACTGAATTCATAGTTTTGGGTAACCTATAAAGGACCTTTAGATAGCCAATTTTTTTCCTTAACAGTGTTCTATCCACAAACACAGGATGCCTCTTTGATCTTCAGTGATACACAGTTTTTATTATTATATTTTTAACAGAATCTGGTTGTTTCATGTGAATTGGTTATTTCATGTAAATTAAAAAGAAATATCTTCCTAGACCTTTCTCCTAACAATTATTAATACCAATTATATGATATCTTAAGAACATCAATTTTTTAGGGGAAAAATACACAATATTCACAGACAACATGTGATATGGGACAAAACAAGAAGAGTAAATTCAGCTAATGAGGTTGCCATGCAGGTCTTAAACTTGCAAGAAAGTTGAACAAATAAGCAACAGAATCAGAAACAATTATGAAAATCTTTTTGCTACTGCACCTTAATTTCAATGACTTGTAGTCATGATCTTTAAGTTATCCAATGCAAATCTCTAAGTAAAAATAAATGACAAGAAGAAATAAAACATGAGATGTGCTTATTCATGTGCATGCCATATGGATACTAATATTCTTTGTAAATTCTGTACCACTTGATAAGACCAAAGATTGCACTGAATTTTTAAGATGCCTTCATAGAAAGGCATATTATGGAATAATGTCAGCAGAAAGATTGCAAATTTTTAATAAAAGGTGAGAAATATAGTTATTTTTAAAGTAAGATTAACTTTTGAAAGTCAAAAACAATTCCATCATAGTTAGACTCAGTCAATTTTTATCATTCATTGTATGAGTTATGGTGATTACTGCAGACTCACTTGCATTAAAGCAAAAGCATTACTGACTTAAGTTTAGTAATTTTGATTGACTTTGTGCAATCGGTCCCAGCCCGAAAAAGAAATATTAAACCCAGCTTTGGGAAACAACAACAACAAACTAAACTCTCAATAGCAACAATCCATCATTTCTAACATCAGTTATGAAATTTTGTGAATCATCTGAATACTTTTGACTGAAATTTATTACTTTATTGTGTATGAAAAATTCTGCATGCTGTATTGAGAAATAACTAATGAAATACATTTAATGTCTTTTTGTTGTCTGATTGCTGAGGCTAGGACTTCCAGTACTACGTTGAATAGCAGTGGTGAGAGTGGACATCCCTGTCTTGTTCCTGATCTTAGGGGAAAGGCTCCCAGTGCTTCCCCATTGAGAATGATATTTGCTGTGGGCTTCTCGTAGATGGCTTTTAAGATGTCGAGGAATGTTCCCTCTATCCCTACACTCTGAAGAGTTTTGATCAGAAATGGATTCTGTATTTTGTCAAATGCTTTCTCTGCATCTAATGAGAGGATCATATGGTTCTTGGTTTTTCTTTTGCTGATATGATGAATCACATTGACTGTTTTACGAGTGTTGAACCAGCCTTGTGTCCCGGGGATAAATCCTACTTGGTCGTGGTGAATAATTTTCTTAATGTGCTGTTGGATCCTATTGGCTAGTATCTTGTTGAGAATTTTTGCATCCATGTTCATCAGGGATATTGGTCTGTAATTCTCCTTTTTGGTGGGGTCTTTTTCTGGTTTTGGAATTAAGGTGATGCTGGCCTCATAGAACAAATTTGGAAGTACTCCATCTCTTTCTATCTTTCCAAACAGCTTTAGTAGAATAGGTATGATTTCTTCTTTAAACTTTTGATAGAATTCCCCTGGGAAGCCATCTGGCCCTGGACTCTTGTGTCTTGGGAGGTTTTTGATGACTGCTTCAATTTCCTCCCTGGTTATTGGCCTGTTCAGGTTTTCTATTTCTTCCTGTTCCAGTTTTGGTAGTTTGTGGCTTTCCAGGAATGCATCCATTTCTTCTAGATTGCCTAATTTAAAGGCATTCAAATTGGCAAAGAAGAAGTCAAACTCTCCCTCTTCGCCGATGACATGATACTCTACATAGAAAACCCAAAAGTCTCCACCCCAAGATTCTTAGAACTCATACAGCAATTTGGCAGTGTGGCAGGATACAAAATCAATGCCCAGAAATCAGTGGCATTTCTATACACTAACAATGAGACTGAAGAAAGAGAAATTAAGGAGCCAATCCTATTTACAATTGCACCCAAAAGCATAAGATACCTAGGAATAAACCTCACCAAAGATGTAAAGGACCTATACCCTAAAAACTATAGAACACTTCTGAAAGAAATTGAGGAAGACACAAAGAGATGGAAAAATATTCCATGCTCATGGATTGGCAGAATTAATATCGTGAAAATGTCAATGTTACCCAGGGCAATATACACGTTTAATGCAATCCCTATCAAAATACCATGGACTTTCTTCAGAAAGTTAGAACAAATTATTTTAAGA
The DNA here is from genome assembly GCF_003254725.2 of Canis lupus dingo. Classification (NCBI taxonomy): domain Eukaryota; kingdom Metazoa; phylum Chordata; class Mammalia; order Carnivora; family Canidae; genus Canis; species Canis lupus. Next base: position 10,605,350 of record NC_064243.1, read on the forward strand.
TTTGTGTGGAATCAGAAAAGACCCCGAATAGCCAGGGGAATTTTAAAAAAGAAAACCATAGCTGGGGACATCACAATGCCAGATTTCAGGTTGTACTTCAAAGCTGTGGTCATCAAGACAGTGTGGTACTGGCACAAAAACAGACACATAGATCAATGGAACAGAATAGAGAACCCAGACGTGGACCCTGAACTTTATGGTCAACTAATATTTGATAAAGGAGGAAAGACTATCCATTGGAAGACAGTCTCTTCAATAAATGCTGCTGGGAAAATTGGACATCCACATGCAGAAGAATGAAACTAGACCACTCTCTTTCACCATACACAAATATAAACTCAAAATGGATGAAAGATCTAAATGTGAGACAAGATTGCACCAAAATCCTAGAGGAGAGCACAGGCAACACCCTTTTTGAACTCAGCCACAGTAACTTCTTGCAAGATACATCCAGGAAGGCAAAAGAAACAAAAGCAAAAATGAACTATTGGGACTTCATCAAGATAAGAAGCTTTTGCACAGCAAAGGACACAGTCAACAAAACTCAAAGACAACCTACAGAATGGGAGAAGATATTTGCAAATGACGTATCAGATAAAGGGCTAGTTTCCAAGATCTATAAAGAACTTATCAAACTCAACACCAAAGAAACAAACAATCCAATCATGAAATGGGCAAAAGACATGAAGAGAAATCTCACAGAGGAAGACATAGACATGGCCAACATGCACATGAGAAAATGCTCTGCATCACTTGCCATCAGGGAAATACAAATCAAAACCACAATGAGATACCACCTCACACCAGTGAGAATGGGGCAAATTAACAAGGCAAGAAACCACAAATGTTGGAGAGGATGCAGAGAAAAGGGAACCCTCTTACACTGTTGGTGGGAATGTGAACTGGTGCAGCCACTCTGGAAAACTGTGTGGAGGTTCCTCAAAGAGTTAAAAATAGACCTGCCCTACGACCCAGCATTGCACTGTTGGGGTTTTACCCCAAAGATACAGATGCAATGAAATGCAGGGACACCTGCACCCCGATGTTTCTAGCAGCAATGGCCACGATAGCCAAACTGTGGAAGGAGCCTCGGTGTCCATCGAAAGATGAATGGATAAAGAAGATGTGGTCTATGTATACAATGGAATATTACTCAGCTATTAGAAATGACAAATACCCACCATTTGCTTCAACGTGGATGGAACTGGACGGTATTATGCTGAGTGAAGTAAGTCAATCGGAGAAGGACAAACATTATATGTTCTCATTCATTTGAGGAATATAAATAATAGTGAAAGGGAATATAAGGCAAGGGAGGAGAAATGTGTGGGAAATATCAGAAAGGGAGACAGAACGTAAAGACTCCTAACTCTGGGAAACGAACTAGGGGTGGTAGAAGGGGAGGAGGGCGGGGGGTGGGGGTGAGTGGGTGACAGGCACTGGCGGTTATCCTGTATGTTGGTAAATTGAACACCAATAAAAAATAAATTAAAAAAATAATGAAATACCATAGATTTCACTCATGTGTGGCATTTAAGAAACAAAACGAACAAGCAAAGGAAAAGAAAAAGAGAGAGGCATATCAAGAAACAGACTTTTAAGTATAGAGAACAAACTGAGAGTTGCCAGAGAGGAGATGGGCAGGAGGGGATGGGGGTAATAGGTGCTGGAGATTCAGGAGGGCACTTATGATGAACACCAGGTGACATATGGTAGTGTTGAATCACTATATCGTACAACTGAAACTAATATAATACTATACGTTACCTATTCTGAAATTAAAATTTAAAACTTAATAAAAAAATAAGTCATGAAATTGTACATTTAAATCATTTATGCAAGTTAAAAAAACTGAAAAGAAAATTTGAGATTATGCTAGTTTTTAATCAGCTTAGTAATAGATCTCAGATCAGAATCCAGCAGTGATATCATTACTCTTCAGTCTATGTCAATATGTCAAATGGGTAAACTAAGTAAGGTCAGTATTTTTAAAACTTGCCTGGTAGGATATATTGTCACAGAAATCCTCCAAGACCACAGCCACATGTGATTTCATGAATAGTGATATTAATTGCTTAGAGCTAGCATTTTTTTACTCACAGATTTGATCACTGACAATTCATGGGGCTAAAGAATACTGCAAACTGGACGCAAGGTTTCACAAAACCAAATTAAAAAGAAGAGAGCATAGAGCAAACAATAGTGGTTTGACCATGGGCAGGTGGGGCGGGGAGAGACTGGTCGAATGTTCAGGTTGTATTTCAGGTAATAAACTGTGCTGTAATGGGAAATAGAGTGCTGTAGTTTCTCAAACACTGACTCTATCACAACAAAGTCCTGTGTCTGATGCCCAGCTTTGCCATTCTTTATATCTAGAGACATGGAAATCCTACTTAACTTGCCTCAGTATGTTTATTTGTGAAACAGTTACAAAACATCTATCTCATGGCTTGCTAGTACATAGCATAGTACATGGAAAACATTTAGCTTAGTGCCTGGAACACAGGAGGCTAAACAAATGCATAATGTATTAGTAATTAATACTCTATTTTTTCTATTTTTATATAAATGAAGCAAGTGGTGAGTGATAAATAATTTGAGTTTAAAATCTATGTTTCTTAAGCACATGCAGGATTAGAAACACAGGCCCCTGATAATTTGATAGGAAAACTTGTATATTAGTTTTAGGAGTGCAGTGTAATAAAGATGAAATGCTTCTGAAAAAATTTTAAAAACGAAAGCAAAGAAAAAAAAAAGAAAAGAAAAGAAAGCTTGTATGGAGTTCTAATGGCAATTTACTAATCTAAGCAAGTCTGTCACTTAAGGAAGATAGTTTATCATTTTTAAAGATCATAAATTAAGCTTTGGATCTTTCTATCAAAGTCTGCCCTTGAAAACTCATCAAGGTAAGTAGTTTTGGAAGGAAGTAAAGCTAGAGCCTGAATTATAGTGATTTCGTGACTAATAACGTATTTTCTAAGGGCTCTTATTACTTCCTAATTATTTAGTTGATACCAATAAAAGTTGCAAATCTTACTGAGGAAGAGGTACATGATCTGTAGTGATACTATATCATTCAGAAATTAGGGACTGTTGAGAATGCAAATGAGGTCATGCAAATTAAATCAAATAACTGACATATTGTATATTAACTGACTTGATTTTATTATATTTGTAGATCTATAAAATAGCTATATTCAGAAGTATTTAAAATAATATTCTGTTTAAAATATTAAATAGCATCTGTTTGCACTAAAGAAAAATAATAAGTCCTTAATCGCTTCAAAGATTTATTTTATTGTTACAGAATTTGAAGTCTTGACAACTTCAATTAAATCTTCCTGTAGACCATAATATTTTTAATTGAGAAAATACTCTCTTATAGCCAGATGGAATCCTCTAAAACTCTCCCCCTTCTACTAAGATAGTAAATAAAAAGCAACATCAAAACTTAGGAGGTATGATAGAAATCAGGCCTGTCTTTAAAGACTTTTGGGAAGCGTTGCACAAACTTGTGAATCGGTATAATACATAGAAAACAGCACAGGTCCTGAGTCATCATAAGACTAAATAAATGTTAAGTATATTAATATTTTCTATTTGATTTATCTAACTGTATAAAATTCCAACAAACTGCTTAAATCGTCTTTACAACATCACCAATACATTAATAACCAAACCATTAACTACGTCCACAAAGGTAGCAGCACATGTCACTCTATATAAACATAACTAAGGTGTAGCTTCAAATGCAGATATTGTGCTGTGGTACCTTTGTTATGGTATCTTTCCTAGAGAAAATTACCATAGTCTGAGGTATATTTTATGCAATCATCTCTATAACTTTATCCTCTGCACATTTATAGGATGGACGGCCCCAAAGGAAAACAATCTTTCAAAGAGAAAAATATACAGTAAGAAAAGCATTGAAACGTAAGCTTAAAAATACAAGTGCAAGAATTCAAGAAAGATTTGAACGGCATATTGCATTTACCACAACTCCATTTTGTTCACATTCTCATGTATCATCTCACCATTTCTCTTCATATCCTCTCCCTACAATCCATTCTAGAATCCCTACAGCCTTAACAAATACCTCTCCTAGTCTCAGTGCCTTAACTGGTGGTGTCTCCCTGAACCTCAGCCTAAGCCATTCCCAGGCCAAGATTATTGCACTTGCCTTTTATCATCAAAGGTGTACAACTGTGTATGAAGAACATCCAAGTGAACCAAAATGAACTAAACATATTTTCCCCTGCCTCCAATGTGTAACAGCAGCCTTATTACTGATAAATGATCCATATCATAGCAGCTAATCTTCCCTAAATGATACTTCACCTTCCTGTCTGCTTGTCCCTTGTCCAAAGTATCCAATGGTGACCCATTGCTTTTGGTGAAAATCAGTTAGTCAAGATGCTAGACTTTAAGAATTATTATATGTTTCCATTTGTCCTTTAATGTCTTTGTCTTTGACATAGAACTTATTTTAGGGATGCTCCCTGGGACCCAGTCTGAGATCCAGATTATACACATTTGGAGTAGATCTGAGTCTAGACTCAAAGATGAGAGAAACCCAATAAATCCACAGCTCAAGGTAGAGTCTCCATTCCAGGCTCTTCCTAGATCATCTGACCCCAGCCAACCTGAGTTTCATGAGTGATAAATAATGTGTTTAAAGCCATAGAATTTGGACTTAATTTTTAAAGAGATAAAACTAACTATCCAAAAAATGGTTTCTGGAAGTGGAGTGCTCATGTAACAGTAATTTAAAGTTTATGGCAATATTTTTGGCTTTTTTGGAACTCTGTATAAAAAAGTGGACAAACAAATAGAAGTCCAGAAAATGACCATGAAATTGTTATGTGCTTGGAAAAATGGATAACCAAAGCATATGGGAAAATTGTCACATAAAGATTTTTGAAAATAAAAATTTGCAATGACTTAAATACAAGGAAGAGGATGGTGTGAGGTAAATGGTGATGTGAACGTTGTTTGGCCTGAGAAAGAAGCACAAACCATGGAGAGAGGAGGACTTGGGGAAAGAAAAAGTTGTAAAATGATTTTGAGGAAAAAAAAGAAAGTATGGTAAATAAGGTGGATGGAAACAGCTATTGATATCAGTGAAATTTCTGTGAATTTGAAAATGTTCATTTAATCATATTCCAAAATATCATAGGGAGTTTTTGTTGGAACAATGATATGTGTAAATAAATTTTTAGAGCTCTTAGGTATTTGTAAAATGCTATGCCAAATCCTGTGAAAGGCAAAACTTTCTCCCATAAGTCCAAAACAAAAGTTCACAAGGCATGACCCAAATAGTAAATTAATATAAACAATAGAATGGTCCATTGCATACAAAATAAACGCATATTTTCCTCAGTATTGCTCTTCTTACTCTTAAACTTGAATTTTTCTCCAACATTGTAATCTCTATAATTATACATTTTGAAATATGTGTAGGGAAAAACATGACTCAATTGCCCTGTCCTCTATAAGGCAATCCTGTCTGTGTCTCTTTCTGTCTCTGACTGTCTGCCTCTCTCTTTCTCATATAAACCTGATGTTGAATGTGTTTGTAAAGTATTTAAACACTGGTGTGTTGCATTCCTTACTCCTTTTTTCCTTTTGAACTGATGAAATGATTAATTATGGATGTGTGATCAGGATCTTGTTTTCTCTGGACTGCGATGTTTTCCAGTGAAGTATAAAAATAAATAAATAACAAGGAAACTTTTAAGAACTCATTGCCCTATTGCTTTGGGGTTTGGGGTGATCCTAGCGAAATGCTTTGCTGGCTGATTTCTTGTTATGAACTGGTCTCTCTCTTTCAAGTACAGTCATAAAATTGCTTTGCCATTTTTTTCAATTACCAATAAAAACTGTCAAAGAGCCATGCTCAGAAGTAAGTCGTTAGCTGAAGTCAGCTCTTTTATTTCTATTTAGTGGACCCATAGTACCTCTAGCTTTAATATTCCAACCAAGATGTAAGCATCTAAACAATTATCTAGTACCCTAATGCCACATAATGCTTTAAATATTTTTATTTATCCCCTCCAAATATAATCCATTCAGATAACTCTAAAAGGAAAAATACTACTTATTTTCAGTCACAGATGTTATTGTAGGGAAAATATCTATAATGCAACAATTTACTGTAATATGTGAAGCACAGCACCTCATAAGCATTTGTCAGTCTAATAAAATTGTGTTTATTAAGACACTTAAAAGATTTTCTTGTTGGTTCAATGGAGTGAAGTTGGGTATGTGCTGCTACATTAGATAATGTAAAGGCTTTCTAATGACAAATATGAGTATATACAGCATCTATTGTCAATCGTTGGCTTTGGTAACAAAAGTGTTGTCACCTATGATTTGCCACATTTTCAGCACTAAATAATGATGCAACGACTAGGGAAGAACAGTGCTAGATAATACAATGGCTTTACAGAGAACAGAAAGAAAAAAACCCTGGCAGTGTGCCATTTTTTTAATCCTTTAATTTATAGTATTAAAGAGCACACAGGGTCTCATTGGTTTATTCACTAAAAGAGCAACTTGAAAAGTGCATTGAACAGCATCCGTGTCTATTCAGCATATATTTGAACTGTACCACGATGGCAAAGAAGGTCTGCTTCCCTAAAGAGTCATCCCACCTAGATGAGGGAAGAAGCTCAGCTCCAATTCAACGTCCACCTGTTGAAAACATAGAGGCAAAATAATACACTTTGTTACAGTGTCCGTCTTACTCATTTATAATGTGACCTGAGATTATATGGAAGCAGGAAAAAAATCCAAGAGGACAAACATATGTAGTGTAAAATGACATTTAAAAGCAAGAGCAAAAAAAAAAAAAATTAAAAAAAAATTAAAAAAAAAAGCAAGAGCAGGCTTCCATTGCTGTGATTAATTATGTCTCCATCTGTACTCCACACAATGAAACTTTTGGGCACCATCCATACAACTCAGCAAACACACAGTTTAGTGAAAAAAGTAGAGGTTTTGGAATAAAGAAGAACAAAGTACAAATCATCAGCCATTGTCAGGCTATGAAACTTTTTCTCCGTTAGTGAAATAATGCTAACAATACAAATTTCACAGGATTCTTGGTTAGAAGGAAAGCAACAATGTGGAAATTTCTTCCACATTCTCTGGGAAAAATGGTCCTTTACGATGGTTTGTTCCTTCTTTTCTTAGTGCCTTCATACAAAATAAATGATGAATTTCCTACCTGATTGTCTAACTATAAAATTGAGATGAAGATGCCAGTGATTTAAAAACTTGCTCCAGAACGCTTATGAAGTTTAGCATCAGTTTTAGTTGGGGAAATACAATCAGAGATTTTTTTTAGTGACGATTTTATTTTATTTTATTTTACTTTATGTTTTTATTTGAGTATTATTGACACACAGCATTACACCAGTTTCAGGTGTACAACACAGTGATTTGACAAGTTTATACATTATGCTGTGCTTACCACAAGTCTACCTACCATCTGTCACCATCTGACACTATTACAGTATCATTAACTATATTCCTTATGCTGTGCCTTTCATTCCCCTGACTTACTCTTTCTATAGCTGGAAACTGTATCTCCCACTACCATTCACGCATTTTGCCCATCCTCCCACCCCTTCCTCTCTGGCAACCCTCAGCATATTCTCTGTATTTATGGATCTGATTCTGCTTTTTGTTTTTTTAAAGAATTTTTGTTGTTGTTGTTGCTCCTTGAGTGTTGCTCATTTGAAAATTACATAAAAATCCAACCAGGTTGGCTCAGGTCGTGATCTCGGGGTCCTGAGATGGAGTCTCGCATCAGGCTCCTTGCGGTGAGCCTGCTTCTCCCTCTGCCTATGTCTCTGCCTCTCTCTATGTGTCTCTCATGAATAAATAAATAAAATCTTTAAAATCTTTAAAAAAAATCCAAGTAGGTACTTATGGTAATCATTCCATACTAATCATTAATTATCTCTTTTCCTCTGCCAATGTCTCTGCCTCTCTCTATGTGTCTCTCATGAATAAATAAATAAAATCTTTAAAATCTTTAAAAAAAATCCAAGTAGGTACTTATGGTAATCATTCCATACTAATCATTAGTTATCTCTTTTCCTCACAGCACATTCAATTCATTGATAAATGCTCTTAGCTCTACCACCAAAATGCATCTTATTTCAGATATTTCTATCTGAACTGTAAGTGCCAAAGAGCAAAGGAAGATCTTTTAACCAAATCTTCCAAAATAGCTGCCTCCTAAGCCCAGAGTAATTCATTTTTTTGCATAGCAAGTAAGGTGCTCTCTTGGAAATAAGCATTGGATAATACTTCTCTTCTATTTGTTCACCCTGACTGTGTGATCTTTCTTTTTATTCTACAAGCATGTTCTCTTCCTACCTTAATGTTTCATCCATGCTGTTCCCTCTTTGTCCAATTGCATACCCCTAGAATGTGTCTTAAAGAACTCTTTCTCAACATTAAATTTCAAATTAAATGTAAATTTCTCAGAAAGGCTCTTCCTATGATACAGTGTCGGAGGTGCCCTTCTGATGATATTCTATGACATTATTCTGTTATGCATAGGGTACTTGTGACTCTGAAATAGTCTTACATGTTTCTTCACTTGAAGGAAAATTCTTAGATGGAAAGTATTTAACTCTTGCTTGTAGCCTGAAGGTTAGCCTGTTATTCTATCATGGATACTGGCAGAAAACTAAACACTTTTGGGTCAGAAACAAATGATTTTATTAATTGTGACACAGCAAATACCAAGAGTTTCATCTTGAGTTGTCATGATTCATTACTCCTCAAATCCCATGAATGCCATGCAGAAAAGCATAGAAAAATGCTGTGAATGCAGTGTATTTGTATTACAGATAAGGAATTATGAGCTTGGGAAATCCAACACTTTTATTGGATGAGTCATTAACAAGCCTGCTCTTTATATAATGCAAATAAAATTCTGAGGAATGGCTAGACAAGGAATAGTCAGAACCTCATTCTTGGCACGCCCAGAAAGAAGGGAGATATAGGGGCATTCAAGATCCATGGCAGATCATTTCTCCCAAAAATCCATCCCTTGGTCTGACAGGTTCTTGAATGAACGTGAATTTTAACATGAGTATGTCACCAACCACTCTCAATAATCTGCCAACAGTGGCTGGAACCAAATTCATTAAATTCATCTTATATAGCATCTAACCAAGGCTACTATCAACAGGACCCAAGGTCAGACAAATATGGCCAAACTCAAGTAGTGAGCTCACAATATCCTCCTTACCAACCACCAGGTCCTAGACACAGCAGCTGAGTGTAAGTCCAGAATTGAATGAGGTAAAAGGAAGTTTTAATCTTGTTATGTGGTCTGAATGTTTATGTCCTTCTCCCAAAATTCATATGTTGAAATCCCAACCTCCAAAGATAATGGCATTAGGAGGTGGGGCCTTTGTGAAGTGCTTAGTCAAGGGGATGACCCTCATGAATGAGACTAGTGTGTGATAAAAGAGCTCCAGAGAGCTCCCTCATTCTTTTACCATGTGAGAACCCAAGAGGTCTGTGGTCTGTAGCCTGGTTCTTGAACTTCCAGTCTCCAGAACTGTAAGAAATATATCCCTGTTTATCAGCCATCTTGATGGTGGTATTTTGGTATAGCAGCCCAAGCAGGTGAAGACAAATCCTCCACATACCTTTAAGACAGTTATGACCTAGCAGGTTATGACTGCTTGATTGGACTAAGATTGCTGTTAGGGGAAATAAATAAATCTGAATTCTAAAAAAAAATCTAAACTTGAATTTTAAAGAGATTAGTTAAATATTTAATAGAAATTTCATCTTTGCAAAGTCAATTGGGTCCTAAAAATATTTAAAATTAAAGGACATATGTCCTGAGATAAATTATAACATATTTTTTAGTTATCACTCTCTCCAGATATTTATCAAGACATTATAGGTTACACTTAGAGGTCTAATTACTATATTTGAACTTGTGTCAAACATTGAAAATTAAACTTTGGGGAAATCATTTCAACTATACTACCAAAAAAGCTAACAGTGCATTTTGCTTCTCTACAGTTAAGATTGGATCATCCTGAGTGTATTATGCCAATTCTGTATCATGTGTATTTGAGGGTTGCATAGAGAGAGAAAAAACTAAACATACAAATAATGCTCTCTGAAAAATAAGTCTAATGGACTCGTGGACCCTGTCAATTTATTTTAAGTCTTTTCTCAAAGGGCTCACATTTCATAAAGTTATAATTGTTTATTTAGCAATAAAAGGTATACTAATTTTTTCACTATTCTTGTTAGATCTCATATAAATAAAGACACTTGAATAGAGTGCATGTATGGTACAGGGATAGAATTAGAGGTGTGTAAATACATAATTAATTGTCTCCCTGATGAGAAGAGCATGTATATATTTAACACAGATTATTTTATTACAAATTTCACTAATGCAAAGGTAGTATTTCCTAAAATTTACAAATAATAATAAAAGATTTATTACACTTTGTCATAAATTCATTTGGCTCCCAAAGAATACTTTCATTCATTTTTTTTTTGCTGAACATTTGTGCCCAAGTCCAAGCAAGAATTGCAACTGACAAACAGGCAGAGGAGTGACATGAATGTTGTTGGTTTTTTTTCCTTTATACAAGGAATAATATGAAAATGAAAAATAAATATGGATGTTTGTTAACAATGTGAACAGCTTTCAACACAGATATTTTCTTAATTATGCTATTTGTAGTAAAATAGCTATAGATACATAAATTTTTAAGTCTAAGCTTAATTAAGCACAGCTTTTTAACATTTTCCCATCACATTTAAGTGTAGATCATTAGCAAACAAAAAATCAAGTCTGGTACGTAGTGTTTGTCAACTTCTGAGTATATATACTGGGACTGGGGTTGACTTCCAGATACCCAGTGGATGTCACTGAATGCAAAGTTGAGAAAATACGCACATCAGTGAATCATTTCATAGTATTCTACCAAAGAGAGTGAGAAGATGTAAATAACATTAAAATGCAGCAAAGCAATTAAGAAGTGAGGGATCTTGTGTATTTATCAGCTTTTATTTTAATGTAATTTATTAAATTTTAAGTTTATATTAATTGTTAATAATGGCTGTGTTTAAAAATCAGGTTCCCCAAATTCTTGAAAATTTAACAATCTGCTCTGCCAACTTCATTCTAGTCAACTCCAGAATGCTACTGGATAGAATAAAGACAAAGAGAAACATACAAACTCAACAGCTGTAGGAATAATAACTTTGATGTAGTGGCGATGGGATGAGGGAGAAACATCTCTAAATATTTGAGAGACTTCATGTGAGAAAAGAATTGTCCTGATTCTGAGTCTAGGGATTTGTTATGCAATCAACGATGCCATTTAAGAGAGATTATCTTCTATGTAATACAAAAACCAACTAAGAAAATTTAATTCTCACTAATTAAACGTGGACAACTGATTTCTGAGCTTAGAAGCAGTCACTACTATACTTCCAACAAGAGAAAAACTGAACAAATTGGAAATCAATAACTTCTGTTGAATATATCATAGAACCATGTTCCCATGATAAACCACCACCTCCAAATCTAAAAAGATGGGAGAATCCAGAGAGTCATAAGAAGATCTGTTTCCTGGACCAGAAACTGCTTGAGCCCTACTGGTAGATAATTAACTGATAATTTTGTGGCTAAAAATGGAAGAAACTACTGAAGGCCACAATCTCAGAAGGACTCCCACACTTTTGTGGGGCTTTCTTTCATGAATTCCCTATTTTCATGCAAATAAAATAAGAGAAAATCCCCTATGTCTTTGGCAGGGAGTGGGTAATATGGAATAGTAATATCGTGGAAGACTAATTTTGTAGAATATACCCAGAGTTTTCTCCATCACAAAAGCCTGGTCTCCAGGGAAAAGACCAAAGCCTATTCCAGCTGTGGGGAAAGTATCCTCACACTACAGCTCAATATAGCTTTTTTATTTCACTTAAGGGGGGCAGATGGGAGAGTTATATGACTGCAGAAATATTTACAGTCTGGACTCAGACCCATTAAAAGTCTGAGATTTAACCATAAGATCATAGATCCTACTTCTGGACAATGCATCTTCTCATCAGTAGGACTTCAGTATAATAACTGCTAAAAGGTGGAGCCCCTCAGTGGCTCAGTTGGGTCTGACTTCAGCTCAGGTATGATCTTGGGATCCTGGAATCAATCAGTCATGTTGACTCTGCTCAGTGGGGAGTCTGCTTTTCCCTCCTCCTCTGCCCTGCCCCCTGTTCATGTTCTCTCTTTCTCTCTCTATCAAATAAATAAATAAAATCTTAAAAAGAAAAGTGCTAAAAGGCACAGCCTGTTCCTATGGACAAACACTAAGAGAAGCCCAAAGTCAAAAGGAAAGTGAAAAACAAGGACACTAAAAAAATGGGAAGCATATAGCAACCACAGCTACAGCAAACATTTGAAAAAGCCAAGTATCTAGGTATATTAACATACTGCCTTGCACTAAAGTCGAGTTTAATTATTTTCCTACAATCTGATACAACATATCTAGTTTTTAACCAAAAATTAGAAAATACGTCAAAAAGAAACAAAAACCAGTCTGAATAGACAAAGCAAGCATCAGAACCAGACTAAGATGTGACATAGATGTTAGAATTACCAGACAAAAAGTTTAAAATACCTATGATTGATATGTTAAAGGCTCTAATGCTCATCAACCACATGCCATGACAAATGGGTAACATAAACACAAACATATAAAGATGCAGAAGAAAATGCTAGAAATCTATAAAACTCTGCAACAGAATAAAAGTTTGAATTTTTATGAGCTCATTGATACTGGGCATGGCCAATGAAAAACTCAATTAGCTTGATGAAACTCCTAAAATGAAATGCAATGAAGAAAAAAAAAAAGCCACTAGTACATCCAATGCCTGTTGGACTGCACCCAAAGTTGTAGCAGACACTTTAAATCCAACAATATTGAAAAAATAATTTTACATCATGACCAAATGAGATTTATTCCAGAAATGGAAGGCTGGTTCAACATTGTGAACTTAATGTAATCCAGCACATTAACAAGTTAAAGTAGGAAAAAAAAAACATATAATATCAATGCAGAAAAAGCATTTAACAAAATGCAACATCTGCTCAAAATAAAAACTCTCAGCAAATTATAAGTAGGTGGTAACTTCCTAAATTTGATAACAAATTTACAAAAACTTGCAAATAACTTTATGCATAATAAAGAGAAACTGCTGTCCCCCAGAGACAAGGAAGAAGAAAAAGATTTCCCTTTCATCACTTATTCAACATCATACTGAAGGTGCAAAATGACAAGAAAAAGAAAGAAGATATACAGATTGAAAGAAATACATGAAACTTAAAAAATAATAGGTGGCATGATTATCTATGTAGGAAATTCCAAATAACTGACAAAAAAATTGATACGACTAATGGCAAGCTCACATGAAACAAGGTTAATATAAAACACCAAATGCAATGAAACGCCGGGACACCTGCACCCCGATGTTTCTAGCAGCAATGGCCACTATAGCCAAACTGTGGAAGGAGCCTCGGTGTCCAACGAAAGATGAATGGATAAAGAAGATGTGGTTTATGTATACAATGGAATATTACTCAGCCATTAGAAATGACAAATACCCACCATTTGCTTCAACGTGGATGGAACTGGAGGGTATTATGCTGAGTGAAGTAAGTCAGTCGGAGAAGGACAAACATTGTATGTTCTCATTCATTTGGGGAATATAAATAATAGTGAAAGGGAAAATAAGGGAAGGGAGAAGAAATGTGTGGGAAATATCAGAAAGGGAGACAGAACGTAAAGACTGCTAACTCTGGGAAACGAACTAGGGGTGGTAGAAGGGGAGGAGGGCGGGGGGTGGGAGTGAATGGGTGACGGGCACTGGGTGTTATTCTGTATGTTAGTAAATTGAACACCAATAAAAAAAAAATAAAAAAAATAAAACACCAAATGATTTCCTATGCAAACAACAACAATTGGAACTTGAAATCTTAAAACAATGCCACTTATAATAGCACTAAGAAAAACAAAATATTTAAGTATAAATCTACAAGATATGTAAAACCACCCTTGACCCTTGAACAATGCATGGGTTAGGGGAACCAAACCCTGCACAGTCAAGATTCTGCTAACAAATTTTCACTGCCCCAAAAGGTCAGTACTAATAGCCTACTTTTGGTTAGATAGATAACATAAACAGTTGATTAACATATATTTTGTATATAATGTGTGTTATAGGCTCTATTCTTACAACAAAGTAAGCTAGAGAAAAGAAAATGTTATTAAGAAAATCATAAGAAAGAGAAAATACATTTACAGTATTGTACTGTACTTACTGATAATCCTCATTTTATGTCATCTGTTTACAATATGAATTGTCTGTCAGTACCTACATCAATATTGTCTTATACGATACAAAACATTGTAGATGTTATATGTATTACTAACACTAGACATCAAAAATAAAAAGTTAATGTGAAAAAAATTCATATTTATTTACAAAATAAATAAACCTTTTCTAATATATTTATTGAAAAAAAATTTGTATATAAGTAGATCCACAAAGCTCAAACTACTGTTGTTTAAGGATCAATTGCATATATAAGGAAAAAGTAAAAAAATCTAATAAAGATAAAACTTAAACTTATTTATACAAATAGAGAGAATTTCCATGTTTATGGATTGAAAGATCTAACACTGGCAAGAAGTCACTTATTTCCAAACTAATATAGGTTCATGTAAGTCCAATTAAAATTTCAGTAAGATACCTATAGATGTTGGCAGACTGGTTCTACAGTTTATAAGGAAAGTCAAAAGACCTAAAACACCCAACACAGTATGGAAGAACAAAGTTGGAGAACTCTCATAGCCTGATTTCAAGACTTACTTAAAAACTATTGTGATCAACACAGCTTTTTACTGGAGAAAAAACAGACACATATTTCAATGGAATACAATAGAAGCCCATGTAAATATTATCAATTCAACTTTGACAAGAGAGTAAAGGCAATTCAATGGAAAATGGATATTCTTTTCAACAAATGGTGATAAAAAAATGAACATCAATGCAAAAAAATGAATATGCACACTGATATTATAATTTTCAAAAAATAACTCAAAATGGATCAAAGGCCCAATCATAAAATGCAAAATTATAAGTTTCCTAAAGAAAAACGGGTAAAAAACCCTGTATAATTCAGGTTTGGTGATACATCACATGAGGAAAACATGAAAGATAAATTGATATTTTTAAGTTTATTAAACTAAAATCTTTTGCTCTGTAAATAATTCCATTAAAGGGATCCCTGGGTGGCACAGCAGTTTGGTGCGGGCCTTTGGCCCCAGGGCATGATCCTGGAGACCCGGGATCGAATCCCACGTCAGGCTCCCAGTGCATGGAGCCTGCTTCTCCCTCTGCCTATGTCTCTGCCTCTCTCTCTCTCTCTCTCTGTTACTATCATAAATAAATAAAAATTAAAAAAAATAATTCCATTAAAGACAAGACATATATTGAAAAACTAAATTTGCCAAAGATATGTCTGAGTAAACACATATATTGAAAATATATTTAAAAATCTATATATACACAAATATTTTAAAACCATAGGAATTTTCAAAAAATTAAAATAGACAAAATCTGAGCAAACACCTCACCAGAGAAGATACGGATGACAAATAAGTATAGGCAATTATATTCAACATTTTTTGTCATGAGAGAAAATCAAATTAAAACAAAGAGACAATTATTAAAGTGGTTGATATCCAAATACCTCCCAATATCAAATTCTCAATCAAATTGAGAATGCAGAGCAAGAGGGGTACTGGGTGGCATCTGCCTTTGGCTGAGGTCATGATCCCAGGGTCCTAGGATCGAGTCCTGCATCAGGCTCCCCGCGGGAAGCCTGCTTCTCCCTCTGCCTCTCCTTTTGTCTCTCATGAATAAATAAATAAAATCTTTTTAAAAAATGAGAAAGAGAGAATGCAGAGCAAGAGATATCTCTTTCACTGCCAGTGTAAATGCAAAATGGCACCTGAACTTTGGAAAATAATTTGCAGTTTCTTACAAAGCTAAAAATTACTTTATTATATGATCCAGCAACTCTACTCCTATGTATTTAACTAACTGATTTTTAAATTTATATTCACATAAAAAGTAGTACCCAAATGTTTATAGATTAGCTTATAATCAACAAAACCTGGAAGCAATCAAGATGTTTTTCAGTAAGTGAATTGTTAACAAACTAGTACATTTGTACAATGTATTTTTATTGTATGTTGAGATATTATTCTTATTGCACAATGAATTATCATTCAGGAATAAATAATGAGCTATCAAGCTGTAAAACTATATGGATAAATCTTAAATGACTATTGCTAAGTAAAATAAGCCGGTCTGGAAAGCCTACAAATCAAATGATTCCAACTATAATCTGTAAACAGAAAACTATAGATCCCAGAAAAACAGTGATAGCTAGTTGCTGGGAGTAGGATTTATATAGGTGAAATGAGGAATTTTATTATTTTTTAATTTTTATTTTTTTTGTTTTATTTAAATCCAAGTTAGTTAACATATAGTGTATTATTAATTTTAGGGTAGAATTTGGTGATTCATCAGTAGCATAAAACACTCAGTGTTCATTATATCAAGCGCTCTCTTTAATGCCCATCACCCAGTTACCCCATCCCCAACCCACCGCCCATCCAGCAACCCTCAGTGTGTTCTATATAGTTAAAAATCTTTTATGGTATGTCTCGCTCTCTATTTTTATCCTATTTTATGTTTCCTTCCCTTCCCTTATGTTCACCAGTTTTGTTTCTTAAATTCCACATGGGAGTGAAATCATATGGTATTTGTCTCTCTGACTGATTTTCTTCATTTAGCATAATACCCTCTAGTTCCATTCACATCATTGCAAATAACAAGATTTCATACACATAGCCAACAGACACACAAAAAATGCCCAACATCACTCATCATCAGGGAAATATGAATCAAATAACACCCCACACCTGTCAGAATGGCTAAAATTAACAACTCAGGAAACAATAGATGTTGGAGAAGATGTGGAGAAAGGGGAACCCTCTTAAACTGTAGGAATAGAAACTGGTGCAGCCACTCTGGGAAACAGTATGGAGGTTCCTCAAAAAGTTAAAAATAGAGCTACGCTATGGCCCAGCAATTACAGTGCTGGGTATTTATTCAGGGGATTCAAAAATACTGATTTGAAGGAGCACCTGCACCCAATGTTTAGAGCAACAATGTCCACAATAGCCAAACCATGGAAAGGGCACAGATGTCCATCAATGAATGAATGGGTAAAGAAGAGGTGGTGTGATGGAATGTTACTCGGCCATCAAAAAAAATGGGGGGGAGGGGGCTGGGTGGCTCAGCGGTTTAGCGCCTGCCTTTGGCCCAGGGCACGGTCCTGGAGTCCCGGGATGGAGTCCCACGGGCTACCGGCGTGGAGCCTGCTTCTCCCTCCTCCTGTGTCTCTGCCTCTCTCTCTCTCTCTCTCTCTCTCCCTATGTCTATCATAAATAAATAAATAAATCTTTAAAAAAAATAGAAATGGGGAATTTTAAAGAAACAAGTCTGTCAGATAGAGTATAACACATTTTTCAAAAGCCACAAGGATTTACAATGCAAAGAGTGGAACTTGATATATGATTTCTCACACATCACCTAGAAATAGGGGATTCCAGAATGGAATTCAGAATATGACAAAATAATCTAACTATATTACTACAAATACATGAAACAATCTCACCTAATTGAGCAGCAGGGAGTAGAAGAGCTGATCTAAGTAACTTTGGAAATGTGTGGCGTCTATACAATTAAAGGCAAAGAAATGGAATATAAGCATTACACTCTAGCTGGTAAAATTTGTTTTTGTTTTTTCTCATGGGAGGTTAACAATTTTGACACTGCTATGCAAGTATACTGGAATTCAATGATCAGGAAAATGGATGGAAGGAGGTCAGAGCTGTATTTCTCATTGCTGGAGTAAAATTTACACATAAATGCCAGAGGTTAGAATAATCTATGTGGTCATGTATCAATATCACATCAATATGAACTCCCTTTTAGCTTACTATAGATGTAAACGGTTCCATATAGAAATATTTAAAAACATGTTTTTTGTACATGAGCCATAAAATAAACACATATTTTCTTGTTCTGTCAGCTAAGCGGGCCCAGTAGCAATGAACATATCAAATACATACGTCTTGGTTTCAAGCACCATTCTTCCATAAAAGGAAGCAGGGCTCCTTTTAAAAGCAGGCAATCTACGACAGGGCCAAGGAACATACAAGGTGAGCCTGGAGCAATTTGGACTGCTGAAGAGTAAGGAAGTGTTAAACCCACATACACACAATGATGTAGATATGCCAAAGAAACAAATGAACAAAATGGAAATGTACCCAATGATGAAATACTTTGAGCAACAATATAATACTAAATACGCATTGTGTTACCCAGAGGATAAAATAAATATCCATGAGTTCATATAGATATAAATAAATAATTGAGTAAATGAGTAAATGAAGGACATTAGAAAAATTTCCCACACAGAATTCCAAATAATACATATTATATTCAACCTTCAAAGAGTTTGACTATAATTCCTGACTCTGGAAGTCTTAGCAACTTCCTTCCACCGAATATAGCATGGTGGGGTGGGGCAAGAGAAAGAATCACTTTAAGTGGATGACAAATGCCACTGTGCCCAGTGATCAAGATTAACATGAACAGTGATATGTCATGTCAATGGAAGGTATGCTTGATATGATGTGATGAAAATGACATTTACTTCTATGGTCTTCTATTAAAAATCATATAATCTTTTTCTAACCATAAGATAAATGTCAAACAAATCCCAATTGAGGGACATTCTACAAAATGTCTTACCAGTCCTCTTCAAAGCTAAGGTCATCCAAAAGAAGGAAAGTCTGAAAATGACCATGGCCAAGAGGAGCCTAAAGAGACACGACAATAAGGTATGATGTAGTGGTCTGTATAAGATCCTGGCACAGCAAAAGGACATCAGGATATTGACAAATGAAATTTAAAAACATAAAAACTATGGACTTTTGTTAATAATATTTTAATATTATTTCATTAATTGTAACAGCTGGAATCTATTCATGTAAGATATTCACGGTGGGAGATACTGAGTGCTCAATATGTGGGAAGTGTCTGTATTAGCTTCGCAATTTTTCCTAAATTTAAAATGGTTCTAAAATAAAAATGTGTAAAAAAGAGAACACTGTATTATACTCTTCAGTTCTCTAACAGAAAATATTCAAGTAGAGCCTAGATGATTGTAGGTTGGGCAATTTCCTGAAATCAATGCAAACTTAGGCTAATTTCCTCATATAAAATGCTTTTATTGTATTATAAAGTAAGGTCTGCCTTTCACATACCTGAGGCTCAGCACAGTTTATTTGACTCAGTGTATAAAATGCTGACAAAGTCTCTATTCTTGCCTCCTAGGAACTCACAATATAGAAAAATAAGACATTTAATGAAGTTTTATTCACACTTTTAGACTCGTAATAAGGGCATACTAAGGCTCCAGTAGAAGCAGAGATCAGAGAAGCTAGCTGAGTACAGGGTCCATGAAGGACTTCTTTTTTTTTTTTTTTGGTTTCCAAAGTCAGTTCTCTTTATTAAATACTGATTTTTCACAGACCAGAAATACAAAATAAAAGTAGAAATAGGCCCCCGTTAGGAGCTATGGCCTGCACTCACCTGACCCCTGCTGCAGCAACCTGAACAGGAGAAGCAGCAGTCACATCCCTAAGGTCGCAGGAGCAGGCCCAGGATTCCACCCTGCACTGCGCTGCCTCACCCAATCTCTCCCCAAGTTATCAAGAGCCATTCTTGGGAAGCAGTAGAGAGGAGGACACCTCCCCTTGCTGCCCCAGTGAGGTGCATGTCACCAGGAGAGATTATCAAGATGGCACAAAATCCAAGGACTACATTTCATGAGAAACTGGTACCAAAATCCAAGGACTACATTTCATGAGAAACATGGGTGGAGAGACTGCAGGTTGTGACAGGGCAAGCCCAAGGAGAGAGAATTTTCCTCCTCTCTACTCATATTCTGAAGGAATATGTTGGGGTCAACCTGCAGTGGGCTCTGTCTATTAAATAACTTGCACTTAACCCCTTTATTCAAATTGATCTACTCTTTAACTGTGTGAGTTAACTCTTCCTGTTTGCTAGTAAAAATTACTTGTGTTCGAAAAGTTGTCATAAACATCAAAATTAGTATTTCTCCCTGTTCTGCTTTGATGCAATTGTTTAGCATGAACATTTTAGGGTAGAGTTTGACTAACATCTGGATATTATTGCAAATCTGCCTTCGGGGATGCATTTCAGAATGGCTGCTGCAAAGAATAAACATATAACTTCTCTCGTTTAAAGAACACAGTAGATTTGGGGTTTTTTCCTAAAGAGAGAGAAAAAAAAAGTCAAAGCACAATGGAATTAGGCAGATGTCACTCATTCATTAAACATAGTCTCAACCATTTTTTGTAAAAACAAAGGAATGTGGAAAGTTGTCTTTCATACGTATATCTCATATCCTTTGAAAACTCTTAAAGTAACAGTGCATTTGTGCATAGATGTTTTAAAAATCTTTCAGGCATTGATTTCAGATTATGTGCACAGAATGTTAAAAACTTTAAGAAAGTCCTTGAACAATAACTGAAAGACCAGCTGCTGATTTTGTAATCCAGAAAGGTTTACAGAGACAATAGGTTCTCATCACACATGCTTGCTTCCCATCACTTTTCTGCCTGTGTTCAAATAAATGTTCGATGCATAGCTCTTTTTCTAATTGTAATTTCTTCATTAAGTTAATAGAGACGAGCACTGTGGATGTGCATCTCATGGTGTGAAGAAAATATCACCCACCACGTAACACATCCCCTACTGAGGTGATTAAATTAACAGAACTGTAATTAAATGAACAGGAACTGTTGGCTTCAGAGGCTCTCTCTAGCACAGTATTTCATAAAGTGATTACAGGCCCTTTTAAGCAGAGACGTTAAATAGCCTTAGTATTGAATAAACTTTACAAATAAAAGTTATTTTGTTAAAGTTTATTTACATAGTGGTAACTGCTATTGAAAACTTCTTAGAAGAAATCTAAAGATTTTACTAGAAAATAAGCCATGCTCAGTAGCGTCAAAGACAAGCACTTTTACATCAGGAGTAGTGGCACTATGCACTGTGTACAATATTTTGGGGTTTTTGAATATTTGACAATAAATGCACCAAGACGCTTGTCTTTCACAGTTTTGCAAAATACTGCGTTTTCCTATACAATTCTTTTTTTTAAGATTTTATTTATTTATTCATGAGAGACACAGAGAGAGAGAGAGAGGCAGAGACACAGACAGAGAGAGAAGCAAGCTCTATGCAGGAAGCCCAATGTGGGACTCGATCCTGGAACTCCAGGATCCTGCTCTGAGCCAAAGGCAGGAGCTAAACCGCTGAGCTACCCAGGCTGCCCTACAATTCTTTTTGATAACAATTTATTGGCAGGGGGAGTTTATAGAGTTGTATATATGGGAGTTAAAAAATTTATAGAACTGAATAAGTCATAATCTTTCCAGGAAAGACAATAAATGTGTTCATTGATTGAAAGTATGGATTATTGTAAAAAAAATCTGGGTTCAAATATTGGCTCTGATAATGTTTTTACTATGTGTACACTCACAGAGAATCTTTTCTGCTGAAAACTCACTTGAGCTAAGCTTTGATGAACAACCCCCCCACCCGCACCCCCAGTGAGTATTCCAAGAGGAACAACCCTGTCTGTGGTGGCCTAGATCTTCAGTCAGATTCAAATGTGTCCCCTAATTATTCCACACCAATGGGAATAAGTTTCCACTTTTGCATCTATTGCCTCCCCCAGGCCTTCTCAAGTTGTGGTAGGCTATTGAATGCATTTCATTTGCCACTCTTCAATGGGGCAAACTGTGGTAAATTACTTTAACTATCTGAACCTTGTGTTTTCTATATGGACAATTGGAGAACAGTTGCGTCCTAATTTGTGTACCCCCCAAGAAAATCTTAAAGTGGATTTTTTGGTCAGTTTTATTTAGAAGATCCTAAGAAGTGAGGGAGGGAGTAAGGAGAGTGGAGTAAGGAATAGAAAGCAACCAATAGAAAATGTTATAAGCAGAGCGTGTCTGATTTCATAAGATCTCTTTGTAAGAAACTCCCATTGGAAAAAAGAAAGGGATGGGGGAGAGAGGGAGGAAGAAAGAGAAAGAAGGAAGGAAGGAACGAACGAACGAACGAACGAACGAAAGAACAAACTTGCATTGGGCCTTCCAGAATCTTCCATTTGTGGAATGGGAAGCTGGACCTTTATCTGCTAGATTTGCCACTCTTGTTTAAATCCCACTAAGCTGGAAGACGTTTAGTACGTGTCAAAGGCAGAAACTATCTATGTGCCTCTGAGTTCCCATGAACTGCCCACTGTAGCATCTGGGACGGTAATTCAGGCCCTAGAAACAATTGTTCAGTGCCTCCAGTTTAAAGGATTATTTTGAGGATTAGATGTAAAAAATCCATTACGGTATTTAGAAGAGTCTTGGGGACATGGAGCCATCATGCAATAAGTGGTCTTCTTATTAGTGTCGTTTTTATTGTCACTATAATGATGCTCATTTTTATTATTCTGGGATGAACCACATGCTTTGAGACAGCTTATTACTTATCTACTTATTCTTGCACATAAATTAAACATAAAAGACCTTCAATCTGCTAGTTTATAACCTATCTCACATATAGACTGTGCAAGATGTGAAGGCATGGATAGAGGTAATATCACTGTCTTATCTCCTTGCTAATGGTCATTAAAAAAAAACAACTATCTTCCTTTAATTCCCACTTCTAATTGGCTATGGTAATCGCTTGCATTAAATTAGTCTCATTAAGTTGGAATAGCATCATATATTCTGTTTGTCAAAACACTTATATGAAGCCCTCTTTTCACTGAATAAAGGGCTCCTTTCCTCCCCACCCCCTGGTCTCCCTCTTCCTATCCCTCTCCCTCCCCACCTCCTGCACCTGCTAAGTGCCATCTTGTGGAATTCCTAACTACACTATCATCAGGTCAGTGCTGTTCTCTGCATTCTTACCTTCTCTACTTTCAGCCTTGTGCTGGATCAATTTTCCTTTTTCCCTGTCACCGAGTACAACCTCAGTGGCATGTTCCTTTAATTATGTTATTCTTCCTCTACCTTCTTTCTTCTTTTAATATCTTTCATTCAACTCTATTCCACATGTGCAAGGTACAGAGTCTTATCTATCAGCTATGGAAGACTCAATCTCTCCTTCCTTTTATTCTTTTTCTGTTTTTTTTTTTTTTGAACAAGTAGCAGATTGATGATCTTTTTTTCAAATATGCATGTGTAAAATATAGCAAAGAAAGATTTTAAAAAGACAATTATTACTAAGCTTATGTGTTTCTCCATTAATGGGTGAGAGTTCTTTACTTGCATGTATTTATTTCACTCTTCTTGTTCTATTTTTTAGGTCTCATTGCATTTATTTTTTCCTTTGTGTATTTTTATGTTTATTGATATGTGACTCATACAAAACAAAATATTCAAACCTAAAGTATATAATTTGATAGATTTGTATTTTACATTCATATTAACACAATTCTGAGTAAGATACAGAACATTTCTCTTATATTTTGATAATTTTTAAAAACTGGGATATAATAAAATAAATTACTATGTAATATATAAATATTATATGTTTCAACTCAAGATTCTAATGAAATCTCAACCATTTAAAAAATTATCCAGAAATTATGCTCTAGATTAAAGTTTTTCATATTACATGTCCATTTAATTTTAACCTGACTTCAAACATTAGCAGTCATTTATACATTTTGTATAATGTTTTCATTTCAGATTCTAGGAATGGGAAAATACCTTTTACAAGTTATTTTCACTGTAAATACTCAATACTGTTTTAAATACACCAATTCCAATCTCTTTGCAATGAATATTTATTCACAGATTAATTGTAAAATTTAATTAAACTAGAATTTAATTGATTAGAAAATTTTAAATTTTTGTCCTTTTTCTGGAGACTAGAAATGATTTCCAGTTATTACATGTTGCACAAATAATCTTGCTAGCTCCCATACAAGCTGATCTTTCTAAAATTCCTATCTACTCTCATTTTTAACACTTGGAAGTTTTATTGCTACTTCATTGCTCACAGAATTAAAAATTCCATTCTTGGCATTGAATCCGAGATAAATTTTGGTCCAGCCCTCCAATTAGACTTTTTGTCTTCTCTTATCTGATTCAAACAAATGCACCTAACTTTTCAACTAAAATAGATATTGTGTAATTTTCAGTATATCCTATGTTTTCTTCTTTACATAAGTGTACATTTCATTTACTACTCCTCTGTCCCAAAATGCACCTCTGTCTCTCTTTCCCCTCACCTCTTTTTCTCTCTTACATCACTTTTTTTCATCCCTTTTTTTTTCCTGCCTTAATGTAAGATCCAGTCTAAAGGGTAAATTGTCTGTAAAGCCATCTTTAGAAAACTCCGTCTGCCATTTTTGTCTGAGTACCATGTCCTATGCCACCTGTCTCAGCCGCACATGTCCAATAGTGTTTTAGTAAATTATTTACCTGTCATATTCAAAAAGCATATGAGACAACTCTGGGGAGGTACAGTGTCCTGTGCATCAGCATATCCCCAGATGTTGGAATGCAGTCTGTTGGCTGAACAAAAGAACAAATGAATACTTCTTTAGGCATTAGTGACTTAGGCTCACATTCCCCAGTGTTATTTTTCTTGGCAGAATTTTCTACATGGAATGTGTCTCTTTCTTGATTTCCCATGTAATTTTGAACAAAATGTGTATCTAGCCATGAAATTGTTTGTGACAAAAAAAAAATCCCTCATCTAAAGTGGGTCATAATAAAAGTCCATATTTTAAGGATGAGAGAAACAGATTGGAGCTGCAGTATTTCTCGCAAAGCATTCACTTCTGCACTTGTTTTCTAAGTATCTGAATTAATACAAAATGTCCCAAATGATAGGAGATTAGGTTCTGTACATTAGCTAATCCTTTGTGAAGTAACAGCATGCCCAAATGTCGTTTAGTTCAAATCAAAGACCTCAGACAGTTGGTGAAATACAGCAGAAGGAAATCTTCTTTGATATGCTAATGATTCAATGTGTTATTCATGAAGTACTGCTCACCCTGGACACTAGTATCAACTTTAGTAGAGAAAACAGTTATTATACTTTGTTTCATTTAATTTCCATTGTTTACTTGAAAAGTGAATATAAATGAAGAGAATGCTAACCTTTGTTTTTGGAAAACCAAATCTCCAGGGAAACAATAGGTCTTTTTAAAAATTTCTTAGACCCGTTTCAGATTTCTAAAGAATATATCACTGTTCATAGAAGTATGTATCGTTTTCTCCTACATACTAGCCAATTTTGTTGGATGAATTAGTTCAATTCTATGCTGTAGACCAAATTCTAACAACAGGTACAATTTATTGAACACCTTCCACATTTGGTGTTTTGTGTGGATTATCTCCATCCAATAATAAGACTTCTTAGAAAACAGATATTCAGAGTTTACACAAATTCCTTATAGTCACACACATGAAAATGTGTGTAGAAAGGTTCTAAATTCATGTTAATCTTGTTCTAATGGCCACGCGCTTAACAATATCATTGTATTAGTTGGGAGAGGCTAACTTTCACTGTAGAATCAAACAACTGCTAATCTTAGTAACACAGCATAAGGAAAATTTTTATCTTGCTCATGTTCCATGTCCCTTGTTGGTGAACAGAGGGATTCCTGTATCACCACAGCAGTGGAAAGAGAATATGGTAAAATGCACCCTGGTCCTTCAAGTTCTGGCATGTTAGGAGCACATTTTTATTTACATGGCATTGACCAAAGCAATTCCCATGATTGCCACAAACTCTAAAGAGTGCTGGAGAGTTCAATTTCTCCATTAGGCTGGGGAACAGAGCTGTAAATATTTGTTAAACAGTATTGATGACTGCTACCAGTTATGTCCCAAATGCTTTCAGAAACTTATTGTATTGATAGCATAAATAGTTCAACAGCCAATAGTTCTTTTAAACTTGACAGAAATGAAACATCTGATAAGAAATAGGATGTGAAAGAAAAAGTGTGTATGATATATATTTCCTATACTTCCTACTAAATGTCTTTGACTACTCTGTTACAGTTTTCCTATTTACCCCTTTTTTTCGTTTCCCCCTCCTTTAGAGGTGGAAATTATTTTTTATTCTATGTTCTCTGCATCCCAAATAACGCTGAAATGTACCAATACATTAGCTGTTCTGAAGTTCTGCTTATTCATTTTGCTCTGATACACATAACCTTCAAAGTGTCTCATTCATATTATGACTGGTTTGAGGGAGGACTGATTTTTGTCGGTGTGACACTAGAACCCTAGTATGTGACTGGTCGTGCTTTTCAAAATCCTATTCCCCTGTGGTTTGCAAGAAGAGAAGCTCATATGGAATATGGAAGATGGAAGTGAAGAAGAGGAAATATTCTTGAATGTTCTTCTGAATTACACACAGCTCTCTACTCACTGCTCCATGAGCTCTTGGCATAGTTGAGGCAAATTTGACTAAAGCTCACCCATACTCCACTTTGCTGTCACAACTGGTTCCCATGAGGACCCGCTGGTACTCTCCTGTACTCTCTGGCTTTTCCACCTGCATTGATGTTTGGAGCTGGAATGTTAGTGATATTTCTCTGGTAATTCTACCTACACTTTGCAAATTTCTGCCACAGTCCCTCCCATATTCCTGTGAAACCCTTACTCCCTCATCAGACACCTGTAATGAGTACTTTCCAGACCAACCACAACTTGGTACACTGGCAACTCCCCAGCCTAGCTTGCATGGTCTTCCATACTCAGGAATTACTATATAAGAGATTTTTCCTTTTGCTTCTCTCTATATACTTACACTCAGAATGGAATATATACTGTACAAGAATCATATCTTCCTCCACTTTACATCACAGTTCTGCTTCTTGAATGCCTGCCTGGTGTTTTGCTTCATCTCTATTTCTATGTATAGGAGTCTTACTAATTTTTCATGAGCTATTTTAAATGCTACCTCATTCTTGATATTTCCATAATCAATTCAAAGAGAGGTAATGGCTCTCTTTAGATATTCATAAGGCATTCCACATACTTTCTTCATCTTTGCATTATCACAGTAACCTTGTAATAAAAATAGGGACTGGGATTCAATATATCCTATTTTAATTCTTTTGCTTTTCAAGCTTGGTTTTGTTGGGCTAAGATTTAGGTAGTTGATGTTACAGTGAATTGGAGCTCAATAAATGATGAAAAAATGGAAATAATAGGATAATTTTTACACTATTTGTCACTTATAGGATTTATCCCTAACAAAAAATGTATTGAGTTGTCAACAGTAGCAATTAACTCTACAAGAATAGGAAACAAACATTAAACACATTTATCATTCATCTCTAGCCTGACGGTATCGGACTATGCTTTGTGCCTGTACTCCCAAAATATAGAACTTGATGCTTCAAATCTCTTGCATGTCATGCAGACACTTTAAATTCAAACGGTCCATAATGAACCAGAGATTGGTCCTACTCCAGCATTACTTATTTTACTAAGGAGCAGCAACATACATAGCTGTAAAATCCAGTCATACAAGAGAATATGCCTTTGTATCTTTTTTTCCTGTCACTATATGTGCCATTCCAATAGCTAATGACTTTCAAAATTTTAACTTTACCTTTTAATTTTTTTCTTGAAGCAGTCCATTTTCCCCCACCCATAGTAGAGACACCCTAGTTCCTCTACGAATACCACAATAGTTTCATTTTTTCCCTATATCTATCCTTACCTCCTTCCAACACATTCTTCAACAAATTAGATCTTATGAAAATACAAATTTAATCAGGCCTGATATCTATAGATGACTTTTCAGTTTTATTAAGTGGAAATCTGAATTGGTATCATGAGCTTCCAGTTTCTTTATGATTTTTGCTTTTCTGAATTTACCTGATCTCTTGTCAGCTTTGCTTGTTTCCCTTTCTCTACTGGAATTAAATATTATTATTATTTTAAGGAAAAACATTATTTACTTCAGCATCTAAGCATTGCTTTCACCATGTTATGAATATCCAGAGATCTTCAACACTGATTTTATGTGTTCACCAAATAATATCCAAATTAGCAAAAATGTTGTCTTCACTGCAATTTATTTCAGGACAGCTAACTTTGACTACCTGTCTCCTCCTGAGTCATAGCTCTATTTTTGACAGATGTACACATGAAGCATTTTGTATTTCTCTTTTCACAGCAATATAATGATTGAATTATAAGAATCTGCATTCTGGAATATACTGCATATACTCTGAGGAGAAACCTTTGCAGTCTCATTCATCACTATAGCTCTCCTGATGAGCATGCTTTCTTCATTTGGTGGGCAGTCACTATATGTGTGCAGAGCACATGCTGAAAGTCAGTGCACCTGGTTGTATTTGAATACGTAAATTGTTTTTTTCTTTTCCAGGCATTTCTAAAGCAGACTAGAATTTGACCCTAGTCAATTTGACCCTAGTCAAATTCTAGAAATTGACCCAATTTCTACTAGAAATAGTAGAGTAATCTTAATATAAGCTACCACTCAAAATTAATTACACTTAAGTTAATCACCTATCTTAACCAGCTTTAATAATATTTTAATAAAAATCAATTAAATCCAAATATAATAAATATGGAGAAGTCACACATGGATACATCATAGTTAAACTGTTGTAAACCAAAAATAAAGAGATAACTTTGAAGGCAACCAATGACAAAACAATCTGGAAGAAAAGAATGTCTTAGATCAGGTACTACACATCAGAAACACTAGAGGCCAGAAGGCGCATCATACTTAAAATGCAAAAAAACAAAACAAACAAAATACCAAAACTAAAAACCAAAACAAGACAAAAAAATCAATCCACAATTATATATCCATACACTCAAGGTGAGTATCTCTCAAAATAAAGGAGTAATAAATACATTTCAGATAAGAGAAAGTCAGTTTTTCAATAGCAGATTTGCATTAAAAAAACATGCCAAAGAAGGTTCTTCATGCTGAAGGAAAAATAATACCAAGGGTTACTAAGATTTCCAAAAATACATAAATATTGGAAATGGCAAATATACAGATAAATATAAAATATATTTTCCTCAAACTTGATTAAAATGCATATTACTTTTTTAAGCAAACATAATAATATTGATTTGTATGCTTACAATGTATGTAGAAGTAATACATTTTATAGTTATAAAGCTTGGTGCATTTAGAAAACTTATAAGATTGCAGGTTTTCCCATGTTTAAGTGGAAGGGTAGAATATTAACTTCAAATTCATCATGAATATAAATATGTGTATTGTAATCTCTACAGTAGCCACTAAAAATTTAATGATAAGAAGCATAACCAAAAACTCCGGTTAATGATTGCAAATGGAATTCTAAGAAAATAGTCCAAAAGAATGCAGGAAAGGGAAAACAAACCAACAAACAAAAATGTATACTGACAGAAAATAAACATCAACACGAGAGAATGAAATCGAATAATAACAATTACACTAAATGTTAATGGCCTATATAGTAAAAAAGCAGAGCTAATCATCATGGATGAATAAACAAGATCCAACAAGAGCTTTCTACTAAAAATACATTTTTTTAAAAAGATCTTATTTATTTATTCATGAGAGACACACAGAGAGAGACAGAGACAGAGACACAGGCAGAGGGAGAAGCAGGCTCCATGCAGGGAGCCAGACGTGGGACTCGATCCTGGGTCTCCAGGATCACGCTCTGGGCTGAAGGTGATGCTAAACCACTGAGCCACCTGGGCTGCCCAAAAATACACTTCAAATATAAGTACACAATTAAGTTTAAACTAATTAGACAGAAAAAAATTATGCCATGTAAACCATAAGCATGAGAAAGTCAAGGTAACTATATTACCTCCAATTATAATAGATATCAAGGAATTACCACAAAAAAGGAGGGCATGCAATAATGATAGAGGAGCCTATCAGTAGAGCTTACAGTCATAAATAGATAAACAATGAATAATAAGTTCCCAAACATATGAAACAAAAATTGATAAAATTAAAAAGAGCAATAGAGAATTCCATAGTCTAAATAGATCTGAAGCATCTTATAAAACCTAAACAAATTTAATCAATATATTTGTGGAGGATATAATTATAAGTACTAATTATTATTATAATTATTAGGCATTATTACATTATTAATAATATTGACCATTTGGTATTTTTAGAATTCTGCAAAAAAAAAGAATACATATTTTTTTCTACTTTATATTCTAAATGCCCAAAGATAGGCCATATTATTTTTTCTTTTTTTTTTAAGATTTTATTTATTTATTCATGATAGAGAGAGAGAGGCAGAGACATAGGCAGAGGGAGAAGCAGGCTCCTAATAGGGAGCCCGATGTAGGACTTGATCCTGGAATCCCAGGATCATGCCCTGAGCCAAAGACAGACACTCAACCACTGAGCCACCTAGATGTCCCAGATGGGTCATGTTATTGATGGACCATTAAACAAGTCTCATTTAATTTAAAAGGTTTGAAATTACATAGAGCATTATATATGACCATATCAGAATTAAACTACAAATTGATAACAAAAATATACCCAGAAAAGCTACAAATATATTGATATTATACAACATATTTCTATATAATCTGTAGGTAAAAGAACGAATCACAAAGGATATATATCACTTGAAAAATATTTAACAAATATATACACATATAAAGATCATTGTAAGGGAAATAAAACTGTATTAAAATGGGTTAAAAATTAGTGTGTATATGGGTTCTGCTGTATTTTCATGTTAACTTTTATAAATATTTGGTCATTTCATTGGAAAAATAGCATGTATATTATGCTTCACATTGTATCCGATGTAAGTATTTTGTTAGTAGTCTCTAAACACTCTAATGGAGCATTTTACTGAGTAAGCACTATTTAGATACTTGAAATATTGCACATTATATCATTCAGTATTTCTTTATGAATATAGCCAATTTCTGGAGAAATCATTGCTAAGAAATGTTTGTACTTTTAAATATAAATGTGTAATTCTAAACATAAAGAGTTACTTTTAACATTTAGATTTTGATAAATGTGTGTTACATATGCACTTTGCCTTCTTTACATGTGTAACATTGATAATAAAAAAAATGCTTGTTGAGGTGAGGCCAACTATGGAAGTCTAAATGACAAGTCAGAAAATAAAAACCAGTACTTGATAAGAAGAAACTCTGGAGAATGCCTTGATGGCTCAGTGGTTGAGCACCTGCCTTTTGCTTAGGACATGATCCCGGGGTCCTGGGATTGATTCCCACATCAGGCTCCCCTCAAGGAGCCTGCTTCTCCCTCTGACTATGTCTCTGCCTCTCTCTGTGTCACTCATAAATAGATAAATAAAATCTTTTAAAAAAAGAAGAAGAAGAAAGAAAGAAAGAAGAAAGAAAGAAAGAAAGAAAGAAAAGAAAGAAAGAAAGAAAGAAAGAAAGAAAGAAAGAAAGAAAGAAAGAAAGAAAGAAAGAAAGAAAAAGGAAGGAAGGAAGGAAGGAAGGAAGGAAGGAAGGAAGGAAGGAAGGAAGAAACCATGAGTATAAAGATCCTAGTTGAGTTAAATCATGGTTATGTGACGTGAAACCAGAAGTAAAAGTTAGGAGGAAATCAGTGTCTGTCATAACAAGGATTATTTTCTTTCAAAAAAATGTGTTCAAATTACATCAAAGGAAAAAGGTTTTAAAATTTGTCTTGGAGATTGTTCTGGGGTTAAAAAACTTTCAAGCAGAGAAGCTTGTATTTATGCAACAAATATGCATCTTGCACAACCTATATTTATTGTATAGTGCCTTTCATCCTGAAGTGCTTCACAAATTGATTTACAAACTGTGTACTGCAATAATTTTCATTTTTGAAATGCACTTCATCCGTTATGCATACGTATATTTCATTTTATGAATTTCAGGATATGGCATAGTAATCCCCAAATATCACTTTAAGTTTGAAACACTGTTTTATGGCTTCATGAAAACCACATGACAAATTGCTTACTCTGGTTTCTGTGACAAATCTGTCTTTTCAGTAAGTGGAGCTCTAATTGAAATGTACACTTCAACTTGCAGGCAGCAAAAGACAAAAAATATCAACTGGAGACTCATGAGTGGGTGATATATTACTTAGCACAAAATTTATTGGGTTACCACTGTGTATAGAAAACCTATTTAGGTGTTATATGGGGGAAATAGAAAGTGCAGCCTCTGGCCTTGATGATCATACAAATTAATTTGCACAGACAAAATATAACCACATTTAGATTTCAGTATTACTTTAAGTAGTATACCAACAGATGTGAGCAAACATATGGATCAAGCTCAATTCACAAGTGCTAAGCTAGTGCAGTATAGTATAATAATCAGAGCAGGACTCACTTAGATTCCTGAAGGGAATACATTTGAACCAGGTTTTTATTAGTAGAAAGGTTACAATACTCCTAACATTTATTGGTAGACTTAATAGTATACTATTAGTATACTTATCAGTTCACTTATTGTAATAATGTTCTAAAATTCATATAATTTCTGCATGTTGTATTTGTTGACTCATGATCATTCATTCATTCATTCATTCATACATGTATTCCACTACTCAGCCATATATTCAACCATAACTTACTGAACATTTCATATATATCAGAAAAACTGACAGAAATCAATGATAAATCTATTATTAAGATATGTTTTCCACTACCTGATATCACAGTTTTAAATAATCAATATATATTTATAACCATAGTAGCTAAGTTTGGGTAATACCTGTTTATATTTATAAATGTAAATATTATAGGCTGAATGGTTTCCCTTCAAAATTCATACATCGAAGCCCTAAGCCCCTTGAAGATAAGGCCTTTAAACAGCTAATAACATAAAAGGAGGTCAAATGGGTAGATGCCAACCCAGTATGATTAATGTTAAAAGAAGCTGAGATTAGCACAAAAACAACGCCAAAACATGTGAGGACATTGAGAGAAAGCAGCCATCTTCAAACCAAAGCTATGGACACCTTGCTCTGGGATTTCCAACCACCAGAACTGTGGAAAAGTAGATTTCTGTTGTTTAAGCCAGCTATTCTGTAGTACTTTGTTTTGGTAACCCTAGCAAACTAATAAAATACATTAGCTCAATCTCCAGATAAAGTCCAATATGATCACTTTTTCCTGATCCCTATGCATTAGATTCTTTTTTCTAGCAGTTGACAAAATATGATAGAATGATTAAAAGTTTTTAATTGCATTTCTGAATACTGTCTTAGTAACAACACCTTTTCAATATCTGGAGAATATTAGTAGGAATTTTATGTAAAATAACCATAAAGGAAACTCTAACATAATACGCTACACTTTGGAGAATATTAGTAGGAATTTTATGTAAAATAACCATAAAGGAAACTCTAACATAATATGCTACACTTTCAAATTGATTTTCACAATGAAATGGGAGATATATTGCTGCAAAAACCGATTTTCCCTCAAGATACAATTAAATCACATTTTAAGACACAGAGAAAGGAAGAAAGAAATCCCAGAATAGGGGCACCCAGGTGGCTCACTTGTTAAGCATCTGCCTTTTGCTCAGGTCATGAACCCAGGTCCCGAGTTCCAGCCCACACTGCGCTCCCTGCTCAGCTGGGAGCCTGCTTCTCCCCATAACTATCTCCCCATCCACTTGTAGTCTCTCACTTTCTCTCTCTCAAATAAATAAATAAAAATAAAAATAAAAAGAAAGAAAACAGAAAGCCCAGGAACAGGTAAGAAATGGGAGAAATCAATGGAGACAGAAGGTGAGAAGAAAAAGTTTATAAAATAAATACCTAAACAGAGCACTAATAAAAGTGTTTTTTTTTATATATTTATGATTACTATTCTAAGATAACTATAGAGAAATACATGATAGGGGCAAGAAAAAAATGAGTTTCTCAAGATATATTTTACTCCTTAAATGCATTCTTCTTTTATTCTTTCCCTACTTAGAAGTATATATGTTTATCTTGAAAACTTATCTTCTTTTGTTTATGGTTTCCTGAATATACAAATCTCTTCCCTTCCACATAAATGCAAATATAGTTTGAAGTATTATGGGAAAATTGCTGTACATGTCATCAAATTTATGACAGAAAATATATTGTTTAATATTATACATGTTCATGAAAAATATCATTTGTAGAATCACACCTATAGATATGTAGATCTTGTACATTATAAAGCTAAATACACAGTATTTCACTCTGGATGATACAGTAATTATATTTCCACATCATGAATTATTGCAGAATTTGGCATGGGATTTTGTATTTTGAATTATTTCTACCACCAAAAGGTGGTACCGAAATAATTTTAGAAATGAGCACTTTTCATTGAGATGAAAAAAAATTGAAGTTGATAGCATTATATGTAGTAATAGATTCAATATAACAATTCTAGGTATTACAAAGAAAGAAAAAAAAGTTTTCATATTACAAAAACACATTTCTCCAAAGAAACTGAGGTAATACACGAGTAACTGATACTTGGTATTTTTTAAAAAACAATTATTATTTTTGAAAACCATTATTTACAAATTATTTTTTTCCTTAAGATTAGAGAGAATATATTATTAAAACAATATTTTCTGTTTCTACTCATGAAAGAGATTTATTAACAGAGACAGTACTATATCCCAGAGGCGTTCTATAATTACATATTCTTAAAATTTTTAGTAATAAGACTGAATATAATGTCAAATTCACACTTGGAAATTATAATGTTGAAATAATGGAAGAATGCAAATACAATTTTCTTAGTTTATTACAATTAGTCAATGATGAGACAAAACATCTAAGCTTAAAAGTGGAGTAATAAGTCAATAATTGTATTAATATTAAAATAGTTCGTTCTAATAAGCAATAACCGGGCCCCATTCACTGTACTTAGCCATTAATAGATTATTCAGGTAATCCCTATTATCATGCTTATATATTTTTTAAAGATTTTATTTATTTATCCATGAGACAGAGAGAGAGACAGAGACAGAGACAGAGACCCAGGCAGAGGGAGAAGCAGGCTTCTCGCAGGGAGCCCGACGTGGGGCTTGATCCCAGGACTCCAGGATCATGCCCTGAGCCGAAGGCAGACCCTCAACGCCTGAGCCACCCTGGCGTCCCTATCATGTTTATATTAAGAAGATGTTTTTACTATTTAGACATCTTGCTGCCTTTGGATCTGCTGCAAGTCACAAAAGTAAAGATCGAAAGTTTAAATGAAAAAAATTGATAGCTGATACAGAGATATGGAAATATAATTCTAGATTCTAGATGTATATTTTTAGATATGTGTTTCTCCATATGTATTGAGTTATTCCTATCTTCTCACTTTTCAGTAAAATCAAAAGATGATTTAACCACATTTAGAGACCATGAAATAGTATTAGAAAGCATGTTTCTTCTTTATTTTCAAAAGTTCATGCCATATATTTGGTTTTTAATAATAGATAGCTAAAAACTAGCGGAATTATACCTATAAAAGCGAACTTAATTTCTAAACTGCATTTAGAACTCTTCATTATTGAGAACATACTGTGAAGAACATATAGCTATATAAGTTTTTAAATATATTTTTGATAAATATCCTCGATATGAAAAGATAATGTACATGAGCAAGGACTCATACATAAGTTATGATACTGTGTTGGAAAACTTAGGTAAAGAAGATTCCATTAGGAAAAATGGTGGCTTTTTAATTTATGAAATATTTGTGTCTTAACAAAATGTCTCAACTGAGCATTTTAATAATAAATATATAGATGATGAAAGTGATACTTCTAGGCTCCTGAGAGGCTTTATCCATATAGTATTACATGCAAATGTATAAAAGTTTTCAATGCTTCAAAAATCACATTATTTTATTTTCTATTTTCAATGTATTCAGTGAAAATTATGCTTTTGAAGAAAGTGGGTGTTGGCATTGTCAAAAAAAAAAGTGTTTCCTTTTATATATTCAGTGCATATTTGGATATCAACCAGAGATCAAATTTTAAAGGTATTAACATATTTTTAAAGTAACATCAGCTGTATATATGAAAATATATATTTCATTTATGTTTTTATTCATGTATTTACTGTCACCTAATCCATAAAAGTGGGTATACTTTGTAAAATATATGTGATACCAGGGCAGGATATCTTAGACCCAACCAGCATGTTCACTTTCGAACCTGAACTCT
This sequence comes from Canis lupus dingo, assembly GCF_003254725.2. NCBI lineage: Eukaryota > Metazoa > Chordata > Mammalia > Carnivora > Canidae > Canis > Canis lupus. The sequence goes on from NC_064243.1 coordinate 10,641,814, forward strand.
GGGGTGTTACTGCTCTGCCAGGAGCTGATAGTCTTTTATTACAGGGAGGCTAATATTGTTTTCTAAATGACAATAAAAATACATGATTTTATGTCCGATTATTAAGCCCAAATGGGCTACGTGAGAAGTGGACTAAAATGCACATTCTCCAAAGTCAGAAAAGGAGAAATATTACACAAGGAAGGGTCAAATATGTGTTAGAAGAAACCCAGTCTGATGATTTGAACTGAGCTTCAAATAATTTCTATTTTCAACAGTTATGTTAGTTTCTTAGCTTTCACAGATCACAGCAGTTAAAGGTGTTGACAGGTATGGAATACATGGTGCTGTTTTCTAAGTGGAATTCTAATTTCTTTCATAGGTGTGCACAGTTTTCAAGGAATAATAATGCTAAAGATAATTTATTTGCAAGGATATCTTTTTTCAAGCAATTTAAATTTAAGAATATAAAAAATGTAATATTCAGTGCTTCTGAACAAAACTATCATACCATCTGGTTAGAGTCACAGTCAATTCTGAATTGATTATTGCTCATGTTGTATCAGCTAAAGGATTTGTGTCTGCAATATCCATTTTTGAACTTGCTTAATAACAATGCAATTTATGTATTTCCCTAGTTCATATATAGTTTTTTTCATGCCTAACACTGCATTTGTTCATAATAGCAGTGATATTGGGTGTGGCAGGTAACAGCTATTTTATAGAAGAGACCCCAAGGTATGTGGGGGGTAAAAACAGGAATCTTGATGCTTCATGTTCGAGCTCATTGAAATTTCTTAGCGTCAATGGTAGCAGGCTAGTGAGATGCAACAGACTCCCTGATAAAGTCTTGTAAAATGCAATACTCACAATCAATCTGAGACAAATTCATACTGAATTAGATTTAATCAAAATGAAAGATGTTCATTTTGTTTCAGTTCTTCAGTTGTCAATGTACATATTTGACAAAGAACTGGCATATTTTATAGTGCTTTTTATGTTATATATATACATATATATAAATAATTTGTATTTATATGTCATTATATGCTATTCCTTATTTTGTGAATAAAAGTTTTTGATGAATTAAACATCAAATTCATCCATTAATTATGCTTCCATTCTCAATAAATAACGCATGTATTGCTTTTGATAAATTCCACTGTTCATCAGTTATTCATAAAGATTTCATCTTTCTGGACAGAATACAATTTAGAGGTAGCAAACTAATAATGAATACTAAATGATATATTTGAATATTGTGTTCAAAGATATGTTATTGTAAACACTTTGTACACCCATGAAAGTGTGTATATAAAATATTTATGATATATGCATATACACAAATATATACCTTCTATTCATTTTCTGTATTTTATGTATATATTCTAATATATCACAATAGATAGGAAATAATTCATTTTCTAAATGCTAGCTTGTACCAAGATAAAATTAATTTCTTTTTAAGAGAAATACTTTCGACAAGAGAGACAAGTTATATTCATTCTCATAACAAGAGAAAACTTATCTCAGATGTAACTCAGTAAGATCAGAGGCTTTTATAGATTGTAAAAGTTACTACTTTCCTCAATTTCCTGACAGGCTTATATTATAAATGACAATTAAAGGACCACTGAATGAATGTGAAGGATAATAGAAAATGTTAGGTGACTAGAAGAGGAAATTAAAGAGAAATGGAATTGCAGAGAAATCAAAATGTAAGGAAAAGAGAGTGGATTATTGGAGAGAAGGCAAGTATCTAGACTTGAGCCAAGAAAGGGGAGATAGAATATAAATTTAGACAAAACTTGCTTCTGGGCATTGATTTTGTATCCTGCCACGCTACCGAATTGCTGTATGAGTTCTAGCAATCTTGGAGTGGAGACTTTTGGGTTTTCTATGTAGAGTATCATGTCATCGGCGAAGAGGGAGAGTTTGACTTCTTCTTTGCCAATTTGAATGCCTTTAATGTCTTTTTGTTGTCTGATTGCTGAGGCTAGGACTTCCAGTACTATGTTGAATAGCAGTGGTGAGAGTGGACATCCCTGTCTTGTTCCTGATCTTAGGGGAAAGGCTCCCAGTGCTTCCCCATTGAGAATGATATTTGCTGTGGGCTTTTCATAGATGGCTTTTAAGATGTCGAGGAATGTTCCCTCTATCCCTACACTCTGAAGAGTTTTGATCAGGAATGGATGCTGTATTTTGTCAAATGCTTTCTCTGCATCCAATGAGAGGATCATATGGTTCTTGGTTTTTCTCTTGCTGATATGATGAATCACATTGATTGTTTTACGGGTGTTGAACCAGCCTTGTGTCCCAGGGATAAATCCTACTTGGTCATGGTGAATAATTTTGCTAGAACTCATACAGCAATTCGGTAGCGTGGCAGGATACAAAATCAATGCCCAGAAGTCAGTGGCATTTCTATACACTAACAATGAGACTGAAGAAAGAGAAATTAAGGAGTCAATCCCATTTACAATTGCACCCAAAAGCATAAGATACCTAGGAATAAACCTCACCAAAGATGTAAAGGATCTATACCCTCAAAACTATAGAACACTTCTGAAAGAAATTGAGGAAGACACAAAGAGATGGAAAAATATTCCATGCTCATGGATTGGCAGAATTAATATTGTGAAAATGTCAATGTTACCCAGGGCAATATACACGTTTAATGCAATCCCTATCAAAATACCATGGACTTTCTTCAGAGAGTTAGAACAAATTATTTTAAGATTTGTGTGGAATCAGAAAAGACTCCGAATAGCCAGGGGAATTTTAAAAAAGAAAACCATATCTGGGGGCATCACAATGCCAGATTTCAGGTTGTACTACAAAGCTGTGGTCATCAAGACAGTGTGGTACTGGCACAAAAACAGACACATAGATCAGTGGAACAGAATAGAGAATCCAGAAGTGGACCCTGAACTTTATGGGCAACTAATATTCGATAAAGGAGGAAAGACTATCCATTGGAAGAAAGACAGTCTCTTCAATAAATGGTGCTGGGAAAATTGGACATCCACATGCAGAAGAATGAAACTAGACCACTCTCTTTCACCATACACAAAGATAAACTCAAAATGGATGAAAGATCTAAATGTGAGACAAGATTCCATCAAAATCCTAGAGAAGAACACAGGCAACACCCTTTTTGAACTCGGCCATAGTAACTTCTTGCAAGATACATCCACGAAGGCAAAAGAAACAAAAGCAAAAATGAACTATTGGGACTTCATCAAGATAAGAAGCTTTTGCACAGCAAAGGATACAGTCAACAAAACTCAAAGACAACCTACAGAATGGGAGAAGATATTTGCAAATGACATATCAGACAAAGGGCTAGTTTCCAAGATCTATAAAGAACTTATTAAACTCAACACCAAAGAAACAAACAATCCAATCATGAAATGGGCAAAAGACATGAACAGAAGCCTCACAGAGGAAGACATAGACATGGCCAACATGCATATGAGAAAATGCTCTGCATCACTTGCCATCAGGGAAATACAAATCAAAACCACAATGAGATACCACCTCACACCAGTGAGAATGGGGCAAATTAACAAGGCAGGAAACAACAAATGTTGGAGAGGATGCGGAGAAAAGGGAACCCTCTTACACTGTTGGTGGGAATGTGAACTGGTGCAGCCACTCTGGAAAACTGTGTGGAGGTTCCTCAAACAGTTAAAAATATACCTGCCCTACGACCCAGCAATTGCACTGTTGGGGATTTACCCCAAAGATACAAATGCAATGAAACGCCGGGACACCTGCACCCCGATGTTTCTAGCAGCAATGGCCACGATAGCCAAACTGTGGAAGGAGCCTCGGTGTCCAACGAAAGATGAATGGATAAAGAAGATGTGGTTTATGTATACAATGGAATATTACTCAGCTATTAGAAATGACAAATACCCACCATTTGCTTCAACGTGGATGGAACTGGAGGGTATTATGCTGAGTGAAGTAAGTCAGTCAGAGAAGGACAAACATTATATGTTCTCATTCATTTGGGGAATATAAATAATAGTGAAAGGGAAAATAAGGGAAGGGAGGAGAAATGTGTGGGAAATATCAGAAAGGGAGACAGAACGTAAAGACTGCTAACTCTGGGAAACGAACTAGGGGTGGTAGAAGGGGAGGAGGGCGGGGGGTGGGAGTGAATGGGTGACGGGCACTGGGTGTTATTCTGTATGTTAGTAAATTGAACACTAATTAAAAAAAAAAAATAGAAAAAAAAAAAAAACTTGCTTAGAGTGTCCTCTCAACATTGAAGACAAAACTCATTGTTAATAGTTTTCCCTGTTAAAAACTAAATGAGTAGTGTTTTATGTTATTTCCTTCATGCCACTTAAATCTTCAAATAAATTATATATAATCATTAAAATTCAGCTAAGGTAAGAAATGCTTACGTTACAAATATTAATAGATTTAATTCTCAGTATTTGTTTACTTTGTTCATCTGATACTAATCCTTAGGTGCGTCACGTTGCTTGACATTGGCTGACCAATACAATAACATAGAAAATGAGGCACAACTGAGGCCCTGGGCATTCATACTTCTAGCTTTTTAAAGTGCTTTGGCTTCATAGCTAGAAATGGAGGAATGAGCTTCATCACTGTGTACAGATGGAAGTAAAGACATAATGATCCACATAATCTACTCACTTCTTTGAAGTAAGTGAAGAGATAATATACATTACAATTTTCCAAAGTATTTTTCTAGAAGTTACCCTTGAAAACTAAATCAAAGGAATTCCTAAAATCCTTCCATGAGGACCTTTCACAAAGTCATAATAACACAAGACTACAAAGAGGATTTTCAATCATGACATAGAGGAAACATTGCCTTAATTCATCCTGCAGACAAAATGGATGAGAGCTGAGTTTTCTTTCAAATAATTTTCAAGAACCTGAGACTTGAGTGCTTCATCAATTTGAAAAAGTGAAGAGACACTTTTAGAACCAATTTGCAACATCAATAACTGGAGTTTGCTATAAATACTTGAAGTATATCACACAGAAGAGTGATATAAGTGTTTCCCCCCTAAAGTTTCTAGATCATTGTATGCAAAGCTTCAAATACATCATTCATCTATAACAGGCAGGTCCTCCTGAAGGATGTAATATTTTAAAGTATGAGGCAGTGATTTCCAAGTTATTCCAAACCAGGTGAAACTTCCATCTTAAACTCACAAATCTGTTCACCTCAATTACCTTTGACAATCAAAGATAATCCACATAGCACACGGGAAAACAAACATTCAAATTTTAAGTCAAAAGCCATACCTATATCATATTATTTTCCCTTAAAGACAGTTAGGTGGGGCACCTGGGTAGCTCAGTGTTTGAGTGTCTGCCTTTGGCACAGGGCATGATCCCAGGGTCCTGGGATGGAGTCCCACATTGGGCTCCCTGCAGGGAGCCTGCTTCTCCCTCTGCCTGTGTCTCTGCCCCTCTTACTGTGTGTCTCTGATGAATAAATAAATAAAATCTTTTTTAAAAAAGCTAAAGTACAGCATTTCGCACTAATTATACAGTCAGTAGTGATGACACAATTCATCTTAGAAATAGATGAATTTTTTTCACATTGATTTTTAAAAATATCTATTTATTTATTTTTAGAGAGAAAGAGAGAAAGCATGAGTGGGAGGGGCAGAAGGAGAAGGAGAATCTCAAGCAGACTCCACACTATGTGCAGAGCCCATGTGGGGCTTGATCCCACAACCCTGAGATCAGACCTGAGCTGAAACCGAGAGTCGGACACTTAACCAACTACACCACACCAGCCTTCCTCCACATTAATTTTTGTCATTAATCTTGGTTATCAGACTAAGTTTGAAGATATTAAAGAATCCATGTATTTTTATTTGAGTATTTCACAACATAGAAACTGACATCCTTTGTTTGCATTATAACTCCTCAAAGTCTGTATTCTGTTACCAGAAAGTGACTCAAGATGAACTATGTACTAAATACTTTCTTAAGTATCTCAGTCATTTCCACAGTGCAGATAAAGAATCTAGAGATCAGAAAGGAACATGGAATAAATACAAAGTCACATTAAAACTCCAGCTTTCTGTAGATATTTATATCCTACTAACTAGATCACGTTACATAGTTTTCTTCTCTGAGAAGAGCTGAGAAGAACAACTGCAAGTAATTGTAACAGATGAACAATTACAATAAGATGTATGCTTTAATTTTTATTAACATTCTAAATCTCATTCATATGGCTATTACATTCAATTAAACACATTGATAATGTTAATAACATAACTTTCTAAAGTTAAAAGTCTTTCATATGTCTATATCTACATTCACATAGTACCTGAAATACATTTTTATCAATTTAGCTCTTTATATGCCTTTATTATTTGTTCTTGATGCAGATTTTTTCAATCTAATATTTACTGAACTTATATTTACTTTGTAATACTGAAAACTTTAATGTTTTACTCAGTACCCCAAATTTTCATATGCTTGTAACATATGAAAACCATCTGCCATGTAGGCCACTAGTGATCAAACCTATTTAGCAGCAGGATTATTTTTTAATCAAGTATTTCTTCCTGTATATGTGATATTTTCTCAAATAAGTACTCCTTAATTGTAAGGTGATAACATGTGCCTACTGTAAATTCCATACTTGAAAACTGTAAGAGCATTGAATCCAATGTGTTATTTGAAATAAGGAATGGTGAATGACATGATTTGTATAAAAATCAGTTTTTTGGGCAGCCCCAGTGGCTCAGTGGTTTAGCGCCGCCTTCAGCCCATGGCCTGATCCTGGAGATCTGGGATCGAGTCCCACGTTGGGCTCCCTGCACAGAGCCTGTTTCTCCCTCTGCCTGTGTCTCTGCCTCTCTCTCTCTCTCTCTCTTCTCTCTCTCTCTCCCTCTCTCTCTCTCTGTGTGTCTCTCATGAATAAATAAGTATAATCTTTAAGAAAAAATCATTTTTTTGTCTTTCAGCTAGGAAGAACCATAACATAAAAATTATTCATATAAGTATTTGAGAAATTAGGGTGTGATAAAGGCTTGTCTAGAATCTCACATTAAATTGCGTTAAAAATGATGCAAAAGTTTGGAAGAAATGGGAAGATCCACTTCTTTTTGTATTTGTTTAAAAGATGTATACTATCAAACCCCAATAACTCACTCTTTTACTGTTAATGTTCATTTTAAGGTAATGGCAAAATACATTATTCTGGCAATTTGAGTTTTAACTCTTCTATCAGAATATTTCTTAAATTTTTAGAGAATGTTCAAAAATGTCTATTAAAATACATCAATATCTCAGTGGCTGAATTTGCCATTCAAAGTTAAAAATATATCTATTCTTTATGTTATCATAGACCATTGTGCAAACAATACAGTGAAGTTCTAATGACCTACTTAAACTCAGCTTATTGAACATCATCAAAGCATCCAAAAATAAGATAAAAATGGAAAATCTAACTATTTAGAATTCAATCTTGGAGTGATAAAACTTTGAGCCTAACATAAGTCCCTCAAAATATGTTTGAGTCTTAAATTTTATAATACCGGAACTTTGTGTTACTGAAGTCATAAACATTATTTTCTTTCAATATACTTTTAACTAATTTTAAAATATTCTTTATTTTGTGAAATAAAGGAAAAAATCTGTAAACTTGTCAGTTTGTATAAGTTCGACTACAGTAACAAATGAGATGCAAATCCCATCGGTTTACCTTTACCAGCCATTCCTCAACACCTCTCATGCCCATCCATCAGACTCTGGAAACAGCTAATCTATTGTGTGTGTAATTTTTTACTTATTTGAACATTTCATATAAATGAAATATGTGACTATTCGTGATTGACTCTTTTCACTTAGCATAATACTTTTATGATTCACCCATGCTATGGCATGTTTAAGGATTCCATTAGTTATCATGATTGAATAAAGTTTTACTGTATATGAATATATCATAGTTTGTTTATCCATTGATCAGCTAAGAAACAAGTTTTCCATTCGTCTGCCTATAAGCTATAGAGTGGAATTACTTGATCATACAGTAGTTGTGTTTAACCATTTAAGCAATGGTCAAATTGTATTTTAATTTCTCCACACCTCACCAAGACTTAGAGGTGAGATTTTGGAGAAACTGCAATACTTTTATGCTGTTAGTGGAAATGTAAAATGGTATCGCTTCTATGTAAAACAGTATGAAGGTTCCTTAAAAAATTAAAAATAGAACTACCAATGATCCAGCAACCCCACTTTTTGGGTATACACACAAAAGATTTGAAATCAGGAAAGAGATCTACACGCCCGTGTTTATTGCAATATTGTTCATAATAGCCAAGATATAAAAACAACATAAATGTCCAAAGACAGACAAATGGATTACAAAAATATGACACATACACACAGTGGAATGTTATTCATCCTTCAAAAACAAGAAAATCCTACCATTTATGACATCATGAATTTGAGGCCGCTATCTTCAAGAATGGGCAGACCTGTAAGCATGCCCTTTTGGCTTACACACTAGATGTGAAATAACTAATTGATGGTTTTAACAAAACATATTCCTTTGAACCAGATACAGCTAGAAGAGATATAGGAAATGAAGGAAGTCAGCACCAAATTAACAAAATAGGCTACAACCCCAAAACAGAAGCATTTATGCCAGTTTCTGGCTGGAATTGGGACAACATGCTACAGGAATGTGCTAAAGGGATGTACCTTGGCTGAAAGGGTGGAAAATCACCTGTTCAGATAGCAATAGATAGATAGCAATAGATAGCAATGCCAGTGGAACCACACTGCTTGAAGCTCTGGATTGCATCCTGCCACCAACTTATCCAAATGGCAAGTCCTTGCACCTGCCCCTCTAGGACATCTACAAAACTGGTGGTAATGCTAATATCCTTGCGGACCAAGTGGAGACTGGCATTCTCAAACCTAGCATGGTGGTCACCTTTACTCCAACCAATATTACAACTGATGCAGTTATTGAAATATACCCTAAACCTCCGTGAAGCTCTTCTTGGGGACAGTGGGCTTCAATCAAGAACATGTCTGTCAAAGGTGTTTGTTGTGGCGTCTTGGCTAGTACCAGCAAAAATGATCCATCAATCAAGCAGCTGGCTTCCCAACTCAGGTAATTGCTCTGAACCATCCAGGCCAAGTCAGTGCTGGCTATACACCTGTGCTGGATTGTCACAGGGCTCACACTGCTTGCAAGTTTGGTGATCTGAAGGGGAAAAAATGATCATTTTTCTGGGAAGTAGACAGAAGATAGCTTCAAATTCATGAAGTCTGGTGATGCTGTATCATTGATATGGTTCCTGGAAAGCTCCTGTGAGCTGAGATTTTCTGATTGGTTGTTTTGTTCTTTGGGACAAGAGACAAACTGGCTGTAGGTGTCATCAAAGCAGTTGGCAAAAAGGTTACTGGAGCTAGCAAGATCACCTAGAGTCTGTCCTGAAAGTCCAGAAGGCCAAGTGATTGTTACCGTTAATACCAGCTATCCTAGTCATAATTAAATGTGGAAGAATTATCTTACACCTGTGTGTCTCAATTGGTCACAAATGTTTCATTATAAAATACTTGTTAACAATAATAGTGCCTCATAAAACCTTCAAAAGGAAAAGATGTTTTGAGGAACATTTGATTCTTTTCTGTGTGTGGTAGTTTTAAGTTATTAGTTTTTAAAATCAGTATTTTTTTTCAGGGACACAACTTGACCAAAATTATGACACAAAATTTTGAGACCCATCAAAATAAAGTTTAATAGAAAATAAATAACTGAATAAAGGAAATGTCTCTCATATATTTCTTTAAAACATGTTACCAGATGAGTAGCTGAATATGCCATATTTGTGGGCAAAAATCATACTTCTTTGGTCTTACATTCTTATTCTAATACCTACCAAAACATGCTACCCTGTGGAAACTTGATAACACATTGTATTAATAACAGACACATAAGCAATTTTACTCTAATGTAGCACAACAATCACATTAACTAAATTGGCATAGAATAAAGTAATTGAGAGAGAAAAAGTACTAGTGTAGAAATAACCCAGGGCCAAATATTGTAAGGGCTTTAGATTTTATTCTGAATAAGAAAGGAAACCATTGATAAGATTTGAATAAATAATAGTTGAATTAATAAACATGTCCTGATTTGATTTCCTTAAAAGAGATTTTATGGCCAAATTTTAAAATACAAGGGAGACTCCTTAAGAAGTAATTGCTAGAATCTGTCCAAAGATAACGATGATTTGGATGAGGATTGGGATGCAGAAAATGGAGCTAACATAAGAAATACAGGAGAGGTTTTTCAGGTAAAATCAACCCTTTGCAAAGGGTTTGGATCTGGAGAGAGAAGAGTCCAGGGTGTCTCCAGAGTTTTGTCTTGGGCAAATGGACCAAATGGAGTTGACGGCTCCTGAGATAGAGAAGTCTATAGGAAAAACATACTGAAATGTGTAGAAGAGTTATATTTTAAAAGTTTGAATTTCAGATGCTTCTAATATATCCATGTATATTGGACACGCAGGTTAGAGTTTAGGGAAAAAGTCTAGGGTAGTGTTATTTGGTAGATGTAGTATCACACATGGCTGGATTGTCAAAACAGATGCACACAGATAATAAATATAACTCAACATTAAATTTTCCTAATTATTAGTGAAAGATATAACCAAAAAGTAGGCCAACTGCATCCTTATAATATTAGTCTCTCAGATCACCACAAACCCAGCTGATGCAGCTTCCACGACAAAATAAGATAAAAGCAGAGCAAAACAAAAGAACAAGACAAAGCAGAGCAAAGCAAATCCAGACATGTTTCCACCCCGTGATGAGTATTCAATTTGGAAAAAGGAATAGATAATTTGTGCATGGGGCAATTAAGTTCAAAAGAAGTAGCCTTAGTATGAAGGCCTGGTTTCTATAGTCCATTAGTCATTCACACAGGTAGACAGGCCATGCAGCTAACTTTCATTCTCCAGCCAGCTTTGACCCATAAATCTCTAAATTCCAGGTTTATTTTCAATAAGTGATATAGACAAATGGTATACTCTGCTTTCAAAAACTCTTAGGGAAGAACTGCCTCAGATAATCCTGCTGCTATAAATCGCATTGCAATATTTACAAGTAGATTTTGCTGAGATCATCATTGCCTCTTGAGTGCCCAGGAGAGAAGAAATCTGTTCTTAACTCTTTCCCAGAGTCATCAGGATGAATATAATATATGAAGCAATGGAATTGGATGTATAGTGTTTCCTACTAGAGTGAAAGTATATACAACAGTACTTCCTTTCAACTACTCTTATCCAAGTGCAGAGAGGAGAAAGCATTGGATGCAATAGGGCTTGGCACTTTTCAAGGTGAATACAATAAAAGTATATATTATTATTGGTAAAAGGATGAGAAAACAGTATCAGGCAATAAACAACCTGCTATTAATTTTCTTTGTTTACTTGCTTGTCACATTTCCTGGATGTCTGAGATTCTAATCATATGGATCTTTAGTAAGACATGACAGGTAATACTAATGATAATTAGATCCTAATTATGTGGATCCTAAAAAGAATGCCAGGGAAGTTCCAACAGTAGAGAATAATACAGTACATTTACACTGTCATTCATGTTGGATGGAAATCTCTTATTTCATGATAGACCTCTAAAGACTCCAATTCTCCAGTTCAGCACTATTAACCACAAACTTTAATTTATATTCCTTCCAGATTCTAGATGCAGCTTGATTATCAGTCTTGGTTTATAGTAATGCTATAAATTATCTTTTTATATAAAAATATATATCTAATATATTACATATATCATATAATTATTATATATTCTATAATAGTTATATATCATAATTAAATATTATAGAATACTACTTAATATTACATATATTTAGCCTCCTAATATTTGTGTGCATGTTTTAGCTAGAACATGATAGAATCCACTTCTTAAGACATGTCTGCTTCTACTTTCAAATAGAAGTCCTCCTTTTAAGATTTCACAAGAAAAAATTCTGCTTCAGTGAAAATTCACTCAACTAGATAGAAATAGCTTGGTTAACTGTACTTTCTCTGACAGGCTTTATTTTATGCTTCCTTGTAAGTGTGGCTGAATTTGAAGGCAAAATTATGATCATGTATACCAAGTCCATTTATCTACATCATATATGCAAAGAATATTGGAGTCCATGAAGATACACTTAAATTAGTTAAGAAAGAAAGCTCTGTTATCTAGGGTTAGAACAATAGGTCCTTTATTCAAATACTTGATCAGGCATGATCACATGCCACAAACGAGAAATGATATTATTTTATAGTCAATATCTATCAAGTGTCAGACCACAGCCTCATTTGGCATTTGTCTACCTTGTGAATTGCCAAGGTGGAATCAGAACGCTGCTTCCCAGGATGTCTTGCCACAAGCCAGGGCAAAGAGCAGCACATACTTCCAAAGAAGATTTGAAAGCTGTGGTGCAGACTCAGTGCGCTCTGAGCTCCCTTAGCTATATTCATTGTGGAGATTATTACTTTTTCTTTGGCAGAGATGCTGGCTGTCTGGTACTGGCCTCTGGCTTTTTGAGTATCTAGTGCTGTGCAGTGGTTCAAATAATTTTTGTTAAAAAAGAAAAAAAAAGTATGCTAAGTTTGGACATAAGTAAGTCCTGGCTGTGTGTCATAAACTTTGATTCCCTGGCCCCTCCAAAACTGTTAGCCAACAAATAACCTATAGAGGGCCCTTTCTGTTTAAGCTAGATGAAGCAGTTGCTGTGACTGAATCTTGGCAAATACAAAATAGTCACATCCATTCAATGCTGAGCAATTGGCAAAAATACTTAACCATATGTGGCAAAGGTAATTCTCTTTGTTTTTGCCTGGTATGACTTCATGTGCTGTGTCCAGGAATTAGTGCTGCTGCTCTGCTCTTGCACACCCTGAACTGTTTTTGTCCTCTGTATGTATCAGGGTGACCCTTTGCTATCATTTTCCCCTGAATTTGTCTTCCTTGAAAAATCTATTAGCAATAAATACAGTTATTACTATTCATAACCAATCTTTCCTGATGTTCTGGGTATTTTTTGTTAATTTACCTCACTCTTTTTTTTTCCTCTTTTTATTTTTTTCCTCTTGATTGGGTCACATTTATCAGATTTTACAGTGTGGTGTTATCAAAGGTATTCCATAGAATGATAACATTTTTTTTAACATGATTGTACAATTTGAAGGCAGGCTCATTTCTACTGTATTTTTTGTGATACATTTCTTTGAAAGATGTTGCTTATATTGTAAAAAAAAATCCACAAACTTTATTAAGCAAACCATATAAGAAGTTAAAACCTAAGCTTAGAAACAAATGTGTTCATTACCTACTAAAAAACAAAGATTTAAAAAACAATTCGTCAGGTGTGACAGAAAAATCATCAGGAATCAGGCATAAATTATGGCTCTCTGGATCTCAGCTCTACATCATATCTGGGAGTATTTAGCTTGATCCTCATCACTTTTTGAACAAACAATGTTTTGAATATATTTGCTAAATTCATATGACTGATTTTTCAGCCCCAATGAGCAACCAGGCCCCTGATGCTAGGAAAAGAGTTTAATAATCAATAGCAAAGTCAGAATCCTTTTCCAGATAAAGAATTACCAATCAACCGTGTCACATTTTTCTTACTAATATGCGTGTTTGCTTATGTTAATTATTACTATGTATATTTCGAGTAAATGGAAAAAAACAACTTTTTAAAGGTTTACTTCTCTGCGCAAAGAATACGTTCTCAAGTCTAGCAAATTACAGACTTAAAAAAAAAAGATTGTATTTACTTATTCATGAGAGACATGAGCATAGGCAGAGAGAGAAGAAGGCTCCCTGTGGGGAACCGGATGCAGGACTCAATCCAAGGACCCCGGGATCATAACCTGAGCCAAAGGCAGATACCCAATCACTGAGCCATCTAAGCATCCCAAGTTATAGATGTTTATTGTTTTGAAATATAACTTTGGGAAAAAAAAGAAATATAACTTTGGAGACATATCCCTCCTTTTAACAGTTACATGAAAGTCTTAATGAATTACTCTGTAACTCTGAATCCCACATAATTAAATTATTTGGTTAGTTTCCAGTAAGGTTATCCTTCTAGACAGAACAAAGAGATTCCTTTAGGGCCAGTATGTTGATCTATGCATGAAGTCCAGAAATAAAGACAGACATGTGTGGCCAACTAATTTTTGACCAAAGTGCCAAGAAAAATCAATGGGAGAAGGATGATATTTTCAACAAAGTGTTCTGAAATAACTGGATAGTGTTATGGGAATAAAATCCTGAGGCAGCACACATACTTTGCAACATAAACTATAGGCCTAAGTGTACAACTGAAATTCATCCAATAGTAGAAAATACAGGGCAAATCCCTTGTGACTTTTGCTTGGCTGAAATCATGCAGGGCATAAAAATATGATTTATAAATTATAATTTATAAATCTGATTGATAAATTGAACTTCATAAAAATTTAAAACTTACATTCTTTGAAAAAGAATATTCATACAGTGAAAATGTTAGTTACATCCTGAAGCAAAGTTTGCAGGACACACAAAGCTGTCATGAATTCTTATCATTCAGGAATAAGACAACCCTCCATAAAATTGGGTAACTTCACTAAGGAAGGTATAGGAAAGAAAACCACCAGAAAAAGATATTCAATAGAATTAGTCATTAGGGGGAAATCAATTTAAAACCTCATAGCTAATATGTTCAAAAATCTAAAAACACAACAAGAGAAACAGATAATTAAAAATGCTGGAAAAGCATTTGTAGAAACCAAAACTCATGCTTTTAATCAGAATGCAAAATGTACCTATGACTTCAATTAAGAATGACAAAGGTAAACATATACTTATCATAAAAGCAGCTATTCCATTCCTAAATATTTATGCAGGAATACATAAAACATGTCTGTCACAAAATCCTTTATGGGGACATGTTTATAGTCACCCACTCACTAAAGGCAACACTCGGAAACAACCAAATGCCCATCAACTGATGAACTGATAACTCAACTGTGGTATATCCATACTACACAGGTGGATGTGTGCATCTGTGTGTGCCTTCCCTTCATGTATTGACTATAATCACTCTATAAGTTCATGTTCTCAATAAAGGGATATTTGGATTTTTTAATTTAAAAATTATTTGCATATCAATTATAATCAGATAACTAAATCCTCTTTGAGACAATAGAGAAATAATAGCTAATATAAGTTTTAATGTACATTTTACATTATTCTAAGTGCTTAATATCAACATGTGATATACATATTTCTCCTAATGACAAATTAGTCTTAAATTTGACTCCTACCTGCTCAGAACGATGTTCTTCTAAAAGAAATACAAAATACTTTGGCTATCACCAGTATATATATATAAAACAAAGACAATATGTCAAGAGCATGGAGTCCACCTGTTTACCACTCACAGAACAACTGAGCAGAAGCAATGTGCACATGGGGTGGGGGGTACCACCACAGCAGGTTAAATATTTGGTAGCAAACATTTACAGAGTAAATAAGAGGCAAATCCTACGTATATATAGTGTTAATATTTGACATTTAACATGAATGTTAACAGATGGGCTAAATGCCCTCTGAAAAAAAATGTGGAGCTGAGGAGACCCAGAGAGCCAAAATTTACACCTGATTCATGACCATTTTCCTTTCATAGCTGGAGAGTTTTTAAAAATCTTTATTTTCTAGTAGGTAATGTGCACATTTGTTTCTAAGCTTGGATTTCAGCTTATTATATAGTTTGCTTAATAAAATTCCAGATTTTTTTTTTTACAATATAAGTGCCATCTCTCAAAGAGAAATGGATCACAGAATGAAAAAAGAAATGCAGAGGAGTATGTCTTCCAATAATATATTGTCTTATTCTGCTAAAAATTTATGTGATCATCCTGTGAAATACTTTTGACACCACCCCACTATAAGATCTGATAGAGGTGACCGAGATGAAAAGAGTGTGGGAAACAAGCAAAAAAATACCCAAATTGTAAAGAAAGATTGGTTACAAATAGCAATAGCTGTATTTACTGCTAGTAGGTTTTTCAAGAAAGACATCTCAGTACCAGAGTTTAGTCTGAGTTCAATATTGCTTTTAGTATTGTTTGTTCCTGAAACTGCTAATAATCAATGCTTCATATGTGTAGTGGATGCAGTGATAATATACTCCACTGATTCCTTTTCTACTTGAGGACCGCGTAACAGTGCATTAACACTAGAAGGAATAACTATGCTCTTCTGGAAGGTATACCACCGAATTTAATGCCTATTTTCCAAGCCTTAATGTTCCAATTAAACAAACAATTTTCGTTGTAAGGATCAGGGTAAAGTCTCCTTATTTATACCTGTAATACAAGTCTATGAGGTTTTCATTGTCTACTTTGGGTATTTTCAAGTGTACCTACTAACAGCCTACCATAAAGCAATGGTTGAGATGATGAGAAGCTGACCAACTCACATCAGAAAAGAAGTGGTGAAAAGAGAAGACAATAATTCAGTTGCTGAAGGTCACAGATCCTTTAGTTTATACTCTCAGAAAAGACCACTTTGTATCTTAAATCATTATCCACTCTAAAGAACTATATTTTAATGAAAGCAAAGAGAAAGTAGATAAATATTTTCTGAATTATAAACAAATCACCATGTAATGTGAAATTTTGAAAGTGTATAATATTTTTCCCAATCGACCTTCCAAATCTGATATCTGATAATATGCAAACATCTGTAAAAATGTTTTCCATTTCCTCTGGTGATGGTGCAATTACACAATAGAAAGTCAAATCTGAAGTGAATTGCATTGCTTTAAGGAATACAATTTTCTATTGCACGTAATGACATTGTTCCTTTGTGTAGAAGGGAAGAGTAATTATCTTAGACTAATTTTAATGCATGTTGGTTCAATTAACCAGACAATATATGAATTATAGTGTTAATATCCATGGGAAAAGTAAAAGTAAAAAACAATGAACAGTTGCGTTCTTGCAAAACCTACGGAAATACCTCTTTGTGACAATGCAGGTGGTATAATACTGCATACAATCAAATTTTTACTATACAACATTTTGGAACAAAATTGAATTCTGTCACATATGGTAGTTCATTGTATTATGATCTGCGACTCTCTATGGTGTAAACCACATTTCCAGATGGCAGAAGTAAATATGGACTCCCCATGATAAAAAAACACTAGGCAATTTTAGTTTTGGCATAGTATATAATTGCTAAACAAAAAACAAAGACGAGAACAAAGAGAAATTTTTGGAAAGTTTATTGATTGCTTTTATTATTTCCTGACTCAATAAGTAACACATGCTCATGTGGAATATTTTGGAAAACGGAAATATTTGGAAATTCTTTGAAATAGACATAAAAGTGAAAATAACAATGACCTTTAATCACACAATACAGAACATATTGTGAATGCATGCATTTTCCGTGTTTATGTGTGCTGCCTGGGCATTATACAGAACTCATTCGTATATATTTATCATAAACTTGGAACTTAATGAATAAAGGTTTTATACAATAAATGTTTGCTAAATCATATCATATAGCATTTGAAATGTAATTTTGTAGATGAATACTATATGCTTTCTTTATAGTAAAACACTTGTCAATAATGTAGGTAAAATTATTTCTACTTTATAGATGACAAAACCAGAAAAGTAACTTACACAATGTCATACACTAGATGGTAAGACTCTCTCCCCAGTGCTAGTTTTCTTAATAACTACGCTATAACATAACTTGAATAAAGTTGTATAACTAGGTCAGGTGATACAAAAATTGCTGAACTAGGTCCCAAAGAGATGATAAAACTGTATATTCTGTATAAGCGATAAAAAACAAAGTTAAAAATTATTCTTTAAAAAATAGAAGTTTAACATTTTTAGTTCAACCAGCCATTTTTATAATTATTATTTATTCATTTACTATACACTACATATGTAGATTTTTCTCAAGCCTTTTAGAAGCTACTGATGTAATAGAGATATTCCTTTTTTGCTTTTGTTTTTTTGTTTTTTTGTTTTGTTTTTTGTTTCTTTGTTTTGTTTTGTTTTGTTTTGTTTTGCTTGTGATGCTTGCTATAGCCATGCTATAAACGTGCTTTAAATATAAATTTAATTTTAGTATGTTTTTCAAAATTTTAACTTTCTAACTTGGAAAAAATCACCATTTTCCTTCTTGAATTCTTCTATTGTTTTTATATTTAAGAAGTCCTTTCATATTTCAAGACATTGCAAGCATCTCCTATTTTCTTTAAAGGTTTATTCATTTATATATAATTTATTTATTTATTTATTTATTTATTTTTTAAATCTTTATTTATTTATGATAGTCACACAGAGAGAGAGAGAGGCAGAGACACAGGCAGAGGGAGAAGCAGGCTCCATGCACCGGGAGCCCGATGTGGGATTCGATCCCGGGTCTCCAGGATCGCGCCCTGGGCCAAAGGCAGGCGCCAAACCGCTGCGCCACCCAGGGATCCCTATTTATTTTTTTATATAAAGAAAGATCTTTATATGTTTTACTATACCATAGAAGAAAGGTCACTTACTTTTTCTTCTCACTTTCCTTACTATTTACATTCTAAAATTTGGTGTATAGAATATGTTCATTTCAACCAAGTGCCTTTTCTAAATATAAATATCCATGTGAGAAAGAGAAGAAAATGTCTAAATGTAGAAAAGAGAAATAATGTTCTATCAATGAGGTAACTCAAAAAAAAAAAAAAAACAGGATCTCAGGTGTTGTGAGCAATATCAGTCTAATATATATATATATATTTGTAGTTGAGAATAAGACAAGAGGAGAAGAAACATATTTGAAAGGCCACCTGAGAATTACTCAAATTGTATGAAAATTAGAACTCACAGATATAAGAAACTCAATAAACACCAAGCAGAAGGATTCACTCTTCTGAATATCAAAATTAAATTCTGGTGCAGATTCCCCCCACGGATGAATCTATTAGCCATGTGTCTTCCTATTCATCCTTCTAAGTACAGATAAAAATTATGTATTTTATATGTTATGCACATAATTTATATATAACTAAACATTCTATAACATAATAACAGGAAAATATTATATATATATATATTTTTTTTTTTTTTTCATGAGAGACACAGAGAGAGAGAGGCAGAGACACCCGCAGAGGGAGAAGCAGGCTCCATGCAGGGAGCTTGATGCAGAACTCCGTCCCAGGTCTCTGGGATCACACCCGGGGCTGCAGGCTGCGCTAAACCTCTGAGCCACCCGGGCTGCCCAACATTTTATAATTTGAAAATAAAAAGCCTGGTTTGTAAAATTGACAACCACAGAACACCAAGGCAGATAGTGCCCTGGCCTTTTATACACTCCAGACTTAGAGTTGAAGATGCCAGAAACCCAGAAGCATCAGTGAGCGCAGACAAAAATATAAAGATGAAAAATAAATTAAAATCTGCTTTCTCTAGTCGAATATTGGGGAAAGGGAAAGTAGAGGAAAGCAGAAAACCTTTAGGTAATAATTGCCCCTACTCCAGCCAATCTCCCCTGCCCCCACAAAAAATGTCCTACCCCCACCCCTGCCAGCAAAAGTTAGTTGAGGACCAGTTGCAAGGAGACATTAATGAGGCATACTTCACTGGTGTGGTATCAGGCAATTCCAAAGGGGAACGGGACATTTCTTCCTGTCCAATGGTAACAAGATTCCCCCTCCCTAGACGCATGATATTACTGGAGACTATTTGAGGAGCCTGACTTTCAAATCCAATCAGCAGCAATAAGGCACCTCTTTCACTACTCCTCTGTGTAGTGTCAGAGGAGGCTGAATGGAAGACAGAATTTTCACCACTCCTCAGAGGTAACTAAGTCCTCAATCTCCATGTTGTTAATATAAGCCACATGGGGAGCAGTGACAAGGTGACCTTTCTCCTCAAAAACAGGATATATCAGTAGTGGTTTAGTAAGAAACAGATTTTTGACCCATTTGTCAGCATTGAAAAAGTGCATCCTTCCCCTGCTGGTGTAGTATAAGAAAACTTTAAAACAAATATTCAGACAAAAGACACAGTCACAAAAAAATAATACCCAAGATTTCCAGGATACAATGTAAAAATCATTCATTATGCCAAGATCCAGGAAAATATCTACTTGAAGGAGAAAAGAAAATCAGCAGATGTGAACACCAAGATGACACAGATGTTGGAATTCACTGACAAAGATTTTAAATCAGCCATAATAAATGTTTCAATGATCAAGTTTGAAGTTTGAAACAAATGAAAAATATAAAATCTTAGCAAATACTTAAGTATAAAGAAGAACCAAACGAAAATTATAGTGCTGACAAATACAATTATAGAGAAAAAAAATAACAACTAAGTGCTTATCACAATAGAGATAAAAAAAAAGACTCATTGGTCTAAAAAAACAAAAAAAAAACAAAAAAAACAAAAAAAAAACAAATGCCACCAATTGCAAAGCAGAGAAAAACCCTATGCTTTAAAACAAATATCAATATATTGAAACATGAAACAATTAAAGTCATGAAGAGAATGTTTTTTTGATCACAATGAGAAAAAAAAATCCTAGAAATCAATTACAGAACAATAATAGAAAAATATCCTGGAAACTAAAGAACACATGTAGATAAAAATTATCAATGAATAAGACTCAAAATAAGTTACATATATATACAATATATATGTATTATTACATATGTTACAGGGTATATATATATACACATATATATACACATATACTATAAGACATTAAAATTTATTAGGTGCAGCTAATGCAGTGCTGGAAGATAAATTAATAGCACTAAATGCATACATTAGAAAAAAGAAAAACTCAAATAATCTAAGCTCTTACTTTAGGAACCTAGAAAAGGAAGAGCAATATCAACACTAAACAAACAGAGAGAGGAAATAATAAAGACAGGAGCAGAAATCAAAGAAACTGAAAGTAGAAAAACAATAGAGAAAATAAATGAAACATAAAATTCATTCTTTGAAAAGATTGATACAATTGACAAACTTCTAGCAAACTTCCTGACAAAGGAAAAAAAGGAGGAAAGAAACAAAATACTAATATCAGGAATGAAACAAGGTATATCACCCACAGACCCGGAAGATAACAAAAAGTTAGTAAGAGAATACTCTGACAAAAGTATTTAAATACATTTGACAACTTAGATAAAAAGCGTCAATTTTTCATAAAGCACAAGCTAGTATAACTCAATGCTTTGAATAGCCCCATGACTATCAAATAAGTTGAATTTGATATATTTAAAATTCTCAAAAAATAAATATCCAATATTATTCTGATTCCATAACAAAAGAAGGAGCAATAACAAAGAAGAAATCCACAAAACAGTATACTTCATAAAAATAGATACAAAAATCTTTAGCAAAATTTTAGCAAATTGAATTCAGTAACATATAAAAATAATTATCGTCCATGATCAATTGGGATTTATCCTAAAGATATAAGACTGATTCAATATAAAAAAAAAATAATTGTAATCAACCATAATAGCAGGAGGCTAAGAAGAAAATAATATGATTATATCAATTGATGCAGAAAAGAATTAACAAAATTTGATACCCATTCACAATAAACCACTCAGGAAATTAGGAATGGGAAACTTCCTCAATTTCATAAATAATACCTACATGAAAACTATAGCTATCATTACACATCATGGCAAAAGACTGAATTCTTTTCTCTCTGACATTAGGAATAAGATGAGAATATACATTTTTGTTACTTCAATTCAACACATACTGGAAGTCCCAACTAGACAATAATAGAAGAAGAGAAAGCAAGAAAATAATAATTGAAGAGAAAAACAAAAACTCTTCCTATTTATAAATGACAGCCATAAAACTTTTAGAAAGAAACACAGGAGAAAATCTCCAAGAGCTCTCAGGCATCACACCAAAAATGCAATCCGTATAAGAAAAAAAAAATGCCCTTCATTGTAATTTTTTAATACTTGCTCTGAGGCCCTATTAAGAGAATAAAATAAAACAAGCCACAAAGTAGGAAATATTTGCAAACTATATATTAATGTAGAATTCAGATCTAGAATGTATAGTCTCAAAATCCAACATTAAAAAAATAGAAAATGGACAAAAGCTGTGAAGAGACATTTCACGAAAAAGGATGTATGTGTGGCAAAAAACTACATGAAAAGATGTTCAGAATCATTCTTCCTTAGGGAAATAAAAATTAAACAATTATAAAATTAAATTAAATTAAAATTAAACATATAAATATTTTATATTTATATTATAAATAAAATAAAAATTAAACCATGGGAATGTAAAATGGTACAGGCACTCTGGAAAATACTTTGTCAGTTTCTTTGAAATTTAAATATGCACTTACTTATGGCTCATCAATCATATCCCTGGGCATTTATCCTAGAGAAATGAAACTGAGATCTACAAAAATAAACAAACAAACAAACAAAAAACTTAAGGTAATTTCTGGAAATGAAATGGCTTTAAAATAATCAGTTCTTTTCCTATGGATCTACTCATGTGGTAAGGCTGGCATGAATTAAATCATCACTTAAAGATATTAATGACTTTGTAGTATCTTCTGTGAATGAGAAATGCCTGGCCCATGACATAATACAACAGAATGGATTAACAAAACCCAGAATGTAAAAAAATCGTTCTTAAGGAACAGGTGATTGAATTGGTATCTGAAGGAGTATTCAGAGTTAACGTGGCAAAGAGGTGTCAAGGCAAATTCAGGCTGGTATAGGTGAAGAGGAGAAATATTTCTTGTCTTTAATAAAAGTGTTTAAAATAGGAAGTGTGTGTGTGCATTTTGCATGCACACTGTATGATATCCCACACAGTAGAGGCTCATTTAGATTAAAAACAAATAATAATGGCATCTTGGTTGGACTAGGTAAAGATGGTGAGGATTGATGAGAAGAGTAGATGTGTTTCAGAAAACAATGAAGAAGATTGTGATTCAGAATCCAAAATTCCCAATGAATGAGGTTGAGGGTGGTATTGATTTTTTAATATTTATGATATTTGCTGTTTCTTCAAAGGGAATAGAATCTCTGAAAGTGTGGGGCACTATGCACTTCAGAGAACAGTGAAATACAAAGGATTTGAGAGTGTCGAAAAGAATCCTGAAAACTTTTCATGAAGCAGCTCATATTTAATTATACCTCCTGTCTTTTAGCTTTCTGCCATCCATCTCATTCTAAAAATGAGGCAAAAATGAGTAGCAATCTAACAACTAATACTACCACTTCCTGCTTAAATCTCTCCTTAGGAACTCAGAGTATTACAAATACATTATCGCACCAATCTTCATAGCACTGCATAGAAGAGCACTGACATGCCAGGAACACTGGAAAAGATGAGGACTAGGTGTGATAATGCTCAATTGAAATTTTAGATTAGTTCTAGTAGCTCAGTGAAAGCTCATTAGGCAGACGTTTGGTTTAAGAACTATATTTTTCTTTTTTTTTTTTAAGAACTATATTTTTCTAACTTTGTTATGAAAGTTGAACATTTGTTATCAATTAATTCACAGTGTCCCTAGTTCCCATGTCTCACTACTGATTTTTAGAGAAGGTTTCTAATATAGGTCAGAACATCTATAAAATAATGGAGAGTCCCTGGGGAATAAGAAAGAAATTGATCATTTTCCATGTGTTATTTTATCCATTTTTGATTTATATTTAAGGGCATTTCTAGTGTGATGGACTATTAAGATTGCATTGGTGTTATTCATTCTTGGGATTCTGTTCCAAGCATTTGGAAAGCCCAGTAGAACCAGGAAAGCCATCAGAAGGAATGCCATGAATTGGAAATTTGAAGTGCATTTTCTTCTTTTTGATTTGTCTTTTCATATCTTACTATTTGAGTGAGAAACTTCAGAGGGCTAACATCAAGGTTTGAGGCTAAAGGCCTTGAGTGGCCAGATGTTTGGTATTAGCAGAGAGATCTTTCATTAATTATTTATGGTTCAGCCAAGTTCACCTGAGGTAGGAGAATGAATGAAAAAGCCTCTAGCATAAAAGTTAAAATGCTCCTGATATTCTCTTTGTGAAAAGATCTGATGCAAAGTGTGTGTATGGTGTCAACTAAGAATGCATTGGCCCTGGGGCACGTGGGTGGCTCAGTAGGTTGAATGTCTGACTCTTGGTTCAGCTTGGGTTGTGGTCTCTGAGTAGTAAGATCGAGCTCCGCATGGTTGGGCTCAATTCTCAGCAGGAGTTTGCTTGGGATTCTCTCTCCCTGGTGGCACCCATGTTCTTTTGCTCTCTTTCTTTAAAAATAAACAAATCTTTAAAAAAAGAATGTATTGGCTTTTTGCAATATAAGGAATTACAAGAAGGAAAATGATTAGTTCTTGTAAAAGATAAAATAAGTCACTTTAATATATCCCCAAATCCAGCTGACAAAATTATTCTCCAAGTCCAGGGGGATATTGTAAAAAAAAAAAAAAAAAAATCCATGTACATTTTAAGGTATCTGAGCACAGATCATTCCACCTGTATGATGATATTATACCCCTTCCTGTCCAACTGAAGGAAAGCAAGAGTAAATGCAATGTTCCATGCCAGTTCTGGCTAAAGATTTCAAATCAGTTTTCTAGGGCTTATTTAGGGTCATTTATAATTTTACTATTCTATCTTTTCTTGGAAAATTATGCCACATAATTTGTATAAAGAGGGAGTCAATTCTCCTCCTGAGATCTATTGTGAATAGTTTAAATTTGTGTCATTGTAGAAGTACTTAAGTATTAAGAAATGTGGTCTGCTTGAGGAGTAGGGGTTTTACTATCTAAACATCTTTCAAAATTTCTTTATATACCCAGATACATACGTGTGCAGCTGGCAATTGACGAATGGCTGGTGTTTAAGAAGTGGAACATTAGTTAGACACAAAGTGTAGGAGGAAGGTGAACGTTATCTACAGAGTGAGCTCACTTGTCATCCCTTGAGGCATGCAGATCTCTGCATGCAGTTAATTGATTTCTGAAAAGCAGGTTGGAGGGTCTCTAAAGAGCACAGGATACCTAATGAATGCTGCAGATGATATCAACCATGAAATTTTTGCATAGTAAGAGAATAGGATCTTCTATTGAAGTATAACACACAATTAATTTTAAATAATTTAGCCAGTGATTAACCTGTCAGTAAAAACAGAGTATCAAAACTAAAGATACTGACAAGTCTCTATAACTTTATTTTATTCTATAAAATATATTATGAATGTGATCAGCTGACAAGAGTACCCAAACATAGAGACAAAGACTTTTTATTGAATTAATTGTTACTGTACAATGTCAACATAGGATATTTGCAAATCCAGGGGAGGAAATTCTTTGGATTTCTTGTTTTCTCACTTCATAAATGGGTGGTAGGATTTCTCAGATGATTTTTTTCTTCACATGCTGGGATGCCAGTCTAATCTGTCACCTCTATTCTATTAATATAATGAAAATAAATTAGTGAAATTTGTTAAACAGACCTTGCATTTCTTAGAGAAATCCAAGATAAAATTTTATATGAAAAAAATAGATACACTATTTGCTAAAATGTTCTTAAGACTGGTTCTATCTAAAGCTATTCATATATTGGCCTATAGTTTTCCCTTTTGTGGTCTTTCCCTGGTTTGCATCTCAGAGTGACATCTACCTGACAAGATGATTGGGAATTTCTTTCTCCTTTATTGTCTAAAATACATTGATGGAATTCACCGGTGTTTTGAGTTGGGACTGGGTGTTTTTATGTAGAGGTGTTTTTGTTTGTTTGTTTTGGGGGAGGGGGTTGTTTTAATAAAAAACTCAGTTTATTTCATGGATATAAAGCTATTTAGGTTTTCTAATTCATCTTGATTCAGTTTTGATAATTTATATCTTTCAATAAATTTCTCTGCTTTATCTAAGTTGTTGAATGTATTGATACATTCAACAGATAAATCTGTTCATAAATTTATTATTTGTAACTTTTTGTGAGATGGGATGATTTCCTCTTTCTTTTTTTCCTGATATTTACCATTTCTTCTAGCTCACTTTTTTTCTTATTTAGTGTAGGCAGATACAACCAAGACAAAAAGGAATCTGGCAACTCTTACTGAATTGTCCTTCTACTTAAATTCCTCTATTCTACTTTTTCATTTTAACATTCCTCAAATGACATCACCCCTTCATTCTCCCCACAGCAGGAACCCTAGAGTTCAGGTATCATGGCTGAATCATACAATATTTTTGAAGTGATTCTCCTGCTTAATCACCTCTCCCTCGATCACACACACTGAAAACAAACTTTCATGATTCCCCTGTTCTTATATAAGAAAGACTGAACCTCTCACCATGGCATGCACGGCCCTCACTTATGTGTCTCTCTGTACATGCAAAGTGTTATCTTTTGCTACACAGGCTTTCCAATCTCAGCACTTCATCTGCTCTCATCTACCCAGTACCTAGGCATTCCTGAGTGACTTACTGCTCTGAACATTCCAGCCTCCATTTGCTAGTTCATAGTGATTCTCTCTCTGGAATGACATGAACCAGGTCCTCCCACCATGACTTCCAACCACATATACATCTTTTAGCCTTAGCACATACATTTTCTGACTATCAGAAGAATTCACCTTCTAGTCAGAACACAATGCCTTGTGCCACCAAGAGGATTCACACATCTGTCTTAGAACATCTATCTAAGTGAAGAAATGCACTGTGATGGTTAAGAGATTAGAAAATATGCCAAATATCAAATTCGGTCCTCTCCATTTACCAGCTATCTCACTTGAGCAAATTATTTAACTTCCTTTTTCCTCAGTCTCCCCATATTTAAAATAGAGATAATTACAATAGGTATATTTTTTTTAGGATTTAATGAGTTAATATATGTTAAGCATAGAGGTCTTTCTTTGTTTTACAAATAGCCATCACTTAGATTAGATTAAAAGCAGGGGCAATGGTGTGTGTGTGTGTGTGTGTGTGTGTGTGTGTGTGTGTGCTATTAACACATAGCAATTAGCAATGGTCCCTGGACATAGTGTAACAAATATTTATTAAACAAATTAAGAAATACTGGAAAGAAAAAAAGTACTTGAAAAATATTTTGTTGTTGTTCTTAGACATTCTTTCTTTGTCCGTTGTATATATATATGTCAGTTCCAAGAACAAAATGTCAAAGCTGTGGTGAGTGTAAAACTGACTTCACATAAGGAAGTGAGGAATTCAAATATGACCTCTAAAAACAATAGAACTATTTTTAAATTCAGAAAAAAAACTTAAAATTGAAACAATTTTTAAAGTTCTATGATTTCTATTAAACACTCGACATCACCAGCTGGGCAGATGAGAACATTCCCTTAGGACAACTTGCTGATCTCTAAGAGGGGTACTTAGAAAGCCATGAATCTATGTGTGATGCCTTTTAATTTCCTAAAATAAAGAAAGACATTTCCCTTTTCACTTCTTTCCCTTTGTTTTGGACAATATCTTGAACAAAGCGTGTGAGGTAAACAACAGTAGCTCTAGCTCAATGTTGCAACCATGAATCTACTTTCAAAGCATTATAACAAAGTGTAAACCTGTTAACCTCAGAATTCTTAATAATTTAAGAAATGCTAAAGGGGACTTTCACATAATATCAAAGAGAAACTGTAAGAAAGTGTTGTTTAAAAACCTATTATGAGGAATGTTACAGATGTGAAACAGATTAGTTTAATTTGAAAAAAGACAGCAAGATATTACTTGTTATAATTAATATGATATTTTTATCATATCAGCATAATTGCTTTAAAAGCAAAGTATACCACTACTG
The DNA here is from genome assembly GCF_003254725.2 of Canis lupus dingo. Classification (NCBI taxonomy): domain Eukaryota; kingdom Metazoa; phylum Chordata; class Mammalia; order Carnivora; family Canidae; genus Canis; species Canis lupus. Next base: position 10,669,664 of record NC_064243.1, read on the forward strand.
TCCAATGTGGTTGATCTTGTTTACAGTAGACAAAACTGTATGAGTTGCTGAAATTCAACATGCATGCAAAGAACATGATTAGGGAACTGACCCTGCTGTATTTTTCCCAAGTCATCGATAAGTACCTGATTAGTACATGACTGTGAATAATTCTTTAAGGCAAAAACCCACTGGAGCAAACAAAAGTGAGCAGGAATGGCATGAGATTGAGAACACTTCAGTAGTTTGACCCACGTTAATTTAGAAATTATGGTGCCTCAAAGTATTCTTTAGCCAAATATTCTTTTGGTGTTTTATATTTAAAGAGCATTTGCTTTTTAAGGGAAGGTTAAAAATGAAATGTGGTATATTCTTCAAATATTTAAAATAAATTTAACACCTTTCCAAATACTAGAAGCATCAGTTAAAATGTAATTGGGCCAATTAGTTGTAATTATGCACTTATTCTCTCATTCATTCATTCATTCATTCAATGAATGAACTGAGCCACTAGTAGATGCTATTATTGGCAAACAGAAAGAGACAACACAGATTCCTTGACTTCATCAGGGCTCACATTCCACTTTAGCGTTAGTGGTAGTTAATAAAAAATAACTGTGTAATGTATCAGGTGGTAATAAATGCAATGAATAAAAATAAAACCAAGAAATCAGATTGGACGTGATGGGTGACAAGTGCTGTTTTAGATGGGTGGGAAGAAAAAGTCTCTCTAAGGAGATGATATTCAATCAGGATCAGTAAACTAAGAAGATAATTGGGGAATGGAACTCTTAAGCAGAAGGAAAAAAATAAGTTCAAAGTGACTAGAATGGATCATTTGGGGAATATTTGCAGGAGAGCAAGGAAGCTACTATAGCTCCAGGGACTTTAGCTAGTGGGGATTGGTAGGACACATCATCACAAACCATGTATTTTAGGTCCACGTAGAACACAGTAAGAACTGTATTCTGAATGAGATGAGATTTCCAAGTAAAAGAATAATACGATCACCCATGCACTTTAAAATTAACCCTCCAACTGCTGTGTAGATAACAGACTCTATACAACTGGGCGAACTCTCACAAGATGGTTATAATAAGGTGAGTAGTTACGGTATCTTGGGCACCATAGTAACAGAGAAGAATGTTTGGAATGATTCAGTTCTAGATATATTTTGAAGACAGATCCAGTAGGATTTGAAGACTTACTGAAGTCTTGGTAGTAAAGTGTTTGAAAAAAAAATAACTCCAAGTTTTGCCCCCACAGATAAACTAGAAAAATGTAGCGACCACTTACCAAAACCAAATCCTGCAGAAAGAGCAGTTTTGTGGTGGATTCTATTTGGTTTGTTGCAGGTTGAGGATGAAATTTCTATGAGGTGTCATATGGAGTTACAGGGTATATGAGTTGTATGAATGAGTCTCTTTCATGAGAGGTAGTCGATTGACCTGAGGAAAATTATTCAAATCTGGTGATTTGATCTTTAGCATATACGTGGTATTAGAATAGGCACAGATAAGACACGTAGTTCTGCTATGGGAAACAGGAACACAAATGCAGAATTAAAAAAAAAATAATACTATCTATAGAATTGCATTTCAGAAACAAAGAGGAATTTGGAGAGAAGTGATCACCTTCCAAGGTGTGAGATTACAGAACTTCAGTTCCTTTACATTTCACAACCCCAGACTTTCTTTCTATTTGAGGACACCATGAAATCTCTCTGAAAATTGTCTTTGGAAATCCTCAAATAGGAGTGAGCAGACCTTTCATTCACACTGTCCCATGGATTTCATGGGTTTATTACACAGGCTAAACATTTGAAATTCACTGAACAGCTAACTAGGAAAGAGCTTCAGAGATTTGGTATAAGGTTTAAAATTATGACAGTAAAATTAAGATATTATGTCCATCTTGATATCTGGTGAAACTGGGAAGGTTATGAATGGCTTCACCACAGTGTGCTTCCCTATTCTGTTCCTATGCAAAAGCCCCCTAGCCAAACTACCCTCTCTACTAATTATCCTTAAGTAGCAGATTTCAATTACCTGCCAGCTCCAGGATTATTAAAACAAGCCATGGGAACCAGGGGTCACTTCACCCTCTTTATATGACAAAATCTGCCACAGCCCTAACTGTTTATACTATTCTTAAATACAATCCTCATGTGACTCTGTCTGGTGTGTGGTATCCTACAGATTGTGAGAATCCATGACTAAAAACAACATTCTTCTAGTTTATGTGTGGAGACAAACTTGGAATTATTGTTGTTTCTTCCAAACACTTTACTACCAAGCTATCAGCAAGTCCTCAAATCTTATTGGTTCTACCTTTAAAATACACCTAGAAAAAAAATAAAAAAATAAAAAATAAAAATAAAAATAAAAAAAATAAAATACACCTAGAACTGAATCATTTTGTACATCTTCTCCGTTACTACACTGCCCAAGATACCTTAACTGCTTACCTCTTTTATTGCAACCCCCCTGTGCACTGGGGATATGATCCAACCCAAAGGATGCCTGAAACTGATCACAGTACCAAACCCTATATACTCTATGTTTTTTCCCATACATACCTATGATAAAGTTAATTTATAAATTAGGCACAGTAAGAGATTAACAATAATAACTACTAATAAGATAACTATAACAGGATACTGTAATAAAAGTTATGTGAATGTAATGTCTCTCTAAATATACTGTATTCTTCATCTTGTGATGATGCAAGATGATAAAATGTCTATGTGATGAGATGAATAAAGGTCAGTGACGTAGGCATTGCAACATAGTCTTAAGCTACTAATGAACTTCGGACATTATGTTGTAGGAAAGATCATATGCTTTGAACCACAGTTGAGAGCAAGTAACTAAAACTATGGGTAACTGTAACTACAGATAACGGGGAGGGGTACTCTACATTTCGTCGGTCCAGTTGAGTGAATTGCATTCCAGCATTCTCAAAACTCTAGGCCACAAATTCCTTCCTCACCAGTAGGGTGAACAGAATGTGATTAAAATAAGCTTTTTTTTTTTTTTTTTTTGGTGGTTAGATAACACCCCTAGATAGACGCACTCCAAATCAAAAGTGCATACTAACCAGAAAAAAAATCTAGCATGGAGAAATACACCTTGCAAACCTACAACAAGAAGGAAAGCAAGTGTAAGGAATTGATATGATACAAAAATGGAGAAACTACAAGAACTATTCCTGCAAATGTAACATATTTTCTTTAGAGAAAATGCACTCCCAACAACCATATTATATAAACTTTTAAGCAAGAGTTTGACAAAAGCTGATGAATAAATCAAAGAAAAGATGGACATAAATAATAGAAACACATTAAAATAGAGGGAGCAGCTCAAAAAGAATAACTGACATAAATTATTATAAAATAGAAAACTGTATTAAAGACATGAAGAAGGGGATCCCTGGGTGGCTCAGCAGTTTAGTGCCTGCCTTTGGCCCAGGGTATGATCCTGGAGTCCCAGAATCGAGTCCCGAATCGAGCTCCCTGTGTGGAGCCTGTTTCTCTCTCTGCCTGTGTTTCTACCTCTCTCTCTCTCTCTCTTTGTGTGTGTCTCTCATGAATAAATAAAATCTTTAAAAAACATAAAGACATGAAGAAGTATAATTGAAAATGTTACATATACATACTTTAATAGAGTGGACTGGCTAGAGAAAATGGCACAGAATAATGGGGATGAGAACATAGAAAGAGACAAATATAATACAGATATAGGAAAGGATCAGCTGCATTTTTTTGTCCCAGAAGCATATATTAAAATGAGTTCTGTGGGCAGATAATTTATTAAAGGAAGTACCTTCAAAGGGAACCAGAGAAGAAAGAGAGGATGAAGCCAGCCAGAATGGAGTGTCATGAAAGAGTCCTACAGAGGGCTGAACCTGTACTTAAGAGGTTAAGAGTCCTCTTAAGAGTCCTACAGAGGGATTAACCTGAACTTAATCTAACAGAAGAACTGTAGAGTATAAATTATGTCTTATGGTTTCCAAAAAAAAGGAAGGACAGTGCAGTCATTGGTTAACTGCTGCCTAGGGACCAGGTATAGTAGGGAAAGGAGGTGAAAGAGGTAAATTCCTAGGTATATCAGTTCTCTTTGCTGACTAATAAAATGGCACCAGGGGCTCAAAGCAGTGCTCCAAAGAGGAGGTACAGACATGCCTTCCCAAAGCCTACAGAAGCACTGGAAGAGAACAGAAACAGTAAAATGGTAAAATCTTCAAGAATATGGAGTGGGCAGTGATACTGTCTGCCACAAATATGATTGATGGGTCAGAAGGACAGATAAAGAAGAATCCCCTTGAGAATAATTTATATTTCTGGAGAAGCAAGGAAATTAATAAAATAGAAAATAAAAACACAAGAGAAAAATACATTCTAAACAGATTACCAAATCTGTAGATACAAAGAACAAAACAAACCAAAACAAAACAAAACCTTACGTTCAGGGAAAAAGAGAGAGAATTCATTATGAGTGAAATGTTTTAATAAATAACATTTATAAACCTGAAGTAACCAAGTTAAAAAAAAAAGGAGGTCAGCTTCATAGTAAAATAAAGTATAATAAAGTAAAATAAAATACTAATTTGAGAAATTTTAGTAGTATTAGGTTATGGATGACAACAAAATAATTTACCAGATATTATTCACATGTCAAGATAGAAAAGCATTCTCACCTATCTACATAATGTAGGAATTTAATATTTATGAAGCTTTTTAAAATGTATTTGAAGGGCACCTGGGTGGTTCAGTGGGTTGGGGGCTGACTTTGACTTGGGTCATGGTCTCAGGATCCTGGGATGGAACCCTGCCTAGGGCTCTGCCCTCAGCATGGAGTGTGCTTCTCCCTCTCCCTATGCACCTCCCTCTGCTCATGCTCACTCTCTCTCTCTCACTCTCTCAAATAAATAAATAAATTCTTTAAAAAACTGTACTTGAAGATTTAATCCAGCCAGTAGAAAAATAAAATAGAACTTAAGACTCAAACTGTGGAGTTTTGAAATGAAATGATTGGTGGACTCTGGGTTTAGGATTAAAAGAAAAATATATATTGCTTATTGAAAAGTATAACTGTATGAAAAATATAATTGCTAACTGTTATATTTCTGTTGGAAAACCATATAATTAAACATAATTTCATAATAAATTCAAAGATAATGTATAATCTATGAATAACTTGAATCTGTTAATAAACACCATCCCACAAAAACAACTCACAGACCCAGATGGCTGCACTGCTGTAAGCCTAAGAAGCATTTAATGAGAAAATAGTACCAATCATCTGCAAACTCTTCCAGTAAATGGAAAAAGAGGCAACTCTCCTTATTCAAAAATGGGGCAAATGTATTACAAGAAATAAATAGTAAATGGAGGTTTCCATAATTAATATAGATGCCTCAAGAGGGAGCCTGAAGATGGATTTCTGGATTGGGTTGTTCACATATATTATGGGCATAGGAGAAGACTTTTTTTTCTGAGTGGAAATGTGATACTAATAATCTGTATCACTGGTGTCACCACAATCATCCACATTTACCTTGGTAAGAATAAGGCATGTTACTAGGCTACTAGAAAGAAGGGCATTAGAAGGTCAAGTGGCCATGGAAAGGGAAAAAAATCATATATAAAATAAATATATATATATGAATGTATGTATATGAACTCATAACTCAAAGCACTACTAGGAAAAAAACAAAACAAAACAAAAAACAGAAAACCAGTCTTGTACGGGTTTGTGTGTGCTGACCTGAGGGAACTCACTACAGTGACAGATTAGTCCCAGGACCTGATATTAGGGTCCTAGAGTTGCAAACTTTATAAAGGTGCAATCTACTCATGTAGTTATTTGTTGCAAGCCAATGGGATCCTAATATTTAATATGGGAATATTTGGATAGATAAAAACAAATCTGAGAAACAAATCCTGAATACTCAAATTTCACAAATAAGTGTTTACCAAAGCAAGCTTTGTCTCAAGCAGAGGTACCTATTGTTTTTTATGAAAGAAAAAATAAAAAAGAAAAAAAAGAAACAAACACATTTTGATTGCGAGAGCTGACACTCAAAGTATATTTATTCTTCTTAAAGCTTACCACTGACACATCACATTGATTCTAGAACTAAAACACAATCCCAGCAAAGCCTAGAGAAATAGAACTTTTATAATACTAAAGCCACAGTCTCTGAAAACTGCTTCCTAAAAATCAAATAAGAATCATAACACTAAATATAATACAAAAGTTCCATTTCTTTGAATCTGGCAAAATAGTAATAAACTGCATAACATTAAATTCATACTTATAAATCTCAGCATTTATAGTGTAATCATAACATTTTTTGTAGTTGCTAAGATTTAATATGTTAATTCTAATTTTGGATTCATAAAAAGATCTTTGAATCATATTTTTGATCACAAAAAAATAAACAATAACATTAAAAAAGAAAAAGAAGAATGAGAATTGCAGAGTGCATAGTCATTCTAAGATGAATATTAGAATGACCAGCAAGGAATGAAAAACATAAAAATTGATGAAAATTTTATTTATTATTAGGAGTAAGAAAGAAAGAAAGAATCATGATCACGAAAACCAAAAAGAAATCTATTTTGTATAAATTCTTCCTAGGGAAAAATAATGGTGTTCAGGATGAAACAAAACTAGAAAATGAGTCTATGGGCCTCTGTTTAACCTTACTGCCCTTCCCGCTCTTGGATCTAATATTCATATGTTAGGTATCAAAATTCCTGTGTGGATTAAATGGGCAAGAAGATATTATCTTGATGCTGCATGGTTACAGTGAATAGCTCTCATCAATGACTCATCAATCAGAGCCGGCACAGATACATTTACATAGAGATGGCACTAAGTTCAAGGACAAAGTTAAGCTGTGCTCTCAGGAAAATCAGGGTAAACTTCAGAGCAAAAAGGTATATGTCCAAAATAGAAAAATAAAAGTAAAATAAAATGAACGCATTGCCACAAAAAAGGGAATATGCTAATTTATTTTTTCTGCTGATATTAATGAATATTTTCTAACAAATTTAGATTATTTGTATTTCTAAAATAGTCAGGGTTATGTAAATGTAACTTATTTTCCATATGTGACTTGGTTAAATGTATTACTATTTCTTTATTAAGGGAAAAATTATTATCCATATATAAACATATTGTATAAATTGACAAAAATATCAACACTATTGCATGTGTTTGGGGCACCTGGGTGGCTCAGTCGGTTAGGTGTCTGCCTTTGGCTCGGGGGTCATTATGCTGGGGTCTTGCTCAGCGGGGAGCCTGCTTCTCCCTCTTCCTCTGCTGCTCCCTCTGCTTGTGTTCTCTTGCTCTCTCTTTCAAATAAATAAATAACAATCTTAAAAAGAAAAAAAGACTACTGCATGTGTTGAAATAGGTTATAAATAGAATATTGCAGATTTTAAGCTAAATATTGCAATGCATACTTTTCCCCCATTCATCCCTGTATCTTTTTTTATAATTTAAAAAAATCTTATCTTAAATCAAGTTAGTTAACATACAGTGTTGTATTAGTTTCATATGTATGATAATTGCATACTTTTTTATCTCTGTAATTGTTGACATATGAATTTCTCAGGCTTTTGAAATTAATCTGATTTTTAATCTTTTATGGTGTTTTTATTTAATATTTCTTAGGCTGTCATTTATCAATAGTTTTACCTGTAATTTCATTTCATTCCAGCTTGGTTTTGATTTAAGCTTAAAAATGGGAAAAAAAGACATAGCAATGTGTTAGATTACATGGACAATATATCTATCAGATAATTATGTAGGTTTTAGTTCTTGAATTTTTAATCTCTGATGAGCAGGAGTGGATGTCTTTTGTGGCTCATATTTTGAGTTTTTGCTACTTAAGTTAAAACATATCTTTTGGGATCCCTGGGTGGCGCAGCGGTTTGGCACCTGCCTTTGGCCCAGGGCGCGATCCTGGAGACCCAGGATCGAATCCCATGTCGGGCTCCCAGTGCATGGAGCCTGCTTCTCCCTCTGCCTGTGTCTCTGCCTCTCTGTCTCTCTCTGTGTGACTATCATGAATAAATAAAATCTTTAAAAAAAAAAAAAAACATATCTTTTAAAAATGGAAAGGTAAAAAAAAAAAAAAAAAAAAAAACGGAAAGGTTACAGGTTTTATAATGAGCTTTCTTTGATCATATCTAAATATGTCTAGAGGAGAGCCGAAATAGAGTATCTTCCTTGACAGATAGTATATTAAGTAGCAGTCCAATATTCAGGAAGCTTTTGATGCTTGTTAACATTGGAGTGGTTCTAGATGATGAAAAATATAGCTAAAAGTTTCATTAATTTAATTTTTGACAATAGGGATTCCTGGTGTTCTCTGATAGATTCAAGTCATTAAGGATAAAATTAGGTTAATATTCTTCCTAAAATCTTATATGAATGTGTCAACCTTATTACTGAAACACATTTACCACAGTTGCCATATTTACTAATATGCAGAAATACATACATATGCATATATAACTGGAACTCCACAGTAGACATCTGGATTGATTAGCCAATATGCATTCTATTACTACTGCCATTCTACCAAATATTTATTTGCTTTCATTTTTGCTAGTTTATCAATACTACTAAATGCAAAGCATTTTTGAAAAAAAAATGCAATCATTTTTGGAAACTAATTTAATTATAGCAACTAGTCCATTTTGCTTTGAATTTCTTGACTATTGTCATTCACAAAGCTTTTAGTTCTTTTTATATACTTCATGGATGGATAGGTGTTATGTTTAATAGAGAATGGATTCTTGTCTCCTAGGTGTATTATAAGTAGGAACTCATAAAGATATTCTTAAGAACATGACTTTACAGATCATTATTCTCTAATATTGTTTTATGGTATCTTACTGGACACTTGTATTTGTTACTTTTATCTCAACACTCTTACATATTTAAATATAAATACATCCATAGGCTGCATGTAGATGTATATTTGTTACTGTTCAATTCATGATTTTAAACTTTTATTTGGACTAATTAAAAAAAATCTCATATGCTTATTTTAGATTTGTATCTATTATTGCATAATAGATATTATTTTAATATCATGTGTATATTTGATTACTTAGATGGATTCTTTATTCATCTTTGATCATCTTTTCGATTATATCTGGAATCAATAGATAAATAGCTGGGTCTTTTGATCTTGGAATTACTTTATAAAAGCAATTCTATAATTCACACATAGAAAATCTCATTTATTTTTTTTTAATTCTATAAACTATTTAGAATTGACTCCAGGTAGTCTTAAAATCATTAGACCATTCTGTGTATGTTTTTGAACTGACCACAGAAACCACAGCCATCCAATTACTGACTGATTTATCCAATCAACAAATAATCACTGTATCCTTGTCATGTTCCAGCACTAGACTCTGAAGAATTCAGTGGAGAAGGAAACAAAGTTATTGTCCTTATTGAACTTATAGTTTAGTGGGTTATAGAAACAAAAATAAGTTTATAATATATCAAGTAATAAGTGCTATAGTAAAAAATAAAGCAGAGACATGACCTATATTCAACTAAAACTTTTTAAAGAAGGTATCATTCGAGGAGGTGACACTGGAACAGAGACAAGAATTAAGTGAGGAAGTGAGGCATGCAAATGTCTGGGGACCAGGAATCCTGAAGCAAGATTATTTTTGAAAAATTAGAAAAATACCACAGTAAAAAGATAAAAGTCAATATACTAATAACAATTACATTTCTTTATATCTGTAACAAGGAAGAGAATGACAGGTAAAACATATCTATCTACAAAAGTATGCTTGGCCTTTTTTTTCTTTCTTTCTTTCTTTCTTTCTTTCTTTCTTTCTTTCTTTCTTTCTTCTTTTTTTTTTTTTTTTTTTTTTTACTAGATTTCCTGGCATTGTGAATTTTACCTTGCTTAGTTCCACTTAGTTTTGTATTTCTCTTAATATTCTGTAAATCTGTTCTGGTGCACAATTAAAACACATGGTTGTAGTTTGATCCTTTCAAATCTTATTTTTAAATTTCATCAGGAGGGGGAAAGAATAACCTTAATTTAGGTCTTCATCCCACCACTGATGCAATGCCATTCTAAAAAAATACCTCATGAATTGCAGCTGTTGGGAACAAAGAAGACCGCAGGTACTTGTGAGCTCTGAGGATTGCTTCCTCTTTCCTTTTCAATGAAAGGTGCCTCTTTTCTCTTAGAAGCAGCCATCTAGCCTTGGGTAGTTTTCTCCTCTGCATACACTGATCAGAATTCATCAGAAGACTTAAGAGCACCCTTGTGTAGATCTCCCAACTGTCTTTCCCTGTAGCCCCTCTGCTGCATTACTCAACCTGCAAATTTCAGTTGTTGGGGCATGTCCTAACACCTAACTGTATCTGCTCTAATCAGGAAAACTGCCAGGATCTCTCTGGTTCCCATTTTACTGCTCTGCATCCTTGAAATTCTCCATCCATTATGTTATAAAGCGCACCACATTTTCCTCCTTTCAGTGTCAAATCCTTGATTAGGAGGGTAAAACTAGCTTTTGTTCCTCCAATCTGGAGAGAAATAAAAGTTGCTCATATTTTTTTAAAGACCCTAACTTAAAGATCATATCTAAATTGAAGATTAATTAACCTTTCTCTAAAGAATGTATAAAATATCAGAAAGTATCTTTGATCAATCATTTTTGGATGAGGAGTTATTGAGAGAGTCCACTACCCACACGTCAGGGATACAGTGAAGCCAAATGAAAAGATTTGGAGATTGTGAACCTTTGGAGATGTGCCTTTGGCTTCATCAGGGAGCTACTACTATCCAGATGATATGGCCTTGTACAAGTCATTTAAACATATCTATAGACTCAGTTTTCTTATCTTAAAACTGGTATCAATGGAGTGAATGGGCTCTATAATCTACTATACGTTTTCAATTTCAGTATTTAGTGACTAAAAGGAAAAAAACACATTCGTGTTAGAGACATTAGAATTTATCTAAAATATAACCAAGTTATGTTTTATTCAGTTTATGTAACAGCATATATGTATTTTTACAAAAATATGCCAAATACTTATATATAAGGGGAGGGGCATACCTACTTCCTTCTTCCCGGAATTTCTGGTTAAAAAAAAATAAAAGAATATTTTGTGCATATCCAAAATAATTTCAGAAATACTTAGTAAAATTAAAGAAGTAGTAGATATCTGTAATGAAAAATAAATGATATCAGCTTCCTTCAGGCTATCATAGTGCCAAATTTAATATTCTCACACTATCATAAGTTATGTGAATTAAGACCATGGGTTTCCTTTATGTCAAGCAATTATTTCCTGAATACCACTATTGCCTTATCTTTTGCCTTTCTGGATTCCATAAGGCATGTTTTAATCACTAGTGGTCTCAGCTAAAATATTTTTTTAAGTAGGTGTGACATGAAGTCCAACAAGATCTGTTACGTCAGTGATAGATCAAGCAGTAAACAAAGGATGTTCTCATTTAATAACTTTCTGTTTAGAGAAGGTTAAATTATTTTTAAAAATTCTGAACCAAAAAAAAAAAAATTCTGAACCAAAAATAAATATGCATGGTGAGGTGAATAAATCTTTTGCTGATTATTATGGGATAAATTGTGTCCCTCCACCCCCAAACTCAAATATTAAACACCTAACCTGAATGTGACTATTATTTGGAGATAGAGTCTTGATTGAGGTAATTAAGGCCAAATGAGGTCATTGGTTTGAAGCCCTAAACCTATAGAACTGAAGTGCTTATAAGAAGAGCAAGAGACACGTTGAACACTCTCTCTCTCCCTCTCTGCACATAGGAAAGAGGTCATCAAGGTGAGAAAGTGTCCATCTGCAAACCAAGAAGAGAGCAATCACCAGAAACCAAATTTGCCAGCAACCTGATTATGGATTCCTAGTCTCCAGAACTGTGAGAAAGTAAATGTCTGCTGTTTAAGACAATCATCCTGTAGGATTTTGTTAGGGTAGCCCAAGCTGACTGATAAACTTATGTGTGCACTTATTTACATAAACAATATGGTACATAAATGTAATTAAACTGTTGTTCTTTTATAGCTAATTTCTAAATGTGTTCAATTGAAAAGGACCATGAAATCACTGTTGCCTTCAAAAACAGTATTTGGTAACTCTTCAAAAGTAACACAAAAGAGGATGCGAGTACATTACAGGAGTTTAAAAATGGATGATAGAACTTCTTGATGAGTATATAACGCAGAGCTCTAAGGACTAGCTGGGATTGGATCTAGACACTGACCAACAGAGAGCATTTTGACAGTTGGATATTGTGGTAGGAGGATTCTGACAGAGGGAACAGGATAAACAAAAGTTTGGCAGTAAGCAAACAGAAAACATGTTCAAAAACAGCAAGGAACCTAATTGGCATACCTTGTGCTCACTCTCTTTCACAGCAGTGGACAAATACTTATGCATTTGGCATTTGGCCCTTCTCTGTATTTTAGCAACAACCATTTAGCACTCACACAAACACTAAATATTTCAAAGCCAGACTTCACAAGGTGATATGTATGCCCAAACTAATCAATTTGTACACTTAAAAAATGAACTTTTGCCGTATTTGTAATTTTAATGCATTTTAAATGCCCATACAGACTTAGATGCCTTAGCTTTAGATATGTTAAATGAATAGAACATTCACAATTCTGTAAGATCTAAACATAAAAAATAAAAGTAAAAATAGATTTCTGTTGTATTTGAATTATACCTCAAAAACCTCGGAAGAAAATAAAACCATGAATATGTGCGGATTGAATATATACATCAGAAAATTTTAGAAATGATTTGTCATAATGCAAACAATTTTAAATTGTAATCACATAATCTATAAAATTAGGAAATAATATGTAATTAATAGTTATTTGAATCTACAGTTTTAGGAGATCTATCTTGTTAATTATAATTAAGAATATAATTCAAAGTATAGAAACCTGAATAATTTAGCCTCCAATTTATAATGAATGCACATCCAAAAATTGAAAATTTGTGAAAATACAACAGTCAATAGAAAATCAATTTCCACAACAGTGAAAATTTAAATTCTAAAATTTTGATTAAATGAGAAATGTAGAAAAAATGTTAAAACAATAAAATGAATCCACATAATATCAATAGGAATAATGAAAGAGTAACATATAACCCACAAGAGTACTGATGAACTTTTCTGGTTTGATGAGTGGAAGATCTTGTGCATTCTGTATTTTTGCTTTTTGCTATTTTCAAATTTATGCACATTCTCAAATACGTACTATCTTAAATTCCACACACATTCATGTTGAGTATGCTATGAAAATTAGCCAAGTTCAATTTGATATCATTTTTCTTAGTTTGCTCATTTTGTTGTTGTTTTGCTTTGTTTTAAAAGACTATTTATTTATTTATATATTTGAGGGAGAGAGAGCTTGAAAGAAGGTTAGAGGGAAGGTTGGAGAGAGGGACAAGCCAACTCTGCACTGAGTGCAAAGCCTGACCAGGGCTCAATCCCAGAACCCTGAGATCATGACCTGAGCTGAAATCAAGAGTCACACATTCAACTGACTGAGCCACCCAGGCAGGCCCTTTTGCTCAGTTTGTTAATGAAAAGAAAAACATTAAGTCTTTATAGAATGCCAAAATGGACTCTCTCCTATGACTGTTTGTCTTTGTATTAGGGAAGAAAGATGAAACAAACTGGATTATGAGAAATTACATTATATCCATAGAGTCAAGCTGGAGCAACATGTATCTGGCTTCTAGATGAATGTATACATTTGACTCAGTATGTTTAGTCTGGTTGAGACTGAACTATGAGAGGTGATGTTCAGAGATTGTGTTGGTGTAGATTATGGAGGCTGCTAAATGGTTTGTTGACATAACTCTATTTAAATTGAAGGAAAATAAATAAATAAATAAATAAATAAATAAATAAATAAATAAATAAATAGAAGGACATGAAATTAATGGGAGAGATGAATAAGGAATGCACATGATTATACATTTAGGAAAATTAATCTGCTAGCCTGCTTTTCTTTTTGTTTCTGCAGGATAAATTAAAAGGATATAATATTGGAAGGAACTAAAATGGGGGACGAGGGTTAAGGTATTTGCAAAAGCATGGAGGGAGTTTCCATTAGGGCAGGAGACCTTGGATTTAGAGCTCAGGTGAACCAGGTATGTAAATAGATAATTTGTCATGCAAGAAATGCTAGTGGAATTTTGGGTGTGTGAAATATTACGAAGAAAAGCTAGCAAAGAGACAAAAATTAGAGGCAGAGTCTGGGAATGTAATGAGGTTTAGGAAGAATATGTAGGAAAGGAAGCAGAGAAGAAGAATGGTAAAGACACAAATCAAAGCAATCCTCCCAAGCATCTTTGTCCTCCCTGTTAAATTCAGCATTTGAGGGACACCTGTGTGGCACAGTGTTTGAGTGTCTGCCTTCAGCTCAGGTTGTGATCCAGGGGTTCAAGATCGAGTCTTGCATCAGGCTCCTTGGAGGGAGCCTGCTTCTCCCTTTGCCTATATCTCTTCCTCTCTCTGTGTGTGTCTCTCATGAAGAAATAAATTAAATCTTAAAAAAAATCGTCATTTGAAAAAAGCATGCAGAATACCAATTTGTTTACTCTTTCTTTAATTAAAGATTAGGAATCCTAATAAGTATCAGCTGGCAGGATTTTTATATGCCTTCAGTCCATAATGTGCATTTCTGATTTATACAACGCCATTCAAGTTTGTAAAGCTATATTACTATACAACAAAGAATAACACAACCACCATGCTTAACTGTAGCTCAATACAAATTATTAAAGCTATTTAAATGTCTTCAGAGAACAATAAATTTAAAGAAGTCATTGTCATAACATTAACCTTGATGCATCATAATAAATGCTCTTCCAGCAAACCACAGTATGGAAAAGCAATATGATTTTGAAAGACACTAACATAATTACTGTTATCACAAAATGAATGGGAGAGAGTAATCTGACCTAAAATATAGTTGGCTACAACTGACAGTATTTTGATTAAAGTTTTATTATTTTTAAAATTTAAAATGAACTGAATCAGATTCAGTCAAATCTATTCAATTCTGTTTTAGATATTCTAATCTCATAATAATGCAAATTAACCATCTTGATCATGCAAATTAACACACTGATATGCAGACATTTTGATGATTATCGCTTCAGATATTTTTGTTTGTAGAGTTTTTTTATGTTATCAGTTATTTCCAGTAAACCAAAAAAAAAAAAAATTCAGTCATCATATTCATTCAAATGGGGCCAAAAAATGTTGACAAGATTATATAATGACTAAATGGTGACTAATACATTTCTTGGATTTTGTTATTCTGCAAGGCATTTTTGAAAATACTTGTTAGGATACTTAATTAGATATATAAATATATTATTAAATACGACAGGTATAATGTAGATGTTGGCAATTTCAATTGAATTTTTCCAAATGTCTTTATCACAAATCCAAAACATTTAGAGAGTCTGATGCAGTTAGAAAATAAAAACAAAAATCATCAGAAAAAAATAAAACAAAAATAAAAAATAAAAGAAGAAAAAAATAATAAAATACATCATTCAATAAATTAGTAACTGAGCACTTTTTTCTCCTGCCTATTGATATCTGTAAAAATCCATGGCATTTTTGAGATGTTGTTGCCTAATAACTACTTGATTTTTACCAAGTAATTGCAATTTTTGGCTCAAATGTTTAGCAAAGTTATTCTATCTTGGGTCAGCATTGATTAACAAATGTGATGACTGAACTTTTCTCTAAGGTGGCTAACCTAACCAAATGAAAACATTTTTTTATTGAATTAATTCCGAATAATTTTTAGAGAAAGCTAATTCTCCCAGTCTCTATAGTTGTTCTTATTCCCATTCAAAAAAGATGTTTTTCTACTACATCAGATACAATGTTTAATTATCAGTTCATATTCATCTACTTTCTACCTTAGGAAATGTAGAATTGACCTTGACATCTATTCACTTTTCTCTACATCTTTGACTTTTCTTTCTTTGCTGTTTAATCTCTTTAACCTCTTCTCTGTGGAAAAGTTTCAACTCTGTGTTCATTTTACTCCACTGAATTCTCCCACCAGCAATCCTGTTCTTTGTGCTATAGCCAGGAAAGTTTTTCTACTTCAATGTTATAATTTATCTACTTACGCTTTTTACTTATTTTGTATGATACCTTTGTCTGAGTTTCCTCACTTTGCCTTTAAATTTCATTCTGTTTAATCTGCATCTCTTCCAGACCTCTCTCATCTTATTAAGATTCTGCAAAAGACAATTTCTATTTTTTCAAGAAAATACATGCTGAAGTGTTTGTTATTAATACTGAAGAAATGATTCCAAATTATTTTTCTATTACTGGTAATTGTATCATCAGAAATATACATCTCCTTTAAATCATTGAATATATACATAATTTTTTGTTCAGAGTAGCTCCAAATGCTATTTATTTTATATTAATTTATATTAGTTTTTAAATAGGTATATTTATATACAATGTATTTTTGTGGAAAATTAAGAGTATGGTTTTCTCTTGCTTCTACACATTTTCCAGTTGGAAGCTTATAAAATTGACTCCCAAAGCCACAGTTTACAGGATACTTTTGCCTGAAAATGTTGCTTTCCCAAATTTCCCTGAACTATTATTGTCTTTCCCTTTATCAGAGTCAAACAGTGCTCCTTGCCTTTAAATCACATAATCTCACTTGAAATAAGTAGCCTGTAAATGACCTTTGTTCTCCTCAAAATCCATCACTTTCCTTCCCTTGCTGCTACATGCCAGCATTTGTAGCTCAATTTAGCCAAACCAGAGAAAAATAAACCCTGCTCCAGGAAGACATGACCTATTCACCAAAGGAACTTCGAATGCAGAGTAGAAGGACTGCATGGGGATTCAATATTGATAGAAAAGGCACTCACTCAGGTCACCAGGTGGCTCAGTTAAACCTTTGTCTCTTGATTTCATCTTAAGTCCTGATCTCAGAGTCTTGAGATCTAGCCCCATGTTGGGCTCCATGCTGAGCACAGAGTCTGCTTCAGATCCTCTTTCTCCCTCTGCTCCCTCCTCCCACAGTTCATGCACATTCCCTCCCCTCATCCTCTAATAAATAAATAAATAGAAAGAAAGAAAGAAAGAAAGAAAGAAAGAAAGAAAGAAAGAAAAAAAAGAAAAAAAAGAAAGCACACTCATTCATGAATGTTTTTTAGTAAAGACACTTGCAGTTGGTACCAATAGTTTCTTGGATTTTAAAACATGGATTCAGTGAAGGTCTTTATTAAATTAAATAAATTAAACTAAAAGTTCTGGAGAAACCAGAACTTCCTTATCTTGGTGTTGAATAACATTCCTGGAAGTGGGAATGTTAGGCCTAATTTATCACATTTGGCCTGCGAACCTACCATCTGATACATTTATTTGGATGGTCCAGAGAACCTTATTTTTATTAAGACAAAAATAATGGCCTACTGAGGAAAGTGCTGGGATTCCTGAGAAGTAGGGAATGGCTTTCCCCTGTCAACCACATATCCTGCCACAGAGGTAGGCTCTCAAATAACTGTAGGAAAGATGTCATCTAGCCATCCCAGAATGACAGGGAGGAAGGTGGCAGCACGTAACACTAAGGCAAAGGTGGACATAATTTCAAAATGACCAGCAAGGCCTGAATAGCAAGCAGGAACTCTTCATCTCCAACTATTTATGGCAGCAGCTAATAGAAATTTTGGAGTCACTAGCATTGGGATAGAAAATATTAATGACAGTATTGCTTGATTTATTTATATAAACATGAAAACAAAAATAAAAGTTGGCACAGAAGGTGAATGAATCAGTTACTACACTGAAATATTATGCCCTCTCACACAGGTTTCAGATTTAGTCAGTTGACTGACCCAAGATGAAGAAAAGGCCAGATCAGTTTGAGGTGAGATATTATAGATCATAAATATATTCAGTACACATTCCTTCCAAACCAGCTTATGAATCTTCTCACCAAGGCAAATGTCACTGAGAAAAGGAGAGTCCCAAGATTTTTCCAGCTCTCTTCAATAGGAGGATTGATATAGAACTAATACCAGGGAGCCTGAAATTTTGTCATCCTTTATAATGAGTGGAAATGAAAAATCTAGGTGGTAAATGGAATTTTGGCACAAATCAGTAAATCCAAGGGATCCAATGGCTACCGTGGTAGGAATAATGTTCCCTTCCCAAAACCTATGCCCTAATCTCTGCAATCTGCATAGATGTGACCATAGATGGCAGAGGGGGCTTATCTGATGTGATTAAAAAGTTTTGGATAGTGAGATTACCCTGGTTTATCAGTGTGGGCTCCATGTAATCCAAAATGTCCCTCTAAGAGAAAAATGAAGCAGGAAAGTCAGAGTTAGAGAATGGTGATATTGCTAGTAGAGGTAAAACTGATAGGAGGGCCACAGTGGAAATAGAATAAAGGAGATTTTCCCCTAAAGCCTCAGAAAGGAACTCACCAGAGGTCATCACTGTTAATTTTAGTCTTGTAAAATCCATTTTGAATTTCTGATATCCAGAAATGTAAGATATTAATTTTGTTATTGTTTTAAACCACAAATTAAGTTACACTAGCAATAAGAAAGTAATAGAACCTCTTTGCAGTTTGTTTTGCTTTCATTTTTAAAGTATAATGGATTAGATATACTTAGCAGCTAGTAGGAACTTCACATTGATTCCCTGGATGAAAAACAAGGGCCACAAAACATCAAGTGAAAGCTCATGAAATTGCCCTCCCCCTTCACATAGGTAGTAAATCAAAAGTAAGGTCGCAGAAATTAACGCACCTTCAAATATTTGAAAAATGTGGTGGTAGAGGTTCTACCATAGTCCTATTTAATTTATCTCTGTGGACACTGCAAAAACAGATAGATCATGCTCAATGGTTGTGGACAATGATGAATATAAACAGGTCATACCTCAATTGTAGTTGCCATATTGAATACTGTCTGCTTATCAGAGGAGACAAGCATGCTTCAGACACCTGGCATACAGCCTTTGTTTTAGTAAATATGTTCTTCTTAGTACACATGAAGAGGACATATCAAAAGCAGGTTCCAGATGTAGTCATTGCATGGCAAGAAAAGAAAATCTTTGCTGCCTGGACTCAGGAATATCTTAATTGTTCTACTCTGCATACTAATATGGTATAAAGACATCTTAATCATGATGACTTTCGAAAAACATCATGCTAGCTAATATTTAGATGGCAATAAGCTAATAAGACCTGGTGGATATGAATGAGCAATAAGACATGAATGTCGGAAGGTATAAGACACATATTTGGGGCAGCCGGGTGGCTCAGCGGTTTGGCGTCGCCTTAAGCCTGGGGCGTGATCCTGGAGATTCAGGATCGAGTCCCACATCGGGCTCCCTGCATGGAGCCTGCTTCTCCCTCTGCCTGAGTCTCTGCCTCTCTCTTTCTCTGTGTCTCTCATGAATAAATAAATAAAAATCTTTAAAAAAAAAAAGACTCATATTTGGTGAAGTATTCAGGAGTCCAGTTTCCTAAGACATGCCAGCCTATCTATATAGACGTTAAGATGCTGTACCTCAATACCTATTACAAATTATGAGGCACACAGTTTGGTGGAATTTCATGTGGTTTGAAGGCAACACACGTTACACTTGGGGAGCTTTGATCCACTTTTGACAGATTCAGGAAACTGCCAATTTCAAATAGGTACCAGGAAAAGAGAAGCCAATGGTACACTCCAAGCCATGGTACCAGCTGCATTACACCTTGGGCATGTGATCCAAGATACAGAACGATGGTAGATATATTTAGTATCTGGAAACACCCACTGGGGAATCAACAGAGACTCCCTAGGGCTCTGTTGAATGATCACGTCTTCGAAAGAGAACTGTTCTGCTTGAAAATAGCTCAGGACTTCTGGCTCCAGCTACAAACTAGGTAAAGATCTAGGGAGTTTTTGCTCCCATCATTACAACAAGAAACAGCTGGAGAAACTGAAAATCAATGTCTTTCCTATAGCAATCAGAGAAATAAGTTTGCGAGGCAAATTGCTAACCTGAAATCTGCGAGTCAGGTACACCCACAGAGGCCAGCGATTGAAACCTGTTTATCTGGATTGGAAGTCACTGGAGCAATAAATTGATAGAAAAACCTAAATAGCAATTTTAACAAACTAATGGAGCCTGAGTGTGGGTTAGCATGAAAATAAGAAATTTCTATAGGTCACCGTCTTAGGAGAGCCCCTACAGACTCCTGGGGTTTCCCTCCATGAACCCCACCAGGTTCTCATGGCAATGAGGTGAGAAAGTTCCCTTTGTGGCCTCACAGAGGAAGACGAAAAGTCATTTTGTGAAATATGCCTAGAAACCTCTCCACAGGAAAAACATGTACGTACTCTAGGGGGAAAGAATTTGCCAGATTCACCACAGCATGCTTCTGAAATCTTCCCAGATAGCTGAAAAGAATGTCTCCCCACTCTGGCCTCCTCCAGTCTTCCTATCCTCTAAATGAAAGAGGACAGAGGACAACATGATGTATTTGATAGGGAATGAGATGCTAAGAAATAAATTAGGAATATGGCAGTCAGCTAAGAGAGCAGGAGGCAGGGGACACAAAACTATAGAAGTGAAGAAAACACTTGTAAAGTCCCTAGCTGAGGCACAACCTCTAAAACACTGGGTTAACCAGAATATCATAGAACTATAATCCCTGACATCTTAAAACCACATCACAAGGCTCCAAATCACAACAATGCCATATAGTAAAAGGACTGCGATACACAGACTCTCTCCTAGAAACAAAATATAGGAAAGCCCAGACAGGAAAGAGGGATGAAAACACAGGGAATTAGAGGATGTGGAACCTCTGTTACCTAGAACCACAACAAACATGAAAAGTAAACCGACTCCTAAATCCTCATGCAAAAGTCTTATTTACTCAGTTTCTATGAACTCATGCAACATGCTCCATCTTTAATAAAACGTTGCAACGCTAATGAAAGACAAGGGAAAATGAGTATGAGGACACAAAGTAAACATCAGAGCCAGACTCAGATATGACACAAATATTAGAATGATCAGACAGGGAATTTTAAATAACCTATTTTAATATGTTAAGTACTGTAAAGATAAGTAAAAACCATATCAGAATATGTAAATAATCTATGCAGAAAGATGTAAGCTCTAAGAAAAATATCAAAAGGAACTGCTAGAAACCAAAGACTAGAACCAAACTGAAGACTGTCTTCAATGTGTTCACCAATGTGCATGGCATGACCAAGCAGAAAGTTCGTGATCTATCATGAAGATAGATCAATGAGAAATATCCTAAACTGAAATGCGAAAGGAAAAAATACTAAAGAAAAACAGAACAAAATACTCAAATCCTGGGAAATATCAAAAGATATACATGTAAAATATATTAAAAGGAGAAGAAAGATGAGAAATGGAGCACAATAAATGTTTGAAATAATAATGGCCAATAACTTTACAAAATTTACTAAAGTATGCATCTAGAAAGCTCTACTATCATTAAATGGAACATATGTCACCCACACATACACAAACACACACACACACATTGACATTTTACAGCATCCCCAAAATAGCATAAAACACATTATTTTCAAGCACCCATGGAATAGTCTTTAAAAAGAAATTATAAGTATGTTCTTAGGCCATAGTAGAATTACTCCAGAAATCAATAACAGAAGGGTAGCTAGGGAGAAAAACACTTATATTTGGAAATTAAACAAAACACTTTCATAAAACACATAGTCTCAAAAGGCATTTTAAAAATTCAACTGAATTGAAATAAAAATATAACTTAACAAAACTGGTGAAATGCTGATAAAGTGGTACTTAGAGGGAAAGCATTAAATGAATATATAATAATAATAAAAAGGAATTAAATAAAAGCCATAACCTAAGCTTCTATCTTATTAAACTAAAGAAAGAAGAATTACACATAAAAAAGGCAATAGTAAACATCAGAGCAGATATCAGAAATAAGCCAGATAGAGAAAGAATTGTACAGTTTGCTATCACTTATATGTGAAATTTAAAATGAATGAATAAATGAATGTCATCTCATAGAAACAGACTATAATGGTGATTTCCAAGGGGTTGAGGAGTGGGAGAAATGGAGAGAAGTTGGTCATAGGTATATGATGGATAAGTACTGAAGGTCTAATGTACAGCAAGGTAGAGCAATTATACTTGAAATTTTAAAAAGTAGCTAAGCATTTTCTCTCACCCACACAAACATAACTCTGTATAGTGATGGATGTGTTAATTAACCTGATTGTGGGAATCATTTCACAATAAGTATATAAAATCATCATGTTGTACACATTAAATATTTTACAACTTACTTGTCAATTATAACTCAATATAGTCCAAAATAAAATTAATATTCTTATACTCAAGAAAAATGGAGAAACAATTGAGTCAAATGACCAAAGTCAAAGCTGGTTCTTTAAAAATAACAATGAAATTGATTAAACTCTAACCAAACCAATCAAGAAAAACAAAACAAACAAACAAAAAAAAACAAAATCAGGAAAAGGAACCAGCGCTACTAACCTCATGGACATTAAAATGTAAAAAAAAAAAAAAAAAAAAAGACCTTTATGCCTACAGATTTGATATATAGATGAAATGGACCAATTTCTTGAAAGAAACTACCAAAAGCCATCAAAGAAGAAATAGATAAAATGAAAACTATTATATGCATCAGAGAAATGGAAATAATAATTAAATCCCTCCCATAAAAGTGAGGTTTTCCATGAGCACAGGGCAATCCTCCAGAGCAGGGACCATTAGCAAGCGCCGGGGACCACAGTGACTGGCAGAGACCTGGGCAGGGCACACCCACTGCTTCCTAAACACATGAGCAGGCAATTGTCACACATCCAATGATACTATTCAGGTTTTTTTTTTTTTTTTTATTTGTGACAGCTCACAGCTATTTCTGCTCTCACGAATGAGAGTCTAAGCCATGTTAAAATGTTAAAAGCTCTCCAATAGACTGTAAAGTGAAGACACCAAGGAGACCATGGGGAATAAAAAAACTTGGACTGTAGGTAAGTTTAGGGGAAGAAAAGAACATTGAGAACACCATATATGCCAGGCAGAAATTAGACTAGATCAGATCCTGTTTTAACTCTTGGAAGCCTTTTCTTTCCCACACAAAAATTAAATCTAATAATAATTCTGCATACATATTTTCATTTTAAAAATTCTGTGGCAACTATTTTATTTTCTTACAAAGCAGGCAACAATTTTGAATGTCATGCATCGTAGATGGCAGAGCTAAAGCAATCATCAACTATCTAAGGGACAGTGTTTCATTTAAAATCAGTGAGACAGTGAAAATATGTACTTCATCTGCAATGACAGGGATTTCTAATGGAAGAAAGATGCCTTTGGACAAAATGTTTTAAAAATCAGAACAGAAATCAGGTATCTTAAAATAATGCCAAAATCTTAAGACATGTTCAAAACAGAAGCATTTACAGAAGACGTGTGATGCAAAAAAAAATTATTTTGGAAATTGACACACAAATCAATAAACATATATTCACAGAAACTGTAACCCAACACCAGTTAGAATTAAGAATTTATTAATTTCTGGGGCAATGTAGTTTATGCCTATTAACCAGATACTATTTTAAAAATTTCAAGAAAGGTGTTTGTGCTTCATTTAATGTTAGTAAATTATTTATGAATAATGATTTAAAGTGTGTACTTTAACAGAGCAAAACTGCTGATAACATTAATTTGGGAGCCAAGAGATGAAACCCTGTATATATACATATATATATATACATATATATATATATAGTATTATGATTGACTAACTTCATTTCCTCAATTTTGCCATAGTAGCCATTAATTGATATAATGTAGAAAAATAAAAAAACTTTGTCAAGAGGAGCAATAATTAAAGATCTGAATTAATGATTCATTAATTGCTGGATGAAATAAGCAATATTTTTTTTTATTTAAAAAAAGGTAATTATTAACAAAAATACATCACTCATTTTAATCAACTTAAGTTTATTCCTTTACATTTGAATCATTTCCACAATACAGGTCAAGAGAAGGAAGAGAAGGATAGCTGTGCTCAAAATATAAACTTGATGTTTTTCTTCACCTTTATCAGTTACCAACTAGCTCCAAGTTGGTAAATTAACTGGAGCTCATACTATTCATTCCTCCAAGAATTTTCAAACTCTTTATTAGTTTTTATTAACTATTCTCTCCTACTTACTTAATCCATATTTACATTTATTTGTTCAGGACCAAAGAGCATTCTTTGAAGATGTCAAATTAACTGTATGGCAATTCTCCTAATGAGGAATATGAAATTTCAAGTTCAGTTTCTAACCACTCATTCAGCAGAATAAATATCAAAGGAACTCTTTTTTTGTTGTTGTTTTTTAGGGACTTATAATTACAGGGACACAGCTAATAAAGCAACCACATGATACTGCTGCAAAAAAGGAATCTGTAATCCTTATGATCAAGTAACCAGTAATCATGTTCACATTCGAGTAGGCCTGGGATTCTCCAAAAATGAAAACAAAACAAAATAAACAAAACTTCAGCCCTAAGATGAGAGGACAGGAAGTATGGATTTGCCTTCAGTTAAATTTTAGTTATAACAGGTATTGAAAATATATGCCACAGTCCAAGTAACAGGGATTATTTTTATGAAAATTTATTTTTACTTAAAACCACAGGATAAAAACAAATGTGCTAAAAGGGGTACCTTCAACATTTTAATGTTTTAAGTGTGAGCAAAGCCACCCTCATCAGTTTATGCCAACAACATTCTTATGAAATTGTATATATTTTTTAAATAAAAAATAGTCTTGGTTATTAGATCTAGATCTTATACGTATTTATACATATATATATATGAAAATAATTGATGTTTGAATGAACCAAATCATTTGCTCTTCACACATGCTAGGAAGAAAGTGGAAGAAGTATAATTTTCTTCAACTCTTCAGTTTTGTTTTTGTTTTTTGTGTATGTGCTATGTCTTTGTGTTTGAAGAGTCTCGCATTTACTCATTATTTTGCCCTTAATTCTTTTCTGCATTATAACCTGGTGTGTGAGAGCATTCCATATACAAGGTAATCAAAAGTCCCACAATGTGACAAAAAAAAATTCATAAATAGTAAAAAAAAAGTAAGAAAGGTTTTATCTATTAAGGAAAAGATAAATATAATTATCTTTATATAGAGAAAATAAATAATATTAAACTACCTTTTGAGTCATCCTGAATTTCTGCTTTTTTTTCCATTAGAAAGATAAAAGCAGGTTCTGAATCAATTACACATTCTGAGAAATTGTATTGTCATGCAAAGTGGTTTTTAAAAGGTATATAAATTTAAATGTTGAGAAGGCAAAAAAAGAAAATCATTCTTGCATTTTATTGACCCAAAGAATTAGCCTCTTTATGGTTATCCCCAAACTTTCTGCAACAGAACTCATGCTATGTGTCAAAGTTTCAATGAAAAGAAAATTATCCTCAGGCTTGACTGACTCTCATGTGGAATTTCTGTGCCAGCCTGAAAATCCATCACACCTCCCAAAGAATGATACCCACCCTGCCTCTTGTTTAATCTCTCAAGTGTTTTCTCCCTCTCACATTTGGCTAGCCAATAAACACCTTTATATTGATTTTTACATGCAAATCTGAATGTATTTCCTTTGAAATTGGTATTTCTCACATGTATAAACTTATCTTAATAGTGCAGTAAATGATTGTGAAAACTGCCTCAGTATGTAGGGTTGCCATAGAATGCAACACCATTTCCCCTTTAAAATGAATGAGATTATTTTCTTTTTCTTCTATTTTATTTTTTTAAGTAGCCTCCGGTCCAGTGTAGAGCCCAACACGAGGTTTGAACTAACAATCCTGAGATCAAGAACTGAGCTGAGATCAAGAATCAGATGCTTAAATGATGAAGCCACCCAGGTGCCCCTTTTCTTCTATTAAAGACCTTTTCACTTTGTGTCAAGATTTTGAGGAATGAATTAAAGTCTTTAAATGAAAGATAGGTGTGAAAATAATTCAGCAGGAAGTATCCTAAAAGAAAGAACATGATTTAAGTATGGATATCTTGTTCAACAGGGAGTAGTGAACATGTCTTGATCAAGAAGATCAAGGGTTAGGGGCTGCAGGCAAAAGAGAAAGGAGAAAAAGGAGAAAGAACTGAGGTCAGCAGAATGTGCCAGGATCACCACCTGCAAACTGAAAGGTAAAAGATGTGTGCCCTGTCACACAGATCCATACCAGAAACTACAAGATGACTATGGGAAATTCAGAGGTTAAGTGTGCTCAACCTTTTACACACTTCCTGTTCAGTGTTATCATTAAAGAGATGGGGTTGAGAGCCAGAGTTTAATTTGCAACTCTAATTTATTAGAGTGGCTGTCACAACCTGGCTTTGGAAACTCATCTGGGTTCGTCTAAACTATCACACTTCCAAAAATGATGACATTCTGCAGGATCAAACCCTCTGGGCTTTACTATTTGGTAGACAACAAATTTTTGATGGTTTTACTTATGTTGAAATTATATTCAAGATTCCTTCCCAAATACACAAACAAGCATTTTTAAAAACTGTGTTTCACATTTTGTGGTTGTCCGAGACAATCTAGATTAAAGGATTTTTGCAGTTATTCTCCTTTTTGTCTGGTACTATAGCTGGGAATAAATGTTATGGTATTCCTGACGGCTGATCATATATTCTCTCCTACTCCTAGCCACATAAACCTTCTATAATTAGCAGCCCTATAATTTTCATGAATATAATGAAATTATATGCATATTTTTATATATGCATGCATACACATATTTGAATATATAAATCCAAATAACACTTAGCAACTGTTCAGAAGTTCTCTTTGTTCCCTGTTGTCCTTTTTATGTAAAAATATATCCAGTTTCCCAAGCCTTTCTCTGAGAGAGATTTCTCTCTTGACCTTGTATAAATCTTCTTGCCACTCAACAATCACCAGGTGTATTCAGATATTTAACTGTCACTTTGTAGGTTTGCATGACTCATGATACACCAGGGAACTTAGTCTTATATTTTCCCTGTTCTCATTTTTCTGTTCCTTTCCTTCTAGCGAACAGTAAAAATATTTTTATCCAATTCATTTTTTATTTTATTTAATAGCAGTGAAGCATCTAATTATTGATCCCTTAATACAAAAAAATTCCATGTTGTCTCAGAGGGGTCTTCATTCTGTTGGTGCTTGATTAAATAAATAGAGAAAGCTTTAACAGAGTACAGGAGATTTTCATAATAGCACAGGAATATATAATCTATTATCTGTCGGGATCTTGGTAAAAAGCAACTTCTCAGGCTCCCACATGTACGTATCGCCCAGACATCAAGCCTAAAGTTAATGAAGTTTTTATTCATAGTTATAACTATTCACCCTCAAACCAGATATTTATTCAAAAGTATGTTCCAGATACTGTGTTACATACATACTGAGATCCAAAGCTGAAAAAGAGAGATCATAGAAGAGGCTGTTAAATCAACAGGAAGGCAATGCGGAAGGCTTTACAGATTTTTAAAAATATTCATGCTTTCCAAAGTCAATACACAGACATCAAAGAAGTTTATAAAGTGTCAATATTAGAGTGTTTCAGAGAAAAAAAATCTCTTACTAAAAGGTAGTATGGATGGCCATGGAATGGAAGAATTAGAAGGTCCACAAATAGTCCAAGTGAAAAATGAGCATCTGTTTTCGACATTGACTGTGGGTTACTGAAGAAGAAGATCTAATGAGTCTGTTGGTAACATGTTGTAGGAAAATGTAGGGGTTCATGGAATTTGCGGGCCAGTCCAGGGAAACATGACAAGATGGCAGTAGTACATACACAAGCTTTATGGGGCAACGGCTTAATAGTATGGTGTATGTGGAATATCACCTACAGCAGGGGTCTGTCCAGAGGCTGAGGTGTGTGCGTGTGTGTGTGGGGGGGTCCCTGCTACTCATAAGAGAAGGGAGTTAATGGAGCTTCCAAGAGAGGAAAATTGAAGAGTGGGCTTATCTGTCTAGACAATGTCCCTCAGGAACATGGTGGAGACTTTTCTGGTTTGAGACTCGAAAGTACAGCTGCCATTTAGAGCCTCATAACTGCAAAGCACTATTTTATTAGTAGGTTATAGATACAGGGTAAGGTTTCCCATTAGGTGAAAAGCAGGTAGGTTCCAAGTATTTAAACATTTCCTTGTTTGAGTGATTTTTAAAAATGATTTGATGTTTAAAAATAGGATTATCCCCAAGGCAGGCTTTTGAGCTACTAGGTCTCAGCAGCAGCGAAGAAATAAACCCAGGAGCCGATATATAGAGCAGTCTTCGGCTCACTTATATAACAACAATGAATACTTGTTGGTGATGTATAAGTAGCCATGTGTTACAAATAAATTTTGCTTTAAAAGTCAGTTTTAGTTAACACCAATTTTCTGATGGTACTAATTTTATCTTCTGTTGCTGACCTTTTTTTTTTTTTTTTCAATATGCAGTCTCTATTTGCACATGATATTTTCTGGTTACAAATTACTAGAACTTTCCAAAACACACCAATTTTTTTTACCAGTTTTTTATAGTAAGTATTGCAAATATAAAATATATCTATAGGGATCCCTGGGTGGCGCAGCGGTTTGGCGCCTGCCTTTGGCCCAGGGCGCGATCCTGGAGACCCGGGATCGAATTCCACGTCGGGCTCCCTGTGCATGGAGCCTGCTTCTCCCTCTGCCTATGTCTCTGCCTCTCTCTCTCTCTCTCTCTCTGTGACTATCATAAATAAATAAAAATTAAAAAAATATATATATATAAATTACTAGTATTTTCCAAAATACACCAAATTTTTTACCAATTTTTTAGAGTAAGTATTGCAAATATAAAATATATCTATAATTTTCAAAAGTTATCTGAGGCACTGGGGTGGCTCAGTTAAGCCACTAACTTCGGTTTGGGTCATGATCTCAGGGTCTTGGGATAGAGCCTCATGTCAAGCTCTCTACTCAGCAGAATGCTGGTCCCTCTCACTCTACCCCGCCAACTTGTGTGCACATGCATGCATTCTCTCTCAAATAAAGCAATAAAATCATTTTTAATAAAGTTATCTGTATGACATGAAGATCAAAGAGAGTCATCCATACTAGAGTTTTTATACACATATACCGATATTTGTGCACATACAGATACAGAGTGAAATACAGCAGGAAAGATATATATGCATGACAGCACACATATAAAATTATATGGAATAGTTATTACTTTCAAATCTGTGTGGGTTTTATTCTGCTTGTACATATTTTTTTAGAAAATGTGCAAATTTGGTAATTCGATCACTTTGGGAGAAAAGTAGATATATCTACAAAACTTAAATTTTCTAATAACTTCTTAAGCAGATTTGCTATAATGAGTACATTCACCCTTTTGATGTTTATTTCTCCTCATACAAGGTTTGGCTTTTTGTTCTAATAACATGGTAGAGTGAAAACACTAAAAATAGCAGAGGAAGAGGTTTGAGCAGATATCAAGAAAATTTACATTATAGGGATTGCAATTCCAGAAAATCTAAAGAGCAAGTTCTTCTCTGAGAATGTGTCCTTCAATGCTGAAAGAAGTCGATAAACTAGAAAGATTCCAAAACTGAAACAAATGTAACAGTCAACATGTTTTGTTTTGCCTGCCTGTTCCTACTTCACATAAGACATATTCTTCTAGGCTTGTTGCTTTAAAATTTTGTTTTAAGTGTTTATAGAAAGTCACTCTTTTGCTTAGTAGCAAAATGCTAGAAATTTCCTGTGAATGTCATTTACCAGAGTAACACATACCAAGGACAGAAGAATATAGGAAATGGACAAATCTTTTAAGAAAAGAAATCTCTTATTTCCACTGAAAATTTTCTGTAGGAAAAAAAATAATAATTTTGTGACTTTCACATAGAAGACAAATGATACCTCTTATTGTGTAATTTCCTATTTTCACAAGATATTGGATACAATAATCAATACTCAAATCTTAGTCAAGATAATTTTCCTGGAAAGAATAGCAGTGTTTCTTTATTGTAGAAATTCAAGCCACCCATTTAACTCATAGGACCAATATCCTCCTTCCATAGATATTGACAGTTTAGTTTTGTTTCAAGATTGTGGGTTAGAGAGGAAAGCTTATGCATGTCAAATGAGCCATATGAATAAAGATGTTGTTTATAAATAGAGACAGAGGTACTTGAAGAAACCAGAATTTACAAAGGCATGTTATTATTGATTAATGTACAACAAGGAAATTAAAACAGAAACAAAATGATATTGCAAATATTTAATTTCTGACATTTAAAGACGTTTTCATTTACCAAACTTAAGAACTAATGAGGTGTCACCAAAGCAATATTTGTGATGCATTTTGCAGAAAAATTTAGTAAACAGAAAACATTTATCAGGTTGAGGATAAAAAGGAATGACAGAAGAGAATGTGCTAGCCGGAAGCTAAAAATGATTTTAACAATTACATGTTAAGAAAGAACAGAAAAAATAGGTTTCCTAAGCAGTTTCCAAATGTCTTCAGATCATATCACAACTTACCACTCATCAAGTAGAGATTAATTAGTGCAGCTTCTCAGAGAAAAGACTGCCTATGGTCAGTGATTGGGCTGCCCAATCACAAACATGAACCGTCAATTTGCCTCACATCCCCACTTTTTTGTTTATGAAATACTATGAAATACCTACTTTGTAGGTAATTACAAAACAAATATACATTTGGAGTGACAACCCTAAATATACATATTGCTAATTTTCATGTTATTGCCCTTATACTCCTAAGGTCAGGAAGGCTGAACTGCTAAAATATTTGTCAGGTTTGGAATTTCAAAGTAGAGGACATTTTACAATTTTAAGATTACCTCCAGCAATCCACAGAAAAGATTAATGGATAGTGATTAACTTCCTATTATAGGGGTCAGTATTTTCAATTTTGTAAATGGAATTCAAGAGTTATTTTTAAAATTATACGAGTTACATTTTTAATGTGTTTGGCTTTCTCTATTCTTCTAAAGAAAATTATTCATGTGATTTATAGCTGTAAATATCATCTTATCAATGTTTTCATGCTTAATAGTCACAGAAATGAAATGACTTATTTTCTACATGACCCGAACACTAATTACACAGTGAATACTTTGGGGAAATATGCATGTTAATAGACATATTTAATTGATTACTGGAAGAATTTTCTATTATCTTATATATGCTCAGAAAATGTACTCAAGAGAGAAGGCTATCAGCAGCTACTACATCACAGTATTAGGAGTTTTTTTAATAAAATAAGTTATTCTATATTGAGATAACAAATATCTGTTGGAAACTACATGATACATAGAGACATTCTTTGAAAAAGCAAAGTATTTGCAAATTAAAAATGAGAGACAATGTAAAAAATGATTTTGCTATAAAATAAGCAATGAAAATATTTGTGGTTCTAGACACTGTTGTCTAGTATTTTTTTATAAGAACACTATTACAAATAAATTACAAATTACAAACCATCAAAATGAATTATTGTATATTGTCATCGTAAGCACGGGTCTCCTGTTTTCCTTTTTCTTTTTCCTAATCTGTCACTAGTGTCAGATACTTCTTCTAAATTTCCCATAAAATACCTTCCACATTCATGTTTTGCTGTGCAGTTTCAATCTTGCAAGTCACTGAAATACTATATGTAATAAATTTCAAAAGGATGTCTTAGAAACACCATAGCTACTGCTACTGTAACAATCTTTCACCAAATATGTGTAGATTTGACTGAGTTGTATTTATAAATAAATTACCACAAACTTAGTGGTTTAAATAATATAAATTCATCATCTCACAGTTCTAGGGGTCAGAAGTTCAGTGTGGGTCTCATGGGTTAAAGTCAAGATGTTGGCAGGGCTGACCTTCTTTCAAAGTCAGAGCAGAAACCATTTCCTTGTCATTTCCTCTTCTAGAGGCCACCTGCTTTCCTCCACTTATGGCTTCTTTTTTTCCTTTTCAGCACCAATCCTTTCCTCATTGTCATCTCTCTGGTTCTCTTTATGCCTCTTCCCCACTTATAAGGGCCCTTGCGATGACAGTAGGTTTATCCAGATCATCCAGGACAACGTTCCTATTTAACGGACATCTGTTCATGATCCTACCTCCATCTGCTATCTATTCTCTTTTGCTGTATAACCTAACACACTCCCAGGTTCTAGAGGTTAAAACTTGTGGTGGCCATTATTTTGCCCAGCACATAATAAAATGTTTGATCATAATGAGTTTTCATAGTTTTACCACTCTACCAACTAATTCCCCCATTTTTTTTAATTGATATATCCCGGGCCAGCTTCTGTAAAGTTTAAATAAAAGTGTGAGATAGAAAATAACCGAGTAAAGGTAGAAACAAGTATTAGTTTTCAGATGACCACAAGTTAAATAATAAAATCCAAATTTTGTAATAGGAGCATTTGAATTATCAAAATCTGACCCCTAAGACACAAAGTTTTATGTTGGTCGCACAGGATTAAATAATGCATATTCTCTAAATATATATAATACATGTAAAATGTTACACTTGTGTGTCCAGTGGTTTTCTGTATGTTTTTAAAATTTTGCAAACCAGGACATCTGGGTGGTTCAGTCCATTGAGTGATAAACTCTTAATTTTGGTTCAGGTCTTAATTCCACAGTCAGGTCATGGAATCAGGTCCCATGTCGGCTCACACTCAGCACAGCATCTGCTTGTCTCTTTCCCTCCCCCTCAACCTCTCCTCCTCCAATAAATAAGTAAATAAATCTTTTAAAAAATATGTAAAGCTCATATTGGTGTGGAATAATGATTGCCATACGTGAATTAGTGGTGGTGGTGTGATTCTAGCTATTATTTTACTTCAGTAATTATCCAATTGAATAATGTATATGTACTTAAGTACTCCTGAGTGCCAGTAGAAAGTATGAGTAATATACTGTTGTTGTTGTTTTTCAAAAAATAAAGAAATTATCTTTTAGCACAAGTAACTAAAGATTTAGTTGAGATTTGATTAATTCATAGTTCAGCATCATCATTGAGATCCAGGTTTCACTGATAGAAGCCTATATCACAGGATGGCAACAGTGACGTTAGGCATCACCTCTCCGTGCATCAACATCCTAAGTCCATTCCTAAATGTTTTTGCCTATTAATCTAGAATAATAAATATATGTCCTGTAAAACTAAGCATAAACATAAGCAATGTTTTGGCTTTGTCACTG
This sequence comes from Canis lupus dingo, assembly GCF_003254725.2. Taxonomy (NCBI): domain Eukaryota; kingdom Metazoa; phylum Chordata; class Mammalia; order Carnivora; family Canidae; genus Canis; species Canis lupus. The sequence goes on from NC_064243.1 coordinate 10,703,023, forward strand.
AGGAAGAAGGAAGAGAATAGCTTTGAGGAGACAGGCAGGGTGCCTATGACAGTGGGAAACATGAAAATATACTCATGTTTTAGTTTCAACAGTTGTTTGATATTTGTTTATGCTTTGACATTTTGCTCTATAACATATCTAAGTTCACTATTTAAGTTGCATTGAATTTAATCAATTACTGAGATTATATGACCTGCATAGTGTGTTTTTCTCAAGGAAAAAAAAACAATTTTATAAAATAGTGAAACAAAACAGGAGCATATTGACTTTTGATCTTGTAATATTAGGCTTATATACTTCAAAACAAATGGGCTATTGGCAAAACATCTGATTACTTGGATATGGCTTTGACAAAGGCCATATATTTTTCAAAAATAAAGTTAAAGATTATCCTACAATTATCCTGGTAATGCAATCCTTTCCAGATAGAGGCATCTGGTTGTCTTTGGGTTCTTGAATTAGCCAGAATATCTGTGAAAGCCCCATGAAGTCACTATTTTGCTTTATATAGGCATAGGTATATATGCTCATACACATGCTTAGTATATATAAACACTGAATAGGAGAACAAAACTTAACTTCCAAATATTCTCATTAACCTAGTAATTTTTAAAGTGAATTATCACATCAAATGTATTTCTTATATTTGAAAGAAAGAAAACCAACTACAATGTAACTTCCCAAACCATCCCCTGTAAGCATTTTCAAACTGAGCACTCATTAGACAATCTGTAAAATCTAGAGCCTGAAGTAGCTTAGACTGGGCAGGATAGAGGGACTTGGTGCCAACCTCTATGTAAAGTTTCCATGATTTAGGCCCACAGGTGAGACCTCAAACAGTCTACCACAGGCTTCTACACTACAGAATCAAAAGCCAAACCTACTGGTTTGTATTCAGTCACACAACAAATTCAGAAACATTTTGATTTAATTAAAATAAAATAAATGTCAGGAAAATGTTAATTCACCAATTACACCTTAACTAATTAACTAAAATACTGTTTTAATGTAAATAAAACAGTGTGTAGTTCTAGCACTTATGCATATTAACTCATTTAATTCTCCAAACCATTCTGAGAGGCACTTATAGTAGAGGAAACAGGTTCCATGCATCCTACCCAATATCCCACACCAACTGAGCTTCAGAGGATGAAAGTGGTCCAAAGTGTTTTGGATCTTGAGTCTACATCCTTGAACATCGTGTTTTTAACTGGCTTCTCAGCTTCTGCTTTTGCAATAATTTCTGGGAGTTCTGAGTCCCTAGCACCATAATATAAACATAATTCTCAGTTACTGTCTTTTGTGAGAAAAAAAGCTGTCAGGTCACATCCCCTAAGATGTAGAAACCATGGGAGACATTAGGGGATGGATAACCAACAGACAAATTGAAAAAAAAAATAAGTCCAATGATAGTGTTTTATAAACATATGGTTTAGGGACTGTTTCAGAATTTCTGAGGACACTTAGTAAAAACCAGAATATTGAACTCTACCCAAGATCCACTGAATTTATTGAAATCTCCAGTGTATTCAAGTCCACACATACTTTAAGAATCATCACTCTACATCGCTGATTTGCCTATGGCTGATTCCGCAAACAAATTCAGTGAAATATTGCAGCAGCTCCACTTCATCTGAGAGCTGTATGATTAACAACAAAATTACCTCAATCAGTTTGGGGGGAAAAATTGCCAGACACCACTGCTACTTTAAGCTACCAGTTTCTTGCCAGTGGAGCAGATATCCTGATGCTTGTTGTCATTCTCTTCACTTCTAAAGAATCAGATTATTGGAAAAAAAAAAACAAACAAAGAAATCTGGGAAAGCAGGGTGATTATATGAATTGTATGGGCAGGCACTTTTTCAAATATATATTAGATGCATTTTTCAAATACATGGAGAGGTATAAAGAAATTTGAAATACTTGCTTAGGACTTAAGGAACAGGAATATGTGAAATTGTGAAGACAAGAGAATTTTAAAATACTATGTCTATCTATCTAAACAACACGATTTTGTACCTATAGCTAATATCCATTTATACACAGATTAAACATATTACTTATTTTATTTTAAAAATATTTGTAAGAATATCTGCTATGAACTGTATTATATCAATTAGATTTTTTTTTCAAGTGGCACTTAATGTAGAACTAGGCTTTGTCTTTAAGAAAATTCCTCACCATAGCATTACAAGAATAATTATGTACCAAATAAGTTAAAATTGTATCTCTAGTTACTCTCTAGTAGGGGTCTAGTAGGAGTCTAGTAAGGGTCAGCTTAGTCATTCCCACCGCTATACTGTATCTTTTTAAATATAACATATATTTGAAATATTTGCTGAGTATATAAACTCACTCAAAATCTTGTGTTTGTGGTTGTTGCTTCATAATTGAAAATTGCTTATAAATTCGTGGACATTCTATAGAGCAACAATACAGAAAAAAAATTGCATTCTAAGTCTTTTGAAATGAAATAGCTAAGGAAAAGATAGCACAATTATTCAAATCAGAAGGTGAGATGAGTGGAGGTAAAAAAATAAAAAAAACACTGATTGAGGATATAAAAAGAGCAGAAAAGCAGATATCAATCCTGGTTCAACCCCATAGTATTGATGGGATTTTAATCTTTGTGGGACAGTTTTTTTTCTTATACCAATCCACAGGACTTCTAAATTCAGATTTATTATTTTTCCATGGTTCAGTATCACTACAGTAAAAAAAAAAAAAAAAGTGATAATAGTAACTTAAGTATGCAGGATATATTTATTATTCAATCACTAGATGGCAGTAAATGTGCAATTCTGAGGGAACCTCGACTCTTCTGCATACTCAAGGAGAGCTCAAAGCACAGGCAAGACTATCACTGTTTGACAGCTTGCCTTCAAAGGTTAGCTAGAGGAGAATATCCTATCATAAGAAATCACTACAGAGTATAAAAAGAATAAAATGTCGTAGCTAAATAATATAGTAAGAAATATCTTCAAACAGTAATTTAAAATACTTTATCTGAGGTAAACAGTTTCTACTTTCCCATTTAACACATCAAAGAAGGAATAAATAAAAGCTGTGGATCTGGACTTGTAAAAAAAAGGGATCAAAAAGCATCTATCTTACCATACACATCATATGTTTCTGCTTAATCTATAGTAGATTATAGAATATGTGTGCATGTGTGTATATATAGCAGGAAATATCAAGAATAGTATTATCTATTTATCAAGTAAAAATGAATTATATCATTGAAAGTAATGGTACAAGAAATCCCATTCCATTACTTTTAATGTGATTGTGTCTATATATTCCATACCAATACATTCTTCATAAATGCAACAAACTTCCCAGCATATCCACATAAAGAATGAGAAAAGAAAATGAGAGTCCTATTAAATGAATATCTAATCCCATTTCTTGTAAATTCTGCTTGTCATCAGCCACTTATCACTTATCTGCATTACTTTAAAAACATCGTCATGAGAATTTTGTCCCTCTGTCCATCTAGAGAATCTCTAGCAGAAGGGCAATCATTTGTCATTATTTGTAAATTTCCAAAGTGGAATAAAATTTAAAATAATATTGAAGTTCATATGTATGCTATTTAAAAAGAGAGACATCAATAAATAGACAAGTCAACACTTCTAAATCTCTCTTTTATTGCTCAGGGTTGTTTTTTTTTTTTTTTTTTTTTTTTTTTTTTTTGCTCAGGGATTGATACATATTGTGATATGCACTGCTTGCGCATTATCGACAAAGGTAGTTTTCATACAGTGAACTGCATTCTTCACAGGAATTGTGTTTGTCTACAATTTTTGGCAAGCCAAAAATGTGCAGAAAAGAGGTCACAGTGACATAGACTCCTCTAAGCATCATATTTGGTTTAAAGAGACTGGTTATATAAATAAAGCTCTGTCATTTATATAAGCCCTAGCAGTAGGAAGAGGGAACATGTTGCATTTGCTAATTTTTGAGCCTAACTTTAAAACTATACTGACAGACATTTGTATAGGAAAGAAGCAAATGAATAACTCATTCACAAAAACTCCAACATGATTAACGAAATTGTTTTTTTCTTCTAATTAAGAGTAAGTAATTCCCCTCCAATGTTAATCCCTGTGATCTCAGTGTGTTGGAAAGATGTTTTGAGACACTATTACAATCACCTGGTGAGCTTTTTCAAAATGTCCAGCCCTTATTCCTCGAAATATTTTCAAAGCTTCCCTGAGTGGGAAAGTAGAAGAAAAACAAGACGACAGTGGAATATGTGGCTTAATGGGCTTTCCCATTCAGGCTGGTTGAAATCACTACTCTTTCTTTAATTTAGTGATTTATAAAAATCATCGTCTCTCTCTAAGGCCTCAGTTGATTTTAATGTTTTGTCTATAAGTAAGTTCCACATGACTATTGCAAGAACTAAATGAGATAATATTTACAAAATACATCTACAGTACCATAGAAATGTGAAATAACTGAATCAAGAAATCAAACCGCTATTCTCACAATGATCATTTCTGGTTGGAAGTAGCTGAAGAATACAGGTGAGAGGAATTTTATCTGGATTAGATGAAGTGTCACCAGTAAAGCATGTAGTACTAATTCGGGAAATGTTTTGGGATTCCAACTGTGCTCAGTGAAGAAGGAAAACTGATTCTCTGGGGATAGAAACTCAACAGGTTTCTTAATGATCAGAAAGGGGATGGACAGGAATTTAGCCCAATAACGAAGAATGGTGACCAGACTCAGAATTCATTCACTCACCATTACGTCAATATATTATTTTCTGACTCTGTAGTATAAGTCAGACTTTGAGGTGCCTGGGTGGCTCAGTTGGTTAAGCAACTACCTTTGGCTCAGGTTGTGATCCCAGGGTCCTGGGATCAGGCCTATGCCAGGCTCTCTGTTCAGCAGAGTCTGCTCCTCCCTCTTCCTCTGTCTCTCCCTCCAACTCATGCTCTCTCTCAATACATAAACAAATAAAACCTTGAAAAAAATATAAGCCAGACTTTGTGATAAGTCTTTCATATATTAGCCTATTTAATCCTCACAATGACCATATACATTTTGAGTGATTAGTCTTACTTATTCATTTGGAAAAAGAGGCTTATAACATTTAAGTAACTTGACTACAACATTCTGAAGCTAATTTGGTGACAGAGCTAGTTTTTTTTTTTTTTTTTTTTCTGTTTTGATGATTACAAACCAATGTAATGAACACAAGGAAAGAGTTATATGTCCGGATACATGAGGGAAGGCTTATTGGGTTGAATAAGGAAAAGCTTCCCGGAAGAGGAAATTTGTAGCCTAAGGCTTGAAAATAAGGAGGCATAGGTCAAATGAAGATACTGGGGTCATGAGATACGGTGGAAGGCAGCTCATGATCAGAAAGGCAGAGAAACAAAAGAGGAATGTGAAATAATCAAACAAACCTAAAATACCAACTGGGTTGGAGTGCAAAGCAGAAGTTGAGAGTGGTCGAGAGAAGACAAGGGAATATAGGGTCAGATGAAGTGTCCCTGAAACATTTTCAGTCATAGTCAAGAAGTTATTAAAAGTTTATATAAAAGGCTTTATACATAGTAGCACAATATGTTTCAGAGCATACATTTGAGGGGAAAATGCTGTAAGGAGGAAAAATTTGGCATATTTTTGCAGGTTGTTAGAGTTCAGATAAGAGATTAAGAAGTTCTAAACCAAGGCAGAAAAATAGAAATTGCACAACTGGTGAAATTTGAGAAATGAGTTAGAAGAAAAAGATTCTATAATAGATTTGATTTGGGACATCAAGCAAGTTAGAAAAACAGTTCACAGAGGTGATAATGAGTTAGATTTCAAGCATGATATATCTAAGGTATTAAGGAAAAACTGGTCAAATACATGCATTAGCATTTGACTATACATTTCTGAAACCCAAGAGTGAGATCACAGTTTAAAATATACATTTAGAAATCAACATTATGCAAATGATACCTGAAACTGATAAATTTCTTGAAATTACTGAAAGAAAAATGAACAGTATTTTAAGCTCCAAAGTCATGAGGGCTTTGAAATCCCCTCTTACCAAATTAGGAAGTAAAGGCAATTAAGATTTACATCAAGTCGCTTCTAAATTACAGAACAGAGATATTTTGGGAAATAGCCTAAGAAGAAATATGGAGAGCATGAGGTTGTATAAGATTTAGGAAGTACAAATAATAGAAAGTAAGTCCGTAACATGAATGCTCAAATATCATTTTTTGCTGCCATGGGAAAGAGAATTATTTCATGAGGAAGTCGAGGTCCATTCATCATTCTTGATTTCCTACAGAGGAATCAAGGTTTCTGGGAAAAATTAAATTAAATGTTTTCCATTAATTCACTACATGTACCAATTCAAAATATTGCTTCTGATAAGTATATTCCCTGCTTTAACAGAAACATGTTGCATGCTCACATCAAATTATAATGTCAGCATTTCCAGTTTTCAGTTGCTCTGGAATCCTCAGTAAAATAAATGTTCCTCAATGATTTTGCTAAAGGCAATATATAGCTTGTTCTTTATCTACCACTGCCTGCAAACTGATTAATCCCTTCTCAAAACATTACTTAACCTTTTCATTTCCTCCAACAAGACATGCTTCACTGGTGGTAGTCACTAAGTCTTGATTAACTAGGCTTATTAACCCTAAGATAATTTTGCACTATTTTATTCTGAGAAAAAAAGAACAGTCCTTGTTATACATAGCAGGTGTTTAATAACGATGCATTAACGTGTAACATCAACTATGAATTTATATTAATATCATGCTAATTGTCAATAATGTATTATTATTAATCACTAATATACAAGTCAATAATCAATATATTGACTATTAAATGTATTAGTCACTATTAAAATATTCTTATTTGATCCTTATCATAATATTATGATGTGCATCCCTTTTATCAGTGAGAAAACTAGACTTAGGTTAAATCACATGCCAAAGGTCAAGGGCTGTCTGGGGGGAATAGGTGGGATTTACCACAGTCAGCCTAGCATCATCTTGTGTCGGTGTTACTCCTGGTACTGTACTTAGGTTACTTGAAACAGAATCCTTGGGATACTTATAAAGCAGTCATAAGAATCTACACATTTGACAAACTTCCAGATTTTTTTTTTTTTTTATGTAGACCAAAATGACAAAACCAGCCCAAGGGAGAGCCAAGCACATCATCAGAAGAGTTAAAACCTATGGACTCCCTGAGTCTCATCAGCTTAATGATAGTTCATTAATACTTGTTGTTTGGTTTAGTAGATCCATATTTATTTGGGTAGATCCTCCCAAATCTTAATTGGGAGGTCTCTATAGACATGGTACAATATCATATAATCAATATTATTCTCTTGTCTATTGGCATGACTGTCTCACTAAAACTTGAGGCACATTTCTGTGAAGATCTGACTTCACCTATTGCTTAAAAAAAATCAATTGTGCTCTTTTTGGGGTTAATACTATGATGTGAACACATTCATTCCTTGAATGACCTGGTTCAAATAAAAAATTTAATATTATATTATTGCTATTCTGTGATCTAATTGGAATTTCTAAATATTTTGAAAATTACACTTACTTTACAGGCAAGAAGGTGCAAATAACATTGATAGAATTTTTGTATTTCCCTTAAATTTAGGCCTCCAACATGAGTATCACACTTGCATACAGAGTCAAGTGGTTTGCTCATCAAAAAAAATGTTTAGGAAAAAAAAATGTTTAAGTCAGTCACTTCCTCTAGGTAGAATTTGCTAAAGGTACTGTCTTCACTGGGCTCTCTGCTTGATAGAGAATAGCATTTTGCTTCTAGTGCAGATTTGTTTTTGTATTAGTCATTGAGAAACCAGTAATCAAAGTAGCCTTCTTAGTTTGTACTATTATCCAGGATAGATGACATTGGAAAATGGCATGCTCTGTACCTAGTGAGATGATATATTTACTGTTAATCACAAGCACTTTCATTTGGTGAGGCTTACAAAGGCGAAGCAAATAGAAATTATCAAAAAGACTGTATCCCTTGGGTGCTAGATTAATAAAAGTTTCTAGGTGAGGGAAAAAAGCAAAAAAAAAAAAAAAATTTCAAAACAAAACAGAACCATTGCCTTACTAGGGCCAGGTTCAAGACCATTATGTGTTTTAAGGTATGTAAGTCTAAGCATCACATCCCTGAAAAGAAAGCCCTTAGTAATTCCAATTACACAAATATTAAGAGTGTTGTGTCATGGATTTTATTAAATCATTTGTGAAGTTAAGAGCTCACAGTGTTGAGGATTTCTGATTCCCTAGGGACAGCTTCATGCCCTACCTTCTTTTTCAATGTGCCATTTTATTTGAAGTTCAAGATGAAAGACTCCTTTAATGTTACTATCAATCATATTTGAAGACTTTTAGATAACACTCTTCAGTTATACCAACCTTAAATCACGGACAATTTTCAAAGTCTTAATGTAGTCTCTAAACCCAATTTTGATTCCTGGTTTTCTTTTTAAATTAAGATAATTTTAGCAAGCATTTAAAAAAGTATCATCCCTCTTTCACAATATGTTATGATACTATATAATTATGATTTTTAATGTGCTAAGAGTAAAACCTAGAAATGAATGAAAAAACAACAGTCTTACTATATTTAAACACTTTTCTTCTTATATAAGTAAGAGAACCAAAAAGGTTTCATCTGCCCATTCGTTACTTATACATAATCACAGCTATGAGAATGTTTTTACAAAAATGATTGCTATATACATTGGTTCAGGAATCAGATCACAGAACTCTTGCATTTGCTATACATAAATCTTGAGTTAGCATTTTTTTAAAAGGAAAAAGTATTGACATCATTGAATAATTAGCTTTTGCTAACAGCCACAACAAACACTCTTAAATATATAATTTATATTCCTCCTAACAATCTTGTGAGTTAAACAACATTATCTTAGTTTTACTTATTAGGAAACAAAATCATAAGATTTAGCTAACTTGAAATATTATTAATAATCTTTAAATCAAAACCGAATTCACCTGTCACTTTCCATATAATCTGATCACACACATTTCCATAAATTATAATTACATAAGCTCTAAAATCAATTGAATTTTGAGTTGCCTGGATGGCTCACTCAGTAACCATGCAACATTTGGTCTTGGGGTCCTGAGTTCAAGCCCCACACTGGGCATAGAGTTAATTTTTATTTTTTATTTTTTTTTTTTTTTTATTTTTTTTTTTTTTAGAGTTAATTTTTAAAAAATTAAGTAAAAGGAAGAAAGATTTTAGCAACATGGGCTATTGGAAGCAGCCCTTGAATTTGTTAAATCTATGTGTTTATTATGCACACAACTACTAAGTATAAAATGAAACGTGCTGGTGCATGTGGCATTCTGCATTTCCTGCAGCTATATTTGGTGTACCTGGGAGTAGGAACCACAAGCCCCATGCTGAACAGAGTTTAGGATTATGCAAAACGTGGACACTCAGATTATGGGAATGGAATGAATATGTCCCAGGCAGGAACTGCGCATCTATAACAATATTGTCATCTAGAAGTCTACATAGAGAATTTGAATACTTTTTAATGTATTGAAGAACACCTAGACTAGTTTTACAGCACTTCAAAACAAAAACCATTAGTATCCTTACAAAGCAGAAAACTCTTATCTTCCAACAGATCACCAAGGTGAGAGACAAACATTGATGCACTCAAGAATAATAATAATTCAAGTCAAAGTTAAATATGAAACTCATAAGGAGAGCATTAGTGAGATCAACAAGCAACATTACTTCAGGGGCTCAGCCAGGACATGGTGGATTCTCTGAAAAGAGAAGCCATTGTCTTCTCTGTTTGAATTTGCTGCCTCAACCACCTGACACCTCTTCCTTCAGATATCAACATGACTTGGCCCTCTCAGCTCAATGGTTTGTAGATGAGGCTTTTCCAAATTTTCTCATATCTCATATCACCTTCCCAAACCATGGACTATATTCTATGTTCTCCATGTGATTTATGAAAATTAATATTTTACTTATGTATTAGTTCTTTTGTCTACTTTCCCCAAAGTAGACTCTAAGTTCCAATAGAGTGACCTTTGTATGAGTTTTTGCTCATTTTGTAACCCAGTGCCTATGGCAGCTGTGAGACATTCAGAACTGGCATTCAGTTAATGGTAATTATATGCTCTTATATGCATAGTAATCCAAATGTGGATTCTCTCTTTCAGGTGAGAAGGGACGAGGCTTAGATTAATATCCTTGCATTATGGTGTCAAGGCTCTGGGTAACAAGAGAAAGAGTCCAAGTTCACGTTTGGCTGTCAGTTTCCTGACCAGGATAGATTGGAGATATGTGTGAAATAACATGGATCAAAGCATCAGTTAGGGGGAAAAAAAAAAAAAAAGCAGCAGTTAGGTAGCAAACTGAAACAAGATAACAGATAAAACTAACATATGAGGAATAAACTCAGGTGAAAAAAATGCTGGGATTTGGGGCGCCTGGGGGGCTCAGTTGATTAAGCCTCTGACTCTTGATTTCAGCTTAGGTCATGATCTAAGGGTCCTGGGATCAACCCCTGTGGCAGGCTCCCTGCTTCTCTTCCTTTCCCTCTACCCCTGCCCACCCCCCTTGCACTTGCCCTCTCTCTCTAAAATAAATAAATAAATCTTAAAAACAACAACAACAACACTGGAACTATTAAGAAAATGAAATTCTGCAGAAAGAAGTGGCCATACAGTAAGTATGAGAAAAAGACACAAGTAGGTCTAAAACTGATTTGTAGAACCAGTCTAAAAAGCAATGAAGTATTTCCTTCTAGTAAATTGCAAACTGCACTTACTCAGTAATAACTTTCATTCGTTCCTGAAATCTCATTAAAAATAATGTCATTTAGGTGCATCACTAGATCCCAGTGCTGTGTGATCTATGGATCTTAGACACACAAAGACACACACGAAGCCTTTATGTTAAAGTTATGTGAAAATTGTATTTCCTGATTATATTCCTGTTATATGATCCATTGAGGATCTAGTTTATATTAAATTTTATAAAGATCTCATTTGAAGGGAAATTTTGAGGAAAGCAGATGTATCGGGACATTGCTGTCTTTAAAATCTGTAGCTACTCTGAGTTCTGTATACACACAGAATGTGAAGAAGGTTACATTCCAGGTAGAAGGTATGAAAACAAGTAGAATGCATTTACACATACTCCTTAAAATACTGAATTTCATTCATTTTTTTTAAGTCGAGTTGTTCACCAGGAAAGGTTCTAAGCAGGTTTTGAGTAGTCCCACTTTTTATTCCTTTATTGAATCATTCCTTACTACACTAAGAAATTATTGTACACCTGAAAGGTGCAGGTATTGCAGTAAGTAGTCTGGTAGTCATTGCATGTGGAGTGAGAGTGAAGGAACCATTTTCTACCCCCTGAAGCAGTACCGGTACTCAACAGAGGGAGCTAAGGTACTTGTACAAATAACTGTTAAGCCGTGCAGAAAATGCTGGTGTCATAGGAAGAAAAGTGCCTACACATTTATAAGATGCATAGAAAAGGCATCCAGGAAGCCTTTGAGAAAGAGGAACATTCAATCTGAGCAGTTGGAAGGCAGGACCGGCATTAATTAGAACGTGGAAAGTCTAGTCTCAAGGTAACAGAAATATTCCTCTGTATCAAACACACCTCTGTATCAAGTTCAGGGTAAAAGGAAGCAGGGAGAAGAAAAGTTGAAAGAACCATTAAAGGTTATATTTAATATTGTGCTAAAAGCTAAAACATTATTTTAAAGCTAAAACATTTCTTAATAGAAGATGTTTGTTGATTTTCAAGCATATGTAAGTCATCATTTGAAGATTTTTTTTTGTTTATTTTTTATTGGAGTTCGATTCGCCAACATATAGGATAACACCCAGTGCTCGTCCCGTCAAGTGCCCCCCCAGTGCCCATCACCCAGTCACCCCATCCCCCCACCCACCTCCCTTTCCACTACCCCTTGTTTGTTTCCCAGACTTAGGAATCTCTAATGTTCTGTCTCCCTCTCTGATATTTCCCACTCATTTTCTCTCCTTTCCCCTTTAATCCCTTTCACTATTTTTTATATTCCCCAGATGAATGAGACCACATAATGTTTGTCCTTCTCTGATTGACTTACTTCACTCAACATAACACACTCCAGTTCAATCCATGTCAAAGTAAATGGTGGATATTCATCATATCTAATGGCTGAGTAATATTCCATTGTATACATAAACCACATCTTCTTTATCCATTCATCTTTCGATGGACATCGAGGCTCCTTCCACAGTTTGGCTATTGTGGACACTGCTGCTATGAGCATTGGGGTGCAGGTGTCCCGGCATTTCATTGCATCTGTATCTTTGGGATAAATCCCCAGCAGTGCAATTGCTGGGTCGTAGGGCAGGTATATTTTTAACTCTTTGAGGAACCTCCACACAGTTTTCCAGAGTGGTTACACCAGTTCACATTCCCACCAACAGTGTAGAGGGTTCCCTTTTCTCCGCATCCTCTCCAACATTTGTTGTTTCCTGCCTTGTTAATTTGCCCCATTCTCACTGGTGTCAGGTGGTATCTCATTGTGGTTTTGATTTGTATTTCCCTGATGGCAAGTGATGCAGAGCATTTTCTCATGTGCATGTTGGCCATGTCTATGTCTTCCTCTGTGAGATTTCTCTTCATGTCTTTTGCCCATTTCATGATTGGATTGTTTATTTCTTTGCTGTTGAGTTTAGTAAGTTCTTTATAGGTCTTGGATACTAGCCCTTTATCTGATACGTCATTTGCAAATATCTTCTCCCATTCTGTAGGTTGTCTTTTAGTTTTGTTGACTGTTTCTTTTGCTGGGCAGAAGCTTTTAACCTGATTAAGTCCCAATAGTTCATTTTTGCTTTTGTTTCCCTTGCCTTCATAGATGATCTTGAAAGAAGTTGCTGTGGCCAAGTTGAAAAAGGGTGTTGCCTGTGTTCTCCTCTAGGATTTGGATAGATTCTTGTCTCACATTTAGATCTTTCATCCATTTTGAGTTTATCTTTGTGTCTGGTATAAGAGAAAGGTCTAGTTCCATTCTTCTGCATGTGGCTCTCCAATTTTCCCAGCACCATTTATTGAAGAGACTGTCCTTTTTCCAGTGGATAGTCTTTCCTGCTTGGTTGAATATTAGTTGGCCATAGAGTTGAGGGCCCATTTCTGGGTTCTCTATTCTGTTCCATTGATCTATGTGTCTGTTTTTGTGCCAGTACCACACTGTCTTGATGACCACAGCTTTGTAGTACAACCTGAAATCTGGCATTGTGATGCCCCCAGATATGGTTTTCTTTTTTAAAATTCCCCTGGCTATTTGGGGTCTTTTCATGATTCCACACAAATCTTAAGATGATTTGTTTCAAATCTATGAAGAAAGTCCATGGTATTTTGATAGGGATTGCATTAAATGTGTAAATGGCCCTGGGTAGCATTGACACTTTCACAATATTAATTCTTCAAGTCTATGAGCATGGAATATTTTTCCATCTCTTTGGGTCTCCCTCAATTTCTTTCAGAAGTATTCTGTAGTTTTTAGGGTATAGATCCTTTACCTCTTTGGTTAGGATTATTCCTAGGTATCTTATGCTTCTGGTTGCAATTGTAAATGGGATTGACTCCTTAATTTCTCTTTCTTCAGTCTCATTGTTAGTGTATAGAAATGCCACTGATTTCTGGGCATTGATTTTGTATCCTGCCACACTGCTGAATTGCTGTATGAGTTCTAACAAATCTTGGGGTGGAGTCTTTTGGGTTTTCTAGGTACAGTATCATGTCATCTGCGAAGAGGGAGAGTTTGACTTCTTCTTTGCCAATTTGAATGCATTGTATTTCTTTTGGTTGCCTGATTGCTGAGGCTAGGACTTCTAGCACTGTGTTGAATAGCAGTGGTGAGAGTGGACATCCCTGTCGTGTTCCTGATCTTAGGGGAAAGTCTCCCAGTGTTTCCCCATTGAGAACGATATTTGCTGTGGGCTTTTTGAGGATGGCTTTTAAGATGTTGAGGAATGTTCCCTCTATCCCTACACGCTGAAGAGTTTTGATCAGGAATGGAGGCTGTATTTTGTCAAATGCTTTCTCTGCATCTATTGAGAGGATCATATGGTTCTTGTTTTTTCTCTTGTTGATATGATCTATCACATTGATTGCTTTACGAGTGTTGAACCAGCCTTGCATCCGGGGATAAATCCCACTTGGTCATGGTGAATAATCTTCTTAATGTAATGTTGGATCCTATTGGCTAGGATCTTGTTGAGAATTGTTGCACCCATGTTCATCAGGGATATTGGTCTATAATTCTCTCCTTTTTGGTGGGGTCTTTATCTGGTTTTGGAATTAAGGTGATGATTGCCTCATAGAACGACTTTGGAAGTATTTCATCTCTTTCTATCTTTCCAAACAGCTTTTGTAGAATAGGTATTGTTTCTTCTTTAAACGTTTGATAGAATTCCCCTGGGAAGCCATCTGGCCCTGGACTCTTGTGTCTTGGGAGGTTTTTGATGACTGCTTCAATTTCCCCCTGGTTATCGGTCTGTTCAGGTTTTCTATTTCTTCCTGTTCCAGTTTTGGTAGTTTGTGGTTTTCCAGAAATGCGTCCATTTCTTCTAGATTGCCTAATTTATTGGCATATAGCTGCTCATAGTGAGTTTTAAAATTCGAATGTATTTCCTTGGTATTGGTGGTGATCTCTCCTTTTTCATTCATGATTTTATTAATTTGAGTCTTTTCTCTCTTCTTTTTAATAAGGCTGGCTAATGGTTCATTTATCTTATTAATTCTTTCAAAGAACCAACTCCTGGTTTTGTTGATCTGTTCCACAGTTCTTCTGGTCTCTATTTCATTGAGTTCTGCTCAAATCTTTATTAACTCTCTTCTTCTGCTTGGTGTAGGGTTTATTTGCTGTTCTTTCTCCAGTTCTTTTAGGTGAGAGGTTAGCTTGTGTATTTGAATTTTTTCCAACTTTTTCAGGGATGCTTGTATTGCAATGTATTTCCCTCTTAGGACTGCTTGTGCTGTATCCCAAAGATTTTGAAGGGTTGTATCTTCATTCTCATTAGTTTCATGAATCTTTTTAATTCTTCTCTAATTTCCTGATTGACCCATTCATCTTTTAGCAGGATGTTCTTTAGCCTCCATGTGTTTGAGTTTCTTCCAAATTTCTTCTTGTGATTGAGTTCTAGTTTCAAAGCATTATGGTCTGAAACTATGCAGGGGACAATCCCAATCTTTTGGTATCAGTTGAGACCTGATTTGTGACCCAGTATGTGGTCTATTCTGGAGAAAGTTGCATGTGCACTTGAGAAGAATGTGTATTCAGTTGCATTTGGATGCAAAGTTCTGTATATATCTGTGAAATCCATCTGGTCCAGTGTATCATTTAAAGCTCTTGTTTCTTTGGAGATGTTGTGCTTAGAAGATCTGTCATTTGCAGAAAGTGCCATGTTGAAGTCCCCTACTATTAGTGTATTATTATCTAAGTATGTCTTTACTTTGGTTATTAATTGATATACTTGGCAGCTCCCACATTAGGGGCATAAATATTCATGATTGTTAGGTCCTCTTGTTGGATAGACCTTTTAATTATGATATAGTGTCCCTCTTCATCTCTTACTACAGTCTTTGGGATAAAATTTAATTTATCTCATATGAGGATTGGTACCCCAGCTTTCTTTTGAGGACCATTTGAATGGTAAATGGTTTTCCAAACCTTTTATTTTCAGGCTGGAGGTGTCCTTCTGTCTAAAATGAGTCTCTTATAGACAGCAAATAGATGGGTCCTGCTTTTTTATACAGTCTGAAACCCTGTGTCCTTTTGGAATCATCTAGTCCATTCATGTTCAGAGTTACTATTGAAAGATATGAATATAGTGTCATTGTAATACATATTCAGTCCTTGTTTGTGTGGATTATTTAATTGGGCTTCCTCTTTCTTTTACAGGGTTCCCCTTAATATTTCTTGCAGAGCTGGTTTGGTGGTCACATATTCTTTCAGTTTCTGCCTATCTTGGAAGCTCTTTATCTCTCCTTCTATTCTGAATGAGAGCCTTGCTGGATAAAGCATTCTTGGCTGCATGTTCTTCTCATTTAGGACCCTGAATATATCCTGCCAGCCCTTTCTGGCCTGCCAGGTCCCTGTGGAGAGGTCTGCTGTTAATCTAATATTTCCCCCCATATAAGTTACGGATCTCTTGTCTCTCACTGCTTTAAGGATTTTGCCATCTTTAAAATTTGTGAGTTTCACTATTAAATGTTGGGATGTTGAATGGTTTTTATTGATTTTGGGGGGGGAATATCTCCATCTCCTGGATCTGAATGCCTGTTTCCCTCCCCAAATTAGGGAAGTTCTCAGCTATGATTTGTTCAAATATGCTTTCTGGCCCTCTGTCCCTCTCGGTGCTCTCTGGAACCCCAATTATAAGCAGATTTTTCCTTCTGAGGCTATCATTTATTTCCCTTAACCTTTCCTCAAGGTCTTTTAATTGTGTGTCTCTTTTTTCCTCAGCTTCCGTCCTTGCCATCAGCTTGTCTTCTATGTCACTCACTCTTTCTTCTACCTCATTAACCCTCATCGTTAGAACCTCCAGTTTGGATTGCATCTCATTTAACTGATTTTTAATTTTGGCCTGATTAGATCTAAATTCTGCAGTCATGAAGTCTCTTGATTCCTTTATGCTTTTTTACAGAGCCACCAGTAGCTTTATAATTGTGCTTCTGAATTGGCTTTCTGACATCGAATTGTAATCAAAATTCTGTAACTCTGGCAGAGAGTACTGTTTTTAATTCTTTCTTTTGTGGTGAGTCCTTCCTTCTAGTCATTTTGCTCAGTGCAGAGTGGCTGTATGAGCAGGCTGACTCAAGAGTATCAACTACGACCTAAGTAAATTTCACCATAGATGATTCTGATGAGGTCAGAGACCAGAAATTGAAAACAAAGATCAGAAAAAAAAAAAAAAGAAAACAAAGATCAGAAAGAAATTTAAAGAAAAAAAAGGACTACTCAAATTGAAAAACAAATTTTAAAACAAAGTAGTAAAAATTAAAAGGCCAAGAATCCCAAAGAAGAAGAGAAAAAAAAAAAAAGATAAGAAAAATAAAAGAGAGGGGGAATGGGAGATGGTGATGGTAATGAAGTTGTAGTGGAGGGAGAATGTAGTCTATCTGAGGGGTCCTAGAGGTTGATCCTCTTGGTTCAGTGTATATTAAGTTCTGTATGTGAGAAGATGCTCAGTCCCAAATTTATACAAACCAGAAATACTAGTAGAATGTCCCAACATTGATTACCAAAACATAAACGAGATAAAAGAGGGAGGTGGAATGGGAATGAGGAATCTCACAAAATGAACCAGCATGGTATACCACTTGGTCTGGGTGCATGCTGGTCATGTGTTAAAAGGTATTGACTTCTGCCAATAAAGTGAGGCAGAGAAAACAAAAAACACAAAACAAAAAAACATACCTGTATATCTCCGAAAATTAAGTTGAATTGTTGAAGGCAATCTAGAAGTGGAGAATATACCTAGGACTTGTAATTGTAGAAATGTGAAAGTCAAAAAGGAAGAATCTTAAAAATGAAGAGCTGGTAAAATATTGGAGTTAAGGTGAGAAAGGAGAAAACAAATTGGAAATTTACAGTCTGATATAAAAAACGAGTTGTACTGGAAAAAGGAAGAAAAAAAATAGGAGGGGTCCCCTCTAGTTCTATAGACTGTAAATCCCTCGACTTCCCCTGGAGCTTTCCAGCACTGTTTGGTCAAGAACTTGCTCTTCCCCTGTCCTTCCAGCTGGTCTTCTGGGGGAGGGGCTGCTGTGCTCTCAGGTGTGTGCACCTGGGGGAGATGCTCCGCTACCTGCCGGTGCCAGGCTCAGTGGGAGCTGTTGACCCTGGGAGGCCTCTGTCCCCTGCGGCCCCGCCCCTCCCAGGCACAGGGTGACACCAGGAGGAACAACCCCACTGGCTGCGGCCAGCTCCCCAGCCCTGGAGTCCACTCCCGCAGTAACTCCCGTAGATCCCAGTCCACAGGGGCCTGGATGCTCCTGGGGAGGGGGGCGCTGACCTGCACAGCTGGGGGCGTGGGGCGGCAGGAGCTCCTCACGGTCCTGTGCCCTCCCGGCCTCCACCTGTCCCGGGGACCGCATGATCCTGAGCTGTGTCCCCGGCACCCTGAGATCCGGGGCCTGCGCTGCTGGGATCGCACTCTGGTCCGGGCCCCCGAAGGCAGCAGGTGCAGCCCCCTCCCTCCCCCGGAGCCCCCCCTGACCCACCGGCTTCTCCCCGAGGCCCCGCCGGGGAGCTCCAGCCCTTTACCGAGCCCGGCCCCGGTGTGGGGCGCTCTCCCCCGGGCGCCCCCCCTCTCCTGGTGACCCCGGGAGCCTGGAGGCCCCCCCGCCCCTCCTGCGGTTCTCCCCGGCTTCCCTGCTGAGGCCTTTCCAGGGGGAAGAACCCGGTGAGGGCTTTGATGCTCCCGCTCCTCCTCGGCTGGGCTCTCCTGTCCCGAGGCTCTGGCCTGCGGCCTTAGCCCAGGTCCCCGCGGGGGCCTCCCCCACTGGATTCTTTTTAATTTGTTTTCCCTTTCCTACCTTATTAGAAACAAAAACCCTTCTCTCTGTAGCATCCCAGCTGTTCTCTCCTTAAATCTCAGGTCAGATTCGAAGGGGTTCAGGATGGTTTGGAAGGCATCAAGGTATCTAGGTGAGTTGGTGGGGCCAGGTGAGGTGAAGACCCTATTCCTCTGCCATCTTCTCTAACACCGGGTTTGGACTTTCTTGAAGACGTCTTACAAATCATTTCTCTATGCTTTTTTTTTTTTTTTATCTTTTGAATACTTGTCAATTTCTTCTTCTGGATGCAAAAATAAAACACAACCAAATAGCAAATTAGAAAACCAAAGACTCCAGATGATACTTGCCTGATAGGGAAGGTGATGCATCATTTGTCAATTAGTGCCAAGAATACTTCCATTCTATCCTTGAAAATACATTCAAAGGGCCTTTCTCCTCACTAACATCCAGAGCAATCTGCCAGGATTTCCCTAAGCCTTTCATTATGCTAATGTCATCATGATGATGCATTTGATATTGAAAGGAACTTAATGACAAAGAAGTTGGATAGTAATTCTGTGCATAACAATTTAAACTTTATAAACTATTTCTTTCCAAACCTTTTTAAACTTTATAAAATATTTCTTTCCATACCTTCTCTTGTGGCAAACATTTAGGAGCAGGCTATCACATGTAATATATGAGTTTGGTGACTTGATATTGTTGGAAAGGCCAAACATATTTCACTTCCTTTAAAGTTTAGGCCACAAACATATTCCAGGCCAGTGGCTCTCAAACATTAGAATCCAGAGTAATAGTTTCGGGAGCTCATGAAAAACTGTTTTTTAGGTCCTACTCCCAGAAACAAGACTTTCAATATGATTGAGGGAAGGTGAGGAATCTTAAAAAAAACCTCATGTAATTTTCAACACCTGGTCCATGTTCCACTTTTTGAGAAATAGTTGTAATCAATTATATCTATTGTGAAAGGACTAGATAGGTTATTAGTGGAACTTACCCAAGATGTGAGTTATTTTCAAGATGAAAAGCAGAAAGAGCAAAACTTACAAATCTGATATTTTATCAAATTTTAAAATCAAACTGTAATTTTAAAATGATATTAAATTTAATAAGGAATCAAGATACAGAAGGAAGTATTCTGTGTGTAGCTAAAGAAAATATGAGTCAGAGAAAAATTAGTTTGTCAGCATCATTGCTGAGGGATGAAGGCGTATTATGCATTTCTAGCATGATGGCCGAGCATACCCCTCTAGTAGAGAACTATTTGAAGAGATGACAATTGCCATTAAAAGGACCCAACTAATTCTCCCTAGCTGGATTATATTTTCTCCAAAGCAACTACTTTATAGTTTACTTCCATCTAGATTTTTTCTTTTTAGTGACCAGGGACTTTTTTATTGTTGGTCTAGTTTCCATATGAAACTGGTAAGTTAGCATTTTGATTTCTATATTTGCCTCCTGTGAAGAAAACAGGGTGAGTTAAATATGGAAACCAGATCAAAACAGATGCAATAACAAACTCTACTTTCTGTTCCTACAAATCTCTGAACCAGTCTCTGTATTTCATGGTACTAAGAAGGCCCGACAATCTTGTAAGCTAGGAGGTAAACTGTGTTCTCCAGCTCATTTTGCTAATGCAAGTTGTGAGACTTAAAATTCTCATTTATATAATTTTCAAATAGCATATTTTCCTATCATTTGACTTAAATTTGTGCTTTATAATACAGAAGTATGGTCTCTTTTCTCTTTAAATCAGAATAAATGTGGGAAACCATTTCAAATAATTTGATAAATTTAGAATTGCTTGGCTTACCCTACACTAGTAACAATGTGGAATTGTTCTGTATTTTCCCAAACTGTCTGATGTGTATTGTTCAGTGAAGTTTAAATTGCTGAGGAGATCTTAAGGCTTAGTCTTCCAACTTAAACTAATTTTTTGACAAATGATAGCATTCATCATGGTAGCAAACAGCAGCCTCCAGTATTAAAAAAAAAAAAAAGAAAAGAAAAGAAAAAAGAAAAGAAAAGAAAGAAAAAAGGCAAGAAAATTACCTGATTTTTCTGATTCTAAACAACACTGTGGTTTGGTTGGCCTCAGATGCAGAGCTCTCATGCTCAGAGGAATAACCTAGGACTGCAGACTTTCTCAGGGCTCTCTACTCACTGCAGCTGTGACAGGGACAAGGTGCCATTTTCCACGCTTGTCTGGATGTCTCATCTCAATGTCCATTTGTGCAAGGATTGATGGCTCTGTAAGCGAGTCGAAAGATCAAGCTGCTTTATAATGCTGTGTCAGTCAAATCTCAAACTTGAGTAACATTTTAACGTGAGATTGTGCCCTTGGATGAGCACCCCTTAAGAAGTACAAGGAGGAGAAAAAATGCAGTTCCACATGCAGGTCTGACAGTTTGAGTGTAAAAGAAACAGACCCAAGGCCTTAACAGGAGGTGCGAATGTACTGATTACCGTTGAACAACGGAGACATTTAAGGATGACATAACTCTTGAAACATTAGATTAGTTGAAAGGATTTGTTCCATTAATTCTTCGACAGTTAACATTTCATATAGAAAAAGGGGTAATTAGCACTAAAATTGTCTTCAATCCCATGAGAAGTTTTTGGCCTTAATACCGCCTAAAGCTGTACTACACAAAGGTTACCGTTATTTATTGCCATGCCTCCCATCTTTAATAGGAGTCTTTTCAATAAAAATTACCAAGAAGACTTTTCTGCTGCTTTCTTTAACATCCCGAAATCAATGACTTGAAATAAGTCCATCTGTTAAAGGCTAAAATGTCTTTTTCACAGATATACTTGCAACCAAGATACAAATTGCCTTTTTTTTTTTTTTTTTTTTTTTAAGAAAGAACGGTAGTGAATAATGATTTTATTTTAAGGGAAAAAGTGTTTTAGGACTAAGGATGGAATAATTATAGTGAGTTCAACCCACTCAGAGGGAAAATACTGTATATTAAACAATTGAAATAGAGTTGGAACTCTTTAATAGGTTATAAGCTTTGTGACCAATTGTTACTAAGTAACAATTTACTTAGGAGTCCATTCAATTTTCATTTGTATGTCTAAAGACTACAAACAACCCCACAATATTCATATTTTAACTATTCTGTATTAAGCAATTATGCCTATGTCCTTTCTCTACTTTTTTTGAGATACTCGAAGACAGAAACTTATTTGCCATTATGTCGCCCTATTATGAATAATTTGATTCACTATTTCTACAAATTATTTATGAGTACCTACCATGTGCTACTCCAAGCACATGCCATGGTAAATACATAATAATTTTTAACTTTTGTAAGTTTTTAACAAGATGTGTAAATAAAAATCTGTTAAAAATAGGTAAAAAATGTGAAATGCTGCATACAATAAAAGTCTTTGGCAGACTTTTTAGAAAAAAAAAGTACATGTATCAAATTTTTTTTTTGTATCAAATTCTTCCATGAAAAAATAAAGCAGCACAACTGTCATCTCTAATAGTTAAAAATGAAATGCAGTGCAATAGTAATGGCTAGCTACATAACAAATAGTAACTGACAGTTTTCATTCTTTAATAATTTTATATAACTTGCAGGTTTTTAAAATTACTATCACATTTTGTTTTATTTTATTGTTTGGGATAATGTCAGGAGAAGTGGTAATTGTGCTCCTTAGGACGAATTTAATTTTAACTGGAAAAAAAATTACATTAAATTGTTTCACTGTATTTAGCTTTATGTCTGATCTAGTCCTTCTTCACTGCAATGAGCTACTTCTCATTCTTTTCTACCCAACACAATTAAGGAAAAGGATCTATTCCCATCTCTAATAGGTTGTTACTACAATAGTAATTCAACCATCACAGGCTGAATTTAAATTGTAAGTTTTTATCTAGGACATGGTCCTTGATGTATACAATATTATAGTTGGTGACACTTTACAGATTATCAAATAACAGCCTTCCATTTTTCAGATTATTAAATTGCAAACTAAAGGCTTATAAAGTTTGCTCATGGTCACCGTGAGGAATCCCCTTCCCTTCCATAATGTTTTTGAGATTGATCAATGGCTTTTTGTGCACAAATTGCTTGTTTTTCTTTTAGCTGTATAGTATTCTACAGTAAAAACAGAACACTGTTTATCCTTTTAGTTGTGAAGGAGCATTTTGATGGTTTCCGGTTTGGGCATTAGGCATAGTTTTTGTTTTTGTTTTTAAGATTTTATTTATTTATTCATGAGAGACACACAGAGAGAGAGAGAGGCAGAGACACAGGTAGAGGGAGAAGCAGGCTCCATGCAGGGAGCCCTATGTGGGACTCGATCTCGGGTCTCCAGGGTCACACCCTGGGCCGAAGGTGGCTCACGCTAAACTGCTGAGCCACCCGGGCTGTCCTAGGCATAGTTTGCCAAAACTACTATAACAAGGTATCACAAGCTGGGCAGTCACTCTAGAAATCAGAGTTCAGAAGTCTAAAATCAAGGCGTTGGCAAGGCCAACCTCCCTCTGCAGTCTCTGGGAGACAATCCTTTCTTGCTTCTTCCAATTTTTTGGTGTCTTCAGACATTTCTTAGTTTTCATATACATCACTCCAAGCTCTGTCTCTATCTTCACATTCCAGTGTCCTTGTGCATCTGTGTCCTAACATGGTGTCTTTCTCTTCTCAAAAGGACACCAGTCATATTAGATTAGGATGCACCCTAATGACCTTGTCTTAATTTGATTGCATCTGCAAAGACCAGATTCTCAGATGAGATCACATTCACAGATATCAGAGGCTAGGACTTCAACATACCTTTAGGACACAATTCAACCTGTAACAGCTACAAAAACTATCATGCACAACCCTTCATATAACACGTGCTTTCATTTTTCCTGTTCAAATTCCTAAAAGAGTTGCCACATGATATGTAAGTATGTATTAAAGGTGGTCTTGCCATTTTATATCACCCCTACTAAAGTATGAGAGCTCTAAGTGAATTGTATTCTTAAAAATACTTTGCATTACCAGTCTATTTTTTGAGACATTTTAGTGAGTGGAGATTGGTATCCCCTTGTGATTTTCAATCTGGGAACAATGTTGAACAATTATGCATGTGTTTAATGGTGACTCATGTATTTTCCTGTGTGAAATTTCTGTTAAAGCACTGATGATTTGTTATTAGTTATCTCATTATAAAATTTTAGAGGTATTTACATTTTTTAATTTATATATTATAAATATTTCTCCCAGTCTGTGCCTTGACTATTCATTTTCTTAACCCTATCAGACTAAGGGGATTTCATGTCAGTGAAGTTTAATTTATCAAGTTTTTTCTTTATTGTTTGTGAATTTTGTTTTATACAAAATCTTTGCTTACCCCATTTATTCTCACTAGTGAGAAGATTCTCATTAATGTATCCTTTCAAATGTTCATATCTTTTAGTTAATATGTTGAGTTTTATTTGTAGATGGTGTGAGATAAGAGGCAATGCTGGTCTTTTTTTCTCCACAGATAATCTGCTGCTCTAGTGCATTTGTTGTTGTACATTTCTTTTCCAATTTAATTATCCTGACATCTTTATCAGAAAATATTTCATTATATATTTAGGAGGTAACTGCTTCACATCCACCAGTTTCACTGATCTTTACCATACCATCTTGAGTATGAAAGCTTTGTATTATATATTGAAGTTACTCACTTATGTCCTCTTTGTTCTCTTTTTGCAAATAATTCTCTCTACCCTAGGTCTGCTTTGATTTTATCAAACTTGTCTTGAATTTATAAAGCAATTTTGGAAGAATCAGTCTTAACAATGTTATATTGTAATGTACTGATCCATTAAAATGGAGTATTTCTTCATTTATTATCTAATAGTTTATAATATTCAATGCATAAGCCTTAACTATATTGTTAAATAAGTAGTTTATGCTTGATGATACTGTATTTGATGTCTTTAGACTGCATTTTATTAAAGAAAAATTCATATAAAAGTCATAATGTTTACTATTCTAGGACATTCACTTGTATGGCTTTTAGTGCATTCACAATGTTCTGCAACCCTCAATATTGTCTAATTCCAGAAAATTTTTATCATCTAAAAGGGAAATATCATATTAAGTAATTCTATCCATTTCCCCTCCCTAAGACCCTAACAAATACTAATCTTCTATCTTTATGGATTAATATATTCTGATCATTTCTGTGAAAGGGATCATATGACATGTGGCTTTCAGTGTCCGGCTCCTTTCACGTTAACATAGAATTTTCAAAGTCCATTCGTATTGTAACATGCATCACTACTTCACTAATTTTTAAGGCTAAATAACAATCTGTTTCATATACCACATTTTATTGATCCATTCATTTGTTGATAGACATTAGGGTTGTTCCCACCTTCTGAATATTGTGACTCTCAATATATTTGGAAACTAACCAATATAATTCTAAATAACTTATGAATCCAAGAATAAATCACAGGGGAAATTAGAGAATATTGTAAATTGAGTTAAAATGATTATAGACAGGGACACCTGGGTGGCTCAGAGGTTGTGCGTCTGCCTTCCGCTCAGGGCATGATCCTGGATCCGGGATCGAGTCCCACGTCAGGTTCCTGACAGGGAGCCTGCTTCTCCCTCTGCCTGTGTCTCTGCCTCTCTCTCTCTCTCTCTCTCTCTCTCTCTCTTTCTCTCTGTGTCTCTCATGAATAAATAAATAAAATCTTAAAAAATAATAAAATAAAATTATAGACATCATGGTTTAAACAGAGAAGAGTGAGAAAAATCAGAAAACAATACAAATAGGAAGGAAAATGGAAAAGGGAACAGGGAGAGAGATGACAATGAGCACTTTGATTACTGGACAATATTTAGATCAGTTATTGTTAAATTACAGAAGCTCCTACATCTCTATTGTTCTCAACTCTTTTCATTGTTCTTATGAATATTTTTTCACTCCTTTCCTGCATTCAGGGGATAATTTATCTTATATCCTTGATTCTAACTCTATTTACCTATAACAGGTGAGCTTGAAAATATTGCATTTAATACGAATCTCATTATTTTCATTCAACTCAAGATATGCACCTTTTGTTCTTTGTTCAATATCATTATTTTCTGCCGTTCTTTTTTCTTTTTTATTTACTTATTCATGAGAGACACAGAAACATAGTCAGAGGGAGAAGCAGGCTCCCTGCGAGCACCCCAATGCGGGACTTGATCCCATGGCCCCGGGATCATGACCTGAGCCAAAGTCAGACGCTCAGTCACTGAGCCACCCAGGTACCCCTCTAGCATTATTTTAAAATCTACTCCTTAGTAGCCTATTACGGCATTGTTGACAACAAGCTAACATATTTTCCTGTTAAAAAAAAAAAAAATTCCCTACTGCAAATAGCAACTTACTGTGAACATCAAATAGTTAATAATTATGTTCAAAATACAGTATCTACGTCTCTTTATCACCAATGGTGCTTTATGATTCTATATAGCTAATAAGACCACATAACTTTTTTTTGAAAGATATTATTTATTCATGAGAGACACAGAGACAGAGGTAGAGACATAAACAGAGGGAGGAGCAGGTTCTATGCCTGGAGCCTGATGTAGGACTTGATCCCTGGACCCGGAATCACTCCCTGAGCTGAAGACAGATGCTTAACCTCTGAGCCCCCAGCTGTCCCAAGACCCTATAACTTTCAATCCCATCAATTTCTTTGATGTGAAACTCCATTCTAAACTTTCCAACCTTCTTTTTATTTCTCTGAATGAGAACTTAAAAGAAATATTAGTATCTTAGTTCTCTACTCAGTCTCATATTTGACATTTTGACTAGCAGACAAAACCTTTTGAAAGGCTTGAATTTCTCACTTTTCAAAAATTCCATTTTCTATTAATTTCTTAAATGAAGAGATAAAAAAATAAAAAAAAAATTAAAGAGTCTTTAGTATATTAAGATAATTTTTGTTACTTCTTTTTTTGTTACTGGCCCATTTGTGGGCCAGTTTTGGATTTTATTTTATTTAAGACTTTATTTATTTATTTGACAGAGTACAAGCAGGAGGAGTAGCAGGTTGAGTGAGAGGGAGAAAGAGGCTCCCTGATTTGCAGGGCTTGATCCAAGGATCCTGGGATCATGCTCTGAGCCAAAGGTAGATGCTTAACCAACTAAACCACCCAGGTGCCCCCAGTTTTTTATTTTACATAAATACTGTTTTTGCTAAAGGCACCTCTATCTATTAAAACAAATTAATGATTCAAAATGTCATGCTCATCAGGTTTTTAAAATTGTTTGACCATTACACAATAAGGCATATAGGAAAGATTACTGGTTACTGGTTACTAATGCTAAGCATTAAGCCATTTTTTTTTAAAACTGTGAGACAAATAATCATGCTACCATGAAATGTACAAATTCCTAAATACCAGTTTTCATGTATAACTTCTGAAGATTCAACATTTATATTTTAATTACATGTTCTTGTTTTTCTAACCCAAAATAAATGCAGTTGTTATATTGTCCCTTCTTTATAAATTCTTTTTTGAAATAAAGTTATCTAGAAGCAGCAAAGATCTTTTCTCAGATTGTAACTTTTCACCAATCCCCACTAGCATAGAAAATGGTAGCATCTGCATTTAAATTACTTATTTATTCAACTCATTTATATAAAAATGTACTAAACCTAAAATTCAGTTCTGGAACACTGCTCTGAACCTAGAGGACATCTCATTTCATATAGTAACTTGTCTCTAGTAACTGTCAAACCAATAATCTATACAGTGTTGCATTGCAGCATCATTCAAATGCAGCATCTTGGAAAGCCTAATAAGAAACTAGACCATAAAGTAGACCTTTCTAAAATGGAAAAAGAAAAAAAATCCTATTACTATTTGAGACTATCTGCTATCCTTTCAAAACATCTTAGCTCAACTGGTTCCCTCTGGCTCCAATGATTGTTTCATGCCATCTGTTCATTAAAAAGGGTGCTAATCATTAACATTTAGTAGCCACTTTGGAAACAATTTTAAAATACATTTTTTTTACAAATGTGAATACATTCAATCGCACACAGTTGGGCAGCCTCTGTAATAAATATACCATATCTTCAGGTATTAAAAAAATATTGTTAATTACCAATCTAGTTCCATTAAACAAATACTGAGAGGCTACTATGTGTGCAGAACATTGTTACAGAGTGAAAGATACAAAAAATAAGATCTGTATCTTTATTAAAGAAACTTGCAAGGCATAGAGTATGGAGAGACAGAATTATAATCAATAAGAAGGGAGAGTATCTTAATTGACTAGGCGAGACCATTAAGTTATTGCTATTTTCTAGAGAAAAGGAGGATATGTTGGTCTTCAGGGAATCAAAGAAAACTTCACAGAGGAAAGAGCATGTTAGTTGACATTGGACCAAAAAAAAAGTATTTTAATAGTTAATTTATAAGAAATAAACCTAAATGTTTATTTAGGTAAACATAAATAAAACAATAAATATAAACATAAACAATAAATCAATAAATAAAACAAATCTAAATATTTTAGAATATAATGATAATGTGGAAATGGGTATAGAAAAAAATTAATTCAGAAAATGTACTTACATCGTTTGGAAACGATGTAAAAAAATTCTGAATAGGTTATCTGTGTTCAAAAATGGGGGAGATATGAAAGATACATTAAAGAGATACATGTATTCCCTAGAAAATGTTAAATACCTCAGGTTACTGAGGTTATCCAAATCTTAATTTAAATGTGATTTTCAGTAGGTGAGATGAAAGGAAAACAAGGTAACGAGGCAGGAACACTGGAACTAGTGAGATAAAATAAAAGTCTCAACTAAGATGGTGATGGCTGATGGCACACACATTCTATTTATGTGTGTGCACATGTGTGTGTAAATGAAAACAGTAATATTTAGAAGTACCTATATGTACCACAAGCACCCCTTTTAGCCAGAAGTATTATAGGGATGCTCTTTCTTCTATTCTTTAGGAAGTTTCCCTTCTTTTATGTCTAAAGCCATGAAAGACAAAGTTTCACATCTTTATGGCGCATGGTATGAGTGGGTCCCCCACATCTTTACGTCAAACTCTTTTTTGCTTAAAAGTCAGTATTTCCAGAAGGTAATTATACCTCTTAGTCAACTGTACCAAGAACTTTGATCTCATAATTATATAACCATCCTTTCCCCATTCATTTTATCTTTCTACTTTATTGCAAAGTCCAGTCAATTTTTCTTTAAAAATATCTTAAAATATAATATTCCCCTTTTTGCTTTTTTTTTCATTTCAGTGCATGCACCCTAATTCATGTCCTCAGTAACTTGATATTTTTCCTATTTCTTTTTCTTAACTTCCACAAAAACACACCTTATTCAGTGTTAACCATATTAATCTTACAAAAGGGATATGTTGAAGAGGCAGTGTGGCATTTGCAATCGACATTGAAAAACATGATAGTTTAACTTTGCATCCATCAACATCAGACTGTCTCAAAATGCTACATAACAAACGACATTAATAATCAGTGTTAAAAAATAAAAAAAATAATAATAATCAGTGTTATACCTCACATGAAGTTATTTCTTACTCATGTGTCTTCAGAATAGCAACATTCTATAGGTATCTTACAATAAGACTGTCTGAAAACTAAACATTTGTCCAGGTCTGCCATATGTGTGCTTTGTACTAGTTTTCTACTGCTGCCATAACAAGTTTAAAACATTTAGGGACTTAAAACATAATGTTATCTTACAGTTTTATAGACTAGAAATCTTGTACTGGTCTTCAAGGAATAAAATCAAGGTGTTGGTAGCTTGTGTGTCTCTCTGCTGAGAAAGTATGACTCTTGATCAGATTGTTGGCAGAATTTAATTTCTTGTAGTTGTAGGACATTTCTTCTTAGCTATGTGCTGATGAACATTTTAAGCCAAACATTAATGGAGAGAAGTATACTCCCCCCATGAAGTTACAGAGAGAAGAGTGGATATCCACTAACCAATTGTATATTTTATCATACAGTTTTGAATATTTAGCGAATAATTTGTGTAAAAGGCTTAACATTTTATCTGATGTATAGTTGGCACTTCATTGGTGGTATTAAGATTCTCCAGAGAAATAGAACTATCGTATCAAAAACTCCTCTGTTTCTCCTTTAGTCTCAAAACTTCCCTTCTGACACCAGATGTGTGGGGGTTTTCTCACACTCATAGATTCTCAGATATAGCTGGGTGTCCTACATTTTAACTCCATTCTGATACTATCCACCTGGAGATAGCATCAGATTCCATAGGTTAAGGGCGCAGTCCCACAAGACTGCCCTCACAGATGGTAATCACAAGACCAGGTATCACCTCTGCTTCTGACCAACCACTTATAGATCAGAGGTCCTCAGGGCCCCTTCCTCAGGTTCAATTGCTTGCTAACACTACAGAACTAAGAAAAACAAATTACTTACTGTATTACCAGTTTATCAAAAAAGATATGCATCAACAGCCAGATGAGATCTAAAAGGGTCCTGAACACAACAGACTCTGTCCCCACAGAGTTTGAGTTTGCCACCCTCCCAGCATCCCACAGAGATGTGTTCTTCACCAACTCAGAAGCTGCTCTCTAAACCCTGTTCTCTTGGGTTTTTATGGAGGCTTCATTACACATGCACAAGTGATTAAACCATTGGCAATTGGTGGTTAATTTCACCCTAGCACTCAACCCTCCCGGAGGTAGTAGAGTTGGGATGAATGATTCAATTCTCAAACCACAAGGTTGGTTTCCTTGGCAGCCAGCTACTATCCTGTGATTATCTAGGGGCTATCCAAAAATCACCTCATTAATTTAAACTAGGGTGTGGTTGAAATGTCTTATCAAGAGTAACAAAAGACAAATGACATCCATTTCACCTTTATCTCTATTTCAAAGATAAAATTGTTTCCACAGAATAGGTATTATGTACTGGATAAGATGTTACTCCATACAAAGAGAGTGAGATAATTCAAACCAAATGTTGCCTTGGAAATAACTCACAGACAGGTACCAAGCAAAGTGTGGAAGTTTATAATGTCAAATTTCACACAAGTCTGTTTGTGTTTTGGCTATGTTGTGCAGAAGACTGTCCAAAAAGGACTTCTCTTGATCCTATGAATCTTCTTTAGTATGCCCAAATAACAAAATCTTAATCGTTCTTTCATCCAGAACGGTTCTCAAAATCATTTTATTCTGCTGGAAATTTTGAAAATAAGAAAAGAATGCAGAAATAGAGTAGGAGTTCCTGTGTGCACTTGGTTGCCCTTTTGGGAGAGAAAAATGCGTTCTTACCACTGCTACAGAAAGCAAATTCCTTAAGTGTTAGGTTCCTCGGCTGTGATACTGCCCACTGCATATCGAGCATCTATCTAGATTCATCGCATTGCCCCATGAATGGGAATCATGCACAAACATTCTGATGCTCCTGCCACTTGCTATGCTATGACTAATACAGTTTTTATCTCTGACTCTAGGAATCTCTTATCTTTTGTCACCATCCATGGAACTGTGGCAGGTTGACTTATTAGTGTATGGTTATTTTGGTGTGTGTTCACTGCTTCTAGAATCCCTGCACATTGTCAAAATGATGTAAGTAAGGTAATATCCCCAAAGCAGATCATACAGGTCATACATTGTTATGAAATATTCTTGAAAAATTTACCTACTTTGTTTTGTAAAATAGTATCTAGGTGACTGAACACAATGTTAGACTGAAGGTGAAGACCAGAATTCTTGCCCCTACTTGCCAGGAATTAGCTATTAGATCTTGAATACAAAGAAATGTGGTTAATGTTCACTGAGTATTTATTATATGTATGTCATTCTGCTAGGTTAATATAGCATTTAATAGTCATGTGTTCTACTTAATCGAAAGATTAGAAACTGAGACAATAATAGGCAATTCTCTCTAGTCACAGGACTAATGGAAAGCAGATAAAAAAAAATTTGGATTCAGGCCATTCAGCTCCAGAGCTATACTCTTAACCAGTGTATTTTTGTTTAACGAAAAGATTATGAATGTTGGAAACAGACATCTCTCTGCTAATATCTGGATCTGACTCTATTGTATTTGTGGATCTCGGCAAATGACATGAGCTTCTAAACCTCATTTCCTACAATGGTGGAACACTGAACCTACTTGGAGGTTGTTTATAAGAATTAAACCAGATCACAGAGGTGGTACCTCCTTGCACAGTGTTTGGCATCTTATTGGCTTTCGGTAAATTTTAATGTCCTTCTTTCTCCCAGTGCTTCTGAAATATGTATGTGCCTTCAACTGTTTTATGTTTAACCTTGTACATCTTTCTTTAAAGCGTTAAGTTTATGTTCTCATTTTGTATAACAGCTTTTTCAAAATGATTTTACATTTCAAAAACTCATTTTTCCCACCACCTAGCTTGATGATAAAAGTGGAAAAGTCTTATATTACCATATTCTGTGCTTTTCGAAATAACTCTCCAAATAGAGGATTAAATGAAAATTCCCTGACTCTCAGATGTACCTAAAAATAAATGGTAGATGTGGTCATATAATTTAATGTTTGAAAAAGGATACTTTCTGCAATAATTTACTTAGGAGGTCAACAAATTCTTAGAAGGTAGTTATAACTTTTCATTACTGATGATTATAAATTCTATTTTATAGCACATATATAAAATCCTGACTTCATAATGCTTTTCCTATCAGTTAACAATGTGTTCGTTATAAAAAAAGCTATAATGCCTTGATGAAAATAGTGAATAGTTCATAAAATCTATGCAGCTTGAATTGGTCTCATAATCTCTTTGCAGTTAGGGAACAAAGTGGTTTATGTTATTGCATGTATTATTACTGATTCTGATCATTTAATTATCAGTTAAGTTTAATCCAAATATTAACTTTGAGAGCTCATACATATTTTAGAACAAATACAAACAAAAAGACACCTTAGGGAATGGTTTATTATATTGATATAATTAAACTGCAGGCTGCCAATTAAGAACACATGTATTATTGTGAATCCCTAAGCTTAAAGACAAAGAAAATTACATAAATTCATAGAAAATTGCCTAACTGAAAATTGAAAGAAAAAAACTTTAAAGTGATTTTTATAAGCGTATTTTTATAATCATGCTGTTTCTAAGCGAAATACATGATTCAATTTTTTCCTACAAGGAAAGAATGTTGTCTTAGATCATCACAAGATAAACAATTTGATTAAATAATCCATTATTAAATAATAAAATGTGCTTTTTTCAGAATTTTGCACTAATTTCAATGTGATGATAAATTGTAAATTTGAGAATACTAAGCATAGAGATAGTTCATCAACTTCTTTTGTGCACATTAGAGGCATATTTTAGATACAGACTCCCTTCTCCCAGGTGCCTGGTGTCACAGAAGTTATGGAAGGAGTTCAAGGCACACTATGAGAGGACTAAATAAAGATAGTCTAATTTTTTCTTTCTTTATGACAACTTCCAAACTATAGCCTTTTTTGGCAGGTATCCCAATATTTAGTACAGAGGATTCCTTTAATGAAATAATTTTACTTCCTTTATCTATTTTTTCAATTGCTTAAATTACTAAATGTGTTAATTCTTACCTGAAGAATTTGCTGTGTATTTAATTTCGTCTTCATTTTGCTAAAGTTTAGCTTTCTTATAGTCTTTTGGGGCTGAGTATCCTAACGATACATTTTTTTAAATACTGCATATGGTAAAGACCATGCCCATAGAGAGAGCTGGAATTGAAAACTTACTATCTAGTATAGTCTGTATCCCATTTTTAAGTTTAACTTCATTGAGATATAGTTTATCTTTTTATTAATTTCACATGTTTTTTTGTGGTTTGGATTAAATTATTCGGTGAGCTTATTTGGCATAGTGAAAAATCAAGTGAAACACAACCTAAATGGTGCTTATTTATAGAACTGCATGCTTAGTTGCTTCAGTATTTTCAAAAGCCTGGCCTTCTGTCTGGCAAAGAGTTGGTGGATTCCTTAGCGATGGGTATTTGCCAGATGCCAAAGGTCATATGATTTGTTCTAATAGAGAGAGTACATTAACAAGAGTATGTATGATTGGAGACACCAAGTGATCTCATTGTCAAAATCTTTGTTTGTTTTAAAGATTTTATTTATTGAGGCGCCTGAGTGGCTCAGCCAGTTAAGTGTCAGCCTCTTGACTTCAGCTTAGGTGGCAATCTCCAAGTCATGGAATCAAGCCCCATGTTGGGCTCTGCTCATCCCTCTCCCTCTGCTCCTCCTGTGGCGTCTCTCTCTCTCTCAAATTAAATAAAATCTTTAAAAAAGCTAAAGATCTTTAAAAAAAAAAAAAGTAAAGATTTTATTTATTTATTTTGGGGGGGGAGAGAGAAAGAGAGAGAGAGAGAGAGAGAGAGAACAAACCAGAGGTAGGAACAGGGGGAGAATCCCAAGCAGATTCCACACTGAGCATGGAGACCCATACAGGGCTCAAACTCAAGACCCTGAGATCATGACCTAAGCTGAAATCAAGAGTTGAAGACTAAAAAAATAAATAAATAAATAAGAAGAAGAAAAGAAAAGAATTGAAGGCTTAACCACCTGGACCACCCAGGTGCCCCTCTCCTTGTCAAAATCTTAGATAATTTTTCATCAGCTGGCAGGCTATTTTTACAGTGACAAAATAGAAATTATCTACCCCTAATCTTTTTCTTTTTTTTTTTTAACACTACTGATTTTATTTTTTCTTCAAATTTTTATTCAAATTCTAGTTAGTTAATATATTATATTGGTTTCAGGAGTAGAACCTAGCTGATTTCATCACTTACATATAACACCCAGCACTTAACACAATAGGTGCTGTGCTTAATACCCATCAGCCATTTAGCCCATCCCCTGCCCATGTCCCCTCCATCAACCTTCAGTTTGTTCTTTTTATTTAAGAATCTCTGATGTTTTGCTTCCTTTTTTGTCACTTCCCCTATGTTCATTAGTTTTGTCTCATAAATTTACATATGAGTGAAATCACATGGCATTTATCTATCTATGCCTGACTTAATCCGCTTAGCATAATACACTCTAACTCCATCCATGTCATTGCAAATGGCAGGAGTTTATTCTTTTTTGATGGCTGATCCATATTCCATTATATCTAACTGTCTATATCACTTCTTCTTTATCCATTCAGCAGGGGATGGACATTCAGGCTCTTTCCATAATTTGGCTATTGTTGATAATGCTATCTTTAGATAACACTAATCTGTATCATATCCTCATAGATGCCACTTAGCTTTTTATTTTACTAGGAAAGGAGAATCACAAAGCCTTCTACTTGAACTTTCCCTCTCAGCCCCCCACGTAATATAAAGGAAGAGAACGCATTTGTTCACCAAGTTGCTAAATTCTGCTTCAGTTGGGCTTCCAGGACTTACAATTTAACCATGACTGTATTCACATGCCTATAATTCCCATTGTGAGAGGGCCTTGGGACCAAGTTTATGTATCCTGTATCACTGTACTTAACATTTTCACATGGAATTCAGGAAAATTACTGAGTCTCCCCCCCACCCCAGACATATGCTTTCCCATTTGTTTCCACATCATATTCTTCCCTAAGGAGTTCTGCACCCTTTACTACTTACTCATTGCTAGATGGCAGGTGGACATGGGAAAAGTCAATTCTTGTTCTCATTTTATTGGTCATTATTTGATATTTTGCTTTCTCCATGATGTAGCCAGCTCAGTTTAACTGGTGATTATTGTGAGCCTCTATCCTTTCTATTTCTTTTTTCTAATTTATTTTTATTTTTTTATTTATGATAGGCACACAGTGAGAGAGAGAGAGAGGCAGAGACATAGGCAGAGGGAGAAGCAGGCTCCATGCACCGGGAGCCCGACGTGGGATTCGATCCCGGGTCTCCAGGATCGCGCCCTGGGCCAAAGGCAGGCGCTAAACCGCTGCGCCACCCAGAGATCCCCTATCCTTTCTATTTCTCAGGCTTTTATTGAGGTGTTTGTTGTCCATCAGGACCTCTAGTCCCTCTAGTCACTACATATCTCACAATGGAGTCCCCTCATCTTAGCTGTCAAGATTATTCACTCCTATAATATTGTTTTAGTTGCCTTTTTTTCCTCAGGAGATAAGAGAACTCATGGTCCATGGAAGATTTGAGACTATTTGTGGCATCTGAGCTCTACATTTCACTCTAGACTTATGCAAGCCTGTGACTAGCAGAGTTCAAGGGGGATAAGTGTCACTTACTACCAGGCCCTTTCCTTCTTCTGTCTCAGTATGTATGCATGTATGTATATATGTATGTATGTATGTTGCATGTAGGTGTGCAGGCTTCTAAATGTTCAAATTCTCTTTTGCTTCCTGTGTTTCAAATTCTCTTCCTTTTAGCCAGCTCAGAGTATTTTATCTAGCATAAGAAAGAAGCGAGGGTGAGAAGACCTAGTCTCCATTTGTCCCCATTTTAAATTTATCCTGTTTAACAACCAGATAGTGGCTGTGGAACATAAAATTAATCTTTGTTTTCTAATGAGGATTCTTGCTGGTTTGCTCATCCACCTAGCTGTTAATAGCTGTTCAAAGAGTACAATTGGAAAGAAAAAGGTTGGTTAATATTTTTATATACTATGCTGCCAGAAATCAATATTTTACTTACCTTCCTTCTATATATGATTTGCATTCTTAAAACTATTTTAAAATTTATTTTCCTAAATTATGATTATATGACTAAAGCTTCATCAAGAAGAGCTGTCACTGAAATCTATCTTAACTATCACTTCAACTATGATAATTTACACTGATAGCTAGAAGTTCTCAAGAGTATGCTTTTGTATTTTGTCAATTAGGCATTGCACATTTTGGAAAGAAAGTATTTTTTTAGCACAAACTATTGATAAAAATTTTCTCAGATACTCATTTCTTACATATTTCCAAATACAAAGACGTTTTTTATCTTATTAAATATTACATAATTTATTCAGATTGATATATTGAATGAGTTTGATGTCATAGATACCCATGTAATTCTCACATATGTCTAGTTTTCACTACATTTTTATTGCAGGAAATGACTGTGTTTTGGGGGGAATAAAAATTATATTATGAAAAAAACACTCTACTTGAAAGATTTGGACATTAATACACGTTCTACTATGTCACCACCATAAGATTTTGGACAAGTTACTGACCTGAGTAATTTTTTCATGTTCCAAAAGAAGTATAAAATTACCAAGATTTATATTTATGAATTTTTTTCTAGAAAATTACTGATACATATTTATATTAAAAAGTACATACAACTTCATATAACTTATCACAATTATATTATTCAGATATACATGATCTATAGATGCAAACAACACTAATACTGTGTTGTAAATCACCAGTGATGGTGAAACTATAATGGATACATTACAATACATTTTTCATTTTTATCACATGAAAATTCATTTCATTAAAATTGTAAAGACAGGACAAAAATCTAAATTAATAAGTCAAGGTATACGGATGCATGTGTATACACTCCTGTAAGATTTAAATATTGATAAAAATACAGCACTACAGGAAGCAAATGGACATTCAATTCACCAACTGATAGGCTGAATAAAAAAAGTTACATACTGTGTCTTATGGCAAAAGGTAGCCAGTTTAACTTGATAAAAAAAAATTAAAGCATACTTAGGTAAAAGCTAGTAATGCATGATGTTTTCATTTTATTCTATAACAGAGGATCTGCGAATAAATTGCTAAGTTAACCCAGAGAAATGAATCCAAGAGCAACTATGGGGGAGAAGCAGGAGAGGAGATGCATACTGGTTGGGTGTGATATTGATAAAGACTCTATGGAATGGAATATACTGGGACACCTGGGTGGCTGAGTGGTTGAGTGCCTCCCTTCAGCCTAGGGCGTTATCCTGGAGTCCCGAGATTGAGTCCGAGATTGAGTCCCACATCGGGCTCCCTGCATGGAGCCTGCTCCCCTCTCTGCCTGTGTCTTTGCCTCTCTTTGTGTCTCTCATGAATAAATAAATAAAATCTTAAAAAAAAAAAGGAATAGAATATACGATAGTTGGTGTTAGAAGACAACTTCTTTTTCACAAGCACGTCTGTGAAAATTATATATTCATCAGTAGTTTGTTCATACATTACATCATTCACCAAAAAAGTATTTGTATCTTTAGTTATTTTTAGATTAAATAATTTTGTTAGCGTACAATACCAAAATACCTATCAAAATTGTGTCACTATTACTCTCTTCCTTTTGACTGTTACAAATGCATTCTCAAAGAAACTTTAAAATTAAAAGAAAAGAACAAATTAAATGTTAAATACCTGTGGAAATATCTCAGAGAAAGAATCAATTTAAAATTTTTAAAAAAGATTTATTTATTTATTTGAGAGAGAGAGAGAGTAGGGGGAGGGGCAAAGGGAGAGCAACAAGCAGAGTCCACACTAAGTTTATTGCCCAATGTGGGGCTTGATCTCATCACCCTGAGCTCACACCCTGAGATGAAATCAAGAGTCACATGCTTAACCTACTGAACCACGCAGGCTCCCTGAGATAGGATCATTTTAATGGCACATATATGAGAAAGATGCTATAAAACTCTAGTCCCTCTGAGACAAGTATCCTAGTATATTTCTTCATTATTTGAACACATTGACTTGAAATAACATATAGTTATAGAGAAATTGGTTATTTCTTTTAGAGACAATTAATAATGATTTGTGTTGGGACGCCTGGGTAGCTCAGTGGTTGAGCATCTGCCTTTAGCTCAGAGCATGATCCCGGAGTCCTGGGATCGAGTCTCACATCAGGCTCCTTGCAGGGATCTTGCTTCTCCCTCTGCCTGTGTCTCTGCCTGTCTGTGTGTCTCTCATGAATAAATAAATAAAATCTTTAAAAAATCATAATAAAAAATCATAATAATAATTTGTGTTTACTCAAATGTTTTGGTAATAATTAGAATACTTAATTCTAAATTATTTTATATATGCAATATTCGATTTCTTCTACTAAAATGTTTGATTCAATTCATAAGACATTTTATCATAACTTTATTTATAAACATGAAATATCTATATTTAATTGCTTTCCTTTTAATTATTATATTTAAATGTACTTATCTGGATATTACAAGGGCATATATCAGTCCTCAAGACACATCTGTCATTTATCAAAAGAAAAAATAAAACAGATTATACTTATGAAATGGTGGTTATATCAATTTTGAATTAACTATGGAGCCCCTGTGAAATGTATAAACAAGAAAATTTTATGATTTTTTAAAAAAAGAATTTTGTATTCATTTCCAAGTCTTTAAAACAGTATCCATTAGACATTATTTTTTAAAGACTTGTGAGCCTATTTATGTACCCAGCAAACTACATTTTCCTTCTATTCTCAAAACTGAGGTCTGGTGCTATAGGATCTAAAATTCATCTTACAGTATCTTTTAAACAGTGACTGTGGAACTCAACAGAATTACCTATTATTCAAAGTTTTAAGATATCTGAAGTTAGAACCAAAATTTCAGTTCTGAATTATGTTACTATATCAAGAAGTTCACAACTTAGCTAAATATTTTAAAATTTATTTTTAAATAATAAAATTCTAAAGTTTGTTAATAATCCTAAAATATTATATTTTGTCATTTTATAAGTGTCAGTTGTGATAATTTCCCTAGAAAAACTTATTTGGTTAAACAAATTTAACAAAGCCAGGTAAACCATAGGTTTAATTTGCATACATATATCTAAGTCCTTCAAATTCCGTAGTCATTATACAGTGATAGACTAAATATGAATGTAACTAATTGGTAAAAAATCTCTTAATTAACAGAAGTTTTCATTCAAACACATGCAAATATAAAGGTCAGTGTGTCCAGCTGGGTGAAAGATTTTAATCCATGATATTGGAAAAAAGCAAATTGCAAGAGAATTAAAGGCCTAGAGACAGATGTGTGAAAGGAGAAGAAAGTGTCTGAAAGCAAGATTTAAAAGTGTGCTTGGATTGTCCTGAAAACTTATTTCCATGACAATGTAAGAATGCAAATGACATGCTTTAAAAAAGTGACAATAAAATGTCAAGAAGACTAAATCAGATTTGTTGGTGTCAAAATCTGCCCATGTTAATAGGATCCAGATATTTATAGTAAGAAAGATCCTTAAATTAAGCTAACAAAAGTTTCTCCAATATGTTTGAAATGCATTAATGGATATTCAAACTCTGATCCTTAAAAGGAGCAAAACTGTATGCATGTGCACATATAAACACATACACATACATATATGTGAAATCAACACATATCACACACACATATATCAGCAACTTATCTCATTGACAACCTTCATTGTACTTAAAGAGGAAGAGGCCTTTATTTTTCCTATGGAGCTAGAAGAATAAAGGAAAATAAGTAGAGAACGCACTCATAGAACCCAAAATATTCTTTTGTAGATCCTGATAAGACATATTTTTCTTTTTTTAAACTTTATCAAACTGAACTTTGACTTTGGAGAAGACCTTATATTACTTAGTTGGAGTTCCAAAATTTAGAATCTTCAAAAACAAAACTTACTTTTTGGTGTCATATAATAGGTGAATCAGGGGGAACAGTATTTAAAGAATAGTAACTGTCCGGTCTCATCTACATGTAGACCTGATTTACATGACAAATCCTGGGCTTCACACTAATCCAATA
Organism: Canis lupus dingo; assembly: GCF_003254725.2. Taxonomy (NCBI): domain Eukaryota; kingdom Metazoa; phylum Chordata; class Mammalia; order Carnivora; family Canidae; genus Canis; species Canis lupus. The sequence continues at coordinate 10,743,280 of NC_064243.1, forward strand.
ATAGGATGAGTCTTTTTGAACTTTTACAAGGCTTTAGGGAGGTGACTGCATTTGTATGTAGAAGTAATATAGTTAATTTGTGGCCAGAGAGTAAACTTTGTAAAGTTTTTGGGTTTTTTTTTTTTTTTTTTTTTTTTTGTTTGCTACTCCTTTCACCAAGGGCGGTGATAAAGTTCTGCTAATCTTGACTGGGGCTGGCTGGAGTGATTTACTTGACCAACAGCATGGTGGAGACTGATATATGGGACTTCTGAGGCTAAGTTATAAGAAAGTTTGTGGCTTTAACTTAGACCTCTTGGACCATTCATCCTCAGAACCCAACCATCATTCCACCGGAAGAAGCCTTTGCCCAAGTAGCTCAGTGGAAAGCTCCAGAAGGAAACAAAGTGAATCATACAGCTGATTGTCCCAGCTGGGTCACTGGTCAACTACCTGCATCAATGTGCCATGTGTGAGCCACACTGACAGTAGATCTTATAGCCCCATTTGAGCCACACCTTGGTTGTCACTATGTGAAGTAGAGAAGAGCTGCCATCTGGGCATTTCCCAAGTTGCAGATTTGTGAACAGAATAAGTAATTAATGTTGTTTTAAGTTATAACTTTGCCAAAAACAGCAGATAATCAGAAGAGCCATGTATCATGCTGTATCTACACTAAAATATGCATGTATCCTTATATTCTCTTGCTACATATCTCAAGCATTTGCCTGATAGTCTCCTAATCCTGTCTCCAAATCTTACCCAGGTCTACTGGCACATCTGCAGATATGTTCAAATTCCTACTGAGGGTTCAGAAAATTCTGAGAACCCCTCAGGCCCATTATTTATAATCTTAGCTCAGTCACTGCTGTTGTGAGGCATTTATATCTCTCTAGGACAATCTTCCTAGAGGCTATTCTTGGAAGGCAGCCAGTAATTTCTGTATTCTAAAGTTTCAAAACATAAATGGATGGTTCTTTTTCTTTTTTTTTCTCCCTCTCCTTCCTGACTCCAGTGCTATAAACTTTACGCCCACATTTAAATTCATGTTAAATTCCATCCAATTCTCATTGACTGGATGAAATTTAATCCTCTTTTAGGATGGGATTTCTTTCTTTACATAATCCTGCATTATCCCTTTTTCTATATTCTAAATTTCTGTGTATGACTTTTTTTCAAAATTCTCAGCCCATAGGATTAAAAATAAGTATTTGATAATATTAGATCTTGGAATTTAAGTTTCTTTTTAGGTGGAGATTTTATCTCACGCATTGTGATACTCTATTTTAGAACTCAGTATTAAAAAAAAAAGATTATTCCATTTAGAATAAATAATCTATTTACTTATGGTATAGATAATCTATTCCATCTAGACAATATACATAGAAATTCTTAACTGCTGAATCACTTCACTAGTGGGGGTAGTGTCATGAGCACAAGGGGGCAAAGGCAGATCAACCTTGATTTTTCACTCAAAATACTTTTTATTATTAGTAGTAGTAGTAGTATTGACAATGTCTGCCTTCATAAACAAGCTTATAGTAGAAAGGCTTATTTTTTTTAGTTAGGAAACCGTGTTTTGCTTTAATGCTATCAGTCTAATATTCGAGTCTTCAGGAATACTTCAGATTTTCAAAAATTCTTTATCTATTTAATTCTCACTCTTCCCCCAAATGTCACTAGCTTTTTGGTACAAGTACAATTACAGGAAATTGCTCTAGCAGAAAGATTTTGGTAACCACAGTAAACCAATCAATAGTACATCAGGCTCATGGTGGTGTAAACTTTAAGGGAGGGAGCAAACATGTTTGCTATAAATGCTTCTCACCAGAAATGTTGGCAATTATACAAAATATTTAAACCTCAGTTGTTAAATGAGCAGCAATGGGGGAAATTTATAAGTAAGACTAATAGACTTAAGCTACCAAATCTAAGTATATAGCAATATTCAGAATGCTTTCTGTGAAAATAAACATTTCTACAGTCTATATGCTCTACATAATTTCTCTTTTCAATAATTCTGTTTTAAAGCTCTTGGCCTCAGTAAATAGGAACAATGAAATTAAATGTTTTTTTATAATTTGGGAGGCATTAACAAATGGAGGGACTATCTCTGGAGTTCTTCCAGAGATAATGATTAACCAGGACGAGTAAAATGAAGACCACCTGGAAGATGAGAACTCATCTCTACAGACATTTTAAAGATTTCCTTTGATTTCACTATCTCTGTCTTGATTTACCCTAATCCTTATGTTTTCTGTATCCCCTTTAAAATATCTAATCTCTGGTGCTGACATAACTAAGCATGATTAATTTCAAAATCTAGCATTGCAATGTGAATTACCAATTGGCTAGTATCGCAAGATAAATGTTTCTAAAAAAGGAACTCTAATACATATGATGCATTGAAGACGCACTTGTTTTGGTGAATTTTCTGCTTCTCCTTGACAACTGATGATACTATCTGAGAGAGAGAGAGAGAGAATGAAAGTTCTGTGTTCCAGTATTTACTGATAATCAGATGTTTGAAATTCAGAACATGTTTTCTTACAGAAATAATATTATCTATAGATTTTTGAAAGCCATATGTTCTTAGTTTGCCAGGAGGAACATTCAATGTTAACTACTGGACCAGTGACTTCTAAGCACCAAACAGCAGGGTGCCTTAGACTCAATGGGCAGATACTTGGCTATAACAGACTATAGTTCTTAATTTATAAGAAATACAAGGATATCTTCATAAAACTTTTTAAAAATACATGTTTTCAAATCAAAGGCCAACACCATGTTCACTGGTCTTTCTATTAAAATAAGATTTCATAAATATAATATCCATTACTATTATTTATGAAAGCCTGATCATTTCAACAAATTGAACAGAGATAAAATACCTACCTACTCCAGAATATTTACAGTGTGTCACGACTTATTCTAGAAACCATAAATACAACCTTGAACGGTGAATACAACTGTGGATGGTGAAGAAAAGGAATGTGCATTCATGATAGTTACATTTTAGTTGGAAATCAACAAGAAAGACATAATTTCAGATGTGGGCAGGAAATGTCTCCCAGAAAAGTAAAAGTTATGTTGGGCATTTTATGCTGATAAGGCGCCATCCACATGGCTCTGTTGAAAACCAATATTCCAGAAAGAATGAACACCTTGCTTGTGTGAAGGTATTCATTTGGGAATAAGTTTAGTGTATTTAAGGATAGAAAAGAAAGTGTTATTGAGACACAATGAAGACGGTCTACAGTGTACACGACAACATTAACAGAAAGGGTCTAAATCATGAAGGATTTTAAAAGTCATTGAAAGTAGTTTAGATTTTAACATAAATATAGTCACTGAGATATTTTTAAAGATTTCTTCTTTAAAAAGCAATACAATCAAATGAGAATCCATTGCAATAAACATGAGGACTAAGAAAACAGAATAAAAAGTCATTATCTCAGAATCCATAGTACTTATAGATATGGATATAGAGATTTGTTAAATAATTTAGAGGGAAAAATTCCAGTCAAAATGCCAATGTCAGATTATGTATGAAATAAAAAAAGATACATTATTTGCAAAGATAGAGAACATACAGTATTTACTGCATAATTCACCATGAATAGCTTTGTACTCAAAAACCATGAAAAAAAAGTTAAAAGAAAAAAGTCAGGACCTCATCATGAACATAGTAATTATTAACAGTAGGAATATGAGCCTATGTTAGAATCAATGAAATTCCAATAATTTTCTCATGCAATTAGATGTATTAACAGTAGACTGCTTTATAATGTCATGCTGGGAGTCTTAGTATTAGAGTAGTTGGAGCCTTTTTATTTCTTTTGTTTTTCACCTGATAAACAATTCTATTTATATAATTCAAGAAAACATTTCCAAGTCAGTTCACCAGCAAATACTTCTGTGATGAAATTTGGTTCGTTTAAATTGTTGAGTATTTTCGCCACACACAAAAATTATGATCTTATTAGTTCATAGTAGTAAAACAGACTTTAGGAAACTCATTCTACTGCTGACATCCTTCTATGCTTAAACGCCTTATTAGAGATGAAATTGATGGTCTGATCCACTTTCCCAAAAATTGTGGATTTAAGATCGGATGATTAAAGAAAATCATCTAATTTCAACCTTTATGACTTAACATTTTCCAGTTCACTTTTCTCAATTATTATAGAGTGTGAATGAAAACTTACTAGTGGAAACTGTTAAAACACAGTGCAAAAGGATATTAAAAAGTAGCAGATTTCTTTTTCATTTCAGAGACAGAGAACAGGAAAGCTGTCATTCCTGCTATTCCTTACAAGTCTGCACATCACAGATTTCTTGTGAGCCCCTAAGAAAACTAAGAACCAAAGGCAAACTGCCATACTAAAATCAAGAGTTGGACCTGAGACTTTAGTGAGACCCAAAATTCAGCATTTGCTTACCTGGGCAAAAGTGCCAAAGTCCATAAAGTCTGGGTGATGCTACAAAACCTGGAAGGAAGTGTTGACAAATTGCTAGCGGCAGAGTTTGGGCAAGCAGGAGAATGCAATGTCAGTAGGTGACACAAGGATAAGGAAGTCCCCATATCTTTACTGTATTTTCCTCCAGGAACACATCAGACTGTCAGTGAGAAAAATCCTGAAAAATCAGGAGAAAGCGGATTCCTCCCCCGATTGCCACTCTACCCCCTACAATGGCACAAGCTACCAGATGGGAAGAGCAGTCACGGCTAAAGCCACCCAGACACATTTACCCTATGTCCTTAGACTATTAAATTAAAGAGGCAATAAGTTTAATTGCAGACAATTATATAATATACATTCTCAGAATTAAATCAGACACTAATAATTGAAGGATATCTGGAAAATCTGCAAATATTTGGAAATTTAAAAATAAACTTAGAAGCAACTATGGGTCAAAGAGGAACTATCAGGTAAACAATAAAAAATAAACTTTTGAACTAAATTAAAATTTTAGAAAACAATAACATTTGTGAGAGTCATCTAAAACAGTGCTTAAAGGTTATTATTTTTCATAAATGCATATAGTAAAAAAAGAGGAAAGACTTAAGATGGAAAACCTAAGCTCCCACCTTAGGAAACTAAAGAAAAAAAGATTAAACCTAAAGGAAGCTGAAGGATTAAAATAAAAGCAGAAAACAGTAAAATTTAAAATAGGATGTAGTAGAGAGAAGGGGAGAAGCAAAATCTGGTTCTTTGAAAATATAAATAAAATTGATTGAAAACATGAACCACAGGGCACCTGGGCTCAGTTGGTTGGGCATCTGCCTCCAGCTCTGGTCATGGCTCTGGGTTCCTGGGATTGAGCCCCACATTGGGATCCCTGCTCAGTGGGGGGTCTGCTTCTCTCTCTCCCTCTCCCCCTTCCCTCTCTCTCACTTACCCTCTCTCTCAAGTAAATAAAATAAAAAAAAAGAACCATGACACATATGTCACTACCTATATAAACATTAACTTAAAACTGATCCATGCCCATAAAGGCAGAACATAAAAATATAATTTCTGAAAGAAAATACAGAGTATCTATGTGACCTTGGGTTGGAAATATTAAAAGGTGGGTCTTTATCAAAATTAAATACTTAGCTCTGCAAAACTTACTTTTACAAGAATAAAAAGACAAGATACAAAGTTAGGGAATAATGGTTACAAATCACATATAAAGAACTTATATCCAGAACATATAAAGAATAATCAAAAGATTTAAAAAGTCAATTTAAAAATGATTAAAAATATATGTATTAAAATTTTATGGATGACAAAAAACTGAGATTTTACATACTAAATACTAAGAAAATCCAAATTACAACCAGAATAACACTATACATCTATTCAATGGCTAATATGTAAAAACAAAACAAAACAAAAAGCCTAATGATACTAAATATTAACAAGGATATGGAGCCAACTGGAATAATATGGATCAAGTTTAAATGCAGGACATCTTCCTTTAATAATGAAGGAGCCAGATCTGAAAAGATACAAATTATATGATCTCCATTCATATGACATTCCATGAAAGGCAAAACTGTAGGTCTAGAAAAGAGATAAATGTAAGAGTTTGGAGGTGGAAGCCTTTTCTACAAAGGGGACACAGAGGGGAACTTTAAACTGATAGAACTATTTCACATAGCACTGGGGTAGTGGATACATGACTGTATTCATCAAAACACACAGAACTGTTCATCCACAAAGGGAAAATTATAATGTATGCCAGGTTTTTTTAAATGATGAAATAAACTCTCAAAAATAAATAATATCAATAAAAATAAATAAATAAATAAATAAATAAATAAATAAATAAATAATATCACAATCCAGGATGTCAGGGATCCCAATATGGAATGCAGACTATGACAATTGAATGGGATTATCATAAAAATCTATGACCTAAGAGCACTAAAAGGGGTAAGGGAGGAAAAGCAGACATGGAAACTTTGAAAAATGGTGTTTTGACTGCAAATTGTAAGTTAAAGGCATAGTGAACAATACCATGAACATTGCTATCAGTATGTTTATTTTTCAGGAAGGTATGGGTTAACAATTCTGCTACTACTTTTCATACATATTGGGGTTGAACAAGTAAGTGAATGGATGGTGAATGATAAGATTCAGTTTTCTCACTGTCAGAAAAGTGTGGAAACATCAGTATGAACTTCTGTTTATGTGTGTGCGTGTGTGCATGAATATAGACATACGTGTTCACATATACACATATATATATACATAGAGCTCAGAAGATACAGAAATAATTATTATAAATATGAATATAAATGGATTGGTATTCATACATGTACTATCTAGTTCTTTCTGCCTAGAGCACCTAGAAGCAATGAACGCCAATAGCATTGGCCTAAATGACACTGGCCTAAACAACACTGCCAAAACTTAAATCTTTTTTCTAAATGTCAATCTCCAATAAAAGAAAGCTGGACTCCTTGGAGAAATTGTTAACTCTAGACTCAGGCAAGCAAAATACAAGATGAGCCTGGAGCTCTTGCAGAACAACAGAAAAAATGAATAGGCATAGGTCAAAGGGACCCAGGAGTCAACCTAAAGAGTTCCCAATGTCCAAATCTGGAATAATATTAGCAACAAGATAAATAACATAGTTCGAGATTATAACCCAACATATAAAATAAAAATATGTGAATATCTCCTGATATAAATGTATGACTGCAAAAGTAAATATGGGAGAAGAGACAAATCCTACAGAAGTATCCTAAATAACATGTGCACACACTCCTGTTCCAAGAGTTAGTTCTCCCATCCATCATGTGAAATGGATTTCATTGCAGAGAAAGGGAAAATTAGTACCTTCCACGGAAGATGAACGCTGAAGTCCCAACCAAGTGACCAAGTCAAAGTAACCAATGATGTCATGTGGTTATCTTGTTGCTGTAATGTGATTGGATGGGATGGGAATGGCCATCATTTCTGTGGTATTCCTTCCAAAGACCCATAACACCAGTCTGATCATAAGAACTCAAATCAAGTTTAAATACAGAACATCTTTTAAAATACTCTCCGAGTACTCTTCACAACTGTCAAAGTTAGATTAGACAAAGATACCATGATAATACAAGATGATAACATTAGGGGAAACTGAAATTCTGTTTCTGAATATTCAGTAGGAACTTCTGAAATTTTCTATATTGTCTTTGCAAATTTTCTGTGAAACTGAAATTATTATTCCAAAAATTATTAAAGAAAAAAAGAGTCTCTATGTCTACACTTTGTAGAATAAAACATGGGATAATGGTACCTATTTTCTATTGATATTGTTATTACAAAATTGAACACTAAATGACAATATGCAAACATTAAGGGACTGAAAAACTAAGATTGATCTATTTCTATAAAAGAGAGATGCTGGGTTTTCAGTGACAAATCAGTAGAAGTTAAAGAAAAGCACTGATACATTTATCTTTTTTTCAATTTTGAACTTAATCATTATTTGCATTATTGCATGGAGTATTTGCATGTGTGATATTGTGATTTCTAATTAGAAATGTATACTTGATCACTATCTCCATTTCTGGCATAGAATTAATAATGCCCTTGGAATTTCCTAAGTGAAGACAGTAATAAGGATGTCATGTTAATGAAATGACTTTTGGACACTGCGTAAGGATGGAGGCTGGTTGCCAGGGAAACCAATCCTGTGATAATAGGGTTGGAATTTTTAATCTCATCCCCTGACCTCAGAGGAGGGGAAATGGGCTGGGGATTGAATCAATTTCCAATGGCCAACGGTTTAATCAGCCATGAGTATGTAATGAAGCTTCCACAAAAATCCAAAAGGACAGAGTTTATAAAGCTTCTGTGTTGGTGAACACTTGGAGATGTGGGAAGAGTAGGTGCCTGGAGCAAGGACCAAAGTACCATGCCCCTTCTCCATACCTTGCCCTAGGCATCTCTTCCATTTGGCTCTTCCTGGGCTATACAGTTTCATAATAAACTCGCGATATAGTAAGTAAAATATGTCCCTGAGTTCTATGAGCCACTCAAGCAAATTAAAGAAGCCTAAATTGGGGTCATTAGAATCTCCAAGCTATAGCTAGTCTGTCAGAAGCCCAAGATTTCAATTGGTGCCTAAAGTGTGCCTGTTTCAGGCAAATGGGTGGGGAGGTAAGGAGTGGGGTTGGGGAGTCTTGTAGACTGAGCCCTCAAACTGTGGAATCTGAAACTATCTACTGAGAAGTAGTGTCAGAATCAAGTTGATTTATCGGACAAACAGAATAGCAGAGAATTGCTCGGTGCTATAGGAAAACCCCCTCATCCACCCTCCTCCCCCCCCCTCTACCCAACACATGTTGGAATTGGGTACAGAGCCCCCATAGAATGGGAAATATTTTAGTAAAAATAACTGTTATCATAATTTTTATATCTACCCACTGAAATTGTTTCCTGCCTATTATAACCTTCTGAATTTACAATGTCTAACCTAGGCTCGCTGGAAATTATACTTTTTTTTTTTTGCTTTGTTTTTTAAGAGATGGGAAACAGAGAAGATGTAGGGATTCTAGAAGAGATAATAAGTAGCACTTCTGCAATACTACCTAAGTCACTGGGTTTTGTTTATTGAGCTGGCAATGAAATCAGTAGTGTTAGCAGCCCAGACCTTGAAAGCAGCCAGAACAGGGAGCAATTTAACAGACTTGATACTGGGCACTGGAGCACCCAATCCTGGTAAATATCTTTGTGTATACTTTTTTATAAAACAAAGAAACATCAGAGTTGCTCCCATGTAGATAAAGGTGAGAGAGACAATTTAGAGGGGATGGAAGTAAAAGCAATACTATTTACTGCTAGAGGAAAAAAAAAGGAAGGAAGGATGACTGGCAGGGAACAAGTAATTTTGGTGCAAAACTGAACAAATTTTATTCCCATAAGATTTTTCTCTCTATAATTAAAAAAATGTACTAATTACTGAGAATGAGTTATGTGGTTAGGAGATTAGGACCTGGAGACAATCTACACAGAAACTGCTTTTATGCTATTTGAGGAGAAAATGATTTTTTTCCAAATTAGTAAAATGGCCATAGTTAAAAACAAAAACAAACAAACAAACAAACAAACAGATAATTCTCAATCTAGAAATAAGTGAGAGACCCACGATGTAAGTATAACTTCTTACAGGTGTGATTACACTGCATCTCAGGAATCTGAGTTTTGCTTTGTATTTCTGTTTCTTTATTTTCTGCCATTCTAAGTTCTCACATTAACCACCGAAGTTTTTATTTATAAGTGTCTCATCCACAGTAATGGGTAACAGACTGTGGAAACCAAAGACCAAAGTCAAAGCTGAAATTGCCATAGAAAACTACCACTCCATAATCATTTACTTTTCAGAGGTTTAGCCAAGCAGTCCTGTACCACAATCAGCCATAAAAATGTTCAAGATTGATGGCCTTAATTATGGAAGCAGTACAAAAGTCCTTGGAGCAGTGAAGTAGGCAGAGGGTTTCTCAAGTAAAGCAAAAGGGTATCTTTGAATCAAATTCATTCAACTCAGCATTTAAGAAGGTTCCTCAGACCAGCACCTTTGGAAACAAGTATCACAAAAGGACACAGTTGTCATACATTCAATAAATGTTGTAAAACAATATGTCTATATTATGAGCTAGTGATGATATTTTATTGTAGAAAATGTGTTTATGGGACTGTGTCAAGATGCCTAATATCAAAATGTAATAGTATTTGACTAAATCAATTTTTGCCATATAAATCAAAGTTATCCATGGGGTTCGTGGCTGGCTTAGCCAGTAGAGCGTGTGACTCTTGATCTCCTGGTCATGAGTTCAAGCCCCATGTTGGGCTTGGAGATTACTTAGAAAAAAACAATCGGGATCCCTGGGTGGCTCAGTGGTTTAGCGCCTGCCTTTGGCCCGGGGAGTGATCCTGGAGTCCCAGGATCCAGTATCACATCGGGCTCCCTGCATGGAGCCTGCTTCTCCCTTTGCCTGTGTCTCTGCCTCTCTCTCTCTCTCTCTCTCTCTGTGAATTTCTCATGAATAAATAAATAAAATATAAAAAAAGAAAAAAAAACAATGTTCTCCAAAGCATTGTGCATTTATCTATGTCAAGATGCAAGAGCATGGAGTACAGAAATGAGATATTATAAATTTTATATATGTATATATATTTTTCTTCATAGATGATATTATAGAGAAATTATATATATATATATATATATATATATGAAATTTACAAAGAGGCATCAAGCATTTCTACTATATAATACAGAGATTCCATATCATACCATCATCTGGTCCTTATATTTCAGTGTCCGGCAACAACTCACATATTTGAAACATACTGATGGAGATACCATATGCAGAGAGGGTGAGTATGGCCTTAGGGACTCTTCCAAATTAAGTGTTTTGTGATGTATTTTAATTAATTACATCTAATTAAGCAGAATATCGTCTAATTTTAATTGAGTTAACCATGACAAAATGGATGAGTAATTTAAAAAAACAAGTCTTACGAGGAAACTGTGGATTGGAAACCATTATAAGTATAAATGAGAGAGTTTCAGAGCTGAAATGCTTCTACTTCTGCTATGAATCTGTGTTTTCAAAATGTTTGTTTGTAGAATATTAAATACTTTAAAGAAAATCACAGAAAACTGTATAATTTTACCCCGCATGTTCCACTACACACTAAAAAAAAAAAAAAAAAAAAAAAAACTAGGAATACTTTCATGTAGACAGAATGCTATCATCACTTTTAACAAAAACAATAATAATTTACTGATATCATATAATCCCTTATTGATGATCAAATTTCCCCAATTTTCTCAAAATTACATTTTTGTATTTGATTATTCAAGACTGTTTCTAAAACAAACCACATATAATATTTTAGCCAATTTTAAGGTACAGCATGGAGTTTGTAAGCTTTTTGAACCATAATTTAATATTTTTATTACCTATGGAAAATTCTTAGGCAAGTATTCTTCAAATATGACGTCTTCTCTATTCTCTCTACCTTCTCTATCTTGAACGCCACTTACAAATACATGTCACGTTCTCCATGTTCGTTTTTCTCTTTCTCTTTTGTGTTTTTCCTTTTGTTTTGCTATTGTTAAAAGATAAATTAAGGTATATGATTTGTTTTTCCAATTTGAGCAAAAATTGATTCAAATTGGGCAGATCCACACTGGTAGTGATTAGGAGTTCTCCACAAGAGCTCAGAGACAGACTTTGATAAAGAAAACGTGAAAGCAAAGTAAAGAAGTTATTGGCTGGCTACAGCTTAAGTCTACTTGGCTCTTCATGATTAGTTGTCCTTAGGTTTCTTGAAACATTTACAGGCTTAGACTCTGGTTTACTTACATAGGTCACCATGGTGGTTAAGCAGGCTGAGGAGTCTCTACTGGCCTCCCTGTTTAAATAATTTAACACTGTGCTTCAATCTAGATTTCCTGTTGATCAGTCCATTAACCCTCTGATCTGTTTTGCCTATGCTATTACACTCTATTTAATTCTTTTTTTTTTTTTTAAGATTTTATTTATTTAAGAGAAAACGCACAGGCAGAGGGGAAGGGTAGAGAGAGGGAGAAGGATAAGCAGTCTCCAGGCTGAGCAGGGAGTCTGCCCTGGGGCTCAATCCCAGGACCCTGAGATCATTTCTTGAGCAGAAGGCAGATGCTTAATGGACTGAGCCATCCAGACACCCCAAATTCTATCTAATTCTTGATTAAATTTAAAAAATTATATTGCATTTATATTTCAGACTTTTGAAATACTTTTGAAAACATATTAATCATATTTGTTTTAAAGTCCCTGTCTAATAACTAAAATGTATAGTCACTTGGTATTTGCATCTATTTTTTTTTCCTATCATCTATTCTCTTGGTTTTCAGGGATTATGCCATCTTTTTTTGTCCATGCTTTATCAAATGAGTGACATTGTGTTTGAAAGTCTGTCAAGGTCCAGGATAATGGTATATTCTCCCAAAAAGTGGTAAGCATTTTTCCACTGGGAAGGTGGTGGGCAAAGAAAAGACATCGTCTTCATCCTGTTCAAGGTTGATGTAGGCATTGGTAAGGCTGATTTATTTCAGATTTTTCTTTAATTTTAAGGTCTTTTACCTTGAGTGTGGCCCTTGTGTAATCTAAACCCGAACTCTGACATCTCCTCTCAGTATTGCATGGCTGAATGAGGAAAGCTCTCCTTGGCTTTTCAGTTTCCCAGCTGTTACTTTTTCCAGGTTTCTTAGAATTATGCTCTACGCATGCTTATCAAAAGCATGCAAAAAACTTTGAAGTGGTAATCCATGCAGATGTTTGGGTTTCTCTTCAGCCTCTTAATAGCTTTACTTGCCTCTCACAACTCAGCAGTTTGGGTAGTCATGACCTTCAAACTATCTATTTAGCCTACTGAGATGCAGCTTTCCAGTGGTTCCTATCAGTGCCACATACTGGTAAGTACCTTCAGGGAGAGAGACTAGTGTGTGTCATGCTCATTAAGACTTCTCCATTTTACAGGAATAAGAGGTTTTCAATTTTTGCCTGTGTCCACTGTGCTCCAACGTTTTCAAACAGCTTCTCTATGTATCTTGCACTTTTGCCATATGTCTTTACAGAGAGGATTTTTCAATATAAGTATTACATCTCAGATAAAACCAAATTTTCCCATTTGGTATGTTATATTATTTCTACATTATCAGAACACATAACAATTTCATTGTACATTTTCATCATTTAATCTTTATTACTTATCTTTTATTTTTCATTCTGTAAATAGATACATCAGTACACAAGCCTATGAAGTTTATTTTACCCAATCAATCCAAGGTTGTCCAATGTGCATTTTCTAGCAGATACCCTGGAAAGGCTCATGAGTTAAAAATCTCTGAATACTGCATATTCTTGAGTTGAGGCTAACGTGCATATTTGAAGATGTTACATCTAAATAGAAACACAATCTTGCCTTGAATTTTCTTCATTGAGATTTTTAAAATATTTTCTAGTATAAAATGTTGATATTTTGTTCTGGATCAAGAATTTGAATATGAGTTTATTTTGTTTTTGGTCAGTATATACCCATACTTTTGTTTTTATAATTTTCCCTTATAGTTAAAGTCCAATAGCTTTGCTGGCCTATGTCTTGATGTTGATTATTCTAGGTTTATTTCTATAGGTACAAATTATATTCTATACTCTTAAAATGTAGTGGCAAGCTTTTTTAAAGGTTAGCAATATTTTCCTGATGATTTAGATGTTTCTTTCTTTTCTATTTATTTGGTGTTGATAACAAATATTGGAATATAGACACCTATATTATCTGTAATAGAAAGCCTCCAAATTTCTTTTAACATTTACAAAGAAAGAACATCCTCCCCTTAAGATTTGTTTTCAACGCCTACAAATGTCATAGTTTGAAACATTTTAAAAAAGCAATTTCTGATAAAAGAACTTTCTGAAAGGTATTTTGATGCTCTTTTCAGCAGTCTTTTTTCCCAATTAAACTGATAACTCAGATCAAAGAGTATAATAAAGCTAATATAAGGTTTTCAAAATTGTACTATATCATATATATGACAACACAATAGTGGTCAGTGCTCAATCATGGTTTTAAATAAAGTAGGGCAGAAAGGCATACACACCCATCAAAGTATGGCAGGGGTTTTCAAAAGATGTAAGGGGACAGACTGTCATGGCTTTATTGGATATGGTGCCCAAGCTACCATGGGTAGCTATCCTACCCATGGAAGAAATTCATGGAAGAAAAATATTTAAAATCAAATCTATTTCTCACAAATATTTAATCTCATCAAATATATGCTTAAATGAGATGTACCTAGAACACATTCTCTCTATTAGATTTCATTTTGTTCTGTCCAATTTCTTAAAGAAAGACCCAGATCCATAACAGAATTTCTTTCTTTCTTTCTTTTTATTTATTTTTTATTTATTCACTTTTTCTTTCTTACTTTTATTTTTCTTTCTTTCTTTTTAAATTGGGGTCATCAATTTTGCCAATTTAGTAAATTCCTGAAGGGCAGTTGAATGAAGTCAGGAAATTCACTTCATTATATAATATGTAGAATTAAATCTTTATATTTTGCCTAATGAAGAAAAGTTAGTCACATGTGCTGTAAAAGCATGGTATCTCAAGAAATATCCTGAATAGAATTCAGCACATTTTCATTTTCTGTGTGCTGTGGAAAGAATGAGAACATAAATTTAGACTAAAGTTTCTTTATGTTATTCATGTATATGTGGCCAAAACAAATAAAATAACAAAGAAATAAAATTACCAGGAAGAGTTCATCTTTATTTTCATACAACTATATATAATATTATGTATTACATCTTCTACTCACTGAAATGTTTTCCATTCAAACTGCAGAGGTTTAAATGGAAAATGATTAAAACTTTTCTTTTTTTACAGGATTTGTAAACACAATTTTATAATCATTCTAACAATGGTTTAAAAGAATTATTTGCTTTCTGGCAGTGACAAAAGCATAATGTTTTCTTAGCACATAGTACTTTCCATAATGATCATGTAAGAATGTAGAAAACAACTTTGCTTTGTTGTTTTGTATAATCAAAGTTGGCACAGTTTACTTCAACATCATTCTGCTATAATTATCTTTCTGGGTATATCAACTCAGAGATTTTTTTTTTTTTTTTTTTTTAGTAAAAGAGTATGGGATAAATAAAAATAATAAAGTTATTCTATTTCAGCATGTTTTTCAACATCCACAAAAATTTTAATTCATTCAAATTATGTAAGGGTTTTTAACTACTCAGTCCCTGACTCAGGATTCAGTTCTTAATAAATGCTTTTAAAGAGTTGAAATATTTTGGTCAATATTAAGACATTTGATAAAATTTTCATTTACTTTATGCAGATATTTATGTAGAATTTCTAAAGCCATCACATTTTTAATTACTTTTAAAATTTGTATTATGATACAATTTCAGATTTATAAGCTGCAAAAATAGTACAAAGAATTTCCATGCATTCTTCCCATAAATTTTACAAATATTGCCACGTAATTACATTATTTTAACATCTGTCTATTCATCTGTTGATCTCTTATCATCCATCTATAGATGCATGTGCATACATATATATTTACACATACATATAAATTTACTTATGCAGCCCATTAGACACACGTGTATTTTTTCTGAATTTTTTGAAAATGAGTTGTCAGCCTAATATCCCTTTTCTTCTGATCTCTTTAGTATACAATTCTTTAAAACAAGAAAATTCCTTCATGTAACTACAGTGCAATTATAAATATAAGGAAATTCATACTGACCCGATATAATTACCTCATCTACTGAGTGAGTGTGTTATAATTTTACCTAGTTATTCCCCTGACTTTATAAAACAAACACTGCTTGTCCAGAAACTCATATAGTAACCCAGGTGCGTTAAGCTATCCAGTCTCTCGTCTCCTATATATAGGGGGTGGTTCACTCATCTTTGGTTATCATTGGGGTATTTTCAAGAGCACAGACCATTTACTTTGCAGAATATCCCTCAAGTTGGGTTTGTCCAGTACAGGTTGCAAATTTGGGGAAGGAATAAAGAAGAAATGACATTGTGTTCTTAGCACATCATGGCTATGAATCTCATAAGTGAGATGTTAACTTGGATCAGTGTATTAAAGTGCTGTCTGCCAGGGTTCCACACAGGGAAAGTAATCCCACTGCAAAGTTAGTTTCCCCCTCTGTTATTATGCACAAAATTTTGAGGCCATAAACATATTCTGTTTCCCATCTTATTTTCACCATCTAGTTGTGATACCCATTGATGATCTTGCCTGAAACAATGAACACTAGAGTGGCTGCTAACTTTTCTAGTTCCATTAATCCTCCATTATTATTAGAATTCTATTGTAAGGGATAACTTTCCCTTACTCCATTTACTTATGTATTCATTCATTCATGTATATCTGGGATTCATAATTTCCCTTTTTGATTAATGTGTTTAATCCATTCCTCTCATCATTTTCTTTGTTCCTTAGTTCATTCCACATTTGGACAATGGAAGTTCCTTTAAACTGTTCCCTGTGTCCTATGACACTTCCTCAACATTCCTTGAATATTACCATTTCACAACAAGATGCTCAAAGCCACTTTTCCTGCCCAAGCTTTGGTTCAGGCATTTCTCTAAGGAACTCTGTTTCTTATTATTGCAGGACAGTATGTGGAAACGAGAGTGTGGATACTAGTGTGCTCATGCCTATATGGCACGACTGCTTCCTGGTGCACTTGGCTTATAGAGACAAGTGAAGTATCTTTATCTATAGACATGGATAGATATGTGTATACACACATATAAAAATAGACGCACAAATGTGTAAAAACATTCACTAATGCACATTTATACCTGTTTCTACATCAATCTATCTATATTGTTAAACCCTATGCTTTCAACCTAATACTTATTATTCCTGTCTAACACTGCAGTATTTATTCTAGCTTCTCCAATTTCCATATTAGTAATTCTCCTTCCTGACATTGGAAACCTTTCATTATCAACCATATATTTATTTATTTGATCAAGCTTAGACTATAAAGAGTTGCAAACCCATGATACTATCAAAAAAATGTTCATTATCTATAATACAACATTGTTTATTATTTGTCAATTTAGATTATATTGTCAAAATACTGTGTTCAAAACTACTTTGGTTGGTTTCTTACCCACACAATTTATCAATATTGTTATGCTTCTCATTTATAATTTAGGCTATTATTTTTTGTCATTTTTTATTGCATTTGTGATCCTCCACATCTTTATTGATTTTTATTTACCTATTTATTGAGTATATAAAACAGCATGGTCCCAAAAGTCAAAAATACAGAAAAAGTATACTCAATATCATGTTTCTCCTGTAATCCTTTCTATCTTGTTCCTAATCCCTACTTAGAGGTAACCAAATTATTGGCTTATTGGCTCATTCTTCCTTTGTTTTAGGTGATCACAAACAAAAGAAGACCTATGTTTATATTTTATTTCTTCATTCTCTTACATAAAAGCCATCATGCTATAGATACTCTTTTTCACATTTTCCCTTTAACAATATACCATGGGAGTTACTCCATTTCTATTTGTGTATTTTTTCCTCATTTGTATAACTGCATAGTATTCCCCTATATGGATGCACCATGGAATATTCAGCAACTCTCCCATGTATATGCATTTATGATATGTCCACATATTTGCAATTATAAACTTTAATAAATAACCATATACATGTGAATTTTATATTGTTAAAGGTTTATCTTCATAGCAAAACCCCAAATGTGCCAATGCTATGTTAAAAAATGTATATGTAGTTTTATTAGCTATATTTACAGTTCTTTTGATCATAGCTTTAATTCTATTTTTTATTGTTTTATTTTTATTTTGTTTTTTAAATTTTATTTATTTATTCATGAGAGGCAGAGGGAGAAGCAGGCTCCATGCAGTCCCAACATAGGACTTGATCCTGGGACTCCAGGACCACACCCTGGGCTGAAGGCAGCGCCAAACCACTGAGCCACCCGGGCTGCCCTGAACATAGTTTTAAAAATGAAAATATGTAATCCTCTTACTAGCTGGATGGCTTTCTAAAATACAAAACGAATATCCCATGCTTCTTGTAGAGGCCTAAAATACATTACCATTTTTTTAGCTAACCTATTTTTTTTTCAAATTTTGAGCAATATTAAGTTCCTAGGTGGCAGAAGCTATATCTAATTGATTATTTTTAATTTCCAACACATCTAGCATAGTACCTTCAAAAAACAGAAATTTCTAAATAAATTAATCAAATATGGATAAAGACAATAAATTGGCTCAGTTTCCTTTCAGGCTCTTTGGTCCTGGGGGGGTGGGGTGGGGTCGGGTCAGAAATACATACTCTCACACACACACACACACACACACACACACACACACACTTCTGACTGAGTCACAACAGGATGAGGAAAATTGATAAGTCAATGAAAATAAAAACACTATCTAAACTTTCAAGATTTATGCTGCCCAATTTGAAGTCTTACAATAAAGCTACACTAATTAAGACACTGATACATACAGATGAACCTGTAGAACAATGGAGTAGAATAGATATTCAAAATATAAACTCACACCAATATTCAACTGTTTCCATCTAAAGTGCCAAAGCAATCAATTAGGGAAAATATAGTCTTTTAAAATATGCTGGACAATTGGAGATCTATATGCAAATTTTAATTAAGTAATTTTTAAACCTAGACACCTCATATCATACCAAAATATAATTCAAAATAAATCACAGAGGGCGCCTGGGCAGCTGTTGGTTAAGCATCTGCCTTTGGCTCAGATCATAATCCCGGGATCCTAGGATTGCCTCACTGTAGGGCTCCCTGCTCAGCTTCTCCCTCTCCCCCTCCCCCTGCTCGCTCTTGCTCGCTCTCAAATAAAAAAATAAATAAATCACAAAGCTAAAAAGAATACATTAAAATTCTTCATAAAAATAAGATACAATATTTCCAGCCTTAATTTAGGCAAAATTTTCTAGATACGGCATCAAGAGTATAATATACATTAGAAAATTTGATCAAATGGACTTTATAAAAAATTAAGTAATTTCGTCCCTCAAAAGCTATAAATTAAAAATTGAAAAGTCACAGATGAGAGAAAATTTCTCCAGATTAATAAGGACTTGTAATCAGAATATATACCAAATGCAAAAACTATATAAATAAGACAAAGAAGACATATAAAAATGCACTGTAGAGTTAAAAGACATTTCCAAAAAGAAAACATATGAAAATATATAAATAGCTGTTGATCAGAAGAAAGATAAATGCTCAAGAGAATTTGTTTTTAGGAATATGCAAACCAAAACTACCTTGAGATAATCTGATCATACTTCTTAGCATGGCCATAATCAAAAAGGAAGACAATACCAAATATGAGTGAGAATGTGGAGAACTTGGAAACTACTTATATTGTTGGTATGAGTGTAAACCGTATACCATGATGATATAGCCATCATGGAAACAGTTTGTAAGTTTCTTACAATGTCAAACATAAATTTAACATACAATTGAGAAATTCCATTCCTAGGTATCCATACTAGATAAGTGAAAATATCATATATCCACACACAGATCTGCACACTAATGTCTATAGTAGCAGTTTTGATAACTGCCCAAAGTGAAAGCAATGCAAACATCCATTAACTGACTGGTGAAAAGATAAACAAAATGAGTTATACTTAACATGAGTATCCTCTGCCAAAGCAGTTGTAGAGACATAAAGGTTGAAAGGACAGGAAAAGATGTGAACCAGGAAAAAGGAAAAACTCCTAGGAGAGCGAGGATCAAAGTCATAGTATGAAATGAGTGACTAACTACATTAAAAGCAAGACCACTACAAGAAGGAAGAGTAAGTGAAGAAAATGGGGATAGAGTTATGGTACTAGTTTAAATTCAAACAAACAAAAACAGAAAGAATGGGGTGCCTGATGGCATAGTTGGTTAAGCATCTGATTCTCCGTTTTGGCTCACATTGTGATCTCAGTGTCCTGAGATGGAACACTCAGAATGCAGTCTGCTTAAGACTCTCTCCCTTGGTCCCTCCCAACCATGTGCTCACTCCCCCTCCTTCTCTCTCAAATAAATAAATAAATCTTTTTTAAAAAAGGAATATATAAAAACTAGCAATAATGATTAATAATCTGAACACTTAAAATATTTATTTTTGTCAGCATACTATTTTCACTTAACAATTGCCAATATAACACTTCATAGAGTTATATAAATAGTTGTAACAGTTCAAAATTAAACAAATCAGGTATCAGTAAAATTTTATCATAAATAGAAGCAAGAAAACTAGCTTTATAAAATAAACATAGGAAGATGGTACTTTTGGTAAACAGGGAATTATAAGAAAAAATCTGTGTATTAATTTCAATAAAATAATTGGGATGGTTATGCATTGTTAGGATCAAAGGAAATCATCTAATTATAAATTGAGAATGAAACTTCTTTTGAACTTAAACATGCAATTGGGAAATAATGAAAAAGTCAAGAAGATCGACACTCAATAAGAACTTCTACCACAGAAAGAAATTATCTTAATTACAGTTAATGACATTGTTAATAGCTGATATAATGAACTTTTACTATATTAAACATAGCTGGATAATCCTATTTGTATCAAAGCTTAGCTTCTAAAAAGAGAAGAGAGTAGAGTCTGATAATAATGATTTTCCAAGTTTAAATTTCTCTCTCTATTCTTTTGGAAAAATAAATGACCAAAATTAATCTTCCTTAATATGAGAATAAGTGAATTCACACACTAACTCATGAGATTTCTGAAATTTAAACTAAATTTATTTCTACAGGAAATTACTATTACAAGAGAAATTTTAATCACTAGAATATTCCCACTGAAACAGTACATTTATAAAATATTTTGCAGAAAGTAATGGACTGAAAGTATTTAATTATTTTATCCATAGTATAAGAATAAATAGTTTGGAATCATCTAACTTTGATATACTTTTCTTGGTTGGCAAAAGAATATTTAGGATGCTTTTGGATAAAAAAGTAAAATGTAAGACTAACAAGGCCCAATTTTCTTCTTTTTTGCCTTAAAAAACATGGGATAATTCTACTTATATGCAAGCTCCTGGATCTTTCTTTTAATATCCATTATTAAATTTTATCTTAACTTCAGTAAATAACAATATATCATGGGCTAGATTTCAAATCTGCATATACTTATTTTAAAAAGAAGAAAACAAATTGCAAAATATTGTATATAACTATCCTTTAAAACATATTCCTTTTGACACAGCACACAAAGAACTGTAAGATAACAGTTTACCATATTGACAACACAAAAGCCCATATCTGTATGAAAAGGAACAAGAAAGAACTGTCTGAGGCCACTTATATAATATGTTCATATTATATTGTGTCAAACCAAGGAATAATTACATTAGTAACCTTTGATATAATTTTTCAGGCTGAGGAAACGCATGAAAAAGTTTTCCTTAATAATGTCTAAACATTTATGTCTAATGAATATAGTAATTCATGTTGAAGTGATGTGGTGTGATTTAAAAGGAATTAGTAATTATTTGCCATGTATTAATAAATTAGCTATTGTGTATCACAAGAATACTAGAAAAGTACACACGATGATTCTGATGACATAAAATTCAGGGTATTTTGAAATTTCAGGGATTTTAGGGTAAAATAATGAAAGAAACAATATTTGTTTTTACTTATCTAAATTAAAATGTAACTATTTTAAAATGTTCAATATGGCAGTGAGATGTTACATTTGAATACTGGTGTAAGATTATATGGTTTGCTATATATGATGGGTAGTAAAAGCAAGTCTGAGTTAGGTAATTGTTCTACAACAATAACTGTCTGCCATTATAGTTCCTTGAAAAATAACTGAAGAAAAAATTAAAATGAAGCCAAAAATCATCCCATTAATCTATTAATTGAACATATTAATTTTCCTTAAAAATAAAATGAAGATAGCACTAAATTAACAAGTGTAACAATAATATGACTTCCTCTACAGGAAAAAATATTTTTCATGACATTTATCTGCCCTAATTGATAAAAGTCTGTATGCTTCTGTAATCTTAGAAAGGGCTGGTGGCCAAATGTAATAAGAAATGACACATCTCTTTAAATTTATCTCCATAAAAACACTAGGAAAAAAACCTTTGGATCTTTATGTCTCTGTTTTCCTAACAGCAAAATGGGTATTAAAGTAATCGACAATCCAATTTCTAATATTATTTGTAGAGATTTCTAAGATTATATTAATCTGATTATTTGCAATAAATTTCATCCATAGACAACTATTGGTGATTTTTATATTTCTTGTCTCTGCCAATATTTTTAATTCATTCATTCATTTATTGATACATTAATTCATCAAACACAAATACAGTGAATATTTTTATACTAAATATTTTGTTAACCAATGTGGACGCAGAAATTAAAAACAACTTATCTACAAGCAGCTGAGACAGAAAGATATATGTGGACAATGTGTTTAAGTGTTGAAGTAGAAATAAACATGAGGCCAGAAAAGCATGAACCTAGAGTGAAGGAGGAAGTTCTTGAACTCAAAGAACAAGTAAGAAAAAAGGAGTTGAGAGGTTTTTTCCTTAGAAATAATTTCTATTATTTTATCGCATAATATCAAATCTAGAGATCTATAATTATCAAAAACTTTTATGAACTAGACTTTGAATATAGTTAACTGTCTTATAACAGATTAAAAAAAGAAAATGCTTCTTTCCAAGTCAAAATGAAAGTACATTTCTTCATGTTCCTTTAAATAACAATTGCAGGGCAGCCCCAGTGGCCCAGCGGTTTAGCGCCGCCTTCAGCCCAGAGCATGATCCTGGAGACCTGGGATCCAGTCCCACATCAGCCTCCCTACATGGAGCCTGCTTCTCCCTCTGCCTGTGTCTCTGCCTCTCTCTCTCTCTCTCTCTCTCTCTCTGTGCCTCTCATGAATAAATAAAATAAAATCTTTAAAAATAAATAAATAACAATTGCATTAATCTCAGATTCATTAAAAACATCAATGTGAATATATTATCCCATATTCTGTACAGTTTGTAATCCAAAAATATAAGATTTTTACATGTGACCTTATTCATTAAAGCACACCTTCAATAAGCTTCAAATACTAATACATTAGAGGTAACAGTTATTTAACTTTATTATGCCATTTTATATGTTAACTGTCTTGTCTGACTCAATCTTAGGGTGATAAGATTGCTCTCATCTCTCCACATTATGCCAGGACAAAATATGACGACAGAAAGTAGTAGAAACTGGCACCTACTTATGTCTTTATGATTTTGTAATTTGCCAATTTTAGAGATGAATGTATGTGTGATGGTGTGTATACATGGTTTATGATTCCTTAGGAATTGCAACTATATGATACTGAGCAGTTTCAACTGTGCTGAATAATCTCTTTCTATGTTTCCATTTAACAACATACCTATAATCCCTATAAAGAAGAAATAGTCAGTAGCCAATCTTTATTCATTATAAGCCCTCAAATTCTTCAGTAATATTCCCCAAACTCAAAATTTTTAAATCATAAAATATATAATTTAGGTGGAAATATTTGAATTTTTTTAATTGTATTAAAGTAGAAAACTGAAATATTGAGTGTTTACTTACAAAAGTATTTTTTTAATTTAAAATTTTTACCTTTTTACTTGTTTTAAAAATTGAAAATGAAAGATTTTAAACAATGAAATATTCCTGTTTATAAAAAAATAAGAAATCTGAAACTTCATGTATATACACAAAATTTGTGAATTATACATTATTAGTATTTGCTGATTCAAGCAATGACTGATTAATAGTCATGTGGATAAGAAAAATCTCAGTCATTTTCATTAATAGCAAATACATTCAGTAGATAGATAGCCATGAATTTTGCATCTTCTTCTGGCACACATTTCTTACCTACAACCTTGTACTTTCTAAAGCATTTTGTACTATTGAAATACAGCACATAGAATATGAAAAGAAATTTTGTTATCAAGTTAACTAATGGGCATTAGGGCAACAATATAATTTTTTCTTGTATTAAATAAAAATATTCATGAAAAGTGTCTTCAATTTTTTTTTCTTTAATTTGTTAAAAACATTCATTACAATGTAGTTCATATATGTTTTCTAAAGTATTTGTCTTAACTTGTCATAACTTTTCTAAAGTTATGTCCTAGCTAATTATTTAGGTCACTTGTTTCTCTTTAATTTTGTTTCAGACAAGTATGACAGGGCAAAATCCAAATTACCTTCCCACGTAAGTACAACCAAAAGGGCATAAATATGTGTAGGAAATGATTTTTTCCTTTTACCTTAATCGTCTTTATTTTTTTTAATCATAAAATGTTTCTTTATCATGTAAAAGTTGGTAACAAAACCAACCAAACATATTTCTCATAACAAGGATAATGACCAGGATATTCCATCGCACACTTTTAAAATGTGTTCACTTTGTTCAATTGCATATAATAATAGTAGAAATTATGTATTGGCTGATCTATCTCAATGCTCCATATTAAAGATGTAACTATTTAAATGAGCATTGACAATATTTAGATAACACCTCTACATTTGTATCAGTGGATTTTTTCATTCTTCACATGCTTACATATGTCTTATTCTCTAGAAGCATATTCTTTTAAAATTGTAGAGAACAATTTTTTTTTAATGTTTAGAGATTTATTCTCCTCTACTGCAGAGGCTTATAGATATTGGATGGGACTTCTAGAAAAGGTGAATGATAGCACAAATTCTCCTAAAATAAGAATAAAACTAAATAAATTTGTCAAAAACAACTTCTTCCGGAAACTGATTAGAATCATAGTCCACAATGAGAAGTCTTTATTCAAAGAGACTACTGACTCCCAATAAGAACCATGAAAGTTTGTATTTTTGTAGGGGAATGCTTCCGTTTCAGCCCCATCTCCAACTCTAATGCAGTAATTTTACAGGGCAGGACAGGCCGATTTGATGTAGAGCTAAAGTATGATGGATAGAAAATCTCACAGAAGTGTGATCAAAAATGAAATAGAGAGTCCAAAAAGATCACAAATCATTTGGGAAAGTCAACACACAGCTAGCCTGAGGTGGTGATACTGCTTGAGGCAAGTAAAAAAAACTGAGAGAAAAGCCAGAAATTTAGCAAACACCTGAGAGTGAAATGGTCCTAATGAGCATTAATGAGATTTCATGTACCCCTTGAGTAGAAGGCAACTTGCTTTTGAATATTTATGAATAGGCTGAGAAGAAAAGCCAGAGTATCTTAGCTACATATCTACTCATCCCAAAAGACCATGAAGGCTTTGATTAGGCAAAGAGTAGAAGTTGAAGAACTGCTAACTGCCTGAACTTTGAAAGTGGTCCCCAAACCACAAAAAGACCCAACAGCAAAAAATAAACCCTGATTAACCCAGTGTTAAAGTCTAACCTTTGCACCCATTTTCCCTGGAGATCACATCTGATTAAAAGAGTGTTATTTCAAAAAATGTGGAGACTGGGTCTTCATTATAACACCAAACCTTATCTTTCCAATATGTTTCAATCTGCAAATCCAAAAGAAAATATAAAAAAATATGTACCCTAAAATTATTAGCAACGTGAATTAAGAAAGAATATTCACCGATATCTCTATATCTAGGTCATTTATCTATATTTTTATTTCTGGAATAAAAAGGAAAATTCTGAACTACAATCAATTAGCTAGTTGATAGGCTTCAATCAATCACCCTTCAGGGTAGTCATTGAGTTCTTCACCTGAGTTAAATTAGGGAAGGTAATGAGAAGACGGGTAACATCCTTAGCATGGCTGCTTTGACACAAACACTGACCCTTCCGTGTTCCCACCCGAGGAATAGTGCTTGCCAGATTGTTAGTGGCTAAAGGTATGAGGATAAATGATAAATGATAAATTCCACTAGTAAAGTTAGTTTAACTTGCATTAAACTAATATAATAGGGGATATAAATAGGACCAAAAAAAAATCAAACAAGTAGTTGTTAGGGAAACTTGGAAACTCCCTGAAGTTAGTAATATGCTTTGACTGCACTCCACTGTTCAGCCACCCTCTGGACCCTACAGCATGATGAATAAAATATAATCCTATATAAATGTTCATTATATTACGATTTTCTGCACATTCTTTTGTCTGCCTTTCTTCTCTTGCCTGCCATAAGTGCTCTTATTTCCTTCAAAGAATAGCAGGAGTTCTGTCACATTTCATAGGGAATGTGTGAATAAATACAAAGGATTTATCAGAGTGCTTGTAAGATTATTTAAAATATATCTTATGATGTCATTCGACTTCCTGAGCTCATTACTGATCATACTTTTCATAAAAATTTACTAAGAAACTTGGAAAGAAAATTTATTTGCTAAATGCAAGACATATCCTAGGCTTAGAAATAATTAAATACCAAAATATATCCTAGGTAACTATTTATCCATGTTCTTTTAGAATGAGACTTTTCTCCCATCTTTCCTTATGTCAAATTTTTCATTGCTTGATGCCAGTAAAGCATTAGAGAAAAAAAAAAAAATCATGCCCAGTTTGTATTTCAGTTCACTTAATGAGAGAAAAATAAAAATACTTGCATTTGGGGTCCTCCATCATCTCTCCAAATGGCTGCATATAAATCTTTAACACTTGAAAAAAACCTACTGTTTCCTCTGTAAAATAAGCAAAATAATACCTGCTAATCATTCTCATGAATATGCTGTACTGATTTGCTGAGAAAATGAAAAATGAATAATGGTGTCACTTTGTAAATTTTAGGAATTTCATAAATATATATAGTAATATATGTTTACTTTATATTTAATACATACACACCTTGTGCTACTTATCTACAAGAGGGAGTGACTTATTAATATGCACAATTTTTAATTTCAGAGGAATTATACTGATTAAGAAGGAAAATCTCAGTTACATACTGCACGAATCTTTTGAAATGACAATATTATACATTTGGAGAACAGATTAATGGTTGCTAAGATGAAGCAAGGACGTGACTGAATGGCTATAGAGTGGTAGTGCAAGGAATCCTTGTGATAAAACGGTTCTATGCCTTGTGATAAATATGCATGGAGTTAAAAACACATAAACACACACACAAATGAGTGCATGCAAAACAGTGACATCTGAATGAAGTTGGTAAATCATATCAAAATCCATTTCCTAGTTGTGATATTGTGGTATACTTATGATAGATGTTATCATTGCAGGAAACTCAGTAAAGAGTATGTAGAATCTAGGAGCTCTTTGTATTATTTCTTACAAGTGCATGTAAATCTACAATTACTTTAAATTATTTTTTATTCAGAATTACATGAAACCAATTTAAATGAAGTTAAATAATTTAAAGTAATTTTCTGGAAGAATCATCAGCACATGCCAGTCTAATATTTATACTTAGAAATAATTTTTTTCAGAAATGTATCACAATCTATAAAATATAGTGCTGGGGATCCCTGGGTGGCGCAGCGGTTTGGCGCCTGCCTTTGGCCCAGGGCGCGATCCTGGAGACCCGGGATTGAATCCCACGTCGGGCTCCCGGTGCATGGGGCCTGCTTCTCCCTCTGCCTGTGTCTCTGCCTCTCTCTCTCTCTCTGTGTGACTATCATAAAAAAAATAAATAAAATAAAATAATAAAATAAAATAAAATAAAATAAAATAAAGTGCAGTAACAACAGCAACAGTAACAGTAGCAACAGCAGAGACATCATTCTCAAAATTAGAAATTGTTGAAGATCATTATTCCATGATCTCACCTTTGCTAAGAATGACTGACAGTCTTTTCAATTATATCTTTTGAAAATAGAAAAAAAAGAAAATGAAATTGTTGAGAATATGAAAGTTACGAAAGAAGAATATAAAAATTTTAATTGTATTTCTAAAATAAAGCAATGAACAATTGGACACTGAAATTTTAAAAATACCAATTATAATAGTATCAACATACAAATTAATTTTGTACTTAACATAGTATCTGCTGGGGCTGTACAAAAAATTGCTAAGATAAATGGAGACATATACTATGTGCATTAACGAGAAGAGTCAATATTATTATATTAATGCTCCACAAATGGATCTATAGATTCAATATATTCTCAATCAATAATGAAGACAGTGTGGGTTTGATTTAAAGGGTATATATGTATACACATATGCAATCATATAGAACCAAAAGAAGTCCAGAAATAGAGTCACACATATACTGATTCTTAACAAAAATGCCAAAACCATTCACTGAAAATGAATAATTGTTTAACTAGTGCTGCTGAAATAAAAGTGAAAAATCTTTATTAAAAAATAAACTCTATTTTATGTCATAAAATTATCTCAAAATTGATCACAGATGTAAATTTAACAACTAATAGAATAAATATCATTAAAATATAGTACAGAAACTTTTGATTTGGGGTTACACAAATTTTTCTTCGTATAGCAAATCATAAAAACTACTAAATTTGATTTCATAATAATTTAAAACTTTTGCTAACTTCCAGCTATAAGATGAAGGATTTCTGGGGATAAAATGTACAGCATGGTGACTATAATTAACATTAATGAATTATAAACTTGAAAGTTTTAAGACAGTGGGCAGAAAAGAAAGTTCAGCCATTTTGGATTAAGAAAAACAAGCACTGCTTCTAATAACAAAATACTATTAAAAATTAAATGACAGTTAAGATGGCAGAGGAGTAGGGGTGACCCTGGACTTGCCTTGAATATCACTCTGAATTCTCGAACACAGAAAGATCAACATCAAATCATTTTGAAAACTAGGAAATTGGGGCACCGGGGTGGCTCAGTGCTTGAGCATCTGCCTTTGGCTTAGGATGTGATCCCGGGGTCCTGGGATCAAGTCCCACATCGGGTTCCCCACTGGGAGCCTGCTTCTCCCTCTGCCTGTGTCTCTGCATCTCCATCTGTGTCTCTCATGAATAAATAAATAAAATCTTAAAAAGAAAACTAAAAAATTGATCTGAGAATTAAGGAAACAATCTGCACAATTGGAGGGAGAGAATATGACAGATGCAAAGTCCGAGATGTGGATTCGGGAAGATAAAAGTCACAATGCTACAGAGGGAAGGGAGCCCTTTTGGTGGAGCAGTCAGGAAGAGGAGGAGAGAGAGGGAGATGGAGCAGTGTGTTAGGATTGCACAGGACACCCTTGTGCGGGGATCCCCTGATCACACTGGGAGAGAAGTCCCCCTTCCTGGAGTACATTTGGAAGAGGGTATTTTGCCTCTTCACGGACAAGATGCCTGTTGTGTGCCACCAAGCAGCATTCAACGGCAGGGCACAGAGGCATGTGCAGAGGACAGATAACTTGGTCACAATTTTTTGCTGTGCTTCACCATAGACTCGTGGCTATGTGACTGCTCTTCTGAGACAGAATGGTTCTGGGGAGCTGCAAGGCTCTCCTCTCAGGGAGGAGGGTGAGGCTGCAGCTTCCTGGGTCCTTTAATATTTGGAGCTTTGAACCCTAGCCATGGAACAGAGATAAAACACAGAAGTGTGGTACCTGGTATGCCCAGGACCTGGGCACAGACAAATTGAGGGCAGAAATCTAACTGGAACTTGAGACACAGTGGGGGAGATTGTTCAATTTTCCTGAACAGTGGCAGTGAAAGTTCCTCTCCTCAGGGACAGAGGGCTGGGTGATGCCATCTTCCACCACCCTGGCCCACCAAACCCCACCCCCTGTGCCCAGCAGGGGCATCTTTACTAGAGTAAGTCTGCTGGGAAAAATATAAACCAAGAACACCATATACAGAAGACAGTCATTCAGAATAGAAGTAAAGGTGGATTTTCCAAGACAAGGAAAATCTAAAGGAGTTCAAGAACACTAAACCAGCTCTGCAAGAAATATTAAAGGGGACCTTTAAGTGGGAAAGAGAGACCAAAAGCAGCAAAGACTTAAAAGGAAAAGAGACAATGTACCGGAACAGCAAATTCACAGAAAATACAATGGCACTAAATTCACACCTTTCAATAATCACTCTGAATGTAAATGGACTAAATGCTCTAGTCAAAAGACACAGGGTATCAGAATGGATAAAAAAAACGAGACCACTAATATGCTGCTAACAAGAGACTCATTTCAGACCCAAAGACACCTCCATACTGAAAGTAAGGGGCTAAGGGGCCATCTACCATGCTAATAAACATCAAAAGAAAGTTGGAGTAGCTGTACTTATGTCAGACAAACTAGATTTTTAAAAATGACTGTAAAAAATAAATAAAAAAATTAAAAAATAAAAATAAAAAAATGACTAAAAAATGACTGTAATAAAGAGATGAAAAAGGATGATATATCATAATAAAGGGGGTCTATCCAACAAGAAGATCTAACAATTATAAAGATTTATGTCCCCAACGTGGGAGCAGCCAAATATATAAATCAGTTAATAAAAAACTTAAAGAAACTCATTGACAATAATATGATAATAGTAGGAGACCCCTCCTACAGAGTTAGACCCCTCTAACAGCAATGGATGGAACATCTAAGCAGAAAACCATGAGAAAACAATGGTTTTGAATGACACACTGGACCAAATGGTCTTAACATATATTCAGAGCATTCCACCCTAAAGTAACAGAATTCACATTCTTTTCAAGTGCACATGGAACATTCTTGGGAATATATTACATACTGGGACACAAATCAGGCCTCAACCAGTACAAAAGGATTGAGATCATACGATGCATATTTTCGAAGACAATGCTATGAAACTTAAAGTCAACCACAATGAAACTGAAAAGACCACAAATACATGGAGGTTAAAGAACAGCCTGTTAAAAAATGAATGGGCTAACCAGGAAATTAAAGAAGAAAATTTTTAAAAATACATGAAAGCAAATGAAAATGAAACATGACAGTCCAAAGACTGTAGGAAGTATATAGCAATACAGGTCTTCCTCAATAAACAAAAAGTCTCAAATACATAACCTAACCTTACACCTAGAGGAGCTAGAAAAAGATCAATAAACAAGAACTAAAACCAATAGAAGGAAGGAAATGGTAAAGATTAGAGAAGAAGTCAACGATATAGAAATTAAAAAAAAAAAGTAGCAGATGAATGAAACTAGAAGCTGGTTATTTTAAAGAATTAATGAGATTGATGAACCCCCAGCCAGACTTATCAAAAAAAAAAAAAAGAGAGAGAGAGAGAAAGAATTCAAATTAATAAAGTAATGAATGAAAGGGCAGAGATCACACCCAAAACCACAGAAACACAATTATAAGAAAATATTATAAACAATTTTATGCCAACAACTTGGGCAAACTGGCAGAAATGGATAAATTCCTAGAAACACAAACTACCAAAATGGAATCAGGAAGAAATAGAAAATTTGAACAGACCCATAACCAACAAATAAATTGAATCAGTAATCCAAAATCTCCCAACAAGCAAGAGTCCAAGGGCTAGATGGCTTCCCAAGGGAATTCTACCAAACATTTTAGAAAGATTAATACTTGGGGATCCCTGGATGGTTCAGCAGTTTAGCACCTGCCTTTGGCCCAGGGTGTGATCCTGGAGTCCCGGGATCGAGCCCCACATCAGACTCCCTGGATGGAGCCTGCTTCTCCCTCTGCCTGTGTCTCTGCCTCTCTCTTTCTCATGAATAAATAAACAAAATCTTTAAAAAAAGAAAGATTAATACAGAGCTTTTCCCCTAAGGTCAGAAAAATGATGGGGATGTCTACTCTTATCACTGTTGCTCAACATAGTACTGGAAGTCCTAGCCTTAGCAATCAGACAACAAAAAATTTTTAAAAAGTATCCAAATCAGCAAAGAAGTCAAATTTTCATTCTCTGCAGATGACTTGATAATTTGTAGAAAATCTAAGACTCCACCAAAAAATTGCTAGAACTGACATCTGAATTCAGCAAAGTCACAGGATACAAAATCAATGAACAGAAATCTTTTGCATTTCTATACACCGATAATTAAGCAGCAGAAAGAGAAATCAAGGAATCGACCCCATTTACAATTGTACCAAAAAGCATAAGATACCTAGGAATAAACCTAACCAAAGAGGTGAAAGATATATACACTGAAAACTACAGAACACTTATGAGAGAAACTGAAGAAGACTTAAATAAATGGAAAAACATTCCATGATGATCATGGATTGAAAGAATAAATATTGTTAAAATGTCTACCCAAGGCAAACTATACATTCAATGCAATTTTGATCAAAGTAACACCAGTATATTAGAATAGGCCATCTTAAAATTTGTATAGAGCCAGAAAAGACCCCAGATAGCCAAAGGAATGCAAAAAAGAAAAGCAAAGCAGGAGGAATCACAATCCCAGACTTCGAACTGTATTACAAAGCTGTAATCATCAATACAGTATGGTACTGGTACAAAAACAGACATGTAGATCAGTGGAACAGAATAGAGAATCCAGAAACAGATGCACAAATATATGGTCAACTAATCATAGGAATACAGGAAGGAACACCCAATTGAAAAGCGTCTCTTCAACAAATGGCCTTGGGAAAACTGGACAGTGACACACAGAAGAATGAAACTGGATGGCTTTCTTATTACACCATACACAAAAATAAATTCAAAATAGATGAAAGACAAACATAAGCAGGACAACATCAAAGTCCTAGAGAATACAGGCAACAACCTCTTTGACCTCGGCCACAGTAACTTCTTTGTAGACATATCTCCAGAGGCAAGGGAAACAAAAGAAAAAATGAACTATTAGGAAGAATCTCATTAAGATTAAAAAAAAAAAAGTTTTGCACATGCAAGGAAACAATCAATGAAACTAAAAGACAACTGATGTAATGGAAGAAGATATTTGCAAATGACATATTGGATTAAAAAAAATCTATAAATAACTCATCAAAATCAATACCCATAAAATAAATAATCCAGTTAAGAAATGGGCAGAAGACATGAACAGACATTTCTTTTTTTTTTTTTTTAAGATTTATTTATTCATTCAGAGAGAGCGAGAGAGAGGCAGAGACACAGGCAGAGGGAGAAGCAGGCTCCATGCAGGAAGCCCGACGTGGGACTTGATCCCGGGTCTCCAGGATCACACCCTGGGCTGCAGGCTGCGCCAAACCGCTGCGCCACCGGGGCTGCCCTGAACAGACATTTCTCCACAGAAGACATACAGATGGCTAACAGACACTTGAAAAGGCACTTAGCATGGCTCACAATCAGGGAAATACTAATCAAAAACACAATGAGATACCACTTCACACCTATCAGAATGGCTAAATTTAACAACTCAGGAAACAGCAGATGGTGGCAAAGATGCAGAGAAAGGGGAACCCTTTTGCACAGTTGGTGGGAATGCAAACTGGTACAGCCACTTGAAAATAGTATGAAGTTTTCTCAAAAAGTTAAAAATAAAACTAGCCTACAACCCAGCAAGTGCACTACTAGGTATTTATCCAAAGGGTACAAAAAGCTGATATGAAGAAGCATATGTACCCCAACATTTATACCAGCAATGTCCACAATAGCCATAATATGGAAAGAGCACAGATGTCCATCAATTGAGAAATGGATAAAGAAGATGTGGTATGTACATACAATGGAATATTACTTGGCCAATAAAATGAATGAAGTCTTGCCATTTACAACAACATGGATGGAACCAGAGTGTATTATGATAAGAAAAATAAGTCAGAGAAAGGCAAATATCATATGATTCCAGTCATATGTAAATTTAGGAAACAAAACTGATGAACAAAGGGGAAGAGAAGGAAAAATAAAATAAGATAAAAACAGAGAGGGAGGCAACCATAAGAGAGTCTAAACTATAGAGAACAAACTGAGGGTTGCTGGAGGGGAGGTGTGTGGGCAATGGACTAAAAAATGGGCTAAATGGATGATGGGCATTAAGGAGGGCACTTGCTGGGATGAACACTAGGTATTACAGGTAAGTGAGGAATCATTAAATTCTACTCCTGAAACCATTATATGTTAATTAGCTTGAATTTAAATTTTAAAAAATTAAATGGCAAGCTGTAGGCTAGGAAAAAATATTTATAAAATATATATCTGTCAAAGGTCTTGTATCAATAATGTATACAGAACTCATATCAAAATTATAAGAAGACAACTTAATGAAAAATGAGCAAAAGATTGAATAGACAGGTCATAAAAATAACAAGACACCAATAAACAGGAAAAATTGATCATCACCATTTTTCATCAGAGAAATGCAAATTAAACACTCAATAAAATGTTCAAAGAAAAACTCACAGAAAAGGTGATCAGACTTGTGGTTACCAGATGTGGAGGGTCAGGGAAGGGGTATTTGGAGAAAGGGGGTTAAAAGGTACAAACTTCTAGTTACAAAATAAATAAGTACTAGGGATGTAATAATGTACATGATAACTATAACTTAACACTTTGTATGATGTATAGGAAAATGGTTAAGAGAGTATATACTAAGAGTTCTCATCATTAGGAGACTTTTTTTTTCTTCTTTCTTTTCTTTTTATTGTATTGATAGGAGAAGATGAATGTTAGCTCACCTATCTGGCAGTCATTTCATACCATATGTAAATCAAACCAACATACCTTAAATTTATGCAATGATATATCTCAATTATTTCTCAATGAAACTGGAAAAAAAGCAAAATGATATTGATATGGCTACAATTTTAAAAGTCAGGTAATACCAAGTGTAACAAGGATGCTGAGAACTAGACTCTCATACACCTGATACAGGTTGCAATTTTTACAGCCACCCAAAAACAATTTAGCAATTTCTTAAAAAGTTAAACACTTTCCATATTACCATACTTATCCCATTCCATTTTACCAAAAGAAATAAAAATGTATGTTTGCTCTTAAACAAATGTTATAACACAACTATGAATTCATAATAATCCAAACCTTCCCATCATCTATTTTTTATTGAAGTATGACTAAAATTATATTAATTTCAGGTGAAATCTATTCAAGGAATAAACAAATTATAGTGCATGCATATAATGATAAGCCACTTAAGCAATAAAAACAAAAGAACGAATGATAAAAAAAAAATAACTTGGTTAAGTGTCACAAGGATTGTGGTATATAAAAGAAACCAGACACAGATGACAACAACCTATGTAGTTTCATTTACACAAAATCTCTCTCTCTTTCTCACACACACAGAGAGAGAGAGAGAGAGAGAGAGAAACTACGCTATAGAGCTATAGGAAAAAATGATAGGTGGTTGCTAGGGTAAGTGTTTGGTGGAGTACCTAGAGTCCAAATATACATGAGGAAACAGTTGGCATTAACAGAATTGCTCTATATTATGATTGCATTGGTGGTTACCTCCCTGTATATATATACATACTTCAAACTTTACTGTACTGTACATTTAAAATTGATGAATATGCACACACACAAAGTTCAAAGATAAAATCATTAACTTTTCCCAGCCTCTTTATTTTTTTTTTATTTTTTATTTTTTTTAAAGATTTTATTTATTTATTCATGAGAGACACAGAGAGAGAGAGAGAGAGGCAGAGACACAGGCAGAGGGAGAAGCAGGCTCCATGCAGGGAGCCCGACGCGGGACTCGATCCCGGGTCTCCAGGATCACACCCTGGGCTGAAGGCAGTGCTAAACCGCTGAGCCACCCGGGCTGCCCTTCCCAGCCTCTTTAAATGACAATGATACAACATTAACATTTGACTTCCTAGCAGAAATGAATTCCAGGGCACTTTTAAAAATACATGATCTCAATGCCTTGAGAACTATTCAGGCAGAGAAAAAAAGTCTCTAAATATCTCAAAGGCATGCCTCTTAGATCTGTCTATAAAACTACAAGCTTTTTACATTTTTAGCTTCGGTGCCCCAATAGTCTTACAGGAATCTTAAGGTACAGACATTCTTATCTCAATGATGTATGTGGATCTGACTTTTATCTATGACTGGATATTTTTTATGGAAAAGAAAAGATGACTTAGAGTCATCCCCAAGGGCACAGAGGGCAAAGACATGGGAGAATGATGAACACAGGGAACTGAACTAAACCCTAATTAAGGAATTGGCAGTGTGTACATAGATTTTTTAAATTTCTCTGAATCAGTGACTCTCAATTTACTGCTTTGTTGAACATAAGTATCTGTACTGATTATCCTCAATTTGATCCAACATTGGATGTTGAGTGGGTGGACCTGATGATAACCTGTCCCATTCATTCATAGTGTCATTCTTATCTGGATTTTACTTAGATGTCGTAATTTTAGAGCACAGACTGATTACATGTTGCTGAGACCTATGTTGGTGTTTCCTGTAGGCACTCCTGCATTTGGGAAGAATGTAAGTGAAATAAGCAAAATCAGAATGGAAAATATCAATGGTGACCTTGAGTAAAGCTTGGGGAAGCATTTTAGAAGGGATGTTGCCACGAACA
This sequence comes from Canis lupus dingo, assembly GCF_003254725.2. Classification (NCBI taxonomy): domain Eukaryota; kingdom Metazoa; phylum Chordata; class Mammalia; order Carnivora; family Canidae; genus Canis; species Canis lupus. The sequence continues at coordinate 10,779,750 of NC_064243.1, forward strand.
GGATCATCTCATGAGATAAAATAGAACTTATATTAAGGAAGTTGCCTTGAGTTTGCCCGCTCAAGCAAGCTCTTGGGAATTGCAAATCTGTGGCCTCTTCTGTTGACTTTTATCAATTATTAAATAAACTATCTGCTTGACTCACTAGCACCTCTGCCTGAGAGGAGTTAACAGGCCAGTGTAATGGGATTCTTTTGGCTTGTAATCAAGGAAGTTATTGCTAATAGTGTACCCTCCGTCCAAAAGACAAATGTCCTCTCTCCATTGTTAGCTGTGGCCACGGACATATATTAGAAGAGGAATATGGAATCAACACGTTAAACTGTTCTGTGTCTATAAGGTAGTGGCGTTTAGAAAATTATTTCCCAAGAGTGTGCTGTGTGAATTCAACAGCTAAAGTAGTGGCTGAGCTCTTAACCACTGTAATCTAAATGACTTGATTCAAATCCTAACTCTCCCACATCCTAGAAGTGTAACCTCAGGGTAACTCATTCATCCTGGATAAACCTCTGCTTCTTCATCTATAAAGAGCTAAAAATGAACCTACATTATAGGATCATAATGTATTTAGAAAATTCACTTAAAATGGTTAGCATTATCTGAGACATAGCAGTGCTTAATAAAAATAAGGTGTTATCAATACCATGGAAGACAGTATATATCATGTAGTACGTGCCCAATAGTTTATTTAATCTCTTTAGAATGATTTTTTAAATATAAGGAGAATTATAAGAAGAACAACAAAATATTGGCTGAAGTATACATTAAATGCATGTCCTGTATGATACATCACCAAACAGTCTTTTACACCTACATTACTATGTTATTACAGTTCCAACATGTTATATACCAGATAAATAAACAAACAATATTTTAGTAATAAAAACAATTACTGCTTAGGACTCAGCATTGAAGAAAAATTCAAGTATGTGAAGATATTATAAAAAATACCATGCAGGAATTGACTTTATTCTACCTATATGTAAAAAATATACATAATTCTAATACTAGAATTAGAATATACATAATTCTAATATTAGAATACATAATTCTAATATGTGTATTAGAATATTAGCAATATTCTTTTAAATTTTATGAAGCACTTGCTAAAGCATTTACTCTTTACAAGGAGATTAAACTTCTTGATAGAAATTCATCCACTATATACTGTTTATACTTTAATCTTTTCAGTAGTTCAGATAGAAAAGAACAATTTGACAGCAACTGATGCTTTGTATTTTAGAATTTTTAGCTAAATTCTTGGGCCCCAGTGGTATTGAGAGACAGGCCAGAGGTAATGATCTGGGCAAACTGAAAAGTGGGATACTGATTAGGCAAATAAAGAAAGATATCACTGCTCTGCATGACTCATTACCAAACCATTTGATAATGTTCTCAGGCATTACCCACTGACAGACTTTTATCAATGGGTAATTAGAGCAATACAAATAAAGGAACAAACAGAGCTCCTAATTGGACCAATACAATAGTAATTTCTTTTCAGGAGAAAACAGATATAAAATATTTTATGAAATTGGAAATATGTGTGTGTATGTATGTATGTATATGTGTGTGTATATATATGTATATATATATATATATATACACATACATATGTATTTTTTTAATAAAGATGACTGTGTGGGAATGCTACAAGGAATTAGAAAAGTTTCTAATACTTTGTAACTTCAGGATTTGAAATAAGAATCACCACCATCTGCTTATTTCTTTGGGATAAGCCCTTGGCTTTACTTTATTCTTCACCACTGTTCTAGATAACCTGGCTATCATCATTACATCTACTATCCAAAAGAAATAAGAGCCATGGCCTCTTTTAATCCTTGAGTCAGTGAGCTATAAAATAACAGGAGTCCAGGAACCAAAGTATAGAAAGAAGGACCATAACAAAGAAAATAAAAAAAAAAAAAAATAAGTTCTTATTTAAATATTTATTTGGCATATTGAACAGGTTAGTGCCATAAAGCAGTATTTCTAGATCATCTTTCAGATACCATCCAATATCAACAAAATCTGATTTTTTAGAGCTTTTTCAAATCACCAAATTAGTCACTATGCATTGTCATCACGGGTAATTATGTTTGTGAAAATATCTGACACATTTACAAACTATTATTCTTTTTTGTTTGGGAGGTGGACAAAATGCAGACAAGAATTACTGCTAGAGCTTTTTAAAAATTCAAGTAACCAGAAACTGTAACAGATAAAACAGAAAAAAACATCACAATAGAGAAACAGGAAAACAGAGAAATAAAGATGAGAGAGAGGAGACTACTGTCAGGATTAGAACAGGGGTAATAATCAATATCTAAAAATATTAAAAAGGTATTAAAAGACCACTATGCAACACTCTAAAGGAACAGCTTCAAAAAGATGGATGAAATTTATAAATTTCTCAAAAGATACAGATGTCACAACTCAGTGAGACAATCCAAAGACTCATATATTCTTAAGGAAATTTAATAGGTAAAGCCTCCTCACAAAAAGACAAACAAACAAAAACCAACAACAACCACAAAAATCTCCATTCTCAAATATTTTCTAGGTGAATATCTAAGAATTATGGAGTAACAATACCATTTCAATTCAAATTATTTGAGTAAATAGAAAACAATTAGATAAATGGAAGAGAGGGAAGATTTTCCAACAATTGTTTGAGGCCAGTGATATCCTGATACAAAATGATCTGTGTACAAGGTGTTTCATTGTTTTTTTTATGAAAGAGACTGGGAAAACTTCAAGTGTCTATATATCAAGACATGATATTGGAAAGATGATATATCATTATAATGGAATGTTTTGCAATCATATAAGTAAAATCAGAAACTTTCTGTGTTATATTTACTCTGCACAACTGTATGACATTTAAAAAGCCCCAGGCTTGTTAATGCATAAGCAAGGCACAAAATGATGAAATTATCTGCACAATAGAATGGAAAACAATATAAATATGTACCCAATTCTGCTTGTTTTTGAGCCCCCTTCAGGATCCATGCTCAGCAGGCCCCCAGACTCTCTCCTTTGCTGCCTCTGCCCCTCCCCCTGCTCGTGCTCAAGTGCTCTCTCTCCCTCTCAAATAAATATCTTTTTTAAAAAGTAAATAAAAAAAAAAAATAAAAGAAACAAATGACCAGAAACCAATAAAACTGATTTCCTCAGTGGAGAGACAAGATAATGTTGGGTTATTCATAATAAACTTTGCTGAGCAAGTGATATTTAAGCTAGGATCTGGAGCATTTCTAGCAAATTGCCCATTAGAAAGATACGAGGAGAATTTTCCAGGAGAATGTGGGCTGAGGAGCTTGGCACTGATAAAAGTCCACTACAGTAGGTAGTCGGAGATCAAAGAGAAGGTGAGGGAGTGGCTGGGAAATCAAGCCTGCCTGGAACTGAAAAACCTGTAGTTGGCCTTAGTAGATCCATAATTACCTTGCAGAGTAACATAATTCCATTCTCAACTCTAAAATGATGGCATTTTAATTAATCTTATGATGTTACAGTAGATACCTTGATGACTTTTATTTAACTTTTAAAGTTTTAAGACGAGGAAATGAGTAGTATTCTTATGGACATTGAAAAGTCCTGATACCAGATAGAAATCATCAGCCTCTATGGGTACAACAAAAAGATCAATTCTTTTTGAATTTGAAGGGAGGAAAACAAGTCTTTGTTTATATAGAATGCTCAAACTGCCAAGTACCTGTGATTCCATTTGGCCCTGCAATTTGATCTCACCAGTAAAGATACTAAAACAAAGAGCCAATCATTTGCTCAAAATTCTAGCTTTAGAACTGGCACAAGAATATGCCATTTCTGATCCTAGTCTATTGCTCTTTGCTCTAAAACAAATTCCTAATTTCAAGAAAGTGGCTGAAAATTTTGTAAAACACATAGTCAAAAATATATATAGTCCTTTAGTCATCATATAGATCCACATACAAAGTATAAACAAAAACATTTTGAAAAAAAATCAATTATTTTAAATTAAATGGGAGTCAAATTTGTTTGTGTTTAGAGAGAGCTTTTTTCTCCAGAAAATACAGGTTGTGTTACCAAAGAACTCATAGTCAGACAACAACATCCTTTCCCCAGGCACTGAATAATGAAGAGTCACCCATTTTCTACTATGTATGGGTTTCGTAAGAATTTCAGAAAAACTGGGATATTGGGCAGCCCAGGTGGCTCAGCGGTGTAGCGCCACCTTCGGCCGAGGGCGTGATCCTGGAGACTGGGATCGAGTCCCACGTCGGGCTCCCTGCATGGAGCCTGCTTCTCCCTCTGCCTGTGTCTCTGCCTCTCTCTCTCTCTCTCTCTCTCTCTCTCTCTCTCTCATGAATAAATAATAAAATCTTAAAAAAAAAAACTGGGATATTTTTTCACTAGTACAAAAAAGTGCCATATAATCTTTTAATACTTAAAAGATCTTTTATAAAATACTGTGTTTTTAATCAGTGGAATAAATGGTGTGATATTTAACTTGATCCACCATGTATTATTTCATTTATGACATGACTTTAACAGAAAAAAATAACAAGACAAAAACCAATTGTACCTGAGTTTGGTTTATAAAACTTTAATTTTAATGGATATTTTTTAAGTTCTAAAATATTTTAAAGAGTATTTTCAAAGCTCATTAAAAATCTATAGTTTAAAAGTTCTATAAATATGTAATAAATAACTATAGCTCTGTATTTATTGATGCTTGAGTTTATTAAGGTAGATCTCACTAATTAGCTGAGATGCTCAAAAACTTTTATCATTAATTATAATGCTGTATGGCAGTTAGGTCACTTTTAAAGGAAACCAAATATATGCACAGAATTCCAAATGACACATGATGATATGAATTGTAAAATCTTCATCTTCAAATTCTTTTCAATCTGACCTTCTAACTTTCCTTCTACTTTTAATGATAAGAAATGGGGGTAAGAGCACACTCATATAACCTCTCCATTCACTGTTTCCCCATCTATAGCTTTACTGAGCTATAACTGACATACAACAAACAAGGAAAAAAAAAAAGGTGGTGAGCTGATGGAGGTGTTAGCTAACTCTGTGATGGTAATGGTTTTCCATTAATATAAGTATAGCAAATAAACATGTCTCCGCTCACTTTCTACAGAAATAAGACACCTTTCTAAAACTTAAAATGACAGCCTTTTACATCAGTTAGAAAGCCCTTTCTTAACTACATTTATATTCTCTGAAACCATATATTATAAACTCACAAATAGAAGGTGATCTCTGTCTTCAAAAAAAATGTAGCTATAACATATACCAATTTTTTTCATATATGTAGCCAAAATTATACAATTAGTCATCAGTAATTAAGGTTTATTTCAAAGCAAGCAGAAAGATATCTTTCAAAATCTAAATTATATTCTTTTCTTTAAAAAATTATATTACTTAGAATTAATTTAGTCACTGGAACAATTGTAGCATATGTCGTCATATTTTGATAGTTTAAGAAGATATTTGTAGTTTAGGCTTGTGCTTTGATATAATAATTATAAAACAATAAGTTATTTACTGTAGCTTTTAGGACAACACTTGAAGTCAGAATACATTGCCCTCAACATTATTTAAAATAACATCATTGGGATCCCTGGGTGGCGCAGCGGTTTGGTGCCTGCCTTTGACCCAGGGCGCGATCCTGGAGACCCAGGATCAAATCCCACGTTGGGCTCCCTGCATGGAGCCTGCTTCTCCCTCTGCCTGTCTCTGCCTCTCTCTCTCTCTCTCTCTCTCTCTCTGTGTGACTATCATAAATAAATAAAAATTTAAAAAAATAACATCATTTACTATAGAACACTCAAGTGTACAATGTGCAAGGATCATAGAATTCTTCTGCTTTTAGTCATCAAGAATCAATTATCAAAAAGAAAAACTTTTTGAAAGATTTTATCTATTCATTCAGAAAGAGAGGCAGAGACACAAGCAGAAGGAGAAGCAGCCTCCCTGTGGGGAGCCTGATGTGGGACTTGATCCTAAGACCCCAGGATCACGCCCTGAGCCCAAAGGCAGATGCTCAATCACTGAGCCACCCAGGCGCCCCTGTCAAAAATTTTTATACAGTGAATGTAATTATAAGTTTCAGAAAGATTGTCAATATCAAGTTGAATTTTACTGTCTATCTTTGTTAGTGGTGGTTTGTTACAGATTTTGTGTATGTATGTGTGTAACCAAGTTTGTTCTTTCAGAGAGTCTAATTCAGAAGATCTCTAATGAGACAGGATAAGTCACGTGCATTTTATAAGTTACTCAAGTAATTAAAGTTGTCACAAGACTGGGAATTTTACTGTATGTTAAAAAGAAAAATCAAGATTACTAGTATTTGTGCTTTCCAAATGTTCAGGTTAATTGAGTTTTTATTTGTAAGCTTTCTTGTATAAACAAATATATTTGATTTGCGGGGAAAGCACTTTTTCTTTACAAAAGAAACTTTCTTTTCCTGCCTTTATTTACTAGGCATGCCTCCTTTAGCCTTGGCATGCAAATTATCCCTCAGTGCCTGAGTAAAGAAAAATTTAGATCTGCATAAATTGGTGAAATATTTTCTTTCATTGGAAAACTTTTGAAGTCCTGAACAAAAGTTAAATGGGGACATCTGATTTGTTTTGAAATTGGTTACTATAACATAGTTGGATTATCAAGAATAAAACCTAGAAAAAAACACAGAATAATTGCATAACTAATGAAAAAAAGATAACATAGATATCTTACAGTTACACCTTATTTTGCCACTAAGGACTTGAGCAGAAAACCCAGCAAGAATATAGTCTCTGCTATCTTTATATGCAATTTGACCCTGAAATGGTTAATTATTGTCTTACCATTTCAATGATAAATTAGACCTTATCCTTTAAATTATAATCTACTAATTTACATTATAATTTATTATTTTAAAGTGAACTATGTTTATCATCTTAAAATGGACCAATAAAAAGTCCACTTAAAAGATTTAGTGTGAAGAATATATGGCAGTGTATTTGGGTGGTTATCACAGTGCCATTGTAATAGTAAATCCTCATTAAGTAGTTATTAAGAACCAGAAAACAGTCATTAAGTTAAATGTAATTAAAAAGAAATAAAATATGGCTTGTTTTAGGAGAACCCCTCCCAAGAACATAAATCCATTTAAATTGCTATTCTTGCTCATTAATGACTATATAGAGTCATTATATAAGCTGTGTCTGCAAATAAAATATAAAGGCACAATATTCAAGCAATTTTAATTCATCTTTATTCTATAAAAGCAGGGGAGGGGGAAATAGTATCATTAAGGCAAAACTAGCAAGGTGTTTGATGAGAAAGGAAGTGTAAGAGACAATATGAAATCCGCAGCCAAAGCTAATTACAGTTAAGTCAAAGAAAGAATGGCTCAAAAAATTGAGAGATATAAAAGAAAATGTAACTAATTCCCAATTGACAGTATTAATATAAGAAAGGGATAATGGGAAAAAGAAAAGAAAGGGATAATGGGGAAAGCAGTGTAGGTATGGCAGGAATAAGCACATTATCAATAAAAGATCAGGTTTTTAGGAATTCGGATTAGGATTTTCAACATCTTTTGTTATTTAATATCAAGTATATTTTGTAGTATGTGTATCTGCATGGCACTCAGGGTATTGTCACTAAAATAAAACACATATGAAAATATTAATAACTGTAATGGCTCACATCAGTGGGATGGGCTATGATGCAGCTTCCAAGCTCTTGATTAAAAATGTACCACTCTCTCTTTTGTGTGCTTTATTTCTCTTTTTGCTAAAGAAAAGATGAAATACTGCTTTTGGCAGGAAATATTCACTATATCTGCCAAAACTGCACTTGGTAGACAGCAATTCACGTAGTAAGTATATTTTTATGGATAATTAGTTGATTGAATGTGTGAATTAGAGGCTTTTTAATATTCATGACTAATTAGATCTATGAATATTTTATTAATTTCTGTTTTGTTTGAAATAATGATGCTACAATAACATAGAACCCAAATACTTAACATTAATAAACTGTAAGTAATAAGTCAATGGCAATTCTATGATTAACTATCACCCAAGGCTTCCTTGACAGAACAATGTAATATGCAAAATACAAATACTGTGGCTTAGGTATAGAGAGATGCAATCTATTATTTTCCTTATAAATCAGAAAACCTAGATGTAGAGGCACCTTCATTATTTTCAACACATTTTATAGAATCCAATGATTCTAAGAAATCAGGCCTGCTTTTTGGTAACAGAATCCACAGATGGGCTTCATCAACCTGCTTTAAGACTGATACACATATTTTTTAAGTAGACTTTCATTTACTGAGTTCACATATTGCCACAATTAAGTTTGTATTCAAGCTCTAGTGCCAAAATATTGTAATTGTTTATTCGCTTTTGGTTTTTTGTTCACTGATCTGTATGCCTTTAAGGACAGACATAGCACACACATTATATTTTGTTTTTGCTTATGTCTTTACTGGTTTAGCAGAGTAAGTCTTATACGAATAAAGAAATCATTTATTCCAAAATTCTTACTGTTCTCAAAGAATCATAAAAGAAAGATTGATATTTAATTCCAAATACCAAAGCATGGGATGATTAAATATTATTATAATTACCTAATTTCTTCTAGAGTCCTACCAAAGAATCTTTTGTACGGTAGCCTTGTCTTTCAGATCCATGCCTCTTTTATACCTAATTATAGCCATAGCTTCTCTGCCTTCAACCACAGAAACTTTTGAACTACTGCCCAAATCCGAAACAACCACAGCAGGAATCTAAGCAAGTGCATTTAGTGTGAGATAGGGAAACTGAAGGACATTTTTCATAACAATCTGTTTTGTGCTCCTTTTCCTACTTCTACTCTTGCTTGGACCTGCACCTTCACCTTACTTTATACATGCCTTGTAATGCAAACAGCATATGTTCTCCTTGTGAAGGACTAGGACTTAATGATTTTTCTAGAACATATAACGTCTAAGGAAGGTCCAGTTGAGAATGACTGAAGAGAAGCTATCATATACATCTCCCAGACCAGAGATGCTAGACATCTCAATTCTAGACATCTCATCACCAGACATCTAGACGCCAAGGCCCCCTGGCTCCAAGGAATAATACCTGGGCCCTATTTTTTGTTCTAAGTGATTCATAGACGCCTGAAGGTATGTGTATACCAAACCACCATCCTAATAAAACACCTTCAGACCCTGAACAAAGTTGAGATTCCCTCTTTTCCTTTCCAAGTCTCCTGGATGCTCAGTCTGTCTGTGTCTCTCTATATATAGATTTCTTCAATAAATTCTACTGTCACCTCCTGCTGGCTCATGTTTGATTTCCATTTTGCACAAACCCAAGGACCCTCTTGGCTGGTCCTGGGGGAACCCCATTGGGGTCCTCACACCTGACCTGCCTGCATTAGTTGTTCCCCATGGAGATGGAATCTCTAGTCATTCCCACCGAATTGTCAAAAACAAATTGTTGAAACATTTGAGGAGTTGAAAATAACAGCTCCACTAAAAAACTGTCTCTGTTTAGATCATTCATGACTGTCAGTATCTACAGCAGGAATATTTAACAGAAAGCCTAAATTTTAAAATCTAAATGGACTAACCATTTAAATTAATATGCTTTAGGTGGTTATATCAATTTTTGGACCCCAATGAAGCTACAAAAGTCACATATTTTTCAACATCTCTTCTCCATTTTGACATCACCTATTGACTAATTCAATCAAAAAAAGAAAATAAGCATGATGAGCAAAGTTCAAAATTAATCTAAATCTTTGTGTCTTACATTTTGTAAAGAAGAATAGACCTTTCCTCAAGATCTGTAAATAATTCTTCAGTTTTTGAAATGGTTGTTATTATAAATGTGTTGATCAGTAACAGGGAGCCACTCTCTCAAGTCACATTCAATATCCACTGTACATGTTTTATGTTTGGGCATAGTATTTACTATACTATAAACATAGTAAATAAGAATAACGCCATCTTCTTGTGGTGAGTATTGATACAGAATTCTGGTTGATTGCTATAAAACCTTAGTTATTAAAATTTCTAAGATGCTTAAAAAATATAGTACAAATGTTATAATTTAAGAAATGAAAGTCTAAAATAATTCAGTATAAGCTCCTTCTCTTCCATATATTAGTATATAAACAATGTTAGCTATAGTAATCAAAACAGCACATCACTGGCATTAAAAACACATAAACCAATGGAATAAAGACCCCGGAAATAAACCCGCGCATACACAGTAAGCGAATATTTGACAAATCACCAAAAATACACAACGGGGCAAGGATAGTTTCTTCAATAAATGGTGCTGGGAAAACAATATCCACATCCAAAAGACCAAAATTGTACCCTTGTCTCACATCATACACAAAAATAACTCAAAATGGGTTAAAGACTTAAACGTAAGGGCTGAAGCCACAGAACTCCTAGAAATCATAAGGAAAAAGCTTCCTGATATTAGTCTTAAGGCTTTGCTTTGTTGTTGTTGTTGTTTTTTTTAAAGATAGGACCCCGGGGATCCCTGGGTGGTTCAGCGGTTTAGCGCTGCCTTTGGCCCCGGGCGCGATCCCAGAGTCCTGGGATCGAGTCCCGCGTCGAGCTCCCTGCATGGAGCCTGCTTCTCCCTCTGCCTGTGTCTCTGCCTCTCTCTCTGTGTGTCTCTCATGAATAAATAAATAAAATCTTGAAAAAACAATTAAATATAAAAAGGAAACCTATGAAATAGGCAAACATTTGCAAACTATATATATATATATCACATATATCATACATCAAATCACATATATATAAGATTAATATATTTGGTTATTATCCAAAATATATAAGGAACTTGTATAATTGTTACATTAATTAAGCAAGGAGGCCCTGAGCCTGAGCTGGCTTTAACTCCTCAGGAAGCAAACCCAAATCTCAGCCTGTAAAAAGCCTCGGGGTCAGAAACCCAAACACTAAGGACAACCAATCAAACAAACGGCGTATTAGGATTTAAGCTAGAGCCGTTCAAAAAAACCTTACTTTGCTTCTGCCTTTTCCCAGAACAGCCTCCGGAGAGGCTCCGGGACTGCAGCCGGCCCAGTGTTGATCCAGATGTGCTCATGGAAACTCTTAGAGCGTTTAACGTGCCTCAGTTTATCTCTTCGCAGGTCTGGCACCAGGAGAACACGCCGAACGGGCCCCCCAACCACACCCAGGAGCCGAGGGAAGCAGGTGCAGGCGCCCGGGCCGGAGGGCTCCAGGCTTTCCCGGTGCGGCCTGGATCCCAGCTCACCAGCTCCTGCAGCAGGAACTGGTCTGCAACCGGCTGAAACCGGCTGGAGGCTGACCTAGCCTGAGGGGCTGGTCTGTAACCAGCCAAACCCGGCTGGAGGCCGACCGCGTCTGCTGTGGGACCAGGTCCCGCCGAGAGGCCAGAGGGTGCAGGGTCAGCCGGCCCCTTAGGAAGCGTCCACAGTGCCAGGTCTCAGGTGAGAGACATTTGGATGGAGGCACAGCAGGAGCTTAACCTGCCTCAAAACCCTGAAGTACAGGTGCCCAACACAGAGCTTCGAACCTCCTAAGAAGCGGGCACCCGATGGAGGCAAACCGGGCTGGAGCCCCGCGAGCCAGGCCTCACCACCGAGGCAGAGGGCACGTTAGTGGTACCCACCCACCCCACGTCTGGCACCCCGGGAACCTGCTGGGGCCACTAACCCTAAACCTGATGCTGACCCTACCCTGACCCTAACACTAACCCTGACCCTGACCCTGACCCTAACCCAACCACTACCCCTGCTGGGGCCCCTAACCCTAACCCTGACCCTAACCCTAACCCTGACCCTGAACCTAACCCTAACCCTAACCCTAACCCTAACCCTAACCCTAACCCTGCTGGGGCCCCTAACCCTAACCCTGACCGTGACCCTGACCCTAACCCTAACCCTAACCCTATCCCTATCCCTAACCCTATCCCTAACCCTAGGGCAGGTTAGCCGCCCCCCCCCCCCCCCCCCCACCGTCTGGCGCCCGTGGGGACCTGCAGGCAGCCGGGAAAGGGGCGGGACCTGCTAAGGGGAAGCGTCAGCTCTCCTGGGTCTCCATCCTCGGGGCCTGGGGAGGAAGGGAACAGGTCACACGGCCCTTCTGTCCACATTGGCTGGGGAAACACTGATTGGGTCCTGTCTCTCCCAGGGATAGCTGTTGCTTTTTTGTTGTTGTTGTTTTTCTCGTCTCCTCTTGAAAATCTAGGCTTTGGCAACTGTCAGCTTAGGGGACCCCAGAATCTATCCAAACAGAAATGTGGTTGCACCCTACTTGGGGCTACGTATGGTTGAGCAGAAATGTGGCTTGCACCTCATTTGTGGTTTGGGTTCTATGGACTATGCCAGCTCTCGGGAATTGTCTGCTTCCTATCTTTGGTTATCTTTAAGAGTAGCCTGGATCTTGGAAGAGTGTCCTTTTCACCCTTTTGGAGGACCCTCTTTGCACCTATGGGTTTGGATGTACTGCCAGGAATATTTACTGTTGGTCTAGGCTGAAACCTAACAAGATACTTGAAAGCTTGTTGTCATTGTTTAAAAGTATCTCTACGGTGAAAAACTGACCAAATTGGAAGGGGGGATTTGGAATCTGATGGGAGCTTGTTATTTATTTTTTATTGAGGTATGATTGACCTGTAACATTGTATTAGTTTCAAGTGTACACTGTAATGATTCGCTGTTTATACACCCTAGGAAATGATCACAAATCTGGTTACCATCCACCATGTAAAATCACGATTTTTTCTTGTGATGGGAACTTTCAAGATTGACTCCCTTAGCAACTTCACATATGCAGCTCATCATGCTATCAATGACATCCTGATGATGATCAATGACATCCTGATGATTTATTCTGTAAGTGGAAATTTGTACCTTTTGACCCCCTGCACCCATTTTGCCCCTCCCCCAAATCCCCTAATCTGACAACCACTAATCTATTCCCTGTATCTATGTGTTTCATTTTGTTTTGTTCACTTGTTTTGATTTTTGGATTACACATCAAAGTGAACTCATATGGTATTTGTCTTTCTGTGGCTGACTTCACTTAGTATAAAACACTCAAGATCCATCTATGTTGTCCCCAGTCCCAGGGGCAAGATTTAATTGTTTTTTATGGCTAGGTAAAATTATATATATATAATTAATATATATATTTATTTATTTATAATGTACATATGACTATATAATATGTAATAATTATGTAATAATTATATATCACACCTTCTTTATCCATTCATCCATTAATGACACTTAAGTTATTTCCATATCCTGGCTATTGTAAACAAATAGTGCAATGACATAGGTGTATATCTATCTTTTCCTAATTAGTGCTATCGTTTTTTTAGATAAATGCCAAAAAGTGGCATTGCTGAATTATATTGTTCTATTTTAAATAAAATTAAAAAGGAATAAATAAATAAAAACTATTTTAAGTTTGTTGATTAAAGGCAGGCATACCTTTAGAATGATTATCAGCATTAAATATAATATTTTCATTCTATCTAGTTTTACTAAAAGTCAAATAGGCTTATGTTATTGGTGCAGATCCTATGGAAAATATTATGGAGGCTCCTCAAAAAATTGGAAAAAAAATAACTACCAAATTATCCAGCAGTCTCACTTCTGGGTATATATCCAAAGGAAACAAAATCAGTATTCCAAAGAGATATTTGCACACTATGTTTAGTGCAACATTATTCACAATAGCCAAGATATGGAAACAACCTAAAGGACTTTCTGAAAATACACACATACACAAACACACACAGCAGTGTGAGTCATAGCTCTTCCATATATTAGTGTGTAAACAAATGAAAGTTATCTGTGAACTTCAATTTTCTTCTTTCAACCATGTATGTATAAATATTAAATGTGTATTTTGGGTCAAGTATATTATTTAAGGCAGATAGAAAGATGTATAGGAACGATACATTCTCCAGTCCTAGTCAAACCAAACCCAATACAACAATCACTTTATTTCTTTCAAAGAACCTGAACAGATTTCACTTATTAATTGCTAATTTTAATTCCAGTTTTTAATTATTTAAGTATTTTGTGTATTTTATTTTATCAAACATAACGTGCCGTTTCTAAAGAGAGTTACACATTGCTTAACATTAGAGTTAAGCATTTCCCCAGTACTTCCTTGACAACTAGTGAAAAGCATATTTATTGTGACATTATCATTACCTCATTAAAAGTTTTTATTCATGGTCTTCTAATACTTTGCATAACTGAAAGAAAAACATCAAAATGTACTTGGGGTTAAAATTTCTAGGCAGAATATAAAAATACAGAAATAGTCTATGTGAATATTTAATTTTTAGAGAATGTTTGCCATCAATATTAGAACTATCTATGCTTGAATTTAATGTTGACTTGATCGACTCTGTAAAAGTAAAAACTAAAGCTGATATTAATTTTTTGCTAATTCTGTTATACATGCAATTCATAGATTTCAAGAAAATCTATTAAAGTTACTTTATAAGCATTTTATTCCCCTTTTGTAACAAGGACTTATAAATTCCAAAGCTATGTTTCACATACATTTATAACTGTCTTAATTTATAGAGTTTGAGAAGAGAGATTTTCTATCTACATTTGGAAACCAGGGAAAAATTTTATAGCATTAATCACATTAATGAGTTAAGACTGAGAGGAATTCTGCTTACCTGATTGTTTCATCATGGAATTTTCACTATTTGCATTTGTTTCTGGTCAATATCTGCTGTCTATGGTACTGAGAAACCTTATACAGCCAGTAATGGTCATGCAATGATTCTGAACTGATCCAGAAAATTTGATCCAGATTTTCCTTTGTCAGCATATCAGAGTCAGGGGTATCTCTTAATCTTTGTCCTACATGGACCTAAGCAATTCAAATAACTTTGTTGCCTTTATTTTATCAGAGTTTAATAAAAAATTGAAAATTATTTTCATTTTCTGCCTGCCAGTACTCAGAGTATAAAATATTTTATGAAGTGAGTGGTATAATGCGTCATTTCTCTGTTTTTATGTTTTATAACATTAATCCGGGCAGCCCGGGTGGCTCAGTGGTTTAGCGCCGCCTTCAGCCCAGGGCCTGATCCTGGAGACCCGGGATCGAGTCCCATGTCAGGCTCCCTGCATGGAGCCTGCTTCTCCCTCTGCCTGTGTCTCTGCCTCTCTCTTTCTCTGTCTCTCTCTCTCTCAGTCTGTGTGTGTCTCTCATGAATAAATAAATAAAACCTCTTTAACAAAAAACATTAATCCATGCAAATGCTGGTATTTCAAAATGTAAAACTCTTCTGTAATTCTGCTTGGTAAAATACTGGAGATAAAGAACCTTGGTTGGAGAGGGCGACAGAAATAAGAGCCTTTTTATATCAAGTGCTATCTGAGGTGCTATCCTTAATTTCTCAAAATCTTTCCCTCTACATTTTTTTTCATTGTCAAACACCTGACTATGAAGCTGCAGTTGAATTTTAAAAGTTTTTAATATATTAATTGCAAACTTAAATGTTTATTAAAAGCCTCAGATCAGGGGTCGCCTGGGTGACTGAGTCAGTTAAGAACCGTTGGCTCAGGTCATGAGCTCAGGGTCCTGGGATGAGGCCCCAGGCTGCCGTGGGCTCCCTACTGAGCATGGAGTCTGCTTCTCTCTCTCCCTCTACTTCTCCCCCACTTGTGTTCTTATGCTCGCTCGCTCTCTCTTTCTCCCCCCGAAATAAATAAAATCTTTAAATCAATAAATAAAAACCTCAGATCAAACCATCTTTAAATTAACTGCAGTAGTACAGTTGTTTTTGATATCCAAAAAATTTTGCACCATAAATTTTATCCCTGTCCTCCTGGAAGAAGACAGCTATAATCTCTTTGATTGTTGCTTTCTAATACAAAGTGAAAATTGGGGTTATAATCCTTCAAGTGAACAGCACAGTTGCTCTAAACCTTGATAGAACAAGATCTTACTGATAGTATCAGTCACGTATTTTAGGTAATAGATCCACAATACTCTTAAAATGCTCTATACCTATAAATCACAACAGAAAAAAAAGTATTTCTGTGGGCATGTTTATACTGAGTATATATGTGTGTAGATATGAGGTTATTTGCTTGTTTATGTACTTGACAAATAATCTGGCCAGGCTGCTTCTAGAATTCTCTTGTTTATTTCAAGATTACTTAGGAACAATATGTATCTAATTGATTATGTTCTGCATCCTTATCATTTACAATTGGTTTCCTTTGATAGTTGAATACAAATACCTAGAAAAAAGGAGAATGCTACACTTATAAAGCTTTTCTTCCTTTAGTTCTATTCAGTTACTACCAAAAGACATTTTTTGTACATTATAATGACAGCCTACAATATCCCAACACAGATTTCCGTATTATTTTAGCAAGCATTAAATGTTTGCTTAGTTCTAATTATTTTAATAAGATTGATTCAGCTACTATATCTTTTGTGGCTCTTTTGTTGTTAGATATTTTTTTTTTTGAAAATAAAGTGCACTATAGGAAATTGATTTCAGTTTCAATAGAAAGGTACCTAATAGATATGCAGACAATGAAAAAGAAAACTAAATTAAAAGATCCATTTTGAAGACAAAGCTTGTCTTTGAATTCCCATTTATAATCCATTATTTTTATAACCCTGTGCCTCTTTAACGAGTCTGAGTAACAGTCTGTGAATTTTGCCTGAAATCTGGTTCAAATGCTTTTCACATTTGAAACATATTTTACAACTGTAGAACTCAGTTAAACATATTTAGCCACTAATCTATATCACAATGTACATTGACCATTAAATAGATCTTAGATAAAATCTGGGGTGATTTTACTTTAATCGGTGATTCTATAAATCCAGGAATTAAATAAAATTGGATTAAACATAACAAGTATTAATAAGGAGTAAGAACAAGTGAAAATAAATTATTAAGGGGAGAGAGAGAGAGAGAGAGACAGTGAGATAGAGTTCTTTTACATTCCAAAGAAGGAGTCTGAATTTCAATAAAGGTGAGTAAAATGTAATGTAGCAAGAACTCTTCACAGACCTTTTAGCATTCAAATTATGACATGCATGCTGCATGGTGCAGTTTTACAAGCCTGCAAAATAGTAACATTAATGGCCCAGCATCTTTAAAAATCATAAGTCTGCAAAATGATTCACTTGCCACGCATATTGAATATTAATAGCATCAAGTAGTTCTGTTTATTAACCTTTTACGTTAATGGTCAGAAATGAAACATGCTGAGAACAATTGCACGACAGAAGGGGCAAATGTTTCTGACGACTGTTGGGTTTCATTTGACAGTTAATAAAAACCATCAAGTACATATTATGTTAGATTAGCCGAGATCTGGATTCCATATGACAAGTCATTATTATTAAAGGCAAATGGAGGGTATTTTCAAATACACCCTGGAGTGAACTAGACTAAAATATGATGGTGCACTCTTGAATGTCAAGGACATTTTGTGCAGTGTATAATGGAAAACCACATGTAATGTGCAGTTTGGGAACTATTTCATGTTCCTCTGAAGACCTCAAAGCATCACACTGAATATTTTATTGGAATCTGTCACACTCTACTATAGGTTCAAGTGCATAACAAATATTTATAGACAATCATCATTTTGATGACAGAGAGAATGTGTCAGAGCTAATAGCATATGAGTAAGTGTGTAATGTCATACTCTTTCTATTCTCTCTTCATTTTCTTTTACTTAAAAATAATCAGCCCAGTTTTACAAAATCTATAAGTCACTCCCTGTTAGAAAAGCAGAGTTATGAATGACTGGGTGATTCTTCAATAATGTAGTCAGTGATAACCTACGATTCTAATTGTGCCTTCCTAAATGTCAGTTATACTCATTAGGAAGTGTGAAGACCATTGGGAGAAGGACTGGTTTTGTTTAAAGAATGTAGAACTTTTTAAAGTATGCAAATATTGGTAACCTAAGAAGTAAGTGCTTTGTTACAATACAGAAAACCTAAAATTTGACTGGAGATACAGTATTGTACAGTATGAGACTTTTTGTTTATAAAAAGAGCAAAGAACTTGGAATCAGAAGACCCAAATGAGATTGTGTTCTCTATCTGCTGTTTAATATATGACCAACCCTAAGTAAATGGCTTAACTTCTCAAAACCTGGTTTTTTTTTTTCAATTAATCTCAATTCAACCTACCTCACAAATTTGTGCCTATAAATACATGTAAGTGAGAAATTTTATAAACTATATGAAGTTAAGGAAAAGAAACAAACTGTTATTTTTTTTAAAGATTTATTTATTTATTTATGATAGACATAGAGAGAGAGGCAGAGACACAGGAGGAGGGAGAAGCAGGCTCCATGCCGGGAGCATGATGCGGGACGTGATCCCTGGACTCCAGGATCGCGCCCTGGGCCAAAGGCAGGCGCCAAACCGCTGAGCCACCCAGAGATCCCCAAAATTCATTTAAGTAAGGGATGATTTGTGAGCAAGGGTCATCTAAATTGGAACTCCTTGACTACTAGTTGTGTACTTTACCAACTAGTTGAGTTGATTTACCTAGATAAGTAAAGTTCTGTATTTCCATAATTATATACCTAAGAGGTTCAGTGTTATAGTTCTGTTAAGCCACTAACTAATAAGACTCTTGATGCACCCCTATGAGGAAATTTTAGAACAAAACAAGATGTTAACCTGGTATGTGTATCACTCTGGGTTCTCCACAGAAAAAGAACCAATACGATACATATATGTAGGATTATTATAAGGAATTGGATCACAGGTATGGAAGCTAAACAGTCCCAAGATCTGCAGTTCATAAGCTGGAGACTCAGGAGTGTCAATGCTATAGTTCCATTTGAGAACCAGAATAAGTGATACTGTAAATTCCAGGCCAAGTCTGAGTCCAAAGGCAGGAGAAGACACGTGTCCCAGCTTTTATTTAAAAGTAATCAGTCAAAAAAAAAAAAAAGTTATCAGTCAAATTTTACATAATCCACAAGTCACCCCCTATTGGAAAATTAAAATCATGGAAAAAAGCAAACAAACATAAAATCATGAACTACTGGGTGATTTTTACCCAGTGAAGCAGTCCACCAATTCAAGTGTTAATCTCATCCAGAAGCACCTCACAAACATCCCTAGAAATAATGTTTAACCGAATGTCTAGGCACCCTATCCGGGCGAAGTTTCAGTCAAGGTGACACAAAAAATTAACCATCACAGTAAGGACAAAAGTAAGAAGAATTTAAGACACAGCATTGAGAGAGGCAAAATAGTTCAGGACTAAGGAAAAACAGAATCCAACCAACAATATATGCTCTACTATCTTCAGTTGTAAATCGCAAAGACATTGCATTTTTAATCTCTCCTATAGAACCCTGCCAATGTCACCACCAGGCCTGCCCATACTACTTAAGTATTGCTGTGTCCCTTTTGATTTTATGTTTACTACCAACACTCTAATTCAATTGGCCATCATCCATTAATTAGACCCAGTGCCTGTGCCTTTGACCTAGTTTCCTGTGTGACTCTTGCTGCTATAATCCATTTTCTAACCATCAGCCAGATTGATTTTTGTAACATATATATCGGATTGGTCAATTAAAGTAATTAGTGCAAGTTCTCCATTGTACATAGAACAAAATCCCATAGTCCTATAGTGACCTACAAGAGCCCTGAATGAACTGGTTGGTTCTTACTTTCCTCTCAGACCCTATTTTATACTTAATAACTCTTGCTATGATAATATTAGCCTTCTCTTTTTTGGGGGGAAATTCTGCAAATTAGTTCTTGCCTCAGAGTAGTTACAAAAGGTGTGCCTTTTCCATGGAATGCCCTTTGCCCCATTCATCCCTAAGCTAACTCCTTTCTATCTTTAAAGGCTTAGCTAAAATGTACTTTTTCAGAGAGACTGCCTATGTCAACATTTTCTCAAAGAAATTTCTTGTTTACAGTTTGTTTATTTTTAAAGGTTTTATTTATTTGAGGGAGAGAGAGAAAGCAAGCCTAAGAGCTGGGGGAGGAGAGAGGCAGAGGCAGAGGGAGTAGCAGTCTCCCCACTGAGTACAGAGCCTGACTTGGGGCTTGATCCCAGGGTCCTGAGATCATAACATGAGCCAAAGGCAGACACTTAACTGATGGAGCCACCCATGTGCCCCTAGTTTACAGTTTTTATTGATCACTATGAGTTAGACACTGTTCATAAAGAGTATTAATTTTTCCAAATTATCACTTGCTTCCATTGCCAGTTTTTGTATATACCCTTTTATAGTCAATTTGGACAGGTAGAAATAGATGGAAACTAGTAAAGGGACACCTGTGCTATAATATCATCTCTCTTTGCTCTGTACTAAGTTGGCACTAACTCTAGTAGCAAATGTAATATTTCACCATTAGTATGAATATTTTGATATGACAGCATGGTCATGAATAAAATGTTGATTTCACATTTTCTTTAGTGTGTAAGAGGCAAAATTTCATAAATATTTTACCATTCATCAAAGTGAATCTTGACATCAATTTATTTCATAATTGAAGTTATTTTTTTTTTATAATTGAAGTTATTAACTAACTTCAATATATAGCATTCTAGTAAATTTTCTTATGAAATAAAATCCAAATGAGGAAAAATAACTGAAAATGAGAGCAAATATCTATTCTGAATCCATAATTATCATCGGTGTGTCTAACGGAGCTGTATCTTGTAAGTGCCTTTCTGGAGCTGCTTTTTCACAAATGGGTAGAAGTAAGTGGTGAATGTTCATTGAGACATAAAACTTTCACTAGTAAAAAGTCATTTGGACTCACTGCAAACTCAGGACTTAATTGTCTACACAAAACTATGCACACACTTGATGCCGGCTGGTAGAAATTGTGAACTAGAACCCAGCAGGTTTGTTTATTTAAAGGATATAAAGACAAAAATAATGTATAGGAATAGTTGTTTTAATGGGCCAGGGATTCAATATGAAGGAGAAAAAAATGGCTCTCTAGAAGAGGCACATTAGGATAAAACATTATATATAGAGAGACACACATATATACATACCTGTAGAGTAAAACTCAGTCTGATGTGGATTATATGTTTACATAAGGAAGGTACTTGAGTGATAAAAATCAGTTTCCCTTAATCTTATATTTCAGTTGTCATCGAGGTATGCCCATAGAAAAAGATAGAGTGTATTCCAGTTTGTAATGACAAGATATAAATGATTAACCCTAAATGATGAGGAAAGTTTAGACTATATAAGAGAATAGGAATACTCCAAGAAATAAGTGAAATTTCTGAAGCATAAGAAGATGTTACTTTGTTTCCTATATCAGAGGGAGAAAATCCATTGGTTCAGTTATAAAAAAAAAAGTTCAGTCAATCAGAGCATAACAGCCTTTTATAATATTTATCTCAGTGTGGTACAGAAACAATTTGGGTTTTAGATTTCACAATGCCCATGTATTTTTATATATTGCTATTACAAGTAATCTATTTTGTAACATTCTACATAAATAATAAGCTGTAACTTTAAATTCATTGTTTCCCATACTTGAGTTACAAGTTCTTTTAATTTGTTGATGAAAATTGATGGATCAAAATGGAATTTTGATGCTAAAGCCTCAGGTCATAAAATGCTTCATTTACATATCACATAGAATAGCACTTTCAATTTTTGCATTATTCTAAAATGTAACTGAGTATAACAACATTATTCTTTGCTGCAATGGAAGTAGCACAGTACATTAGCATGATTGTGGATTGATTAGATTTCATTCTACATTGATGAGTCAAAGGAGACAAGCAAAGGAAAGTGTGCTGACTCTGAATTTATGAAATGGTGAGTAAAACACTGTCCGTTAACCAAGCAGCAGTGAAAGTTATTTCGAGTTCCCTGAGAACCCATCCTAAATTCTGCATTGTAACTACCCTAGGACAGTGAACCCTGAATAAAATAAAATCATAAAACTTGTATATCTCAATTACAGTGATGAGGGGGTATTACTTCAAAGAAAATAATGTTACCATTTATCTCAAGGAAAACAAAGTACGTCAGTCAGCTTTACCATGAGATACTGAGACGCTGTGCTAGGAATGTGATACAGAAATCAAAACAGCACGACTGATATTTTGCTGATCTCAAATCTGCATGAATACAAGGCTACTCTAGTTTACATTAACATTCAGTAGTAAATTTTTGAACACTAATATATGCCAGCCACTGTGTTAGGCTCTGAGGATACAATAGTGAGCAAGGCTTTTTTCATATTTTATGTCATTGTCAAGTGTGACTTAATTTCTCAGCAAAAATTGACGATTTTGGCACCTTCTTTTCTATGTTTTTTTCTCCTTTGGCTTCAAGGTCATGGCAATATCTTGTTTCTTCCTCTAATGTCTCTGACTTTTATGTTACTGTCTCAATAAATATTTTCTTCCTCTTCTCCTAATTTTAGACTTTCCAGAGGTTTTTCCTCAGAATAGCTCCCAATAGTCATATATATAGCTTTGGGTCCTGATCTATGTCTCAGGCTCTGATTTACTCTTGATATCTTTACCCAGATATATGACTTAATGGCATTCCAAAAGTGTGTGTGTGTGCGTGTGTGTATGTGTGTGTGTGTATTTCCCACAAAACGTGTTCTTTTTAGTTCTATAACTGGCCCCAGTAACTTTTCATTTGCTTTCAAATCTTCACAATCAGCTTTGTATCTCAACCCTCCCCCATTCATTATTTACTTATAATTTTTTTTCCAGTTTTTTTTTGTTGTTGTTGTTGTTGCTGTTTTAATTTTTATTTATTTATGATAGTCACAGAGAGAGAGAGAGAGAGAGAGAGAGAGGCAGAGACACAGGCAGAGGGAGAAGCAGGCTCCATGCACCGGGAGCCCAATGTGGGATTCGATCCCGGGTCTCCAGGATCGCGCCCTGGGCCAAAGGCAGGCGCCAAACCGCTGCGCCACCCAGGGATCCCTATTTACTTATAATTAATTGTTATGTGTTGTAAATATCATCTAATTTCCACTCTCAAGGACTCTATGCTAATCAAGTCTTAAATAGTCTCACTTCAATATTTAAGATACTAAAATATTAGCGCTGCATTACAGATATTATTTCTTCCACCTTTGATCTGGTCATCTCCACTCTTCATGTATGAAACCCGAAGGTAGGCACCTGGGTAGCTCAGTGGTTGAACTTCTTCCTTTGGCTCAGGTTGTGATCCCCAGATCCTGGGATTGAGTCCTGATGGGGCTCCTCGCAGAAAGCCTGCTTCTCCCTCTGTCTATGTCTCTGTATCTCTCATGAATAAATAAATAAAATCTTAAAAACAAAAACAAAAAACCAAGGTAGTCATGTTCCTTCCCTGAACTTCTAAAATACATTTTTTTTGAAAAATGAACTTATTGGTGCCTGTCTCCTGAAATAAATGCTGTTTTCATTATAGCATCTAAGACCCTCTGTTTTATTATTATCCTGTGTTTTACAACTCACGTTATCAAGAACTGTGAGGAGTCTGAAAGTTTACCCTTATTTCTAGTAGTAAGTTAGCCTGCCACAGTTCCACATGGATGCTGGAAGAAAATGCATAATTCCAGGGTCAGAGAAGAGAACTTATTACTCAGGGCACAGCAGGGAGCATGAGTTATGTTTCTGTGCCCTCCAAGTCCCAGGGCAGAGGTGGACAGGTCAGTTGGATGTTGTGCACACAGGTGGCTTGCATCATAGCAGAGAAACTCTTGAGTTTAGGAAATCTTGAGGTTTTTAAGGAGGAAATACGAAACCTGTCCATACTTTGCCTGAGATAACATAGTGTCTGTCCATCTCAGTTAGAAAACAAATCTGTTCTCTGCCCTCAGTGGGAGACAATATCCTTATCTTCTAAGGATAGTTGTTATATAAATATCTTCAAAGGGATAGGTCAGAACCCAAGAAGTTAAAAGACATGAAGAGCTGCAAGGACCTGCTTAACATTGTCTACCAACACATATATTTCACTCTATTATCTCCCTCTCTGTGAACTCTGATTTTATACTATCAGGGATGCTTGTTAAGACAGAAATTAAATGTGACTAGTGAAGTAGTGAATTGTTGGTGTGATAAATGTAAATGTAGCAGCCAGGGTTTCTTTGTTACTACCTGAGTCACTTGTTTTTCTGTTTCCCTGAAAAGCTTAAAAAAAAAAAAAAAAAAAAAAGAACAGCCTATTGACAACAAATATATCATTCCTATTTAAAATTGCATATGAACACACACACAAGTTATCCTTTAGTTAATTACAAGGTCATGGCAGGAGTAAGGGTAGAACAAGGCAAAATATGGAAGCCTGATGGTACCAGCAGCCCTGCCATTATCCCCATCAAAAAGCAATGTGAGATTTTGTTCTGGGAGGAGAATGATCAAAGAGACCCGGAAGACTTCTTGAAGAACAGTGATCTTTAGTCAAGTGACAATAGCCAACTTGAGGAAATCTCTATAATTAGGAAAAGGAAAACACATATAAAGCCGTATTATTTACTCTTACCTCCTATTCCCAGTTGTAGATTCCTATAAGCCCAATCTAATCAGAAGCCAGAGGAAATGGGAGCCTATGAGTGCAATCCCATAGATGAGTTGCTCAATCCATAAATGGTAGTGTTGGTTTCGCATTCCAAGGCATCCATGTGCAAAATATTTTCCTGTCACATGCAGATGACCAGCTTATGCACTAAGGGGATGGTGAAATATTGATAGTTCAGTTGTTTGAGTAGTAGACAAATGAGCATCAACCACAAGATCATTCTTGAGTCCATTTATTATCATGCATTGTCTTTTTCTCTGCTACTATTGCCTTTTTGTAAATAGACTCGCTGGGTGGTTGTTAATGGTAACTTGACAAAGCTGTTGACTTAAATTCACAGAGAAGGTAACTATTTCCCTGATTATTATAAGCACCCACTCTTGGAGATGCCCTGTAGGTTGTATTTATGTAAAACATGAATATTTGTTCATTTTATGTTGTTCCAAGAATTCCACCCAATATACTTAATCCACACCTAATAACCGCTTTCTCCCAGTCCCTGACTTTCCTGCCAATCATTAATCATCCATTAGTCAATCTACTGCTATCTGTGAATTAGACTGTTCTCATACATAAAGGGCACAAACAAAATTCTATTCATTGGGAGACCATCACTGTGTTTCAAGGCTATTCTTTATTAAAGCAAAATCAGCACTTTTTCTCTAAAGATTCTATTTATTTTTTGAGGGAATGAGCAAGAGAGACAGCACAACGGAGGGGTGGAGGGCAGAGGGAGAAGGAGAGGGAGAGCCAACTCTGGGCTGGATCCCAGGACCCTGAGATCATGACCTGAGTCTAACCGAAGGCAGATGCTTAACTGAGCCACCCAGGTGCCCAAATCCGCACTTTCTACTGCAGGTCCTTACCAGCATATCATACAGATCCCTCTGTTTGATGTTTTTTCCTCTTTGAACTTGCTCTAAGTATTCAAAGTAAAGTTACAGATATGGGTAAAAGATGATATGTTGAAGTAGTAAGAAAAAGGGTCATCCGTCATGCAATTTGTGGGTACTTTATGGATAAACTCAACTTTTTCCATCTATATAACATGCCTATTTTATAATAAAATACCAGTGCTCTGCATGTCCAAATATGTGGTTCCGTGGGCCAGATGATATCCAATGTGTGATTGACAATTTCAATATTGCATAGTTATATTTTGTCCTATGATCACATGTTCAGCCTCCACTAGGACCTAGGAGTTGGTCTAGAATTGCTTTAAAGTTAAATATTAACCATCAAATGAGGGGTTAGACTTAGGAACTTGAGTGTACTTTGTGATTGTCCTGTTAGGACTCCTTGCCAGGACTTTATTCTGCATTTCTGTCTGCCTCCCACATTGTTGGAACTGTTAGGTCATAAGTTCCAAAAGATATGGAAGCTCATACCAGTCTAGATTTTCTGTGGTGTCTGTCCATGCTTTGGTTCTCATTTAAAACTGGCAACCTTGCAGGTCATTGTGCATGTAGCTTCTAGAAGCAAGTTCATATGTGATATATGCTGCCTTTCAAATCCAAAGAGATCCACTAAGAATTGTGTCTTTCATCATGGTAGGTAGACACAGCAGCTCGGTTCTTATTTTCCAATGGTATCCTAATATTCATACCAGTAGACTCCCTAGAAATGTCACTGGATTTATCTTCTACCTTTGGTCAAACATACATAGATAGGCCCTCTAAAGCCCTTCTACTCTTTGCTGACCAGGTCTAAATAGCATAATGTTATTAATGTTATGGATCAGTGAATTTTTCTGTGGTCTATCTGAATGATAGAAGCTTCTATTAAATATATCATGATGATGAGTAGGAGGGTTGACCTAGCACTGAGTAATATATTAAAAATATACTCTTGTCCCTGTCATGAAAATGAAAGTTTTGTGATCTCATTGTTTGAAATGGAAAAGAAAATACCAGTGGAAAGACTTTATACCAGCTGCTACAAATTGGACTGATTTGCTCCAGTAAAGATACCACAGCTTCAACCAAAGTTGCGATTGGCAGTACCACTTAATTAAGTACTCGATGATTGGGGATCCCTGGGTGGCTCGGCGGTGTTTTTTTTTTTTTTTTTTTTTATTGTTTTTTTGGCTCGGCGTTTTAATGCCTGCCTTTGCCCCAGGGCGCAATCCTGGAGGCCCGGGATCAAGTCCCGCGTTGGGCTCCCGGCGTGGAGCCTGCTTCTCCCTCCTCCTGTGTCTCTGCCTCTCTCTCTATGTCTATTGTAAATAAATATATCTTTTTTTTAAAAAAGTATACAATGATTTGTCATTTTCTTTTTTTTTTTTTTTGATTTGTCATTTTCTACAACCTATCTGAATTTCCACAGCCTATAAGAGAGAAGTTAAATGGAGTTGTGGCAGGAGTCACCAGTTCTGAATTTTTTAAGGTCTCTATTAGTTTTATTAGTTTTTATAATCAATCTGGACGTTCAGAATAGTTTTTTTTTGTTGTTGTTGTTGTTGTTTACTATTTGTCAGGAGTAGCCAATTCTCAGAACTGCCTCTTAGTCCTTCCCACATTGATAGAACTCGTTTTGAAACCAATAAAATTACTCTGGTACCTATAAAATATATCTATTCCCACTGTGTATTCTCTACCAGGGCACTGACCATAGGATAGGTCTATAGTCCCACTATATCTACTATTAGACTAATTTGGGCCAAGACACAATTAGATGCCTGACCTCTTCCTCAGCCATTTGTCTTCATTAATTGTTCCTTACTCTGAAATTAATATAAGGACAGGCCTAATATTAATATCAATATAGAGTTACCCCAGAGGTTTGTTTATTTCTGCATTTGTAGAAAACACTCATTCTTTTGAAAACTTTAGAGTAAATTCCTGCTCTATATCTTTCCCCTCAGGAACTCAGCCTTCCAATCAATGTAGAATCTAGTAATCTCCAAAGTACTTAAATTCAAGAACTGAGTAAGACGCAGTATATCCCCATTATAGTGACAGTAGTTATGCACTTGCCCAAAAGTCTTAAAAATTTTCCTTGTAAGTACGTCATGAAAATCATAGAAGGCTAGGCAATAATTTAATTTGTAAGTGATCTGAAGAAATATTAGCCACAAGAGTTCCCTGTGCATCCAAAACTCTGAATCCTATTTCAATCCTGTGGTTTATTGTAACAGCCTTGTCTCTGATGCTGAAATACCAGCACCTGTGTCCACCGCTATGGCATGCCTTCATTTCCAGTGAGATCAGGAAAACTAATTCCATGTAGCATCCCTCCTTCCTATCTTTGGTTTATGGAATTCATCCATGAACACAGCTGAGGATTAATTTCATTAAAACTTTGTAATACATACACTCGGAACCTATGCTTTGCTCTTAGCCATATTAGGACTTCAAAAGTTAAAGGTCTCCTTACAAACTTTGTCTTCAACGTCTTTCCTTAACAACTCATTTTCCCTGTGTCTGCTACCTCTGACTACAAAGAGACTGTTGCCTTAAAAACTTAGTACCACTGCCACTTAATGTCACACTGCCTTGCCTTCCAAGTGCTCTTCATTCCATATTATAGCCAGTGATATTCTGAATAATTTTGTTGGCATAGTATGGAATAGATTACATACGTTTTATTTACTGAAGCACAGAGGTTAATTAACTTTCCTTTTCTTTTTTCTTACAGCATTTACTTTAGAAAACTTCTAAGTAATCTGTCTCTTTGAAATGTATGTCAATATTTTAAAAGCTAAATAAGCCTCTTGCCAGGTTAAAGACCCAGAAATACCTTTATCATGGATCTGAGAGTCATGGCTTTGAAATATATCCATCAAAAAAGATAGTGCAACTGCTTTGCCCAGTTTCTGAGGGAAGGTAGGAGCTTGGCTTCAGTGGGATACCTTGCTCCAAAACTACCTCCTGTCATAAAGGCATGAGAAGTGTAATTCCCTTTTTTTTTTTTTTTTTTTTTTTGATAAAGCCATTTAGCTAACACATATGGCCACTCCAATTACCACACAACTATAGGATGGACTGTGTATGGCAATGGTGCTGCTCAATCCTCTTACTTGGGGGAATGGGTATTGTTTATCTTGAGAATGTATAAGTAATGGGCTAAAAGTCAGAGATAACTACTTCCAGGGCATTCAGAGTCTATTTCTTTACCACTCCCATGTTGCCACTGTTGAATTCCCTTAGGCTGGATAATTCTTTGACCTTCATGGATGGGAAGGTTTCAAGACAGACAGTTGACTGCTTCCTAACAATAGGTGGCTGCTCCAGTGAGTAATTGATAATTGAAAAAAAAATAAAGGAGATGTGGACTTATTTTGTACACAGAGTTTGTAAAGTGACCCACACAATCTAAACCTAAAAATATCGCATTTTTTTCCTCTCTAGGCCTTTGATTATATTTGTTCTCTATCTGGAAGGGACTTATATCTCCAGGTTCTTATAACAATGACATTCTTTTATTGATGCAAGTCTTAAATAATTTTGATAATTTTTAATAATAATTAATAATTTTTTAAACATCAAAAAAAAATAATTTTTTAAACAATTAAACTCTATGTGAAGCTTCTTCAGGTTGCCGACTGGGATGTGATCTTTCTAACAAGACCTAAGCATACAGTATAAAAATTATCTATTTACTGCTTTTCATAATCAGATAAAATCAGGCTTATTTATCTTTCTGCATCATGGGAAAAAGTATCCTTAGAGGAGCCTTGATAATGTCCCAGAAAGAGGAATAAGGAGGCACCCATACTAGAGGTTTGAGTTTGTCCTAGGTGATTTTAAGAAGGGAACTGGGAAGCATGAACCAGTTTGGATTAGACAATGCAAGAAGTGGTAGCAATTTATAAAGGGGTATTTTAATTTTTATTCAGGATGCAAGAGGATTAAAGGGGAGCTAAATTTGTTGGCCAGAGGAGGGGCATATTTGGTCATTTTGTGGAATCATGGCAGCCTTGGCTAAATGTCGTTCTGAGCCTAGCTTATGTTCTGCTGGGAACAGCAAGGCCTGATGCTCAACAAGCCTTGTTTTCACTTTCTTTGGTTGTCGGACCCATTTCACCTTCTTAATTATAAACCTCATTTTTGAAATAAGGTATTTCAAGTGTTTAAATTAAGCTCTCATAATTATAATTAGCCATGTTCTTGCAGACTCTATAGTTAGGTTCCTAATCATGATGTCCTTTAGTATGTATTTCTCTCTAGGTTTGCTTTACACTTCCCTGCTTAAACCAACCAGTTCCCTGTTTTTGACATGGTGAAATTGTCCAGATAGTTAAAAAAATCAAAGTTCTGTAATTAAAAATTTTTAAGTAATTTAACATTTATCCTAACTACTTGGACAAAGATCTTATCTTTGTCATAATTGTTAATGTACTCTACATAGGTATAATCAGATATAGTATAGGAATGGTATACTATAGATGACATATAATGTATTCATTACAGCTTCCTGATACCTACTATAGACAAGGGAAAAAAAGATACATGTTCTATTTTTCTGCTAAGTATATCCAACATCTTGATCAGTATAATGGTTTTGGGTGGTTGACAACTTGATTAATCTGAGCAGTCTCTGATCAGAAACACACTCAAACTCTTTTTACTCTGAAGGATTTTCTGTCTCCTTTGTGGATAAGATCAATCAAAACTGGGATAAATTGAGTAGATTTATCATGGAAGAGCCATATCTTGGTACTGAAAAATGCTCTGTCTTTTCCAGCTCACTTTAGACATCTCAGAGAATGAAAGGTAATAAAATACCCTTTAAAATATCTCAGAATTGGATCTATATTCTGTAATTTCATATAGTCAGCAAAAAAAAAAAAAAAATCTGGAATAATTCCTGGTCCTTTCTTATTAATACTTACATGAGAGAGACTAGCACAAAAATATACTATCTTTAAAATATTATTGTATACAATATAAAAACCAAAGGTTTTACTCAGTTTTTTCCTTCAGATAATTTGTTTTGTCCTCTTTTTCCTATTTCTCCTTTAACCACTACATTCTAAAGATATAAAACTGCTCTCGTTTCCTGACCACACCATCTTACCTGTCTGTATCATTCTCATTATTATTCCTTTCTCTGCAGAGCTCCTTTTTCATTTTTCATCAGCCAAATTTTACATGCCTTTGAAGATTCAAGTCTGATATTACCCTTTCAAATGCACAGCCCCTGGATGTATCTGGATATATCTGGTTCTTTCCCTACTGCCAATCGCATTCATATTACCCTGGCATGTTTTGTCGGCATGCTTATTTCTATGCTACATGTCAAGTAGCTTGTCTGATTTGTTTATTAATTTATGGAATCTCTAGGGAGATGCACAGTGCCAAAAAGAAAAAAGGCACTCAGATATTTACACACTTTACTGAAATCAACCTCTCTCAATGCATATTTTACATGCATCTATATGTGTACCTATCATTTCCTCTATTAATATATTTAATTGTACACGTTTCATAATAGAATCTAGTCATTTTTTTTAAGTTAAGGACCATTTTACCAGCATAGCACTTGCTGGAAAACATTGTATGCCCTCAACATATATGTTACATGAACTAATGAGGAAAGATGAACAATGCCAGAATTATTGAAATAATGTATAATTATAAAATTAAAAGCTAAATGAACTGTTTGAGGAATTCAGAATTAAGAAAGAAGCAATACTCAGAATTAATGAAATAATTTTCATGAAGAAAATCAGAATAGAGGCATTTTTGGTTTTGGTTTTGTTTTATTTATAGTTTTTCCATTCCATTTCTTGTTTATTTTCTCTTTCTTCCCCTTTTGAATAATAAATACATGGGAGACAATCAGGAATCCAGCTGTTTGAATTCAAAATGGAATTTAGTTCCTTTGGACGTCAGTTTAATCACCAGTTGAATGAGAGAACAGAAGTAGATTTTATGTTAAGTCCCTTACTACTCAAACCTTCTGTATGTCTTCACCCCACCTCATTTTACCACTAGTAGCTTTGGTAACTGCCTAGAGAGCCATTTTTACTTACAAGAAAAAAGAGAAGAGGGACACATAAAAACTGTACCAAAAAATTCTGGGAAAAAATAGAGAAAAAGGAGATAAATCTGTCTAGGTTTATTTACAGTTAGTGCATTTAAATATCAAAATCTGCACATTTATCTTCCTCTTGACAATTAAATCTTTAATAACACAGTCTAAGCATTTCTTTCTTTTAAGCCAAGTAGGACATCTCTTTCAAACTAATGCTCATAAACTATTCTGGTACATATTTATTCTACTCAAATAAACTACTCAAATTTGCATCAAACTAAAAGATACAAATTTCTCACCCAAATCTTGATCCTAAAATCAACATATTCGTGAACTTTGACTGTATTGGCATCATCTCTTAGTAAAAAATATGGGAAAAATATTAATGACATAATCTTCCAAATATCTTTATCAAGTTATCTCAAAGTTCTACAAATAAAGGCAACTTTTATTTACCTGTGCATATATATAACTTTAGGGTATGGGGAAAAGTTTTGTCAGACTGAGTGTATTGATGATACTGAGGACTACCACTTGACTATGATCTGGTTACTGTACTCCCAGTTTCTGTTTTACCTAAAAATAAGAAAAGCAGATGTCTTTCGTGTTATTTATTTTATTGCCAATGCTTATGGTCCCTCAATATAAAAGGAATGGAAATTAGATTTCTCATCACTAGCATTTTACGATGGTAAAATGGAAGAGGAATAAGAACTTGTCTCAAAAGTGTGCAGCTCCACCGGAGATGTAGGGTTATAGTTTTTCTCCAATCAGGGTAGAAGGGAAATATCAGACAGCTTGTCCCAAAGCAGTAGCTACAAGCTTCACTGAAGACTATGGACTCTATTATATGAAGCAAAAATACAGCCAGTTCTTTTTTTGGTAATACTCAGCTATGTTTGCTTTCCATTCCTTCTGAATCAGTTATACCTATTGAAATGCGAAATCAACATAAATATTGATATAACAAAAGGGATTGTACTAATTTGTTAATAATATTCATGATTATATAATATATACTTTTACGATATGAAGGAGGGATGCCTGGGTGGCTCAATGGTTGAGCATCTGCCCTTGGCTCAGGGCGTCATCCCAATTTGGGGGTCGAGTACCACATCAGGCTCCCTGTAAGGAGCCTGCTTCTCCTCTGCCTATGTCTCTGCCTCTCTCTGTGTCTCGTATGAATAAATAAATAAATATTTTAAAAAAATGAAAGGTAAAGGAATCCAAATTCTAAGGAGTTTCATCTTCAACACTCCTAGAACATCTTGCCTACACTAAGAACGTAGCATATTATCATTAAAACCATGCTAATGGCATGGAGATCTGTGAGTCCTTTTCAGTAGAAAGGGACTTTGCTTCCAACCAATACAATATTGGAAGTATAGGATATGTTCTTGGGAATGAGGGATGGGAATCCTAGTATTGGATCCAGAAAAATAAATGGACTTAACATTAATGGATTTGGTTTCAATTTATATATATATATATAGAAAGTTAATATATATTAAATATATAGTATGTTTAAATATATATAAATTACATATAAATGTTAAAAAATGTATTCATTTTCTTGATCCCATAGATGAAATGTTTTCTGTGGTCCCTAGTGGTGATTTCCTTTAGAGACAATCAAGAGTATAATGGAAAGCACAGTTTAGGAGAAGAAAGTCATGAATCTCATTCTTACATTTCTACCTTTCATTGCTTAGTTACCTTACCAACTTAGTTGCCTTTCTCTACCATGGCTTAAAATGTGTAAGGAGATTATGAATCATTTAGCAAGAAACTATTAAGATTGAAGTAAAACTATATGCTCTATCTACCATAATTCAAAGAGCATGAATAATCAATATGGTTAAATATCATATTTAAAAGGAATTGCATATTTTTCTTGCTTATTAAATATATTGCTTCTATCAAAACCTACTGACTTAGGGAATTCTATTTATTCTTGAAATATTCCAATATAACTAATAGATTTTAACTTCTGATGTCAAAATTCTTCTGTGTATAGTTATTAACACATTCATAAAATAAGAATTGAAAATTATTTTCAGTAAACATAAACAATAATATCAATAAAGTAAGTTAGTATATAGAATTCATATTAAATGTCATGTTAATGATTATAATTATCACATGCACACTTAAATGATAAATGTATATAAGGTTATGAATATTTTGTGGACAAATAAAATACAAGTGAATTTGATGACATAGAATCTGCATGGAAGTATTTTCTAGGGTAAAAAATCCTATAGTTACTGATCAAAAACTGTATCAATATTTCACTAAGACCGTGTATGAATCATATAAGCTGTATATTGAAAATATACAGTTGGATTCAGTGACATCTTTACATGGCACAATAATAGAATAGACATTTACAAACTTGGGAAAATTATACTTCCTAAATTTATCCTTCAAATATAACCTTGCTACCTTCTTTCAGATTTCCAACTGTTTTTATCTTTTTTTGCAAAATCTATTAAATGTGTATTATTCTTTTAAAAATGACTTTATAATAACATTCCTATAATGAGATGCATTTCTTATAATTAGTATGATTTATTCATTACAATTAATATATATTCAAAATGTAATTTATAATGTTGTTAATGTAGTCTTTCATTATTAGTTACTATACATTACTAAAGTTATAAAAATAAGCTTATGAAAGGATAGAGTATGTTTTATCTACTTTTTTGTAAGTTCAAATTGGGAGAATCCTTGATCTAGTATTAAATAAATATTACAAATTAAGTAATCATTGAAAAGGAAAAGAAAATTGCAGTTCAAAATTAGATTTATGATTTACCTAATAATAAATATAAAAGTGCCATTTAAGATACCCATCATTATTTATCTCAAAAGAACTCTGTAAATGGTTATTAATGTCTGTTCTAAAAAGTAAGCCAATGCAGTATTTTGCAGATTTTTATTGTCAGTATCCCTAGACATTAACTGCTAATATCGTTCTTACATTTGTCCCCATTCTTTAAAAGTAGCCTATAATATGAATACTCTGCATACTATAATCAGTATCTTTTAATGACTTAGAATTTCAAACCTATTTAAAATCAAAGAAAGTAGTACCAAGATGATCTGGACTGAGAAACAATAAAACAACAATAAAACAATAAAACAACAATAAAACAACAATAAAACAAAACAAAAGAAACAACTTTCAAACACTATCTTATATTTTTTAAGTGTCTATTTTTACATAACTCCAAAGTAAGACCTTTATAATCCCATGTTCTGATTATCTATTTTTTTTCTAAAATATTACTTCAATATTGAGTGTCTTAAACAGAAAAAAATTATTTTTCATAATTTTTGTTTTCATTTTTATTTTGTTTCATCAAAAGTCTGGGCATTTCTCACATAGTCATTCTTTTGTTCCACATGGCATTGACTGGGGACACTTACTGGAATTCATTTGGCTGATGGACTGGTATAGAGGGTCCAAATTGGCTCTGTTCACATCTTGGATGCCTTGGCAGGGCTAGCAGGAAGGCTGAACTCACTTGGACTATTGATTGGAGTCACTGACGTGACCTCTTCATCATGGCACTCTCAGGATAGTTGGACTCTTTGGCAGCCTTTGGTCTTTGAGCTACTGTTCCAAGAGACAAAAGCTGCCAGATACTTAAGATCTAGTACAGGATATTGACAGTGTCACTCCTATAGTGTTTTATTTGTAAATCAGTGACAGAACCAGCCATCACAGAGAGAAAAATAAAACTCTCTCTCTCAGTGAGAGAAGTAGCAAAAATGGGATGCCTGGGTGGCTCAGCAGTTCAGCGTCTGCCTTTGGCTCAGGGCATGATCCCGGAGTCCCAGGATTGAGTCCCACATCAGGCTCCCTGCATGGAGCCTGCTTCTCCCTCTGCCTATGTCTCTGCCTTTCTCTATGTCTCTCATGAATAAATAAATAAAATCTTTAAAAAAAAGAAGTAGCAAAAATACTGTGACTATTTTAACATAATAGTATCTGCCCACTCGTTATAAATTACTTATACCACCCTCACATGAAAAATAGACTTGGTGGCCTCCAAGCCCCCCAAAAGCTTCATTACATTTCATCATTGGTTCAAAGATTAGGATCTCAGCATCCAAATCAGTTCTAGATGCAGATGAGTCTCTTCAGGTTCTGCTAAATATATTTTTTTAAAGATTTATTGTTTATTCAAGAAAAGTGAGAAAGAGCAATGGGGAGGGGTAGAGGGGAAGAGACTCTCAAGCAGACTCAACACTGAGCACAGAGCCCCCTGTGGGGCTTGATCTCAAGACTGCTGAGATCATGACCAAAGCTGAAACCAAGAGTCAGACATTTAACTGCAGTCAGACTGCACCACCCAGGCACCCTATCAGTTAAATATTCATGAATGTAATCAATTATAATAAATCAAATAAATTTTAAAGTTATTATACTAGGATTATATAACATGTCTACTTTTTCCTAGGTCACACATTTAATACAGCTCAGCAGAGATTCTTGAATGTGGTTATCTATAACATTTCTGAGTTTGTACTAAATCACATATGTGTTTTCTGAGATTCAGTTCCTTGAATACAATTTCTCTTGAACTGAGACCTGCAGATTACAGATATCTTACCTACAGATTACAGATAACCACCCCCCCCCCCCCGTGTGAGGTGGTTTAGTTGACCTAAAAAGTTTGTGGGATTTCTGTGAACTGAAATGTCATTTAATTCATTAGACAACTCCCACATATTTTATTTCACTCTTGACTCTTTTATACTTTGTGCTGATAGTTTAATATGCAAACAACACATTTAGTTACTTAAAAGCCTTTTTTGTCTGTTTAAGATTGGTTTAATAAGCATACTCTTGAGATTCTTAGAAGCCCAACCATGCCTGCACTTCAGTCTTTTCAAAATTTCAATAAAGGATCTTCATGCCTCAGTTTTGAGATTTTAAATTTCAGTCTAGGTTTTATTGGAAGTGCTATGAATTTGACCTTTGTCTTGAAGCCCTTTTTTACTTGAGGAGCTTTTATTAAGGGAGAGTAGTCATGAAAAATTGCTTTAATTTGATCCCATTAATCCCTTAAGTATCTTCTAAATTCTGCTTAAAACTAATCATTTACTTTATTTGGCACATTTTCTGACTAAACCTCTCATATATGCCTAAAATAACTAGTGTTTTCAACATGAACATTTCCTTAGCCAAATCCAACAGATCATCAGATACAGCAGATCATCAGATATATTTTCTACTTAGCATATGCTACAGATGACCATGTTACTGAGCTTCCTGCCCATTTATGTAGCCTCCAGTAACAACTTCCTTACTATCTTCTCAATTCTCATTAAGAATTTACTGAGGCCTGGGCACCTGGGTGGCTCAGCCAGTTAAGTGTCTGCCTTTGGCTCAGGTCATGATCTCAGTGTCCTGGGATCGAGGCCCACATTCAGCTCCTTGCTTAGTGAGAAATATGCTTTCCCTTTTCCCTCTGCCCCTCCCCCCACTTTTGTGCACATGTGCGTGCATGCACACTCTCTCTCTCAAATAAAAAAAGGGTGGAACTCACTTGGACCATTGGTTGGAGTGACTATACATGGCCTCTTCACCATGGCAAATTAAAAAAAAAAAAAAAAAAAAAAAGAAGGAATTTCCTGAGGCCATTCAGCATTTCTGTGGTCTGCTTGACCCGCACTCCCAAAGCCAATGCCTTGCACATTTGTTTTAGTTAAAACAGCACCACACTTCCAGGTAAAATATGTTGTATTAATTATCTATTGATGAGTCACAAATTATTCCAAAACTTAAGAGACTTAAAAAATAGTACTTTCATTATTTCTGAAATAGCTGTTGGTTAAAATTTCAAATTGAGCAAGTTGTTGACTCTAGGGGAATTAACCAAAGCCACTTTGTGGTATTAATCCAGCTGATGGGGTGGTTTAGAGGCCCCTAAAGGGCTTTCCTAACACATCTTGCACATTTACAGAGGTTGTTGAAGACTCCGATACCTTTAATCAATGAAAACTTTTGGTAACATATTTGAGTTTTG
Source organism: Canis lupus dingo (assembly GCF_003254725.2). Lineage (NCBI taxonomy): Eukaryota > Metazoa > Chordata > Mammalia > Carnivora > Canidae > Canis > Canis lupus. Next base: position 10,817,336 of record NC_064243.1, read on the forward strand.
GATTAGTGTGCTATCATAGGATTGCCAAGATATATTTTAATAGTCTCTTCTTTACATCCCTCTTAAAATGTATTTGTGAAATTGAAAGTTAGTTTGTGAAACTAACTTTATTTAGTTAAATCACATGTCCTCAAAGACTGTTGAGAGTGTTAGGTCCAAGTAATAATGTGGTGAGTGAGTGATTATGTGAATAAAGGACTTTGACTTGACTTGAAATGAATTCTAATAATTTTTTCCCATACCTGTTTATAATATTTACATTGTTTGTTTCTATTTTTTAAAGTCATAACTAGATTTTGGAGAGAATATCATTTTTTAAAGATATTTATTTGAGAGAGAGAGAGAGAGAGTAGTAGGAGAGACCTTAAAGGTGGGGGGGTGGGGGCAGGAAAAAGGAGAAGCATGCTCCCACTGAGCAGGGAGCAGGAAGCAGGGCTTGATTGCAGGGCCTTGGAATCATGACATGAGCCGAGACAGATGCTTAACCAGCTGAGAAACCCAGGCACCCCGTATTTTAAAGATTCAAAAATGAGAAATCCAGTCTTTTCTCTAAGAGTCAGTACAACAAAAGCAAGTTTCTAAGAAGCACTGTTTGTAGAGAGGAAGCAAAGCCTCACCTCTTATCCACCTTATGTTTTCAGCTGGAGCTCTTTAACAAAAATAAAAATTAATAATAGAAAAATAAGTGGTTTATTAATGCATGCAGTGCACATCATATGAGAGAAACCTAAAAATAAGAATAACTCAAAGTGTTGGCCTGGAACTCTGGTTTATATAGCATCTTCAACAAAGAAAAATACATTTGTAGAAGAATGACTGGACAAAGGGTAGCAATCGTAGGCTTCCATGAGTAGAAAATGGTGGGAAGATAAAGATATAGGATGGAACTAGTGGAGTAAGTTTTGGTTTTTGTTCGTTTGTTGCAAATGAGCTGATAAGAGTCTGTGTCTAATAAAAGGAGAATTCATTTCTATCTTTAGGTAGAAAGAGAAGGTTGAGAGAGGTTTCCTGCATTTTTTGCTTTTCAATTGCCTTTAGCTGAAAATAATTTCAATGCCAAAGTAATGTATTTTTGGGAGTGGTGTATATTCCAATTTTTCATGTTTTTTTTTTCTTTAAACTTAATAACCTATGAAAGCAGTATGTTTTTAAAACAGGTCTTATTCAAAGAAACGAATGAGTTTTGCTTGTCTGTTCCAGAATTTCTTTGTAAGAAGCTCAGCTTCATTACTCTGTATGACAGAAAGCTAGAGTTCTTGCTCTGAAATTTTGCTTTCTAACTAAGCTCTGGTGCTTGTACTTAGATCATATGTTATATATTTGCATGAGTTTCAGCAGAAACCAATAGAGACTATGGAAGAGCATGCTAAATAAAAATAGAAAACAAAACATTGGTACTACACCACTGTTTGAACTCTAGGATACATAAACTACAACAGTGGCAGGTTTATGCCACTAAATGGGCATAATATGCATCTTGTGGTTAGAATTTCTGTATTTGTATATGGCTAGCAGCAAAGTTATGCAAATAATTCAAGTCTCAATTCTTTTCCTGATAACACATGGATTGAATCGTAATATGCATAAAAGTTTTCCCTCAGTCATAGACCTTTCTCTCTCACAAGAAGCACAGAAGCAAGTCTAAAGCTAAAAGGGAGAGCAGTTGGATTGAAAAAAATGATAATCAGAATCAGTGCCACAATGACAGTTACGTATTTTGGAGTTAAAAGGCTACTATGATCTAATAATATGGAGGGCAAAATTAAGCCCTATTTAAAAAGGAGTTAGGTATGCAAATTTGGGGTGCTGCCACAAGCTTGAACAGATGTTTGAAAATTTAGCTGAGTGTGTTTATTCATTCTAAATATGTTTACATAATGTATTGTAAGCTATTTTCTCAAGCACATTTGCATGGAAATGTATGTGTGGCCCTGATTCTGCCATCTTTAATCATGTAAAACTGCCACTGGCTTCTGGTGGAATTATGCACATGTCAGTTGTGGCAATATCTGGCCTATGGAGAGGGTACTGCAATCAGTGGAGCAAATGTGCCTATTACCTCCACGAGTTCTGTTACACAGTAGTGGGTGTAGCCAAAGATTGACAGGGACTTCATAGGTCTGGAAAGGAAATTTATTGAAACTGCTCTGAGTTACTCAAAAATTTAATTATTAAATCATATACACTTGAGTTGTTTCAGGTAATTAATGCCATACTCATTGTTTTTCTAAATCTATTTCTTTTTTTAAAAAAAAAGATTTTATTTATTTATTCATGAGAGATACACAGAGAGAGGCAGAGACACAAGCAGAGGGAGAAGCAGGCTCCATGCATGGAGCCCAATGTGGGACTTGACCCCAGGACCTCAGGATCACACCCTGGGCTGAAGGCAGATGCTCAACCACTAAGCCACCCAGGCGTCCCTCTAAATCTAGTTCTTGGGATCCCTGGGTGGCGCAGCGGTTTAGTGCCTGCCTTTGGCCCAGGGTGTGATCCTGGAGACCCGGGATCGAGTCCCACATTGGGCTCCTGGTGCATGGAGCCTGCTTCTCCCTCTGCCTGTGTCTCTGCCTCTCTCTCTCTCTCTGTGACTATCATAAATAAATAAAAATTAAAAAAAAAATAAATAAATAAATAAATCTAGTTCTTATGCTAAATTTCTTTCTTGGTGTCCTTTCCCTACTCTCACCCACACACATACATCCTATATGTCTCTATTAATGACTAGTAGAAAAAAACACACTGATTTAGAGGATGTCAAAAATACTTATAGATGATTCTCTTCTTTATATTTTATACAGAGCATTGACAACAAAACAGATCACATTTTGGCAAATTTTTCCTCGGATTTCAAGACGCTTACTGTGATAGGTTAAAGCATTTTATCTCTTCACATTCACTTTTTTAAAGTCTGGATAATCTGTACTCTTTGGTGATAATTTTTAGTATTGCAGATTTTTTAAATTGCTAAATTCATTTAGTCAATAAAAAATAGTACCTTCTATGTGCTAGACACTTTTATCCCCAGGGTTTCAGGAATGCATTGGTGAATGAAATAGAGAGAGAGAAAAAAAAAAAAGTCTGCCTTAATGAAGCCTATGATATTTTGAATAAGGGTACAAAGACATGAGACAAATTAACATAAGGAATTATGATGATAAATTTTATGAAAGAAGAGTACAGATGAACTTGAAAAGAATCACTGGGAAAACTTAGTTTGAATTAGGGCATCAATGTAATCTTCTTGATTTAGTGAACTTTAGGCTGACACCTGAAGGATAAATTTAGATATAGACATATGGAAAATAGGTCCAATCTTCCATGCAGATAGAACAACATATGTAAAAGTTGTGAGGTGAGAAAATTCTTGGGGAATTGAGGAACTAAGGAAGCAAATGTGAATTCTAAGTTCACTAGAATGGCCAGAATAGTTAATAATAGATTGATAGACAGCAGCCTTAATACATGTCCTCGTGATCCTGTTCCGGCATCTGAATTTTACCTGAAGGCAATGGAAGCCCACTAACAAAGCTGTTAAGTAGAAATCTGGCACAATTGGATTGTCATTTTCAAAAAAAATATGTGTGGCTGATGTGTTGATAACCGATCTGTGTTTTATAGGATTAGAAGTAGGAAAATCAGTTTGGTAGATATTGCTATCCTAATGATAACTTAAGCCAGTATGTAGAAATAGCCATGAAATGAAGCACATTGAATTCAGAAAAATACTGAAGTGAACGTGAGCAGAGCATAGTGATGTAACAGATAAGATAAAAAATTCAGAAGAGTTCACATCATTAGACAATATACTGCATTAAGCAACTTGGAAGATAAATAGAGGCCTCATTTAGTGAAAAGAGTCAAACGGGTAAAGAGTTCAAACTTAACCATGGTTTCAGTCTGTAATGACATATTGAAGCAAAATATTTTAAAAAAAGCTTAATATGCACATTTGGAGCATAGGAAGACTATCTAGTTGGAGATTTGAGATTTAATATCATTGGCACATAGTGATTGAAAATCACCTGGAGGGAGAAGAGTAATGGGCTGTTTGGGATTGAATATTTGTTTCTCCTTCAAATTTATATGTTGAAGCTTAAATCCCCTATGGTATGGTATTTTGAGATGGGGCTTTGGGAGGTAATTAGATTTAATTGAAGTCATGAAAGTGATCCTCATGATGGAAATAGTACCCTTTTAAGAGACAGGAGAGCTAGCTTTCTCTTTCTCCTCCAGGTGGAGACACAGCTAGCGGCAGCTATGTGTAAGCCAGGAAGAAAGCCCTCACTGGGAACCCAGTAGGCCAAGCATCTTGATTCCAGCCTCCAGAACTATGAGAAATAAATGTCTGTTGTTTAAGCCACCCAGTCTATCCTGTTTTGTTATAGCCACCTCCACTGACTAATACATGGGCCCAGTACTGATTCCTGGGAACTCCAGCTCACAGTGACATTTTTCTATTCATAGAATACTTCTTAAACCAATGTAAATCCTATTTTCCGTATCTTTTATAATATGCACCTACCTTTTATTATCAGAAGATCCTGTTAAATTTGACTTTCACTTCAATTATCACATTACTCTTTAGTACATTATAGTTTATTCCCTTCCCAAAATATCAAATTTCTATGGTTCTCGTCATTCTGATGATTATTTTTTCATAATGAAGCTTTGAGTAGATATGTGTGACACCATTTCAGCCATCTCCCTAACTTGCTTTTTTCAGCAAACATTTTGTGCTGATGTATTTTTTTTTAGTCATTTTTTTCTCTACTGTATTTCATTTTTTCCTCCTCCTCCATTTGTATTCTCCCTGCTTCATTTGAAATCTTAGTTCTCAGAAGGTAAATTTATCATTCTTTAAAATTTTTAGAACATGCCTATTGGTACATCTTTTTAGTAAGAATCCACATGAGGGCACTTAATAAGTAATTTTTGGTTAAGACTTATGGAGCAGCAATACAGAGAAAAAGGCATTCAAATAAAGGAAGATAAAGTAGAAAAAAGTGAGTAATAAAAGAAAATACTTGTATCTAATTAAGTAGAAATGTGTAGCATTCATATGTCTTATCTGGAATTTAAAACTTTATGTGTAGGATATATATCTTTTTTTAAGATATAAAGAAGAGTGATGCTTAATGAAAAGGGATTATTATCTAGAATAATAGACACACAAGGCTTGAAGAATGTCTACATTATTCACCATTATCCTTAGGAAATAGCATACTTATGTCGATGCAAAAAGAAAATTATTTTTAGTTGAATTTTTAATTATTCTTATGTACCTACATTAACCAAGAATTCATAGATTTGTTTAGATGCCGTATCTCCTCACAACAGTTTTAACCATATTTTTTACATTAGCTCATTTGAATGCTTTAGAAAGGAATACTCTTAGATGATCTTTATTTAGTTACATTTGCCATGATAATGGAGTTTCTTTATATACCTAGTTAGTTTACAAGTATTAAGTTTTATTGAGATAACTTCCTTATAGGGATCCCTGGGTGGTGCAGTGGTTTAGCGCCTGCCTTTGGCCCAGAGCATGATCCTGGAGACCGGGGATCGAATCCCACGTCGGGCTCCCAGTGCATGGAGCCTGCTTCTCCCTCTGCCTATGTCTCTCTCTCTCTCTCTCTCTCTCTCTCTCTCTCTGTGTGTGACTATCATAAATAAATAAAAATTAAAAAAAACTTCCTTATATTATTTGAAATAATCGTACAATTTTTCTCTTTGCTCAGAGGTTGTGAACTTATGTCCTACCTTCAACCCTGCAAAGGTAAAACAACAAAGTCTTTGTCTCTATTAAAGAAAAAAAGAAGAAGAAATAAACCAAATGAAAACCAAAAGTTAAAAAAAAAAAACAAGCAAACAAACAAACAAAAACTAACAAAGCAAAACACAAATATTAGATCAGTGTATAGCCAAGTCATACACAATGACCTAGCCATTCTGGGACCTTCATCTACATCTCAGTCCTCATCTCTCTAAAAACCAGTATTTTATTTCCTAATGTTCTCTCAAATTTTGTTTTGGCTATAGTTATTATTTATTTACTCCAGACCATTGTGTGTGCATGTGTGTGTGTGTGTACATAAGTGCACATTCCACCGTGCTGTGTCCTGGCTCCTGCTTATTTCTTTTAAAAGTCCCTGTTCCCCTTTTTCTAAAGTTTGTGCAGAATAACTATTATGGATTACTTTGAAATGTGAGGTGAGAGTAAAGCACAGATTAAACTATTTGATCATATACTCTTATTCCAAATTAATCAGACTATTTTGAAGATTAACCATGTAAATACTACAGATCTCTAACAAAATGTGTAGTTGTATATTTGATTAATGCAAATACAGTTGATTTGGGACCTTAATTACATCGGCATAATCTCTTCCACTGTCATATTCTAAGGGCTAGAAGCAAGTTACAGGTCTGCCCACATTTAAATGAGGGATGATAGGAGGTGTGAACACCAGGAGTCAGGGACCAGAGGCCATCTTAGAATCCTGACCCTCACAATGGATGAGAACACAGGGTAATTGGTGGAGTTTCTGTCTGGGCCAGTTATTCCCCACTTTGCCCCAAACTTGGTCAGCACAGTAGTTTTCCCAGGTCAGGGCATGCTCCCCAAAATGAGTAACTTTTCCATCAGATGGCAGTTACTTGATTTGATATAGAGCATGGAAAACTCCTTGTCCATAGGCATTGGCAACAGGAGAATCAATCTCAGTGTCGAAGGGTGGGAGAGAGAAAGCCAGTATCTCAGTGAACCTGAGGTGGTAGCTTTGGTTGGACACGCAACAATCCAGAAACTGGATAGAAATTTAACAGGAAGAGCCAGGAGATGAGTCTGCTCTAAGAAGCTGGGGTAAACTCACTGCATAGACTTGTCTTTTGAAAGCTGCATGCTCATTCGGAGAATAGATTGGCCCACTGTATACATTCCAGACTGATTGTGAGAATGTGAACACATGCAGAGGAAAATGAGAGGAACCAGCAGAAAGTAAAACTGGTCAGTACTGAAAGCCACCTGGTCTTTGAATAGGCTCCCCACACCACACTTGCATCAGTGGGAGAAGAGGAGGGATACAAGAGTTACTGGCTCAGATGTTTGAGTAGACAGCTGACAAAGCTAAGCAGACACAGGGGAGACTCCAGGAAGACACGCTTAAAATAGTAGCAAGAACTTTCCAAAACTGATGTATGGCATAAGTGGATATACACTGAAGAGAGGACACATTTCACTGGTTTACTCCAGGCAAGTTACTAAATAAACAGGCACCCAGGCTATCAAATAAACAGCAATGACAACAACACTTAAGAAGGAAAAAGGAATGCAAAATTGTGCTCACATAGTGTTTAAAGTGTCCAATTTTCTACCAAAATTACAAAGTGAACTGTTTTTAAAAAAGATTTTATTTATCTATTCATTGAGAGACACAGAGTGGCAGAGACAGAGGCATAGGGAGAAGCAGGCTCCATGCAGGGAACCCAATGTGGAGCTCAATCCCAGAACCCCAGGATCATGCCCTGAGCTGAAGGCAGACGCTCAAACACTGAGCCACCTGGGTGTCCCACAAAATTAACTTTTGAAAAAAAATTTAAAGCTATCAAAAATGCTATGGAGTAAGGAGAGAGTAATTGACCTCCTTAACCAGGGATTTTTCTATTAAGAAACATATAAAGTAAGAGTTATAAAACACAGGGCAATCAGACCACCAAAAGAAAGATTAAAAAAAAAAAAAAGGTAAAATAACATAAAGAATAGGCTAATATAAATCAGTCATTAAAACAAGAATTGATTAATTTCCAATATTCAAATACGAAATTTTTCATATAGTTTAAAAAGCAAAAAATATGTACGGTTTTTGTAGATATAAGATGTATATACAGGGATGGGGTATCATATCTTTCTACATGCAAGCCATCATATATATCTACATACATACATATATACACCAGATAAGGGCTAAATAACATGCTTAATATTGATTAGCATAGTTAGCATGATTAGAATGTATGATTAAGAGCATTAAATAAAATAGAGAAATAGATGAGATTAAAAAAGTCATACTTCTATTGTTGACTCTCAAATGATTACCAATCGAAACACATTGATGTAGTTAAGCCTGTTAGACTTACTAAAATATGGAAGAAAACCAGCTGACGTGGTCTCAGTAGTATCTCCAAATAGGAAAATTATGGGAAGGTTATTATAGGATTTTAGGACTTATGTTGGGTTATTTTAAGGTCTTGCAAGCCAGGAAATTCATTGGGATTGGACAGTGTATATAACACAACATCTTTGGATTAAGACAAGTCTTTAAGTCTTAAAGAGCAAGATGTTTTAGTTTGAATCAATCTTCTAAGCAAAGTGTTTCTTGAAGCAAGAAGGTCGTATTTTTATGCTTAGACCTTCATACAATTGAACTTAAGGACATAAAAGTATGGCTGGTACCAATTTGTGTAAGAAAGGAGTGCTGATTTCATTGCTCACTACAAAGAAGCTATTAGATATTATTAAATTTTTGTATTACTAATTTTTTCCAACTGAGATTATATAGTCTATTGAAACATTCATTGAAAACTAAAAAAATATTCTTAATTTAGTTCAGAAGGAAAATACATATAATTGTTTTTTAAAAAATTCTAAGCACATGGGGATCCCTGGGTGGCTCAGCGGTTTAGCGCCTGCCTTTGGCCCAGGGCACGATCCTGGAGTCCTGGGATCAAGTTCCGAATCGGGCTCCCTGCATGGAGCCTGCTTCTCCCTCTGCCTGTGTCTCCTGCCTCCTCTCTCTCTCTCTCTCTCTCTCTGTCTATCATAAATAAATAAATAAATAAATAAATAAATAAATAAATAAATAAAATCTAGTTCATTTAAAAAAATTCTAAGTACATTATCAGAATACAATGCAAAGTTAAATACAAATGTAAACATCGATTTACAAAACACTGAAAACTAAAACAGGCAAATCACTCTCCTGGTGAATATTTAAATATAAAGAGCCCCCATAAATAATACCTCTTTGATTAACAGGAAGTTAATACTAATTCAAATAGTGAAAGAGAATACTACAAATCGAAAACTGAGCTCTGACAGTTCACAAAAACATGCATATACCTAAATTAACATTTCATAAAACAAATTCAGAATATTTCCTTCTTTTATGTTTGTGTTTCTAAGAAAGAGTGGAGAGATTGCTATGAAGGCTTTGGATTAAAATTATTTAGATAATAGTAAAGATATAAAGTGATTTCAGAAGCATTTAAGTTATAGATTATGTATTATATATCTATCCATCAGTGTGGACATATTTCCCCAATATTGGTATCTCTAGCCCACCAGCTTTTTGTTTTTTTAAAGATTTTATTTATTTATTCATGAGACACACACACACACAGAGAGAGAGAGAGAGAGAGAGAGAGAGAGAGAGGCAGAGACACAGGCAGAGGGAGAAGCAGGCTTCATGCATGGAACCTGATGTGGGACTCAATCCCGGGTCTCCATCATCACGCCCTGGGACGAAGGCAGGCAATAAATCGCTGAGCCACCCAGGGATCCCCACTCACTCAGCTTTTATGCTTTTGTAATATAAATATGATCAAAACAATGAAATGTAGAGAGATTCTATAAAGCATTCTGAAAAGTCCATTGGCTTCATGAGACTCTTGGTATCTATTTACTGTTCTGGAGCCAAATCCAAAGCGCTTTGAGTGTGATGATTTCCTCATTTCCCCCCCAAAAGCAAGGCTCTAGTTACCACCTGGATGTCCTACAATTTAGCCCAATTCTGCCACTATCTACCAGAGCATCAGATTCCATAGTTTAAAAGGCCAATCTCTCAAGACTGATCCCTTCCCCCAATTCAGAAACCAGCTCTTTTTGGGTTTTTATTGAGGTTTCATTTTAAAGGTAGGATCAATTAAATCACTATCCATGGGCAACTGATTCAAACTCCAGTCCCACTCTCTTACCTGAAGGTCTGGAGGATGGGACCCAAAGTTCCAACCTTCTCTCACATAGTTGGGTCACCTGACAGCCAGCCCCTTCCTTAGTTGGAGTCCACAAGTCATCTCATTAACATAGCAAGAGACACCTTTATGGTTCTCCCTCAGAAGGTAACAAAGGCTTTTAAGTACTCTGCAAGGCATGGTGGACAAAGACCAAATATATTTATAGTTTAATTCTAATTATAAATCAAAATATCACACTATTTTATTTTGCTCACAGAATGAAAAATCATAGTTTTTTAGTAAACCTTTTAAAATAAGAAAGAGCATATGGCTAAATCATAATATGAACACATCTCTGAAATGTTTAAAAACACTGAAATGACAATGATGTTTATATTTTATTTCAAACAATTAAATGAAACAATTATTTCTAATAACAGCAGTCTATTACATTTAATTTTAAGTAAACAGCAAGTATGGTACTGAATTATTTTATGAGACTATAATCCTGTTCCCAAACGGATATTTTAAGAAGCTGAGGACAACTCAACTATCCTGGTTAAGAAAAAAAAATGATTCCCTTATTAAGTTGTACAAAGTGTTAATATGCTTTCAAAGCATGGGGTTAGTTAAATGGTAATAATTGAGAATAAGTACATCTACTATTAATATAGAAATACAATATAGATATATCTGTTGAACAAAAAACTCTTAAATTAATGCAAGCATGTCTCATATCTATCTGCTATATGGCTCCTCCATGTCCACTACAGACTGGATTGGATTAGAATAAAAAAGGGTTAAATCTAACAATTATCCCTAGGTTTCTGACTTCCCAAAGATCAAATGGAACTGAGCACTAGTAAGCAGGTAGTTGAGGAGGTGAATTTACAAGAGAACAGAAAGCCAAAGATAATGTTGAGTCAAATAGACTCCATCCAATTCATTCCTATTCTTTTTGAGTGAAGAGTTTATAGAAATGACTTAAATTAATCTGTTATCCTTGGCAGCTGTTAAACTTCCCTTGCTCAAATAAGGGACATTCATGTTAATTTCCAGTTCCCTCAGTGATTTTGTGGAACAACTACATTCTCCTTTTGCTGTCAATAATTTTGAAAAATTGTTAATGCTGAAGAAGAATGGGTACCATTTTAGACACTTTTAGGATTTAGTTTAACAAGGAGCACAGAAAAGCATAGAAATGGAAAGGAACAAAGATGTGTTGAATATTAGGGGGGAATGGAACAGGATATAAAGAAAAAATGCTCAAAAGGCAGTATATAAAAGATTGCCATGCGAAGTAAGATTAAACAAGAAGAATGCACAGTATTCTTTTACACTCTTTATCTGTAATATAATATAAGGAAATACAATTTACATTTGCTGGATTAAACTTGCTGCTTCAAATGGTCAAAATCTGAAATCTGAGATCTTATTTTTTGTACAATCCTTTTTCCTCCATTCCTTCTTTTCATTTTTAAAGAGACATTTTTAGAAAATATAATGGACTGTTATATTTTGTGAATTCGTAAGTGTGTTCTGACTGAAGGTGGCGTTATTGGAGTAGATCAACTCTTTTTCTGATTCCGAATAAAATATTTGGCATACTAGCCCAAAGTGAATGTAGGAAAATTTTGCTCTGGGCCCTTTCAGAATTCATCTTTGGTATCTACTCTCTGGGCTTTACAGGACAAGTTTATAACAGAGAAGGAGCATTGTACTTTTCTTTCCAAGGTAGAGGAGTTAAGGGGCATGCCTGTAGGTTCTCTGGTTTGGGACGTCATTAACTTTATATAGGAACTCTGTTACACATAAGGTTTTCAGTTTTTTTATTGTGATAATCAAAGATAGCAAACATTTACCAACTTCATTTTTTAAAGGAAATGTATTTTTGAAAATTCAAAATAATAAATAAAAGGAGTAAAATAGAAACGATTTTTATAGCTAATTCATTTTTGAATACACATTGAAATTTAGGAAAGATAAACTTACAAACTTGAAATTAAGGATGGCTCTTTAAATTGAATGGCACTTGACCTCGTGCTGGGTTACAATTGCCAGATAAACTATGGAACTCCAGTTAAATTTGGATTTATGTTCAACATTTGGAACATATTTATGCACAAAAAATATTATCTGGTCATCCTCCTCTATTTTTTATTAAATCTGACAACTCTACTTGGAGTGTAATTTAATCATGCACCTACCAACCTTTATTTGCAGTTAAGCATTTGAAAATGATGAAGATATAACACAAAGCAGAACTAGGCAGATGAACAGTCAACAATCTTACGAAATGATTGACATTTTTTTCTAAAATGATACCTTGTATTCCCAAATTTCTCTCTTTATATACATTTTGAACTTGCTTTTCATATTATTAGAGAAATTACATTTTCTAAAACAAATAGCTGAGAAATGATTCGAAATAAGAATTTAGTAATATGATCTGATATAAAACAATTATATAAATCTATTTTCAAATTTATCTTAAGAATAAATGTAGACAAAAAATAAAATAAGTAAAAGAATAAATGTAGACAACTATGAATTGAATTTTGAAAATATTCCTTTTTCTTTACATCCTTGCTAACACTTGTTTTTTGCATGTTTTTATCTTAACCATTCTGACAGGTGTGAGGTGCTCTCATTGTGGTTTTGATTTGCATTTTCTTGATGTTCAGTGACATTGAGCATCTTTTCATGTGGTTGTTGGCCATCTGTATTTCTTCTTTGAAGAAATGTGTGTTTACGTTTTCTGTGCTTTTTTAATTGGATTTTAATTTTTTGGTGTTGAGTTGTATCAGTTTTCTATATATTTTCAATGCTAACCGTTTATCAGATATGTTATTTGTAAATATCTTCTCCTATTCACTCAGTTGTCTTCTAGTTTTATTGATTGTTTCTTTATTTTTATATAGTCCGAGTAGTTTATTTTGCTTTTGTTTCCTTGCCTCAGGAAACGTATCTATAAAAATATAGCTGTGGCCAACGTAAAAGAAATTACTGCCTGTGCTCTCACTTAGAATTTTTCTGATTTCGGGTCTCACATTTAGGTACCTAATCCAATCTGAGCTATTTTGTGGATTGTGTAAAGAAGTAGTCCAGTTTCATTCTTTTGCATGTAGCTGTCTATTTTTGCCAAGGCCATTTGTTGCAGAGACTACTTTTTCCCATTGCACATTATTGCTTCCTTTGCTGAAGATTTTTTTTTAAGATTTTAGTTATTCATGAGAGAGAGAGAGAGAGAGAGAGAGGCAGAGGCACAGGCAGAAGGAGAAGCAGGCTCCATGCAGAGAGCCCAACGTGGGACTCCATCCCGGGTCTCCAGGATCACGCCCTGGGCTGAAGCTGGCGCTAAACCACTGAGCCACCCAGGCTGCCCTCCTGGGGAAGATTAATTGATCATGTAATTGTGGGTTTATTTCTTGGCTGTTTTTCTGTTCCATTGATCTGTGCCCGTTTTTGTGCCAGTATCATACTGTTTTGATTACTGCAGCTTTGTAGTGCCTCTTGAAATCTGGGATTGTGATACCTCCAGGTTTGTATTTCTTTTTCAAGATTTTTTCACTATTTTCTTTTCTCTTGATGCTTTTAAAATTCACTGCTTTTTGCTATTTTAATTGCTTTGTGTCTTGGTGTGGATCTGTAAGGGTTGATTTGGTTGGGGTTCTCTGGGCCTCTTGGATCTTAATTTCTCTTTCTGTCCCTAGATTTGGGAAGTTTTTAGCTATTATTTCTTCAAATAAATTTTTCGCCCCCTTTTCTCTCTCTTCTCCCTCTGAGATCCCAAGAAAGTGAATATTACTGTGCTTGATGGGGTCACTGAATTCTGTAAGTGTACTTTCATTTTTATTATAACTTTTCTCTCTCCTATTCAGCTTGATTGCTTTCTGTTGCTCCATTCTCCAGGCCACTGACCTGTTCTGTTTCCTATAATCTACTATTTATTTCATGATTTATTTTTAATTTCAGTTATTAAGTTCTTCATCTATGATTGGTTCTTTTTTATTTTAAGATTTTATTTATTTGTTCATGAGAGACACAGAGAAAGAGAGAGGAAGAGACACAGGCAGAGGGAGAAGCAGGCTCCATGCAGGGAGCCTGACATGGGACTTGATCCCCGGTCTCCAGGATTGGGCCCTGGGCTGAAGGCGGCGCCAAACCGCTGAGCCACCCGGGCTGCCCTATGATTGGTTCTATTTTATGTTTTCTCTCTCTTTGTTAAGGGTGTATTTGAGGTCCTATACTCTTTTCTCAAGTTTAGTGAATATCTTTCTGACAATCACTTTAAATTCTCTGTTAGGTATATTATTTATCTCCATTATGTTTAGCTCTCTTGGTATGATTTTGTCTTGTTCTTTCATTTGAGACCTATTCCTCTGTCTCCTCTTTTTGTCCAACTCTCTGAGTCTGTTTCTATGTGTTAGGAAAGTCAGCTATGTCTTTTGTTCTTGAAAGTAAACAAGGCCTTATGAAGAAGAAGTCTTGTAGTGCCATGCAGTGCAGTGTCCCGTTTACAAGAACCTGGTGTTGCAGGGGTGTCTCTTATGTGTGTCACTTTGCCTTATGGGTGAACTGCTTTTGTCTTCAGTCTAGTTGTCTATGATGGGCTTGTTTTGCCTGTTGTGGGTAGGCATTGGTCCCTGTATTGTTAGTGGGACAGTCTGTGCCTGCCTTGGACTTTAGTTGAGTCAGACCAGACATTTGCCATAGATGTAGTTGCAGCCAACTGCTGGGTGCTTTGCCTCTGTTGTCCCCTGAGTTTTTGTCACTGTGTGGGACCTGTAGTCAGACCAGATGTCTGCTTCCAGCCCACTATTGGGGCCACAGTTGGACTAGTTTATGTGGTTATTTTACCATCTCCCTGAGACAAGAGGAAGTTTGGAATCATGCTGGTCCCTGTTGGAGCTGTTTGCACCCTGACAGGCTTTTGGCACAACTTTGGATGGGTTCCAGCCAAGGCCATATTGGAGGAGGCAGGTCTACAGGAGAATGAAATGGGGGGAAATCCAGTGTTAGCTAGATTTGTGCAGGTCTGTTGTCGGGGGATACCTGGAACCAAGGCCTGGCTGGAGGGGCCTGCTAGCAGAACACAGGGATAGGGTTTAGTGTTAGCAAGTCATTTCAGGGAATGTTAGTACTGCACTGGTGTCTCACTGTCTAGGCTGGGGGCCAGGGAAGGGAAATGGCACCAGGCAGTTCCTTCATTCCTGAAAAATCTGCCATCAGTCCTGGCCCCTCCAGCATAAGCCCTGAAATTACTAGGCAACTCACTCTCCCATATACCCCCTCGTGTTTTTCAAACTCTGCTTTTATGCTATATCTCTAAAGTCCTATTTGTTGTATTGTCTATTTAAGGGAGGAGACTCAATTTCCTATTATCCTCCTGGCTCTCCCAGAGCCAAGCCCACTAATTTTTAAAATTCCAGGTTGAGTTAAGCCTTGCAGATTATAAGAAGTAGTGAAATTATGCCACTGTGATTTTCTTGTGGGTTCCTAGTGCTGAGGTGCTTTGTGTGAGGGTCTGGTCATTTGCTTTTCCATGTTCAGGGTATCTCTCCCTTCTGTAGATAGTCCCACGAGTCCATATGTCTCCTGAACTACATCTCTGCCCTTCCTATCCTCTTGGATATGGCCTCTTCTCTACATTTAGGTATGGAGTGCCAGTCTTTGGGTTCTGCCAGTCTTTGGGTTGTTTTCTGGGTCATTTACTCTGACATGGGTGTTATCTAGTTGTATCAGTGAGACAAGGTGAGCTTAGGGTCCTCCTACACTGCCATCTTCCCGGAACGTTGACAGATACGGGTTTTGTTTTGTTTTGTTTTTAATAAACTAATAATACTATGAAAAAGGCAAAAGAAAAGAAAAGTCAGAAGCAAAGAGAAATAATTTTAAAAGCTAAAATATGCTCAATCTTTTTAATAGTAATATAAATTCAAAAAATTAAAAATAATAAAATTATAAAATTAATAAAATTTTAAAAAATAAAAAATAGTAACATAAATTTAAAAAAAGACTTTGGTTTCATTACAGTATGGGGAGAGTTATCATATATTGAAAGAGCTCAAAAGGTGGGGGATACATGCTATTAATGTATTCAATAGATAATTTATACAACTTATATTGAAGATGTATCTGACAATAAAAACAAACAATATATGCCATTCAACTCACAAATACCTTATCTTGAAATATATCCTAAATAATATGAAATGATGTACCAATATACATGAAAATAATATCCATTGAAGAGTGTTTATACTAAACATTGAATAGAGGTTTTATTAATTTATTAAATAATTTGCAATATCTTTTTTTAATGATATTGCATGCAGACTCTATAAAAATTAGAACTAAATGTATTGACATGAAAAGCAACTGGTGACATAGTATATAGTCAGATACAGATAGACAGATTGAGAGTAATATAATATATATACCAGACTTAGGTTGTTCAGTTGGTTGGTAGAGATCTAGTAAACAGTAGAACATGCAAAGGATGCACATAAAATTATGTTGTAAGTGAACTAGTGCAATTTCCCAATTCTTTTCAAATTCTTCAATATGGTGGGCTTCAATTTTGGTGAGCAATGTCTTTGGAAAGAGAAGAGGAAAGAAACCACATGTTTATAGTTTCACAAGTTTGGGCTGGTAGTGGAATAAACCTAAGCATTTAAGTATCTCTCTGCTGATAAATTCATATCCTTTTGGAGTAATAATTTAATAGTTCTGTGTACTGTGCTTTCCCTTATTCCTGTATCATTAGTCATAGAAATCTGGCCAATGGCCTTCAGCAAGGCTATATTTTTATTATTTTGTTCAAATACCAAGTGATGCATTTGGCTAAAGTCTTCTTTTGCTCCAGAGAAATATTTTTGAGTCTATTATTCCTTTATCTTTGGTGGGGGTTATGTATTTGCACCTCAAACATCTTTTGGTTCCTCTTTCTCTGCTGCTATGAAGGATAGAATAAACTTTGGGAATCATGTTCCAATAAGAATCATTGGTTTTGCTCCGCAGAATGAGCTGCCCACTTGAGTGCACTCAGATTTTTTTTTTTTTTTTTCACTTAACCAGAGATCTGAAGACTCAGGCATCCCACTCAGGGGCTGCTTTCCCAATATCAGCTGTCATTCAGAATATGCATTAATTTTCAGCATTACAGTCTTCTATCATTTCCTCAAATGTGTGGTCTATTAATTTTCATTATTTTTCTTTTTCCCCTCCTGAGCAAACTATTTTGTGACTATTGACAAACATATTCTAAATTTATCTGGAGAGACAAAAGGCTCAGAGTAGTCAACACGATATTGAGGGAGAACAGAGTTGGAGGGCTGATGTTATCAGTTAACTTCAAGACTTCAAGTTAACTTGAAGTTAACTTCAAGACTAAGAACCGGTGGCTCAGCGGTTTAGCGCCACCTTCAGTCCAGGGCCTGATCCTGGAGACCCCGGATGGAGTCCCACATCAGGCTCCCTGCATGGAGCCTGCTTCTCCCTCTGCCTGTGTCTCTGCCTCTCTCTCTCTGTGTCTCTCATGAATAAATAAAATCTTAAAAAAAAAAAAAAGACTAAGAAGCTACAGTAAACAAGACAGTGTGGCATTGGTAAAAGGATAGACATATAGATCAATGGAACAGAACAGAGAGCCCAGGACTAAACCCATACAAATACAGTCAAAGGAGCAAAGACGACAGAATGGGACAAAATGGTCTCTTCAACAAATGGTGCTGGAACAACTGGACATATACATTTAAGAAATGAATCTAGTCACAGATATTGTGTGTGTTACCAAAATAAAATAAATATAGATCACAGACCAAAATGTGACATTCTGAAAAAAGACAGCCTAGGAGAAACCTAGCTGATCTTGAGTATGGTGATGACTCTAGGTCCAACACCAAAGACACAGTCCATGATAAAAATAGATGAGATATACTTCATTAAAATTGAAAATTTTTTGCTCTGCAAGAACCATGTTAAGAGAATCGGAAGACAAATCACAGACTGGGAGTGGGAACCTTATTTGAAAAAGAGACATATGATAAAGGACTGGTATCCAAAATAAAAGGAACACTTAAAACTCAACAAAAAAGCAAGTTAAAGATGGGCCAAAAACCTTAAGAGACACCTCACCAGAGATGACACACAGATGGCAATTAAACACGAGAAGATGCTCCATATCATATGTCATCAGGGTAAGGCAAATTAAAACAGCAGTGAAATACTACTGCACACCTTTTAGGGTGGTCCAAGTCCAGAATGCTGACAACACCAAATGCTGGCAAAGATGTGGAGCAATGGCAACTTTCATACATTTCTGGTGGGAAAGCAAATATCACAGCCATTTTAGGAAGAGTTTGGTATTTTCTTACAAATCTAAACCTTATGATCCTGTAGTTGTGCTCCTTAATATTTATCCAAGGAATTGAAAACTTATGTTTACACAAAAGCCTGCACACAGATAGTTTATAGCAGCATTATTCAAATGTCAAAACTTGGGAGCAATCAGGATGTCCTTCAAAAGGTGAATGAATAAACTGGTACATCCAGACTGTGGGATGGTGTTTAATGTTAAAAGGAAATGAGCTACCAAGCCTTGGAAAAAAACATAGAAGAACCTTAAAAGACACACTACTAAATGAAAGAAGCCAATCTGAAAAAGCAATGTACTAATATAATTCTAATTACATAACATTTGAAAATTAAAAAAAAAATGGAAACATGGAGACTAATAAGATCAATGATTGTCAGGGGTTAAGAGGGAGGAAAGGATGAATAGGTGGAACACAGATGATTTCTGGGGCAGAGAAACTACTCTCTATGATACTGTAATGGTGGAGATATATATATATATATATATTTGTCCAAACCTGTAGCTTTTACACCAAGAGCGACCCTGAATGTAAATTTTAGACTTTGGGTATTAGTGATGTGTCAAGGCAGGTTCATAAATTATAATAAAAGTACCACTCTGCCGTGGGATGTTGATGGTAAAGGAGGCTATGCATGTGTGGGGGAAAGGGGTAGATGAGAAATCTCTGCACCTTCTCTTCAATTTTGCTGTGAAGCTAAAATTGCTTTATAAAGTCTTTAAAAGTATATTAGCTATGGGTAAATTTGAAGAAAAAAAAAACTAGAAAAATGTAAAATAAGAATTTGTGTTAGATTTTAGTTATAGTGTCCAGGAAAATTAAAAAGAAAGAAAAAAAAAAACACCTGGATATTTGGGTAAAGTTCAGAAAAACATGAGAATACTTATAATGGTAAAAATACTCTTCTAAGAAGAAGAAACACAATACACCAAGGCTCTAAGATAGTGGCTTTCAACAAGAAACTACTCTTGTTGAAACTCTAGGACATTTGGCAGCGTTTGGATGTAGTTTGTCACAGAACGTAGGGTAGGGCTTTCTTCTAGCACCTAGTGAGTACAGTCCCCTATGACAGAACAGTCCCCTATGACAAAGAATTATCCAGCCCAAATATCTAGTGAGTAATGCTGATGTCGAGAATTCCTGCCTTCAGATGATAATGTGTCTGTCCTTCTCAAAATAGCAAGGAGACTGGTGGGGCTGGATCAGAGTGAGAGGAAGAGTGAGAGCTCTAGAACATGAGAGAGAACATTGAAGGAAAAGGAAGCACACCCTCTTGAGAGAGGGGCAAGGACTACACGGTTTGCAGCAAAGTAGTGCCATCAGCCTACACATCAGCCGACACAGGATCCATGTGCTGGAGGAGAAAGTCGGCTGTGCTAGGTGGCAAGGGGAAATGTGGGCAGCCTATGTAAGAGGCCATCTACAATAACCCAGGCAAGCAGTCATGGACCATGCTATAGCAAGGGGGAGATGAGACGTGGCCAAAATTTGAATACATTTTGAAGATGGAAAAGATTCCTTACCATATTAAATATGGGGAGAGAAAAAGAGAGAAAGAAATTGAGATAAGGAAAGAAAGAACAGCAACAGCAAAAGCAAATTTGCTGTTGCCTGAGATAGGAAAGCCTCTGATGGAGGTACTGACTGTCAGAAACTCAGTTCTCTGCATTAGTTTTGAAATCAAATCTATCTTTACATCAATATTTGAGTTCCTATGATTGTGCCTGTTTCACAAGTTTGAAAACATCTAAGAAAGAAATTTGGGAGTTGAGTTGGAGTGTGGGTGTCTAAATTATTTGTTATAAATACAACAGTTGCAGAAACTGGAGATATTTAAATAGTGAAATTAGAATCCATAGAAGAGAACAGGTAGATGCCTCTTGATTTTGATAACCTTCTATTTGGAAAAAGGACAAAAATTATTCAGGAGTGTCCCACAAGACAGACTTTAGAACAATGGGAGGAACTTATAAGATGGCAGATTTTGACTCAAATATAGTTAAAAAAAAATAAGAGGAGGAGGAGAAGGATGGGAGGGGAAGGCGAAGGGAAAGGGGGAGAGGGAGGTGCTTAAAAATAATGGGACAACCAGTTAGTGAGGTCTTTGTTTGCTATTAGTAGTTCATGCTAAATGTGAATGATTGTCTCTCACAAATATTCTTGGATTGGAAGAGATAGATTTTTAACATCCTATTCACTCAAAGTATGAAATAGAAAATACCTTTTACTGCCATTCACTATTGTGTTTCCAAGCCTTACTATTAATACAATCTACTAATGCACCACACTCAGGTCCTTGGCTGTCAGTGAATGTGGAAAATATGCCAAATTGTATTCAACAGTATTTATCTACGCTGAGATTTACTACATGTTAGTATGAGTTCCAGTTTTAGCAAATGACTCAAGTTCAATAAACAGCATTAAACTATCTTTTCTTGACTCTTAGTGAATTAACACAAATCCTTTTATTCATAAATATGCACAAAGCAATGATAATTTTCACCCCAATATAATTACTAGTGCAGTTCTTTTCCCAGGTGCTATTGTTAGAGAAAGTTATACCTTCTAGACTCAGAACTGTCTGAAGAAATCCATTTTGTTAGTTGTCTCTAGTCAGCAGTATTTAATATTTTTGGTCAAAGATAAATATTATCTGGAGGGCATTGTACACTTTGTTCTTGATTTTAAAATGTGCAAATATGAGAAGCTAGTGTCTATTTTTTGCAATTACTAACTTTTTCTTGAATGAGAAAGATATGATTACAGCTAAATTTCCTAACATTGTCAGTTAGGAATTTAGGAATGCCTGAAGCAATCTGAAACTACTTTAGCTGCTTTGGGCTATTTTAGAAAATAATTTGATACATTTTTTTGAGCATTCCAGAGGGGTATGACCCTTTTCTTTAATGGCTGCAACTTGAATTCTTACCTGTACTTTGGTATGGAGTTTGGTATAAAATATGAAGAATATGTGAAGAAATTAATAATTAATAACCATCAGCATTATGATTTTCTTTTAACACTTAAGAGTTAGTGGTAAAGCGGATCTAGATTAAGAAGCTATTGCTTCCATTATTTTGAGGATGTTTCTCCTTATATTATTTCCTGAGCATCTTGATCTGCACTTAGTTTTTCTTCTTTAAAATCAGGACTATAGTTGGTGATAATAGAAAACTTCAAGCATTTTTATCAGCTTACACTTTGGCAGGACAGGCTGCTGTGACAGGTAAAGATCCCCTCCCAAATGCTGATTCTCCTTGCACAATTGGTTCATCATTTTGACAGAGAAATCAACCCAAAAGGCAAGAAAACTATTTTTGGATGGTGCTAACTTTTTTTTTTCTTTGACAGCACATACCATCATTGTTGTCAAAACTGCTTGGAAACACAGACACAAACCTATTGTATATTTTTGTTTTATTTGGCAGCGTCAGAATAGTTGATATTTTACAGTAGCTTATATCCCTAGCTTATTCCAGTAAAAACTTCTCACAACAGACAGTAAGCATTCACATTAATAATAACTCTACAACCGGGAGTTCAAATTCTAACTTTTTCTTCAAATATGGAATTTTAAACAAAAAACAGTGAGTAAAGAATTGGGCTACACAACTTATACACTAAGCAAAGAAACTTTTTGTGGACTTGCATAGGTAATTCACCTCTCTGTGCCTATTTTCTCATCTGCAAAAAGGGATAGTCATACTCCTTCTGTTAGTCACAGGGAAGGAGCACACAAGTAATCATATGTGAAGGTGCTGACAAACCAGATGTGTCTTTATGAATATAAGTTGATTAGCCATTATCAATATATTACTCTATATGATATCTCTCTTTTCATTAAGCCTAGACATAATTCTAAGGACAAAAGAGCCTTTCTCGTTGGGTCAATCTTTGGGCCCCCCTTTTATGCATAATGGAGTTAATAAGGGGACCCTGAAAAATAGAGAAACCCAAGACAACATATTATCCTACAGCTAATATCACTTAAAGAAAAGAGGGTCAGGGAGAGAACAACTTAAGAGGAATGGAAGGAAAAGTGGGCCGTGTGTGTGTGTGTGTGTGTGTGTGTGTGTGTGTGAAAGAGAGAGAGAGAGAGATTGACTTGTGGCTTTGTGTGTGAGGGACGAACTCAGAGCAATAAACAGGGCCAAGTTGAGGGTCTTATAAGGGAAAGGAGTTATGCAAGTGTAAGGTCGGATCCTGTCCTTAAGTAACATTTCAATATTTTGTTCATCATGGATTTTTTTGCATTAACTTTGATTTTTCAAGACTGCATTGAAATAAATAGGATGTGTGTTTATTATTGAGATTTTTAATGCCTATTTAAATTTTTTATCTGAAGTCTTGACTCTTGCCTCCCCCTCGTCTCTGCCTCAACTTGGCAAACGGAGATGCGGTAGGGCTTTGGAAGTTTGTTTTTTTTTTTAATGCATACAAGTAATTGAAAACTCTGCTTACCATTTTCTCATGGACTTAGATAAAATTTTGTTTCAGATAATTTTGGGGAGTCAGGCTACAATTTCTTTGAATGTGCCTCCTTTTAAAAGTGAGGTCATAAACCAGCTTCTTGTTGTTGTTGTTGTTTGTGTTTATTTTTTTGTAAGAAGTTGCATAGGCTATAGTAAAAACTCTAATTCAGAAATCAGAAGAAAATCAAATGCTATACTTTCAAGTTACATAATATTTTTTGGTTATTAAAAGCTAATTGTGCCTTCTGAGAAAAAGAAAGAAAAGAAAAAAGAGAAGGAAGGAAAGAAAGAAGAAATGAATTTCTGTAGACAAAGAACTTTATGTGATACAAAAATATAACATAAAAATTCAGAAATTAAAGTTAGAAAATCATCTTCACTATTCAGGCAGTTGCATTAATGACAAGCTCAACTGGAGCAAAAGGTACACATAAAAGGGGTCTATGATAACATATATATGAAAGAGAAATAATTAGGATATTTCATATTTTTATGAACAACTCAAAACCCTAAATGGTGATCTGGAATTAAAATGTTGAAGGTTGAAAAATAATTCAAAATATATTCAGGAATATCTCCAATTATCTTGATTTTTCTTTTTTTTTTTTTTGTTTTTTTTTGTTTTTGTTTTTTTTTTAATTTTTTTTTTATATCTTGATTTTTCTAATACATGTTCACAACTGGCCAAAGTCTCAAAGAGAAGATAGAGATCTCTATCCATAACGGAGTTCATGATAAAGGGGTGATAGCACAGAGATCACCATGCATCTTCTCCCCTCTTAGTCAGAGCTACACATTAATGATTTAATTTCTCAACTTGTAGCTGGCAACCCATGCAAGATTTCATTTTTAAAAAAATCTTCCCTGAATCTCTTCGTAAAAGCTGTATCTTTGAAAAAGTTCAGGATTGTCCCACGATATTTCATTTTAAAATTTGAATCATGCCATTTTTCAATTTCTTTTGAAGTATCAGAAACTTGAAATAGATTGTACACACATTTATTTTGTTTAATTAACATGTGTGTCCAAAAATAGCATCAGATGAGAAATTATGCAATTGCACAGTTAAAGGACATATTCTATCACTCTCATTCTATGAGTTTCACAAAATGTTGAGACATTGAATTTATATTTGGTTTAATGCTATTAATAGCACTACTTTTTCTAAGTTCTTAAAATAGACTCATAAGAATCTAAAATCTCAGAGATAAATATTAAAGTTTAAACAAAAAAGAAATTGCCCAAAGAAGCTATCTTTGATCAAACATAGTTTTATTCTCATTTGAAAGACTAAATAAAAGAATTACAAAGGAATACAGCAACAGACTAAATGGAAAGAATTTAACAAGGGATTTTATTTCCAGTGGGTTTGAAGAACAAAGGATGGAGGTGTAAGTTTTAGACATTCCTTTGCTGATATCTCATGATTCATTTTTTTTCATGTGGACAAGAGAGATTCTTTTTTTTTTAATTTTTATTTATTTATGATAGTCACACAGAGAGAGAGAGAGAGGCAGAGACATAGGCAGAGGGAGAAGCAGGCTCCATGCACCGGGAGCCTGACGTGGGATTTGATCCCGGGTCTCCAGGATCGTGCCCTGGGCCAAAGGCAGGCACTAAACCGCTGTGCGTCCCAGGGATCCCGACAAGAGAGATTCTATATGATTCTGACTCATTGCAAGACTCCTATAATTCCATGCAGAGCATCCCATGACTCTAAGCAGCCCTGTTCCTATCCTGGCATCACCAACAAAAGTAACACACTAATAGTTATGCCTCAATTAAAAGATGAGGTTTGAAAACAGCCTTTGATAGATTTACTGAGTTTCTAAAGGGACTCTTCAGTATATTTCTTGACTTTCTAAAGGAAAGATGGAGAGAGAAAGAAGAATACAGTGGGAAAGAGGATGGGGAAGAGAAGAAACTATTGGAAAAAGATTGAGGGGGGAAAGGCAGGAAAAGATCAAGAGATGAAGAAGGAGACAACTGAAAAGTAAAATTAGTTTCTTTAGCCATCTTGGATGTTTCATATGTTACTCTAGAATCATTTTTGACTTAGCAAAAAGGAAAAGTCACTAATTGTCAGAAAGAAAGAGAGAGGATGGAAAGAGAGAGGGAGGAAGAACAAAAAAAAAAAAAAGGAAGGAGAAAGGGAGGGAGGAAATTCTTCTCTAGATGTTCACCAAGATTAGATTTAAAAATTCAAAAGTAGTTGGCTCATTTTGTCCTCAGTTGAAAGCTTCAGTGTTTCAATTCATTTTAGAAGAAAGGAAAACGAAAGCAGGTAGTAGGATTCAAGCAATTCTGGATCAAAGCTCCACCTCATTATTGACAATGGAAGTTCAAGGTTGAAATGGAAATAGCTTATAGATCCACCCCACTTTCTTATCACATATTCTGTATGGGGTGTGTGTGTGTGTGTGTGTGAGAGAGAGAGAGAGAGAGATATGTTTGATAACAGTCTAAGAAATAGATAAAAACTGATACTTTTTTTTAAGATTTTATTTATTTGTTTATTCATGGAGGGGGCAAAGGGAGAAGCAGCCTCCCTGTGGAGCAGGAGCTGAATGCAGGATTCGATCCCAGAACCCTGGGATCATGATCTGAGCCAAAGGCAGATGCTTAGCCCAGCTGCTTAGTCATCCAGGCACACAAAAGCTGATAATTTTCAAGTTCTTAACATTAATTATTTAACTTTAAGAAGAAGGTAAGAGTATTATCCCCATTTTATAGTCAGAGAAATTCAAGTTTAAAAGAAATAACTTGTTCATGGTCACAGAGTTATAAACTATCAAACTAGGCTTTAAATCTAAAGTTTTCTGACACTGCGTTTATTTAGCACTGCTGCACAGTTACATTTTCATTCCTATATCCAACGCACCTTTTTCATTTATTAACTGGCATTATATCTGCAACAGGTGCATTGGTGGATCATGTCCTCCTTCTTGAAGCCCTCATTTCCCATGATTGGCTTAACATTTTTCTCTCTTGTGAGTTTCTTTTTTTTCTCTCTCTCTCTCTTTCTTTCTACCTCTAGGCTTTCCACCCCCAACCCCATGGCCTTTGTTATGTTTATTTTCACTATAACCCAGGATTCTCTTGCAAGCTTTTTTTTTTTTTTTTTTCTCTTTCTACACACACTATTACTTGGTTGGAGATGTATCCCCTTCTACAGTGCACATAGAAGTGCAGTTATAACTCCCATGCAGAGATTCCTGACTCTCTAACTATAGTCCATTTACCTGTCCAATATACTAAAGTTCTTGAATTTGCTTTCTTAGGCATCTGAAATCCAAACATCAGTGGAGTTATTTTTCACTCTAAACCTTTTGTTGCAGTTACATTCCCTATATCAATGATGGCTATTAGCTCACAACCAAATGTGGGAAGTTGGCCATTATAACTTCTGAATCTTTCATCCTAGCAATCTTTGGTGATTTTATTCCTTTGTAGCCTTAAAATAAGTGCTCTTTTGAAAGGCATAGTAACCTCTCCTAATTCCTATAAGGACCAAAGGGAATATTTCTCAAATGTAGTATGTGACCTATATCATCAAAGCCAAAGGAAAACTACTTTTCTTTTTCTTTATGGGTTTTTTTGCAAACAAAATTGAAGTGCAGACTATGACTTAAATGAAGGATCTTTGTAACAGCTGGAAAACTCAGTAACTCAAGAGAACAGCAGTTTCACCTCTGGTTTCCTCAGGCTGCCATTTGTTGCTTGGATACATGCACATCTTTGTTTCTGACTGTGCTCTCAATGTGAGTCTCCTGTCTAACACCCAGCATGCAACCAAGAAATGGAAATGTGGTGCTAGCATTCCAGTAGTGGGGTGATATATAGAACTAGTGTCTTTGACTTTCTTAACGCTAATTAATTTCTTTTTTAAGGGCAGTTGTAGACTTTATAGAGCCTGAAAACTGCTTTTCAAAATGTCCCTATTTCATTGATTTGAAAATCTAGAGAAAGCATAACTCATACACACAAACACACTCACACACTCATCCTTCATCTTCCACCCCCTGAGCCCTACACACACAATTGCTAGGAAACAAAGAGTGAGTAATATAATCAACAATAGACTTGACTTCAGGTAGTTGAAATTATCTAGGGTGGCAAGCTGTGTTTTCAGTATTGGCTGGTGTATCCAGTAGGCATGGGAAATATCTGGAAATCATATTAGCAAGGAATAAATTGTTGGTGGGATGGAAATGCAGATTATTTTTATGACTTGCTCCAAAATATTTCAGTAGTCTAAGAGTCAGATCTGTTCCCTAGTCATGAAAGCTCACTCCACAAGACAGAGCAGAAGGCAGCATGCCATTCTAGCAGATGTCTTACTTCTGCAACAAATATGTAGTACGAACGTGAAATAGGCCTTGGGAGGTATCCTGATACTGCTGACAATAAAAAAAAAAAAAAAAAAAAAAAAAAAAAAAAAAAAAAAAAAAAAAAACTTTGTTCTGGGAACACACATGTTTCCTTATTTGGTTAGGACCAGTTTCTGTGAGGATTTGGTGGTCTGGGAGGAAGTGGCTAATACCGCTTGCCCATCAGTTCATCAGATGTTTCTCAATATCACCTATGAATAAAGTTTAGATTCAAGCTGTGGTTCTCAACCCTGATTCCTGGCTGCAGCATTTGACAAAATTAATGGAATGTTTGTCAGTATCCTCCGTTGGACCATATGTGCCTTGATGATGGAGACTGTGCTTAATTAATCTTGGTGTTTCTAGAATCCATTACAATGTCTGAAACACATTTGGCATTCAACAAATATTGCTATCCAAGGACATTAATTCAGCTGATGGGAACTTATTTTCAAGCAAAAGTTTTGACTTTTTTGAGTTATAAATAACTGCAATTATTTAAAAAATAATGCAATTATTTTAACAATAAAAGGGTTATTCTCAGCTGAAGTATTTAAATATTGAGGAAAATTAAGTAGTGTATTAGTTTGCTAGGAACGTCAAAACAAAATATCACAGACTGGTTGACTTAACAAATTTATTTTCTCACAGTTCTGGAAGCTGGAAATCCATAGTAAGGTGCTGGCGGGTTTGGTTGCCCCAGGACCACTATCTTTGGCTTATTGACAGCCACCTTGCTGTGTCTTCACATGGTCTTTCCTCTGTTGCACATCTCCCTGGTATCCTTTTCTTATAACAACACCAGTCCTATAGATTCAGGCTCTTCATTAATTAAACTCAAGTAACTTTATTCCCTTTTAGAGACCCATCTCCAAACACAGTAGGTTTAAGGGTTACGGTTTCAGCACATGGATTTGGGGAGAACAAAATTCTGTCCATAATAAACAGGATAATATATTGCTCTTAGTTTGCTTCAGACTTATTTTTTATTATTTTATTCATATTTACATCATGCACAAGTGAAATATTTTTACCTCTCTGTGTAGAGGTAGAAAAAATATGCTTCAAAAACTTTCCATCTGAAGACACTGTATTTGCTACAGTTCTTTTATCATTTTATAATAAATATGGTTAAACAAACACATTTAAATCATAGGAATATGTGATGTCCAACAGTGAATAAAATTTCACAATGTCTATATTTGGTAGAGGGGATAGAAACGAAAGGATGTGACATTTTAAATCCAATGTATCCCTTTGTTAAAGATGCTTTATATTACTTTTCATAACATACCCTCTTGCCAAAAAAAAAAAAAAAAAAAGCTTTATCTTTGTCCTGAGTTCCACATATAAAAAAAGGTCTGCTTAGGTATCTTCAAATGTGACTCATGCTATTATTTTGTGATATCAATGATATGTGACATGTTAAATTGCATAACACTCAAAGCAAGTTTATCTTGACATTTATGAGTAATGACATTTACAGAGAATAAAAAAATGAAATAGCTTATTGTTTTGTTTTCTCTGATTTCAGAAACATTATTAGAGACTTCTAAATCAATATAAAACTGGGAAACACAGACATTTAGATATTGAAAAATCTAAATGGATTTAGTATGCTTAAACTACCAAAACATGTATTGCATCCCAGATTGTGTTCAAACAAGAAATTGTGGCTTAAAAAAAAAAATACAAGCAACAAATGTACAAATGGAAGATCCATAAAAACTTTAATTTGTGATAATTTTCAATATATGTTCAGTTGCAATGTCTTTTTAGGTGTCATTCAAACACAGCTATATCTAGTCATTGGTTTGTCAAATTTTGCATTAGGTTTCTTAATTACTTCTTAGGGATTTTCAGAGGATTTTTTGAAAACTAAATAAAAGTGTGCATGAGTGAGCTAATTTGTAAGAGAGAATTTTCTAAGCAGCTATGTAGTTCTCTAGAAGTAAACTAGATCACTTTGGAAATAATTCACTCTTGTGTAGATGTATGAAATCAACCCAATCTTAAATCTATAATAAATAGATTAAAAATAAATCTACAAGAAAATCTTAATGCAGCAATTAATAGGCATACTCTAGAATCATTTCCACAAAATGAAAGGAAAGTAGATGTTTTTGATACTGTCCTAATCAGTATTATATACATTATTACATTTTCTATCTGCAACAATCTTTTAATGTAAAATGTAATATCCTTAATTTGAACGATAAGACATCATGGTAAATGTGATTCTTAAATATCAACTGCATAGCTTATGGAAAGGTGAATTGAGAGTCAAACATATCAAACTGAAAAGGCAGTGCATTTTATATTAATTTTAATATATTTATGATTTGTGCTGGGCAGATTCGATAGCAATATGGCTTGGCACATGACATACCATTTCAGAGAATTAGACTGACTCTCTGGAAA
The DNA here is from genome assembly GCF_003254725.2 of Canis lupus dingo. Taxonomy (NCBI): domain Eukaryota; kingdom Metazoa; phylum Chordata; class Mammalia; order Carnivora; family Canidae; genus Canis; species Canis lupus. The sequence goes on from NC_064243.1 coordinate 10,846,931, forward strand.
GCATCATATTCCTAACCAGCAGCCCAATGCCTGTCCCCAGTTTTAGTAGAAATCACAGTCCCCAGGAGAAAGAAAACAGTGTGCAAGACACAATAAAATAGCAAATAAACAATTGTATGTATCTATTGCCTTTCCTTAACTAAACAGTGAAATTCTTCTCTCAGTTTAGCATCTGTTAAGAATAATTAGTTTACAGTGAATACAACTTCCATTCCTATGTTTCTATCTTCTTAAACGCATGTGTCTCTTCCTTGCTCTAGCACTCCTTTGTAGTTAAAAAATTATTTACCAGTATTAATAGTTACTTAAAATATTAACTGTCTTGGTTTCTTCTTTCAAGTTCAGAAAACACGATCTTCCTAAAGATTTAAATTTGAGCCTTTAAATCAAGGATATTATTCTTTTTTACTGGCTAGAGATTATTATGTACATAATCATTGAATTACTAGTCTTCATATGTGGTAATTAGAAAACTATCTTTTTTAGAAAAATGATACCTGATGATCCTGTTATATCTTACATTTCACAATAAGATGAAGTTGATTCCTGCCACTGTTGAATGATAAATAACCTTCCTGAAAAATCAGGATCCTATTTAACAAGTGTTCCAGATGTCATATGTTGTCTGAACAGGCAAGAAAAATTGCATTTTCTTTTTTGTTAGGAGACTTCAGTGGGATGATACTGAAGTTTTTAGCAACATGAATGTAGCTTATGAGTTTGGAGAAGGTAAAATTACTAGGCAAGTGTTTTATAAAAGAAGAGCACAATGCAGCCTTTGAGGAGACTGTTGTGAACTGAACCTGAATGGCTCTATGTTCCTAACTTGCTGATTTGGAAGTATAAGGGGTTTAGATCACAAAAATGGCATTTTGAAACAAATTTGCCTTTATACTCTCTGGTCATAGCCTTGGGATATGAATCATTTTCCAAGCAACATTCCAAAATAAGGGAAGTGTTCACCACAAGATGGAAAACAGAATATAAAATGAGTGGAATGATAGGAAGATGTGTTGAAAACATCATTTTGTGGCTCACAGCCTGTTATATGGTTCCTCTTTTCTGTCCATGTAAAACATAAACATATAGACTGGAAAAAATATGCCCCCAAATACTAATTAACTCTATGCTACCTAAAAGAGAATGATGTAACAAAACTGATGATTGAACATTAATGTAGCAAAAGCAAAAATAATAAAACCCACAAGTGGAAGAGTGTGTGGGTGGGAGAGTTTCCTCATGAATTTCCTGAGCTGCACTTTTCCCACCTTTCCCTTACAGCCTGTCCTTTCCTATTAGTTGTCTTGACTTTTCTCTAATTTAGGGCCAAACCTTTGATATTAAAGAGAGGGAAAATGAGGCTGTATGACAATGCAGTAGTGTGGAATAATGGAAATCACATAGAGAGTAAAATGAGAAACTAGAAAAATGTTTGCTAAGTTATCCAGATTTACCTATTGACTGGCTAACAGATTAATTTAGAATACATGGGTCTTATTTCTAATTATTTTGCCAGCTAACACTGGGAAAACTCCATGAACCTCATCAACGTCATTTTTTTTTTCATCTGTGAGTAAAGAGTTAAAGTTATGGTCCTTGAGATTCCATCCAGGGAAATATTTTATTAAGATGGCAAATAACACTATGAACCGACATTAATTTGAAGTGTGACCTATATTATGGAAAATTACAAATTCCACTAAAAATAGTAAGGAGTGTCTCAAATGATAAACTGAAATAAACAGAAATATCTCAGAGTACTGTGTGGCTCAGTGGGTTAAGCATCTGCCTTCAGCTCAGGTCATGATCCCAGGAGCCTGGGATTGAGCCCCGCATCGAGCTCCCTGCTCAGTGAGAAGTCTGTTTCCCCCTCCCCCCTGTGCCACTCCCCCTGCCTGTGCTCTCTGTCAAATATAAAATAAAATAAAATAAAATAAAATAAAATAAAATAAAATAAAATAAAATAAATATCTCTCTTGTTTCCTTTATTTAAATATTGCTCTGAGGAAAATAAAGGTGAAATCTAAATTATATTCTCAAGAGAGTACATTTTATTTTTATTTTTTTTAAATATTTTATTCATTTTTAGAGAAGGGTGAAAACAAGAGCATGTGAGCACAGGGGAGAGGGAGAGAAAATCTTAAGAAGACTCCACCCTGAGTGGGGAGCAGGACATGAGCTCAAGGTAGGGCTTGATATCAAAACTCTGAGATTATGACCCTGAGATCATGAGCTGAGCTGAAAGCAAGATTCGGATACTTTAACCAACTGCTCCACCCAGATGCCCCCAAGTACATTATAATCAGAAATTATTTGAGACCTTAGAGTAGCCAGAGAGATGGACCAGGAATAAACAAAAGATAAAGTATGATCATAGCAAAAGTGATCTTGATACTATACATTTCCCTAATAAAATATTTTGCTAAAAAATTACACAGGTTGGTGGATGGGTTAGGATAATAATCTCAGAAATACTGCATCATAGGGCTAGACATATAACAACGAATACCAACGACAAAACATTTTCTGAAAGTGGAGACAGAGTTTTATTTTTTGCATGTATTAGCTATACTTTGGTTTCTTGACTGTGACAAATACTTGTGGTACATCCAGTCTGGATGTATTTTGAGCATAATGTCTATTACAGAAATGTTCTGTTTTGAAATACTGGTGCATTTATAAAGATGTCAACACCAACTACATGTTCATTAGTTGTTCCCCATGAAATACTATTCAAATCCTTCAAGAAAATAGGTGTGAAAAACACTTGATACAGGAAAATAAACTTGAATGTAATAAAAATATAGAAGGTGTTTCATCATATGCTCAGTCAGTGGTGTATCTTGCATTTTTCAAGGCAAGAACCATTGTCACATACTGTTCCCTTTGCCCAGCCCCCATATTGCCAAACTGTGCTTGTTTCTTTCTATATCCAATTCCTGCTCTGGAGACCAGAAAATCATCATTGTCCTCAAGGTGCCTTCATATATGTAGACTCTCAGCTACTTCCATGACAGTGTCCTTCAAGAGTATCTTGATCTTTCCCTAGGGACTGCATGGACCCTTTTGCTACTAAGATTCTTTAAGTCTGAATATGCTTTGGTATTATTTTTGGGTCACCTTGATCTGGGCTAAAAAATCAGATGACTCATGATCTCTTAGGCACAATACAATATCTGAGAAATCTGTGAAATTTGCAACCCATTTTTCAGTGTTAGATTTAGTTTTTATTTTCTCCATTGCCGTTGTTTCCCTTGCATTTCATCATTTTCTTTTTTTATTCTTATGGTCACATATATCACATATTCTCTTTACATCTAATATATTCATATACACAAGCACATATACATATATAATTAATTAAATTTATCGTATATATTAATTTTCAAAATCTGCTTTCAAACTCTGAAGCTGAACTTGTGTTCATCTTCACAAGTATATAGTGAAACACCTCTGTACAACTCACTGAAAAAAGAATAGTCGAGATTTATTGAATCTTACCCCATGTGAGATGTGTACTAAGTGATACTATTGCCAGTTGTCAGGTCGAGTAAAGCTTTGCTAATGTGGCTTAAGGGCAGGTGGCTAGTAAAGAGGAAGCAAGATCTGAATGCCATCTGTTAGACTTCAGGCCAGGACATTTCACTGATGTGCAAATATAAATCTATCGCTTTATATCATTCTGTATATTTATGTGTCAAATGAAGGATCAGAAATACAGAGACCACACTTAACTTGGTTAAGTTTTGTCTTGCTTTTTCTCAGTCATTGTGAATGTGTGCTTCTCGATTTATGGTTTGTTCTAGGTTTTGTGTATATGAATTTGATCAAAAGTGCACAACCTAACATACTAGCAATGTGAATGGTTATCACCAATGCACTGCATATATGAATGCTCTGTTTGCCTACGATGTCTAACCATTAGTCAAACAGTGACCAAGATTTTGCTCCAGTCACACAGAAGCCCTTTATTTGCCTTATCAGATTCCTCCATTGCCTACTTGTGCAAGAAAAGACAGATCAGAAGAGGACCTTGACTCCCAGTGACTCAAATCTGTTAGGAAAGAAAAGATGAGGCTGTAGATAGATGAAGGAATTAAAAACAAAACAAAACAACAACAGGCACAAAATCCACAATAGAATAGTATAGTAAATGCCTTGGGGGAAAAGCAGGTCCCCAAGGCCACACCCTCATCCCTCATCCCTCAGGCCCTTGCCCTGGATATTTCAATTCTGTAGTGTCTGACACTGCTGCTCTAATTCCCACATTCATCTCCTGCCATATCCTGTTCCTGAGTGTAGAAACTATAGCAGAAGCTATATTTCCAACCACTCACTTTGAACTATCATCTCAATCACACGAGCATCTTATGTCATTTCATTCCACCTGTGAACAACCATCCTAAAATAAATACATCAATAAAATGCTAGGCTAAAATAAATTAAACTAACATAGTCTGTCAGGCCCAGCTTTGGGTTGGCAAACTGTCTTGGAGTGTCTACCCAACCCCGATCTACCCACCCTGGTAGAGTGGCTCAGGTTCTGGCATAGGAAGTCTAGGAATCAGATGGGTGAAAGATCACCAGGGGCCTTCAAATGCACCAGTTTACATGATCCCTCTCTAACAAGGGCATCAACTTCCCCCAATTATCTTCAGGAATCTTTTTTTGTCATAGCAATACTTAATTATCATTATGCTTAAAACACACACCTTTATTAAAACTATTTGTGTAGCAAAATATTATGCTGGGGTTACCCTCAAAGCTTTCCTTTTGGTTAGATCTAGTAGATTCTCTCTTTTGTGTTCCTCCCATAGGACCTGTCTCTCCCTGTGTGTATGCCAGTTGTGTCATTTACCAAAACATAGTGAGATCTTATCTGGCCTGAATTTCTTCCTTTGTAAAAAGGCTTTGTGGGAGTAAGGACGACTTTCATTCATTTTTGCATTTTTAACACCAAGACCAGTGCCTGTCACTTGTTGGGTACTCTAAAAAGCTTGAATGAACTATACTTGAATTTAGAAGGAATCACTGTTATCTTCATGGTATTTCAGAGACTCCTCTCAGTTTTTAATGTTTGCTGTGATTTTTAAACTACATTTCAAAAAACTGTGACAACTCTGTTCTTCAGAAAAAAAAAAAAAAAAAAAAGAAACTTCTGTAAATCCCCCATCTTCTACAATAAACAGCTGTTCAAACAGCCTTGTGAATGAGCTGCTCCTTGAGCTTTGCTTACGAAGCTGCCTACCTTTGGCACACTCCTTGTATTTCCACTCCACTTCTGATTGAGATGTGCCAGCATGAACTATCTCCTCTTATTGAGTCCCAGCAGTTAACAATTATGCCACATGGCTTGATTTTTTTTTTTTTTTTCCAGTCTTCTGTCCAGCTTGTAAAACTTCAGGACGGTACTTGCTGAAATTGACTGTCAGTGATATGTCAGTGATAGCTTCACTCACAAGAAATAGGAACAAATGTACTAACCTCTGAAACTGTGTTTCTGACTCACCTGGTTTTTAGCGTTATTGTGAATTTCGTTCATTCTGGAAAAAAAAAAAAAAAACATGAGCAACTGTAGTGAATTTATGTTTTTGATAAAACATTGCTTACTTCATAGGAGAAGGCATTTTCAGTTAAATTATTGTCATATCTTCATTTAGAATCTTTGGATAAAATGACATGGGAAAGGATGTTCTCCCCTCATAAAGATTCTGACCACCTATTGACAGTATAACCTGAGGCTGAGAAGACAATAAAACAATATTAATGGGATAAAGGGAACAGTTATTTTTCAATGTAGCAAATATTGACTTTTTCTATAGTTGTACTGCTTTATGTATCAAATAATGCATTCACAGTTCCATTTCATTTTGCAATTTAGAGATAGAGATATTGTAAAAGTTTCTCAAAGGATACAGGGAAGCCTCCTGGACCCCTCCTAGGCTCCCCTCCTAGGAGAGGTTTCCCACCTCTCCCCTACTTCCCAATCCCTGCCAGAATTTCATCCTTTCTGCTTTGTACATGGTCACATTTTATAAGACTCATGATTTTCAGTTTTCCTCAGTGTATGCTCACCTTTCAGACTAGAGTTCCTACTATCCTAAAGGACCTGGGTAAATTCCACCTCCATTCCATCTACAGTGTCAACTTTACTTACCATTAATATGCTTAAAATAGTTTTAAAAGGCAATGATGTCTCGCATGCTTAAAGTTAGAAAAAGCTCTTCCTAAATGCTCATATTTCATATATTGGGCAGATTGAGGGAATAGTACTCATCAAGACAAATGAATATGACTATTAATATTGAATAATATGGCTTGTAGAGCATAAAATATTATAAATTCATTTGTTTTCCATTTTCCTTTAAACCTTATTTAGTGAAGGAAACACTTAATCCTCTCTCAAATGAAATCTCAGCAAGCCCTGTGAATTTATAGCTCAGTCTGAGATAAACAGGATGAGCTGTTTCTCCCAGTTTCACCTCCAGTTTTGGGAAGTGAAGAAGGTATGATGAGATTCAGCTCCTTTTCACTTTTTCCCCTTCTTGCAAAGGGCTGTTTCAGGCCATTCTGGGGTAAAGGCAGGGAGAAGCATGGTGAATGTCCAAGTGTTCTCTTTTATGCCTACTGACTGTCGGCTCTAAAAAAAAAAAAAAAAAGATAATTTAAATTTTAAATTATTAAATTGTAATGCTTGCATTTTCTATGTGTCTAATATTCACTGATTAAAAAATAGTAGATTATTTCAAAGATTAATTGTGCCAAACATTTCAAAGAAGAAAAAGTAAACACTGTATCTTTCCTTTTACATTTAGCAAATTCTTCCCTTATTTTACTGTCCCCCCACTCAACCAGTGTTTCTGTGTCCATTCTCCTTACTTAATTTTGTTTCAGACCTCAGTTGCTTTTATGGCTGTGGCCTTTGTTCCCTCAACTAGAAAATCACTCTCCTTTTCTCTTAGGCTCTTTACCCATGTGTAAAACTTACTGGCATATGGCCCAAGAGTAGGCTGAGAGATTGCTTCTCAGAAGCACTAGATAAGATAGGATGATCCGTGGTAGAATGGAACTAAATTGGGGTGTGTCTCAGAAAAATGAAAATAGATTATATTTAACAGACAGGCAATAAGGAGCCATTCTACATTCTAATGCAGGAAAAAGTTTAATCTTCTTAGATTTTAAATAGAACTCATTGTTGAACCCTTATTCCTTGAATGTTTATAAAAATTTACTTTTTTAAAAAAAATTATTTATTCATGAGAGAGAGAGAGAGAGGCAGAGAGAGAAGCAGGCTCCATGCAGGGAGCCCGCCCAACATGGGACTCGATCCTGGGTCTCCAGGATCACCCCTGTGCTGAATGCAGCACTAAACCGCTGACCCACCAGGACTGCCCTAAAAATTTACTCTTAGTAATGATGTTAAAGTTCTATTAAAAAAAAGACTTTACAGCCTTAAAAAAAGTACTGACAAGAAACAAAGACCTTTATTAAAAATGTGTATGATGTCTAGTGAAAATTTTATTTTACTTCATTATTTTTATTTTTGGATACCATTAGTGTATTATAAAAGAAATACATGGATACTATTTACATGATGAAATATTTTACATATTCACTGAAATGGGCAGCTTCCTGTGATGCCATTTCAATAATGATTTATTTCCATTTACATGCTTTCCAAGAATGTCACCATCTCTAAATAAGAAGTAGTCTTTGCCATCTAGAACTCATTTGGTGCTTCCATATTCTGGGGGAACTTTATCTCCAACTCTCACACTAACTGTTGATCTCTCCCCCACTTTCCTGTAGAGCCCTATCCAACAGCTACTCCTGTTGCCCACAGTACCTTTGCTTGAGATTTTTCTGGAAGCATAATGCCTCCTTTGGCTACAGTTTGGCTGCATTCCTTTAAACTAAAACTCCGTGAAAGATGGGAAGAAACTTTCTAAATATCTGTCCTGCTATGACTCTGGAAGCCACAGTTTGAACTTTGCGCTGGAGCTGTGCCCCCCCACAAGGTCCAACTTGTCTAGTGAAAATTTTAAAAGGTATTATGACATGAAGTAATTTATAAAAGGTAAATGCAATTCCCTGATGCTGATTGTAAAATATGCAAATTATAAAATCCAATTTCTTTTCTATTTTACTGTTACTTCAAAGACACAGAAAATAGATTCATGAATTATGAGAAGTAATTATGAATCTGCTCCTATAATTAAATAAGCTCCTCCTATCTTATTTTTCTTGACTACAAAACACATATAAATCCACATAGCCATTTATTGTACCCAGAAAAATTGACACACACACACACACACACATCCCTTTGTATAGTTTATTGAAAACATCTCATGCTGCATTTGTTTTTTTTTTCCCCAAAATTCTTACTAATGATAAGATCATTACTTTTTTCTTATATTCTATAAGAATTTTGAAAGGTCTCTCAGGTTTAGAGACTTTGCTCATTCTTTCTGTGTCCTGGTAAAAGAAAGACAATCCTATTTATTTAAATGAGAATTCTGAGACCTCAAATAAAATTGTATAATTTCAGTCTCAGCTTGATTTAAATCCATAATATTCATTACTTGTTTATTTAATTGGTTTATAGTATTAATGTATTGTACCATACTATGTGATCTAAGCACTCCTTAGGTGCTGATATTTACATTTAGAAATAAATTTACTATAGAAGGAATATGAGGAGTGGTCAAGGAGGAGAGAGGGAGAAGTCACGTGAAAAAAACAAATGTGTTCATTTAAAAAAATGAAGGGACTCTACCTCCTTCAAATTCTGCTAATGGATTTAATTGAGATGAAGAATGCAAATTTCCCATTGGATGTGGCAACTGGTAGAGTTGCAGGGGAGGGTAAAGGTGGGAGAAGGCAAACCTGACTGGATCCAGTTTAGGAGAAAATGGGATGAAATGTGCACCAAGGGTAAAGGCAACTCCATCAAGACATACTTACACAGAGAGAGCAGGGCACTGGGCAGTATATGGAGGGAGATGTCAGGTCAAGGGAGGATTTTAATATAATATTGAGATATAGCATCCTTATATGCTGATTTGAATGTTCTAACAAGTGATAAAGGAAAAATTGTGGCTTATTTCTGGAGTAATTTTTTCTTATAGATGATAATTGAAATCCATTGCAAAAGTGCAGTACTTAGCCTTATATATGCAGGACAGTTATTCCATTTTAACAAGAGGAAAGACAAAGTATGTGAGTCTCAGGCAGAGTGGGAGATTTAATGAACCATTAAGATGAACCATTGGCAAGATGAACCATTCCCTTTGGTTGCTTCTCTTTCCCTAGTGAAATATATCAAGGACATCTGTGAAGATGAAAAAAAAAAAAAGAGGCTGTGATGGAGAGTGTTTTGACTAGAGAAAATTAGTAGGCCTATTCACCCACACTGAGAAATTCTGGTGATAAATTTATAGTGAGATAAGGTAGAATGGTTAACATTCCACTTTGAACTCCTCAAATACAGACATTGAGTAAATGGAGGTAACTTTCAAGGTAAATGTAAGGGGGAGGGGAAAAGGAGTTGAAGATGTATGAAAAGGAATGATTTAATTTCAGAAGGCTTGGAATCCCAGATAGAAAGGAGGACTATGGATATATAGTAGGAAGGAGATGAGCAGTGAGTAATGGGTAGGCCCGATGGACTACAGGTCCTCACAGGGACAAAGAATGTCGAGAACTTTGTTATTTGAATTAATTTTAGCACTGCATCTTAATTTTCTGTTGACTTTTTTAGGTATGACGGTTGGCATTAACTTTTTAATTAATTTTAATTTTAGTGATTCTTCTAGGGGTGTATTAGGCATTCTTAGTACCAATTCTTAGTCCAATTACAGTTTTTATTATAATATTTTATATAAAGTAGAAAAAACTCAAAACAATAGTTTCTGCTTTTCCACCCTACATACATATAATATGCACATATATGTATATATAAAATGTCTACTGTAACTATTGTGATATAGTTATAATATTTTCTTTCATTATTTTATGTCTAAGAGTAGCTTTCTTTCGAGATATGTCCTTGAACTTTTGTTAGGTAGCTTATGGTTTTAACCAAATTTGGGAAATTTTTAATCATTGATTCTTCAAAAATTTTTGACCTCTTATCTCTTTCCTCGACTTCTATTGTTCATGGAGGCTTTCCTCTTTTTCACTTCAATCTTCTATTTTTTCTTTTTTTCTGAAAGTCAAATAACATCCATTGGCCAACCTTCATGTTCACTGAGCCTATCTTTTGCCATTATTTGTCTGATCTTAAGCCCTTTCAGTGAGTTTTACAGCTCAGATATTGTAAATATCAGTTTTACTTTTTAAAAGATTTTATTTATTTATTCATGAGAGACACACACAGAGAGAGGCAGAGACACAGGCAGAGGAAAAAGCAGGCTCCATGCAAGGAGCCCGATGTGGGACTCGATCCCGGGTCTCCAGGACCAGGCCTGGGGCTGAAGGCGGAGCTAAACCGCTGAGCCACCAGGACTGCCCTAGAATGTTCATTTCTTCATTTTTTCCTTATCACTCTCAGATTCCCCATCAGTTCCACAGCCATATTTTCTTTTTAACTGTTTAGACAAAAAAATAAATTACTTCTAAGATTTTGTCTGCTAATTCCAATATCTAAATCATCCTGGGGTTGGCTTCCACTGAAAATCATCTGTCTCACTTCCAGAATTTGTAGCATGTGAGAAATGCTAGAAATATACAACTACTATTCCAAAAGTCCTTCTGGAAAGCAGTGTCCTAGGACATTTGCTATTAAGGATGCTATTTTACACAACTTATCAAGAGTTGATAAGTTGAAGGTTTTGGATCAACAAAGAATAGGATTCTTAAAGATTTGTAAGGGAAAGGATTGGTTCTGATGGCATGGGGAGAAATAATCAGGACTATTATAGTTTCCTTTTCTTGACCATGTTCTTTTCCAATATTTGTAATTTAGAAAACTTACTGTTATAATTCCCAGTGACTTCATGACATGGAAATTATGATCACACTGGCTGACTAAATAGCAAAAGTATTTGAGTTCTTAAGCAACAAAGACCTTACTTACATTGATGTAATTGCCCTTAGTAGGAAAGAATGGAGTACTTTGTAGGACAAGCATTGTTTTCAAATAAAACCAATGAGAAAGTCATTTACTGACATATATAAATTAATGGCTTCGAAAGTACAGTTCAGAACATGTTTTGTTGAGAAACATTAAATGACATTTTTTGATGTTTTAAATAGATAAATTTCAAGTCATTAGTTCACCTAATTTGGCTGATATAATTTTCCTTGGGAACTTTGAAATGTTGTCTTTAAAATCAAGAGAGAAAAGAGATTCATTTTTTTCTTTCAAACTCTGTTATAATAAATAAACAAATTCATACATACATATATGGAGTGCACATTTGATTTCTCTTCATAAAGAGCATTTTATTATAATTCAGATACTAAATGTATTGAAAAACACATGCAGTCATAATTTTATAATATAGAAGTTAATATTATGAGGTAGAATTTATGCTTGAGTTTATAGAATCACAAAATTTGATGAATATACCTCAAACTTCACATACTATCCAAATATGTTTATAGTTGTCAACCTTTAACAGGGAATATATTGGTTGATATAATATGTAAAGAAAAAAATAATAACAACAAAGAATCTTTCTTGCCAATCAATGTATGTAAAAAACAAGCTCTTACATTAGAGAATAGAAAATGTGAATGAAATTTTAAGTCATCTTTGCTTAATTAATGAAAGGAAAAAATATTTTTAAAAAACACTAAAATCATTTTAATTTTTACCAATGTGTTATATATATATGTATAATAAGTATGCATATATATGATTAGAAATATATAGATGATTAGAAATATGAATACCTGAATATAATATAATATTGTGAATATGTGTATTTTTATGAGTAAATATTAAGGTTTTAATTATAACCCAATAATGTATTTTTCCATTTCTTAAAAATGTTGCCCCTAAAAAAAAAAAAAAAAAAAAAAAAAAAAAAAAAAAAAAAAAAATGTTGCCCCTATATTTCTCAATACTCCCCCTGTGAATTAAACTATAACAAAGAAATAAAATAAACACTACAAGACTTTAGGTCTTATATAAAGAATGTACTTTAAGTCACTTTGTTAAAATGATTGGGGAATGTAAATGTTGTTAACATAAGTAAACTCGATTGTTAATATTTGAAATGAAACAAAACGAACAGTAGTATCACATATTTTAATGCCCATTAGAGCCAGGAAAGATATTGAAAAAAACTTGACAACTGCCCTGGCAATGGCACCAATCAGATCAGAATTAGTTCACCATCCAATCAATATAGACACATGAACTGATTAGAGAAGATGCTGGCTGGCAAGAGGTGGCCAGAATATCCTGGTTTTTCAGCTGTAATTTCATTACAAAAGTACTTAAGTTATAGATTCTCTTTACAAAAACGTGAAAAGACCAGGGAGCATACCCAAGAAATAGTCCATTTTTTTTAAGCATAGAAAGATAGAAGGGAATATTTAATAGGAAATAATCATTCCTAATACTCTATATTGAAAGTTTAAGGTTTTGTTTATTGGCATCTCTGATTGTCAAGTCAATTTATTTTAAATATGCAAATATATACACAGATGAATATACATATATATATAATTTATATTAATTCTCCAAATTCTATTTATATAAGCATATGATCTGAAGAGATACTGGCCCAAAAGAACAAGGGCTGGCTGCAAGTGACTGGAACACCTCTGTTATTATTTATTTATTGAATATTAGCCTAGTGCACTAGATATAGTTACTCATGTGTACATAAAGCAGTTAAAACACATGAGATAACACTAAATGTTACATAGGGGACTATGATGGGGTGATGTGGTAGCAAGGAGTTTGAAGGCTAAATGAGGCCAAGTGGTCAGGAAAGATCTCAGATATGATGTATTTATAGGATGTTATACTCAGTTCTTACCAAAATTTATTTAAAGACAGTACCTTGTCACTAATTGCTGAGATTACCAAGACTATCACCTGAGACATCACCAGATTATCTTTCTTCAGTTCTGAGACTTTATATTGGCACATAATCGTGAGTTCTGACATTTGTTTAATTGCTTTTAACTGTTCACCTTGACTGCAAGTCCCAAACTGGACCTTCTTCTAGGATATCATGTTGGTTGTACTTGCTCTCTGATTCTGGACACTACCACCTTGTTCATCTGCTCCTAGTTCTTTTTTCATATATTATCTGTTACCATTTCTGTCTTTATGCTGCAGCTCAAAATCTCTTGTCTTATTTTATATCCTGAAGTACAAATCTATGAAAATGCAGAGTTCATGAGTTAATAGTGAGGTTGTTTTTTTTATTGCTTTTTTTTTTTTTTTTTTTTTCCGTATTGGATTCAGTCATAAGTTTGCCTTTTATTTTGGGAGTTCTTTGTAGAACCTGAATATTTTCCCATTCTTACATGACTCACACAACCAACTACTTTCTGCAGTAAAATGAAGTATTTACAAACACTTTCTGACATTCTTTAGTGTTTGTCTTCTTATAAAACTGATGATTTGGGCTTTGATTGAGAACATGTATTTTGCAGTCTCCTTTTGAAGTAACTACCTTCCTGGAAAAGTTCTACTCATTTATGAAAACTACTCAAATATAACCTTCGATCTAATACTGTCACTTAGTGATACTGAGGTGATTCTTACTTTTGTTTGCGTGGTGCTCTGTAGCTAGTAATGTCCTACTTCAGTTATTTCATTGTCATAATTGTTCATGTCTATCTCTTCCACTCTTCTGTGCTACCCTAGATGGAAGATTATATTGCCTATTTATCCTTGCATATCCTTACTACTGTATGAAGTTGGAAAATCAAGGCTATTATTCCTCTTCATAAGGCTCACTTGAAAGTGCATTCTGGGTGTGGGGGGTGGGAAGAGTGTTATTTTATATTCATGGAGATGTTCTTAGCAAAAAATGGAAACTCAAATACCACATCATCCCAATGTATATTACTGGAATTTCATGACTATCTCTTTTTTTCTTTGGTATGAAAATTTACAAAGATATTTTTGAGTGTTCATAGTAAGTTATACAACATTGGAAAATCTATACAACATAGCTAAAATTAGACAAAACACTTAGTAAAGAAACACAAAAATGTAGAATAGTTGCTCTTCTTGTTGTTGGTGTAGTTTTACTAGCACATAACAGACTAGACTTTATTATAATAACAAAAAAATAAGGCTGCAAAAAATAATCTTATGACATGTTTTGGCTACTTAAGATCATTTATTTTTTTAATTAATTTTTTTAAGATTTATTTTTATTTTTTTATGATAGACATAGAGAGAGAGCAGAAGCAGAGACACAGGCAGAGTGAGAAGCAGGCTCCATGCCAGGAGCACGACTCAGGACTCGATCCCAGGACTCCAGGACTGCACCCCGGGCCAAAGGCAGGTGTGAAACTGCTGAACCACCCAGGGATCCCCTCTTTAAGATCATTTATTATTTGATTCCCAAGATTGTTTTTATTTGCTCAGAGGGAACTTAAATTTAATTACTCCAAATTCAAGTTTAAGGAATAAAAAATAGATTAAAATGTGCCAATTACTATTAATTTAGTATATATTAATTATATGGGTCATATTTAATTTGTAGTGCTTTTAAACTTTATTATAGAAAATATATTTAATTCCCTGAAAACTTTTTCTAGCAATCAGGTATTTTCTAAGTGTTCTGGGTAAAAAAGAGGAATGTAGAGAAGAGATAATTTTAAATTATGATTTTACCATGTTTGAGGGTTATTAACGGTCTATCAAGATAGTTATGTACATTTACTACTTACCACTAAAAAGTGCATTATCAGAAAAATAGTAGATGCAAAAGAAGAAAACTTATTTTTAATACATTTAGCATCATGAAAGATATGCAGATAAAAAGTAACTAGTATATATTTGCTTTGTTTTAAGCAGTTGATGTAATGCTATTTCTTCTATCTGATAATAAAATTCACAGTTTTAGCAATCAAGGTCATTATTAAAATCACAATAATAGTATGTAGTGAACTGAATTAGTGCATAATATGTCACTATTCTATATATTTGTCAGATATATATGTCAGATTTTATATATTTGTATATGTGTACATATATATAATTATTACTTTAAAAATTTACAAGTTACAATTTATAGTCTCTCTATAGTACTGGATGTTTAAAAAATGTTATTTACTTTACTGGTATGTGTTATAGTACTTCAATGTTTAAAAAATGTTATTGATTCTCTAAGTACTTAACCAGGAAACAACTTTAGCATTGCTAAGAAAGCAATTTACTGAAATTTTCTGCAAGAACCTGACTGAATGACATGAAGCCAGTGGATCCATAGGTGATGCATTAAAAGTCTAAGGCTTTTCTTATAGTTGGAAGTATAAGCATAGCTGTTGGAAAATCTTGCTAAATTAGGGCAACATAGAATATTTTTTCAAAACAGCAAAACCATGCCCTACAAAAATATATTTTTGCTGATAATATTTAAATGTACATTTAAACATTTTTTCACTTTCTTGTTAAACAAAAAATAAATAAATAATAAATGGCACAAAATAAGAATTAAGCTGTCAAGCCATGAGAAGACATGGAGGGACCTTAAATGCAAAGGAGTAGTGAAAGAAGCCAGTCTGAAAGGCAATGTATTGTGTGATTCCAACTACATTTACATTCTGGAAAGTCAAAATGATGGAGATAGATCAGTTGTTGCCAAGTGTTAAGGATAGGGACGATGAAAAAATGGACTGTAGAGGATAGTTAGGGCAATAAAACTACTCTGTATGGTATTATAATAGTGGTTACATATCATTATACCTTTATCCAAACTGAGAGACTATACAACACCGAATGAACCCTAATGTAAGCTGTGGACTTCATGTGATAATAGTGTCAATGTAGGTTCATCATTTATAACAAATATGTGTACCACTCTTCTGGGGGATGTTGATGTTGAAAATACTGTGAGTGTATGGGTCTAGCAGTAGATGGAAACTCTATACTTTCCATTTAATTTTGCTATAAACATAAAACTTATCTAAAAGGGGTGGGGGAGGAATTTACAGAATGGGAGAGTAAGGAGTTTAATTGGCCTTCTCCAGCTCTACCTCAGGGCTTTATTTGGGGCAGAAATGACCCGGAAGATGGGGCTCATATTTCCTTTCCAGCTTTCAGTATGAGACTACATTTTACTTTGTGAGGACAGGCTGTCTGCTTTCCTCACCCACTCAGCCCCATGAAGCAGACTTTATGTCAGTCAATCATGATTGAAAAGATTGTGTTTCTATCTCTCTATCAATCCGAGATAGATTTTAAAACAAAAGTTTTGCTAGAGATAAAGAAGTGTATTTCATAATTATGTGTGTCAATCATCAAGAAGTTACAATTATAAACAAATATGCATCTAAAAACAGAGTCTTAAATGCAGAAAGCAAAAACTGACAGAACTGAAAAAGATAAACACAGAAATCAATAATTATCATTGGAGACATCAATACACCACTTCCAATAATGGAAAGGACAATGTGGCTGAAGATTAACAAAGAAGAAAATGCCTTAACACTATAAACCATTAAGACATAAAAGACATCTGTAGAATTCACCACTCAAAGCAGCAAAACCCCCATTCCTCACAAGTGCCAATTGAACATTCTCCAATATAGACCATATGCTAGAACTTAAAAGAAGTATAAATAAACCTAAACAAATTATATTTTGCAAAATATATCCTCTGACCAAAATGGAAATAAATTAGAAACTAGTAACAGAGAGATATTTGGGAAATGCACATATATGTGGAAAATAAATACACATCTAAGTAACTAAAGGACCATAGAAGAAATCGTAAGGAAAATAAGAAAATATTTTGAAGGAAACCAAGAGGAAAACACAACATACTAAAACTGATGATATAAGGAGAATTTGCCTTGCAAGGAATTTATAGCTCTAAACATTATATTAAAAAGGTTAAAGGTCTCAAATCAGTAACTTAACCTTCTAAATTAAGAAAATAGAAAAAGAAGAGCAAACTAAACTCAAAGGAAACATAAGGAAGAAAGTAATAGAGGCGAAATAAATGAAGTAAAACAAGAAAAGCAATTGAAATAAATCAAAAGCTGAATCTATAAAAATCAATAAATTGACAATCCTGAGGTAGGTTGTGCAAGAACACAGAAGAGACTCAAATTGCTAAAATCAGGAATAAGAGAGGTGACATCACTATGGAACTTACAAAAATACTAAAGGATATGAACAACTTCTTGCCAGTAAAGGAAAGCAAAACCAAACTAGAACAGAAAATGCATAAAACAGGAACAAATGCTTGGACATTTGAGTTGGGCATGCAGGCTCTGTTCTCTGTGGCTTAACTCTAATAACTACTTAGATACAAATGTAATATTTAGTCCTTGATAAGCTCTACCTCTAACTACCTACTATGACTTGTACTGTCACTCGGTTCCCTCTGTAGACTCACTATTGCCAAACTCACATCTAGTTATTGCTAGATGAACTTAAAGTAGGCTAATAAGATAAATATTTGATGTGTCTGTCAAAACAGGGCATGTTTTGGGGTGTGAAAGTCATTGCTATCAAAAGTATATGGATTCTATGAAAATAGCAATGACCGTTCCAAAAGCACTTATCAGCAATGAGTTTCAAGGCAACCTAATTGTGTAATTATGGGTTAGCCAAGATGATGGAAATGTTTATTTAGGTGGACTTTCTGATAACTATTAATAGTTTTAACTACCTTCTTCAGTAGGCACTGAACTAACTTAACCTCCCTATTTTCAACCAGGGGTAAATGATTGGAGCAAGTCTATGCTCCATGTTGAAAAGAAAGAATTGTATTAATCTTGTACGAAGCTAGAGAAATTTATGTAAACTCATGCATTTAAAATGCTGAAATAGCACTCCATCATGTCCTCTGCTTGCAACCGAGGCATAGATTCAGAATCTATCAAACTCAATAGCATACAAATAGACACAGACCTTTAAGCTTCAAAATTGGTGGAAGTACCAAAGTATTTCTTAGCTTTAACTTTAAATAAAACTGCATTATATCTGCTAAATGCCAGGAATCTTTGAAATTCCTAGAAAAATCAGAAGTTCTTTCAAGCCTGTGTAGAAAAATATTATGCTTTAAGAGATCATTTTTCACAGTCCCGAATCCCCCAGTGAGATGCTGTTTTCTTCAGATAAAATTCTAATAATGTGTTCTCAACCTTAAAATTAGCTTCCTTCAATGAAATTTTCTTTAAGTAATCATACTAAACAAGGCACAATGAGAATAGAAGTGGATCATACATAGTTATATGTGGCTTGTATTTTATGTGAGTCAGATACTAGATAAATACATCATATCTTTTTCTTTTCATATATGACCAATGCTTTTTCATCCCAGAAATCCTGACATGTGTTTTAATACCTGGTGGTATCTTTCCAAACACACTTTTGAACTGAGCTGCAGCTGGAAATCTTTAAAAGCAAAAACACAGACAAAAACTTTCCTTAGAAATGGCAGGTACCTATTTTTGCTTTTAAAATTATTTAAATTTATTAAAGTTTTATCAACCCTTCATTTTCGTGTTATGTGAGATATCAATTGTGAGAGGATTTGTGAAAGTATGCAAAATGATTGGCATTTGTAAAGGGATAGACGTCTCTTTGCTATTTGACATTGTGGTTGTCTTGTGATAACAATTTTTATTTTGGGACTATATAAAGCATAAGTTTAAAGCATCCAAATAAATCTTTACTAAGTATCTGTTTCTTTCTTTCTTTATTTATTTATGATAAAGAGAGAGAGAGATAGAGAGAAAGAGGCAGACACACAGGCAGAGGGAGAAGCAGGCTTCCTGCAGGGAGCCCAATGAGGGACTTGATCCCAGGACCCCAGGATCATGTCCTGGGCCGAAGGCAGGCGCTAAACCATTGAGCCACCCGGGGATCCACAAGTATCTCTTTCTGAGATGAATACACTTAGATATTCTAGTTTCAGAGACGAGTGGGTCATACTACTCTTGGCTGAAGAAGGTGCATTAATGATATGAGTGAAGATAGATTAAAAATCACTTTGCAGTTACTATTTCATTCCTTTATTATATATTTACCAGACGCTATGGACAGTTTTTTGGGTACTGAGTATATAAAGTCAACCACAGTAAATTACATCTTAATTAAGAAAAACAAACAATAGGCAAATCTTCAGAGACATAGATATAAATAAAGAGTAGCATTTATGAAAATAAGTTTGAAGATAGACATGGAAATATGAAAACACATAGAGGTGGATGTAAAATAGAAATACGATTTTAGTAATGGTGATTGTCAGTCTGAAAGACCAGAGAAACATGGAAGTCAGTTCTATTATGTTTAATAATTTTCCTTTTCACAGAATTTTTTCTTTATTATGAAGTTAAGTGTTGCCAAGGTGAATTACTAAAGAGAATTTCTAAAAATATTACAAAAGGTCAAAGAATAAGTGAATCATTCATATACACATTTGTCATTTTTTCAAGTTGTGCAAAGATGGTATAACCCTGCTCTTTTAAGTAGTTGTGTCGACTTTTGCCTTTCACTTATTTAGTCTTTATTATACATTATATTTATGTCCTACTGCTCTGCCTGCTTCCAAGCCATAGGAGCTTTTTTGACCTTTACATCTCATCTGTTTTAAATCCTATATCATACCTGTTTAGCACTGAACATGTTTTATATTCAACGAATATCTGATGAATTTAGTCAAAATGATTTTAATTAAATCTACAAACCTCATTATTACTTGAAACATTATGGAAAACAATTACAGTAAGCTTGGAAAATACACATAAAACTCGTTTTTTATTGGTTATATAAAATATTACTTCAAGTATTAAGGAAATTGTAAATTTAGAATTAATTTTAAGCAGCCATTACTTCAGATTGGTCCCCAAATTTATTTCTGAAAACATGGTGACATTTAAGCAACACCATTGTCATCCTATAAAGTAAGTACAGAGGGGCATCTGGATGGCTTAGTCCGTTAGGTATCCAACTCTTGATTTCAGCTTAGGTAATGACCTCAGCTTTGTAACACTGAGCCCTGTGTCCAACTCCACAGTCCATGTGGAGTCTGCTTGAGATTATCTCCTTCTCCCTCTACTCCTCCCCAACCCCCTGTCTCTCAAATGAATAAATAAATGTTTAAAAAAATAAGTGGAGAAGTTTGTCCTTTAATTGCTTGTGATTAACTTGGGACGTAAAGCCTGGATAGCTCAGTCTGTAGAGCATTGGAGTCTTAATCTTTAAGATGTGCTGACACTATTGTGTAAATCAGAGAAGTCAACCATATGCGAAGAACCAAAAAATATTAGTAACCATAATATCATTGAAGATGAAAATGGAAGCTATGTTCTTACTGTGTTTACTATTCAGGATTCAAAAGAGGGTGCACAATTCTTTAGAATAACATTCACCCATATCATCTCTCCTGGCAGTGGAGAGGTGGAGTGTACAAAAATTAAAAAGCCATTTGTTACCAGAAATCAACAGGCATGAATAACATCCATCAAAAGGAGAGATGCAGGATAAACCAGAGCTGGCAGAAATAAAGTTCTGCACAGATTGTTAATGTTTGTTATTAAATGTGTTAGCAGTACTATTTATTTTGCTGCATTTTTATTTTTTACGTATTTGAGAACAGTAAATATAAACAGAAATGTTAGTTGAAAATCTATATGTTAAATATTTTTTTAAAAATAAGTTACTTATAAAGCATGTCTGGCTTAAAAAAGAAAGAAAAAGTGTACCATTAAATAGATATCAGTATTTTAGGAAATCATGGAAAGAGATAAGGATCTCTGCTTTTTGTTTTCAGAAATCAACCTTGCTTTTACTAGATTTAAATTTGTATTTCAGTGTTGCTTTTATTTTGAGGACTAGGACAATAACATTGATTTGACATTTTGCTCAAAAACTTCAACTTCATCCCATAAGTGGAGCAATGATAGAACAGAGTGATCCTGTAGCAATTTAAAATTGAGTTTAAGAAGGGAAGAGAAGGAAAAATAAAGGACTGCAAATAGGAAGATAAAAAGAGTTGAGACAGCTGAACATACCAGCTGACCACCTTCATTTCTAATCTCGTTATAGATTTTTGCCTCTGAAATGAAAATCCCAATGAAACAAAAAGCAAGCAAAATAATGAAAACAAAAACCATTTATTTTTCATGTGACTGACAGAAATCTAGCATTCCTTTAGGAAGTTCATGAATTGCCACTAGATCCAAAGGCAATATTTTATGTAAAGGGAAGGATAAGTTACAAACTGTGGCTTAATCATCATTTTCATATGAATAAGTGGCTAAGGCATCATTTATAGTTTTTGAAGTATGTCATACATATGAACACTTCTGTGATGGAACTGTATGAACATGTAAATGGTTCTAGAGAAGAATTGCGAGAGGCATCAGTAGACCTTAATATATGTTACCGGTCCACAGATCTATTTAATTCTTTGCATAATAGGACTGTTTGTGAACATGAAACAGAAGACAGATCTCCAATAAAGAGAAAAATAAATCATAGTAGTGAAACCAGTATATTGACATAAGGTTATACTTCCTCAGTTTAGAAAGAAATTAAAGCATTTATCTAGGATGATCTCTGTGTCAAAGATCTCTCCATTTCAGGAAAAAATCCAGTGTCACAAGTAATCCTAAATCACAATCATTGTTATATGTATACTGAATATTTCACAGAAATTATTTAAGATTGTTGGATATACAACAGCATTATTTCCAATTAATATCTGAAATTGAATGCGGTATGTGGAAGATAAATAATACTTCTCAAATAGCTTAGAAATTATGCTATGGGGATCCCTGGGTGGCGCAGCGGTTTGGCGCCTGCCTTTGGCCCAGGGCGCGATCCTGGAGACCCGGGATCGAATCCCACGTCGGACTCCGGGGCATGGAGCCTGCTTCTCCCTCTGCCTGTGTCTCTGCCTCTCTCTCTCTCTCTCTGTGTGACTATCATAAATAAATAAAAATTAAAAAAAAAAAAGGGAATGATGCTATGTTTCCCTGGTTGAAAATTTATGCAAACTACCTAGCTTGTCTGACTTGGCATAGATGCTTACTGAATGTTAGTCCCTTCGTGTTAACTTGCTAAATTTAGCATGGATTTCAAACTTCATGATTTGTGTCCATCAGTCTTATGGCCTTATGCTCTATTCACAGAATCCAAAATACTGAGCTACTTGCATCTGTATTTATTCAGTTAAAATTAGGGAACATTCATGTGTCTGAGAAGGAGAAACTGAGGTAATATGTTTAAATTAGAAAAGCAGGAGTTGAATAGGTGGATTGAGGAGGGGAATGGACTTTTGTAGTGGTATTTATAAGCAGTCAGAGGGCACTAAACATTAAGAAGAATTATACCTAAAATGTAGAGCCAATTAGAATGAATAAAAAATAATTTATTCAATGCACGCATTTGCATTTATTAGCTTACTGTGTCAGATTGGTGTGAAATCTGTTACTTTATATGTGATCATTAAATATGGGAAATATATCAGAAGAGTAATGAAACATGTTGATTTTCACCAGGCAGGGTTGGCCAGCATTGTGCCGAATTATGATTTTCATTAGGACAGAAATCACACAGACAGCTAAAACACTCTTAGCACTGTTTTATGATAAGAAATGCTAAGTACCTGCAAATGGAATCTCTCCCCCAAATCTGGCACCTGAACCTTGTTGGTCTGGTATGTACTTCCTTTAATTTCAGACCCCAACTTGGAGCTTTGATTCATTTGCCTTGTTTCAGGGCTCTAAGAAACACATTGCCAAGATTTCCACCTTTTTGCTTAGCTTAGTTTGAATATCTGCATTAGCATTCTCCAATGTCTTGAAGAAGCTCGAGTGACTTCTCCATACACCAGTTGTTGGTGTTGGTAGTGTTTTGGTTGGAATTTTTCATACGTTTGAGAATTTCAGATTTTCCACTCCAATTCCATTTTGCCCATAAGCTTTGCATCCTGAATAGGTTGCAGATAGGTTGTATCTGAATTGCAAACAGCAGTAACTCAATCAATGCCTTTGGGCCCTTTTGATCCACACTCAAATATGATTTAGAAGTATCCGCAACTTGTACTCATGTAGATTGGAACTTATAACAAAAGTCTATGAGTGTCACCACTCGGCAAGGTATTTAGCATCTAATTTGTTTTGCTATTTTATTTTATTTTATTTTATTTTTATTTTATTTAACTTTTTAACAGAATATGTCCAGGTACAGTGGTGTGGCCCAAGCCATTTGAGAGACAGTTATTTCTATTGATTATTAATTGAAACTTCTCATGACTGAAATGTATAATATAATCTTGAAACCTGAAGAATGCATAGTCTTGGGTGATGCTAGAGAAAACTCTAATAAAAAAGGTGATGGTCCCAAAGAGCTCCATGATGAAATGGAATTGCTTTATATAGGAATGTGCTCCAGGACGAAGGCAGTGAGGTGCTCATTATATATATGAGCAAGCTATTGACTTTGGAACCACCTGAGGAGCTGTTTGATCCTGTTGCCACAGTGGAGTTTAGCTTTCAATTGTTCAGTCTGAGAGATTTTTTTCAGGAATTTATTTAACAGAAATGAAAGCGTTTTTAAGATAGAATTAAAGAAAATACATATAATATAAATATGTATTTAAATATGTATAATATAAATATATATTTAAACCCCAGAGACTCAATAATATATTGCTCTTTATTGAACTTTAGGAATATCCTTTTTCTAAAGACGTCTTCTCCTTATCATCTTTTATCATTTGCATGTTAACCCTCAACTTTGTCCTTTACTATGGCTTACTATTACATTTCTTTTTAGCTTATTAACAATAATAAGATACCGGGGGAATAAAAGAAGTTTAATATCTCCCAATGGAGCTTATAATACTGCTTAAAAAGTACTGTGTTCCATCTCTAGTTCACTCATGCACTCATTGTATTCATATCCTGTTCCACCAGTTACCGGTCTCCACCCTCCAGAGGACCCCATCTAGAAATTGTTCAATATGAAATTTAAGGATTGTAGATAAATAAGAGATAAAACTAGCTATTAATTTAATTATTCATTAGACATTTCCTTTTGGATGTTGGAAATACTGAGAGGTAAAGAAAGAAAGCACATGTTGACCAAAAATATTGGCAACCTAACTGCTATCAACATACTATGAATTTTGGACATTATGATTAGTTTCATCTGCTGAAGTAATCTAGCATTCTGTGACATGCAAATGCTAATAAATGAGCCATTTATTTTTCTCAGGCTGCCACGTGCATACTGACAAAGAACATTTGCCATTATTCTTTTATTTTTTCAAGATTCTTTGCACACAAAATGCCAAAGGAAATAATAGTGCTTGACCAAGAAGTTAATTTTTTTTTTTTTTACTTTGAAGGGATAAGACAAAGCCAATAGAACTTTTCTTATAATTAATGTAATTACAACTCTAACTGCTTTGATATTCTTGGGCAAAGCAACAGTGACCCTACCAGAATTATAAGAATGTTAAAAAGTTTTATATGCTGGCCAACATATACTATTACATGGAAAAGAGAGATATATTTGGGAGAGAAAGAGATTCTTCAAGTATTAACCAAACTGTTTTAGTTGGGCAAAGAGCAAACTCAAAAAAAATTTTATAGGACAAATCAAAATATCTATTTTCCAATTTAACACTTTTTAAAAATTGGTCATTGTACCTGCAAAAGAAATATGTGTTTTTTTTGTAATAATACAAATCTCCAAATGTAGCATAATTTGGAATTCATCTTTTTCTAAGTCCTAGATCCGAGAGCATTAACTATCCTCTTTGTGATTCACTCATGTAAATGCTGTTCACCACACCGAGGGAGCTGATCTATATGTCTGGTTCTGTTTGTATGAGGTCAAAAAATTTTGCATCAATTATGCATCTTTAAAGCAGCACCAATTTGTCCATTAGTTCACTGGTCTTTTATTGCAATAGGTACAATACATTTTAGGGAAGTTTAATTAGTAAAATCGCAAAGAGCATTTTAATGAATCGTCCAAAATATTATATTTAGATTGCACAGAGTCTCTAGAAGACAAGTAAAACTGGTAGTTAGTGCATAAACAATTTAGTGACATCTGTGAAACTATACTCTTATTTTCTTATACATGGTAAGGCAACAAAACCCCATTAAAATGGATTATAGTATCTTGTGACTCAAACTAAAGTTTACTTTCTGGATTTCTTGCTCAAAAAATAATTGGAAATCTAAACTCTGGAAATGTTCATTTATAAAACTAAATATATATATATATACATATATATATATATATATATATTTCTGGGACATCTTTTTCTATTTACTCTTAATTTTTTAAAGATGTGGGGTTGGGATCCCTGGGTGGCGCAGCGGTTTAGCGCCTGCCTTTGGCCCCAGGGCGCGATCCTGGAGACCCGGGATCGATTCCCACGTCGGGCCCCCGGTGCATGGAGTCTGCTTCTCCCTCTGCCTGTGTCTCTGCCTCTCTCTCTCTCTCTCTCTCTCTCTCTCTGTGTGTGTGACTATCATAAATAAATAAAAATTAAAAAAAATAAAATAAAGAAGATGTGGGGTTAAAGATCAAAAGCAGCAAATAATGTTCTTTTAATAATAGCTTTACTGAGTCACACTCTAAAAGATGCATAATTCCGTTTGAAGTGTGGAATTTAAAGTTTTGTTTTGTTTTCTTTTACTGGTAATTCATAGGGTTGTGCAACCATCACCCAAATCAAAGTTCAAAACATTTCTGTCTGCCTGAGAAGAAACTCTGTACCCATTACAGTAATTCCCCAAATCCTCTAGATTCCCAGATCCAGTCCTAGGCAATTAGTAATCTTTGTACATCTGCCTATTCAGAACATTCTCTATAAATGGAACCACACAGTAAGTGGCCTTTGTGACTTTCTTCTCTCACTAAGCATAATGAATGTTTTAACATTCTTCCGTGTTGCATTTCACTTACATTGCTGATTATGTATGTATGGGCATATGACATTTTATTTATCCATTCTTCAGTTGACAGTTATGAAATACACTATGATCATCATGCCTCTAAAGGTGTGTGTGTGTGTGTGTGTGTATGTGTGTGTGGACATACCTCTTCTTTGTCTTGGATGTGTACCTCATATTGTAATGCTGTGTTTAACTGTATTCATTTTTGAGAGACTATTTCCCAAAGTAGCTGCACCATTTTACATTCCCCCAGCAGTGTAGAAGTGTTCTGTTTTCTCCATGTCCTTCATAACACTTGCCATTTCCTGTCTTTTCTATTACCACCCTTGTGTGTGGTTATGGTTTTTACTTGCAGGTCCTAATAACTAGTAATGTTGAGTATTCTTTAATGTGAGTATATAGCATTTGCATATCCTATTTGGAGAAATGTCTATGCAAATTCTTTGTAAAATTCTTTAAACATTCTTTGTTTAAATTGGGTATTTGTCTTTGTTATTGAGGTGTTATTTATTTTTTGTCTTCCAGAAACATGTTGCTTTTCAAACGTATGATTTTTTTTTTAAGGTTTTATTTATTCAGGAGAGACATAGAAAGGCAGAGACATAGGCAGAGGGAGAAGCAGGCTCCCTGCAGGGAGCCTGATGCAGGACTCATCCGAGGACCCAGGGATCACCATCTGAACTGAAGGCAGATGCTCAACCACTTACCCACCCAGGTGTCCCCACAAACTTATGATTTGCTAATATTTTCATCATTCTGTTATTTGTCATTTCATTTTCTTAATGGTATCTTTTGAAACACAAAGTTTTGAGATTTGATGTAGTCCAATGAATCTGCTTCTTTTGTTTCTTATTCTTTTGTTCTAACAAACAATTGTTTCACTTCAAATCACAAGGATTTATTCCTGTATTTCCTTCTATTAGTTTCATAGTTTTAGCTCTTACATTTAGTTGTTTTATCCATTTTGAATGAATTTTTATTTTTTTTAAATAGGATTCTCTCTTTTTTTCTTTTGCACATGGCTATCCAATGGTCTCAGTATCATTTCTCAAGACTACTTTACTGTACAATGAACCGTTCAGCATGCCGACCAAAAATTAGTTGGCTGGCCATAAATGTAAGCGTTTTTATTTGTGGACTCAGAATTTTATTTCATTGATTTATATGTCTAACTTTGAATCACTATCACATAGTCTTGATTACTATAGCTTTGTAGTAAATTTAGAAATAGAAAGGTTTGAGTCCTCCAACTATGTCCTTTTCAGGAATGTTTTAGCTCTTCTGGATCTTTGCATTTCCCTATGAATTTTAGGATGAGCTTATATTTCTGCAAACAGCTGGGATTTTGATAGGAATTTAATGAATTTGTAAAACAATGTGGGGGAATATTGCCATCTTAATATTAAATCTTTCCATCTTGATGGGGTTGGCTTTCCATATATTTAAGTTTTCTGTAATATCTTTCAACAATGACATAGTTTTCGATAGGCAGTTATTTTGTTGAATGTATCCCTAAGTATTTTATTCCTTTATATGTCATTTTACATGAGGATTTTAAAATTCCATTTTTAGAATATTTATTGTTAATACATGGCAATGAACTATGGGAGGCTTGAGGAATGCTTTCACAACTGCCCCATATTCATCTCTGATTGCTTTCGAGTGGTTGGAGCCTATCACAAACAGTGCTCCAGACCCCCAGAGTTGTCTGTGTTCAAAGACAGGCAAGTCTCTGCTGACTCTTTTTCTGATTTCTGTATTAAACTCCTCGGTGCTATCTTTAGCATTATCATAGGGCTACCAGGTTCTCTTAATTGCTCTATAGTGATCTCCATTGTTGCCAGCAACAGTCAGGCTAGGAGTTTTTAATTCTCTGTTACAAATAGTCCCCTCAGGCAGAGCTGCAAAGCTCTTGTTCTCTCTTTCAGCCTTTGCCCCAGCTGCAGGGGGTGGGATGAGGCCAATCTTGTGCTAAGCTTGGATTGACCTGCCTATTCCACCCTATGAGTGAAGGGCTGGGTGGATGAAGTGAGATGTGGAGATGGGAGACAATTAAAAATACCAGCAGCCTGCTTTTTCTTTGAGCAAAACTTTAGCCCCTAAGAAGACACTGTGTATGAGAAAGAGCACACAACTAGCCCGCTTGTGCCCACAGAGGAGTATTCTGGGGATAGCTTTAGTAGCAGCATTTTGTCGTGGAGGGTGGTGAAGCAGCATGCTGTGAGTCACATGCCAGAAGTTCTCATTGTTCTCATGATTCAGGAGATTTTCATCAATGAATATTTCCCTATTTATTGTATGCCATTAGGACAATTTCCAGAGACTTTAAATGATTGATTTTTAAGTTAGCCTAAGGAAAATATCTACTGGGCTTCTTACTCCATCATTTCAAGAGTACCACTGTTTCCCCTATTCTTCTCTAGGGGAGTTTATTTAGATAAACTGATACACTGACAAAACTGTCAGGGCTTATTTCACACCCACATTTCAGTTGGGATGATTTCCACACAGAAGCCACAGAGAGAGTAGCACTCTCTAAGAGATTTTAAAAGAGGCAAAACTTTGGAGACACTAAAAAGTCAGCTGTCCCCAGGGGTTAGGATAGAAGAAGGTGTATAGGCAAATCACAGAGAATTTTTAGTTCAGTGAAACTACTCTTAAGATATAATAATGATGGATACAAGTTGTTATACATGTGTCCAAACCCATAGATTGTACAACACTGGAGTGAACCCTAATGTAAACTATGGTGATAATGGGTCAGTGTTGGTTCATCACTTGTAACAAATGCCCCATTCTGGTGGGGATGTTGACACCGGGTGAGGCTGTGCCTGTGGAGAAGCAAGGGATATAATATAGGAAATCTATGTACCTTTCAGTTTTGCTGTGAACCACAAACTGCTCTAAAAATGTTTTTAAAAGGCTATGTCTGTATAAAGAATTATAGGCAAATATTCATAGCAACTTTATTTATAGTAACCAAAACTAGAAACAATGCAAATATCTGTCCATAGGTGAATGGCTAGAAAAATCCATAAAATGGATTACTACAGGGCAATAGGAACTGCCGACATATGCAACCACATGTATGTATCTCAAATTAGTATTCTGAGTGAGAAAGAAGCCAATTGTCCCCCATTTGTCTCCCCAAAATAAATCCAACATGATTTCATTTATATGAAATTCTAAAAATTTAGAATAGCCTGCAGTGAAAGGAAGCATATTAGTGATTGTCTGAGCCTTGGAGCTGAGGAGGTCTGAGAATGATTACATTTTGGGCATGATGAAGCTTGGGCTTGATGATATGCTCATCATCTCAATTATAGACTGGCTTCATTGTATGTATGTGTGTAAATATGCATATATCCGTATACATGACTATAATATATGCCTTAAATAATACAGGTTATTGCATGTCAGTTTTACTTTGATTGAAAATAGAACAACAACAAAAAAAGCAGAGGGACACGGACATTTCATTAATGTTCTTTTAGATTCTGAGGTTCTTCTTTGCCTAAATTGAGGCTATGGAATTAAACACATGCCTCTTTATTTGGCTCCTCAAACAAAAGTGGAACTATCTTCATTCCACTGATGATCTTGAAGTAAGTTGTGGAGGCCGAGAAAATTAAGGCCATTCCACTTTAAGTTCAGCGTTAGCACAAGTACAGCCATTCCAGGCCCCTGTGAATAAGAGCTGAACTTTACCTTACTTCAGTTACAGGAAAAAACAGCTTACAGCTTAACGCCCTAAAAAGCCCTATATTAGAATGAGAACAGAGCCCAAACCAGTGGAAGGAAGCCCCATATTAGAATGAGAACAGAGCTAATGCCCTTGAAAGCCCCATATCAGAATGTAAACAGAACTTGAGAAATTCCTCCCCCCCTTCTGCAGGTCCCCTAGACCAGCCCCTAACACTCACCTGGAACCCACCTCGGGGTCCAAGTCCCTGCTTCGCTGTGTCGGGTATACTTGGACCCAAGCTCGAGCTTGTAAATAAACCCTGGTGTGTTTGCATCGGTGTCGGCTCCTTGGTGGTTTCTCGGATTTGCAATCTTGGGCACAACAGAGTTAGCTATGTTCTGAGGAGCGTGGGCCTCTAGTGTTCTTTTAATTTGGCATAGGCTGGATGACACAGATGAAGGTTAGGGAATAACAGGAACATGTGGGAAGGTCTCACCCCTGCAAACTGAGAAATAAAAAAGGTGGCACTGAGCCTTTGGCTAATCTTCTAGCCCTATCCCTGTATATGAGGAAGCTCTAACTTGAACAAGCTCATTATTTTAATCAGTATCACAGAAGTATTTAGAAAGACTCGTTAGTAGAGCACACTTCCTGTCCTAGGACGCAGGACCCTGTCCACACCGGTGACTGTACCGAGAGAATGACTACCATTCATTTTGTGGTATCATTGACAATGTCAACTGCCAGCCACCATGCCCTTCTATAAACAAGAGCTGTGTTTTGTTTCCATCAATGAAGAGGAATTGATGGTGTTAAGCTACATTGGGAAATAGAAAGGATTTGAAGTCAAAAAGTGACCCTGAAAAAAAGTGGTGAAGAATAAATGAAGGGAAGGTTAGAGTTATCAATACTGTGTCCAGAGGATAAATGAATGTTCCATTGATGGGTCTGACCAAGACCCCTGAAGGACAGATGATCAAGTTGAACCATCCCACATTCTGAAATCTTCTGAAAATTCTCTTTAATTTTCTGGACCTTGACCTGATCCATCAGACTTTAGAAGTTATAGATGGCCCTGCCAAGTAGAAATCTTTAGACTGTGGTATAGCCCTAGATGTTACTTGAAAAAAAAAAAAGAAAAATCACTGCCTCCTGAAGGACAAGCATTTGATGAAAACCTTTGACTGATTTTATGAAGTGGAACATGGCTATCAGAGACTCAGCCTTCCTTCCTCTTTTGCTTGATGGTAATCCATAGGGAGGCATCCGAGTCTTGGGAAGTCTTTGCATATGTAGCAGAGATCCTGCAGTGCTCACCTTACATGTGCTCACCTTAAACTCCTCAAAAAGCATAGCAAGACTATGGCTGTAACACAATTATTTGGCGTTCAATAGAATTTTATATAAATATATTCAGAATCAGTGTTCTAAAAGCGTATGTATTTTTCTGTATTTGGAAAATTGAGCTAAATAGGAAGAAATATTTAATTACCTATTAACATGCGAAAAATGTCACCTTCTCCGAGCTTGTACTTTTTACCATTACACTGCTAACATGGAACAATGTGAGACTTTAGAAGTGTCATAGGGGAGTTCTCACAAATTAGCTGTTGACTCATGAGTATTTCAATTGTATTTCCCATATACTCAAAGTGAAATAATTGCTTACTTCAATAACATAATTTAATAATGTCTTATGATTTTTTTATTAGATTGTTCCTATAAAATTAAATACCAGTCAGATCTTCCTAGTTAGTTATAAGTTTAAATTTCTTGACAAGTTAAGAATTAAAATTATATCATGCTTTCTTTAAAAGCCTTTGAAATTTAATTTATTATCTGTAGACACATTTGTCGCATGTCTGAATCAGTGATATATGTTCAATTAATGTTATACATATAGTTATGCAATAAAATAAAAATTAGTCACATTACATTTCATTGTCAGACATTGATTTTAATATATACATTTTAACATTTATTACAAATCAATAAATTCTGCAGTTGATTTAGAGAAAATCTAAATTGTTTTAACTAGACAAAATAAACTTCATGAAGTAAGAAAACATTATATGGAATATTTAAAAAGTTAATGGAAATACCTAATGATTTTTTTTCTACCTTAAAATATGATTTTTTTCTACATAACTGGACATTATTCTGAGAGACTTTATTTTTATTCTGGGAGAATTTTTTTTTTCATTTTATTTGTGGATTAGGTAAAGGACATGTAAAAGGTTACAAGAGGAAATTTTCATCTCGCTGTCCTAGATCTAACTCGTCAAGCATTTAACAGATACAAACAATGGAAGGAGGCAAAATTATCCTTTAAAACTACAAACAGACTCTGGAAAGACAATGCAGAACAGTCAGAGCCTCAGCTACTCAATCACTGTGAACACATTTCAGTGCTCTCCAATAGTCATGAGATCTACAACAAATGTCTTAGCCAGATTATTTATCATTCTTCTACAGTACAGAAATCACTGTCCATTAAGTCAACAAACTGGCCATGCTACATTTAAATAAATGGATGAATGAATGGATGAATCAGTAAATAAATAAAAAATTAAAGACCAAAATAATTGATAGGGCATTCAACCCTCATTTTTTTTTTCCTTGCCTCTTGTATCATGAGGCTTTTGCTTAAAGTATAGTATCAGTATTTTGATTCCAGCATGTAAATCTAAAAACAGCACTTAATAGCCCCTGGATGGGGCAGCCCGGGTGGCCCAGCAGCTTAGCATCGCCTTCAGCCCAGGGTGTGATCCTGGAGACCCCTTATCGAGTCCCATGTCAGGCTCCCTGAATGGAGCCTGCTTCTCCCTCTGCCTGTGTCTCTCTGCCTTTCTCTCTCTCTCTCTCTCTCTCTCTCTTTCTGTGTGTGTGTCTCTCATGAATAAATAAAAATAAAGTCTTTAAAAAAAAATAGCCCCTGGATGGACCAGGAAATTTGCACTAATCGAGCATATATGATCATAGGGTTTGAGTAGAGGAAACAGCTAATTTGTTATCTAATATTAAATTAATTCACATCCTTGCCTGTAGAACATATAGGAAAGAAAGAGAAATTGTGGTCATAAATGATGAATATACATATATTGGTTTATGTATGTATATAGATGTATATTAACATATATAAATGTAACTAATATGCATAAAATCAATATAGAAAAGTTAAAGTTCTCAGAATATGTTCCTTCTTCCCCACTGATCAGAGAAAAACCTACTCGTTTGAAATATTAAAATACTCTCCCAATGACTATAAATATATTTTGTCAAACACTTTTAAAATAAATCACAAAATCCTTTCATGCAGCAGTATCCCATTCATATCTACCATTTAGTGACTCAGACCTGTGTTTTGAATACTCATATTACAAAATACCAGATGAAAATCTAGCATGGCCAGTGAGTGAGTTACTAAAAAAATTAACTTCTATGTTTTATGTGAGAAATATTGCTTGCTCCTTTTCTGTGTGCTACTCTCTGGGAGAGTTTGTTTGTTTGTTTGTTTGTTTGTTTTCCCTTAATAAATAAGAATATTTTAAATGATGGTGAATATTAGTTCTGAAGAGAAAAAAACAAAACAAAACAAAACAAAAATTGAAGGAGTATAGCTACTCCCAGGAAGATTTTCAGCATGAAAAAGCCAAGAGGGATTTTGAGAAGACAGCTGATATGTATGTGATATAAAGAAA
Organism: Canis lupus dingo; assembly: GCF_003254725.2. Classification (NCBI taxonomy): domain Eukaryota; kingdom Metazoa; phylum Chordata; class Mammalia; order Carnivora; family Canidae; genus Canis; species Canis lupus. The sequence goes on from NC_064243.1 coordinate 10,880,402, forward strand.
ATGGGAATAATTAAATAGGAGATAGGCATGTGAAATGATGATTTTTGAGTGGTCTGCAGAAACACTCTGTGGCATTCTAAGAGCATGAGTTAAATTGTTGGTTTTTATAATATTTCTGAAGATTGATTGTCTTCTCTCTTGATAAAACAAAACAGACAAAATTGATTATATATTTATGTTTAGATTTTGATACAGGAGTTCCACTCAGTGTGTTGGGTTTCATATAAGGTGAAAATTTAGTGGAAAGTCATCAATATAACTAACCACAAGTCTCTGATAGAATATGTCTCCCCTTAATTACACTTACCACAGGCTATACTTTAAGTCTGCAAAGCAAGTGTCACAGATCTATTTCTATGGCTGCATTGTTTTGAGCCTGAGTTTCCTGTGTTCACATTGATAACTGTGCTGTCTGGGAACAGGAAGTCCTCCTCTGCTGCTTGGAATTGCTCTAATTTGTTCTGGTAATGGGCACCAGATGTCAGAGTATAAAAGGAAGCTGGACCAGGCAAAAAGATTGCCATTCTGACCTTCTATTGAATTCCAGAGCTCTTGCCCTTTTTTGTCTTCTGTGAAAATCAAATATTCACAAACATACTGAACAAAGTGGGACAAGCAGCCTCCCTCCCATGGAAGCTGCCACAGCGGAAGAGCCATGGCTGCTTGGCACAACCCTGGAAGGCACAACATCTGCCACAGTTCTCAGCCATCCTTCTTTTTTTTGGGGGGGGGGGGGTTGGGGGGTAGAAAGAGGAGAGGCAGAAAAAAAGCATAAGGAGGGAAGAAAAGAACCTGCATCCTCCACATCCACAGAGACATCCTCTGTGTAAAGACTGCTACTTCTTCAAAAGTACTTTCACTCAACTAGGTCTTTGGCATCTCCTTTTTAGTAAAGATGAGGAATGGGTCTGGGGTTTCATTTTCTTTTGCCTTTTATTTTTCAATAACTAGAGTGCTAAAATTCTTTTTGCTCATATAATGCATATGTAATTTATTGCATTTGTCACTCCATTTGTCTTGGTAAAATGGTTTAAATCTGGAAAAGTCTCTACAGAGTAAATCAAAGTGAATATAGTCAGATGCCTGCTGCTGTTGATAAGAGTACAAAGTGGTGATAAAGTCGATCAGCTAGTATGGGATTTACATGTCTGAGCATTTAAATCTCATTTTTGTTAACTGATTTTCTACAGGTTCACAGGGTTCCATGCTATTCATTTTCTATTTGTAATGAACTTTATATTCTAAAAACTTTCAAACGGCTGGTTTTTTTGGTATAACAGGGAAATTTCTGTTTCCAAGTAGTGTTCCTACAGCAGACGATTTTGTTATCTTTTATCAAGGTATAGTTGAAGGAAAGAAATGCCATCCTTTAGGCATTTTGTTCTTCTCAGGAAAAAAAGGTAATAATAGAAAAAAGGAATTAACTGTTTACTCTGTTTATTGACCCCTTGTCATCTAAGAGCATTTAATAAAATCTGAAATTTCAGATAAAGATCTGAAATTTTAATTAGCCACTATTTTTATCTTAAATTAATTATCCACTACTTTCTTCTTAAAAGGAAATTTAAGGGTTATGAAAATGTTGCTGTTCATATAAAATACAGTACACTTTCTTTAATGAGGCTTGTCACAGTTGCTGTTTTCCTCTTTAATTTTTTCTCCCAAATGTCAGAAGATTCAGGTATATTTTAGTTTTTCCTGAGGTTTTTAATAGTTTTATAATGTGACTTCTTTTCCTATAGTAACTTGTTCTATTTAGGATATCTTGGAAAAATAATAAATATTCTCTAAATAAAGATACTAAAAGCCTCTATACAACACAATTATCCCTGTTGTAATGCGAATAGTACTCATTGATAATGTTGTAAAATTGTAATTGTTAATTATCATTTAGTAGACCCCCACAACATCCAGCGGCACCTCCTGTAGCTTGCTCAGCACTATTCCTGTAAAACAAAAACAAAACAAACAAAAAAAAACAACAGCAACAACAAAAAACTAACCCATGTGAAGGGAAACACAATGGAGTGTCAGAGCCCTGGCAGGATAGGGATAGGAGCAAAACTGTTCCCAAACAGTTCTTGTTGCTTCCTTGACCTCTTTGACACTAAAATTTCCCTATCTTTAACATAAGACTAATATTTCTTATTTTGTAAATATTTATATGATATATTTAGAATGTGCTTGCAACATAGTATACACTCTAATGAATTTTATTGGAAAACATACTATATTTCAGTGCATTAGCTTAGTGATCTCAGCCTATTGACTGAATTGATACTATTAATTTTGTAAACTTGATAAAAGTTTTAATGGCCATAAGTGATATGTATACAATTACTTATTGGGCACTTGGGTGGCTCAATGGTTGAGCATCTGCCTTTGGCTCAGGTGGTGATCCCAGGGTCCCACACTGGGCTCCCCGCAGACAGCTTGCTTCTCCCTCTGCCTATGTCTCTGCCTTCCTCTCTGTCTCTCATGAATAAATAAATAAAATCTTAAAAAAATATATTTAAAAAACAAAAAAATATTTATTAACAATTACACAGTGTTACACCCTTTCTTGCATCTCTTAAAGCACATTTAATTGACTGAAATTAAATTCCACACCCAGAGGCCACACTGTCTCTTTGGAATGCAAAGAGAAAATGGAAAAAACCAACAGATTTCCCTTCAGATTTCATAGCAGACGGAGCTTCCTGAATCCAAAAATTTTTAATCATTTTAGCCATAAGGGAAGATCCACCGAAGTAAAGTTAACCCGGGTTTTTTTTTTTTTTTTTTTTTGGCTCTCATTTGCACTATTCTACTTTTTTTGACTCATCTGCACACCATGTCTGCCTCTCAAACACCACACACAGCATTCCTGGAACTGACCATTCCCTATTCCATGCTTCTCAGGTCTTGCCAGTAATTGTTGTTGAGTGGGCAACTGGTGTTCATCACCCTGTATTTTAGACTCTTTTTTTTTTTTTTTTTTTTTAATTTTACTCTCAGGTAATGATTATTTTAAGAGGCTTGCTGTCTGTCCCAGGTTTCTCTCACTGCAACAAACAGACCAACTGCAAGTAACCTTGCTTGCTTATGCAAAGAGAATATCCATATGTTGAATATGCTTTTATGATTTTCCTCATTTTTCTCTCCCATTAACAATCACTTCTGTTGGGAAGAAGAGAACCAGTAGGAAACAACTAACTTATACAATAAATTTATTGCAACTAAATTGATCTACTGAGAAAGAAGCCATAGATCTTCAAGACTGACATAGAAACAATGGAATGTAATGCATAGATTTACACACATACAGAGATGCTAATTTCACCAGGTGGTATCTTGGGAAAGTTTCAAAATAATATAAGGTCGGGATCCCTGGGTGGCTCAGCGGATGGGTGCCTGCCTTTGGCCCAGGGCGCAATCCTGGAGTACCGGAATCGAGTCCCACGTCAGGCTCCTGGCCTGGAGCCTGCTTCTCCCACTGCCTGTATCTCTGCCCCTCTCTCTCTATGTCTATTGTGAATAAATAAATAAAATCTTTAAAAAAAATAAAATCACATAAGGTCATTTTGGTAAGGGAGCATTTGGGAGGTGGCAAAGGGTCATTCACTTAGAGAGAGTGCTTTTATTTATCACCTGCCTTATTCCCTTAGTGCCACTTAGTTCTAAGACCAATCATGCAATGAAAATTTTGTCTAAAAAATATTAACCATTGTTTCTCTGCCCTGTCTTGTTATAGTCCTTTATCTCCTAGTTATTTTTTTTAATTTTTTTTTAATTTTTATTTATGATAGTCACAGAGAGAGAGAGAGAGGCAGAGACATAGGCAGAGGGAGAAGCAGGCTCCATGCACCGGGAGCCCGACATGGGATTCGATCCTGGGTCTCCAGGATCGCGCCCTGGGCCAAAGGCAGGCGCTAAACCGCTGCGCCACCCAGGGATCCCTATCTCCTAGTTAATTGAAAAAAAAAAAAAAACAAAACAAAGCAAACATAGAATAGTAGTAAAAATAACTGATATGTGAAACTGCATCTGCTTACCAGTGACAAAAACACAGCGGTTTCTTCTCCAGCTTCAGCACAGAAAGATCTACCATTAGCACTGATTTCTGAATTCTTAAAGAAAAAAAAGATGAGACTACTTCTAAAAATACAATCGCTCATTAAAATTGAAAAAACACACTATATTATGTGTGTAGGAGCAATCTGATTCAGAAATTTTCTCTTACAAATAGTGTATGCAGCAGAAGGCATTGGTATAGATAAGCAAAGTGATAGAAATTAACCATCGTTAACCCTGTGTAGTGGAAACAATAGTAAGTTTGGATTCTGGATTCAGCTATAAAAACCCTAAGTGTATGCTCTTGAACACATTACACGAAATCTCTGGTGAACATTGCTTCATATGAAAAATGAGAATGTTAACATTCATCCTTCCCTTCTCACAGCATTTGTTAGTATCAATTTACATAATTAATGCTTTAACTTTCTGTGTTTTTTAAAAATAATTTGTTTGGTTTCTATAGCAATACTAGTTTAATATAGGGGGCTATTTTATTTGTGTATAAGTCTGAAATAATGCACTTAATTACAAACTGAGTCATAATTAAAACTGTCATAGGGAAAACTTGTCAGAGAATCAGTAGATTAAAAATTTTTTTCTCTATTTTCAGTAGGAAAATGTTCCCCAGTTAACCTGTACTTGGCAATTGCCATGTTTTCTTTAACATAATACTTCTTCTTAAAACCCTGTTTCTCATTGCAATAAATGCTTTACTTCTAACTTTCATTCTCCTTTCTGTAGGCAGAAATATTCTTATGATTTGAGGACTTTCTCTAAACAAACACAGATATCCACTGTGTGGATATCTTCAGAATAATGATGGAGGAAATTGCTACCTTTGCATAAAGATTTTTTCCTCCTCTCAGAAGGCTTAGTTATAATGCACTTTTATCATATAAAGGGTCAAAAAAAATCATATAAAGGGTCATAATGATCTATTAATGTTTACTGATAATGGTTTTATAATCAACTCAGATAAGGCATTAACACACAATCAGGAAATAATCCAGTTTTGCGTTTTGGCAATCACTTTGACTCGAAGAAAAATGCATGGTTTTGTTGGAAGATGTGAAACATGGCCTATACCTTAGAACTATAACACATGATATAGGGGGAATAATAATAATGCTTCTCCCAACCCATCACCATGGAAATAAACTGAGGAATGGATATGTAAGAATTGCATTCCTTTTTCAGGATTTTCTAGCTTGAGTTTCTTGTTAAAAAAGAAAAAGTAATTTTAATTTTCTTGCAATGACATTATAAAGTTAACATGGATGTTGTTTGTGGCAATATTTTTTCACCTTCTCCTACACTCATACACATAAAAAGACATGTACTCCTACCTGCAACAAAAGAAAATGGGCACAGCCCTCTGCACCTCCCCATCCCCATGCCACGACCCCCCAAAAAAAGAAAGAAAGAAAATGGGCACAATGCCTCCAGAAACAGAGATAAAATAAAGAGACTTCTAATTTGGGCTCCCAAGATAAGGTCAGCTTCACTTCTTTCTTTCCCTTTTGATAATAAATTACATAACCTTGTCCTACTTGGCTTTCTATCACTAGCAAAGTAATCCTGAATAGTTCATTTTTAGACAAGAAACTCTGCTGCATGCTTGGAAAAACAAATATAAAAGGCCTAACTTTTGGTGTTATGTGCTCATTAAAGTGATTATTTATAAAGATTAATTGTCGGTATTTATGTCCTTGGGTAAGAGATAAAGGGAATAACGTTGATGCTTCACAAGAATTAGAGAAAGCCCTGAGTCAGTCAGGAGCCTCTGTGGAAGATGTGGGATTTTATTTAAGCTGAAATGATGTGAAATATTAAGATTAGAAAAAAAGGAAAGATTTATCTTATTCTTGAAGTAGGACACTTAGGAGTACAGTCTAATAATAGTATAGAAGGATTAGGGATGCTTCACAAGGATTCCATGGCAACCATGGCATCTGCTGTAAGGAAAGCCTGAGGGAAAGAAACCAAATATTCTTATACAAGTTTGAGGTTACAGGACTCCTCCTCAGAAAAGATGGGCCTCTGTGGAGTTTTAAGGATCTCTGCATAGCCAGGGAGCTGTGGATATTTACCTTAATTGTGAAAGAATTGGGAATAAGGACTCTCTCCTGGAAAGGTACTGCTCATTAAGGCACTTGGACAATCTTGGCTCTTCTTGAATGTGAATATATAGCCTAAGTTTGTTTTAATGAAGGGCATTCAGGATTGCCATGGTGCAAGGCCAGAGTGCAAGCAGAAGGTAAAGCATATGGGTTAGAATCGACCAATCAGGGCAGAGGGATGCAGATGGGACCAGGTACATCAGGTCTAGCTGACGGAGCACAAGTCCAGAATGAGATTAGCCCTTTTGATTAGTTCACAGGGTTATGCCACTGAATTACTCAGTGCCAATAAACCAGCTATAACTCATGTCTCTCTTTTCAAATGGGAGATTCTGAAATTTCTGTTATCTCAAACAAGTATACTTGTAATATTTGATAATATTAAACTTTCTCATAGTATATTCCCATTTGTGAACATGCCCACATATATAATTACTGGCATGATATATACATGTATATTTGGTTGTGTTATGTTAATACATAGACAAAATCTGAAGGCCTTTTTTTAAATTTTTATTTATGATAGTCACACAGAGAGAGAGAGAGGCAGAGACACAGGCAGAGGGAGAAGCAGGCTCCATGCACTGGGAGCCTGACGTGGGATTCGATCCCGGGTCTCCAGGATCGCGCCCTGAGCCAAAGGCAGGCGCTAAACCACTGCGCCACCCAGGGATCCCCTGAAGGTCTTTATAAATATATTAGTAGTGAGCTATGAGAGCTGGAATTATGGGTTATTAGCACTGTATTCTTCATAGTTTTCTCTATAAAGAAAATGTTTACAGTAAATATATATTATGTTTACAGTCATAAAATATATTCTCTTTTCAAATCTGGCAATATAATTAATCTTTTAAAAAACATAACTAAAGAAATGCCTGCGTGGCTCACTTTGAGTGTATGCTTTTGGCTCAGGTTGTGGGTCCTGGGGTCCTGGGGTCCTGGGGCAGAGTCCCATATCGGGTTCCCAGCAGGGAGCCTGCTTCTCCCTCTGCCTGTGTCTCTGCCTCTCTCTCTGTGTCTTCCATGAGTAAATATATAAAATCTTTAAAAAATAACTAATATTAATGATGTGCAACCTTGAGTCTTGAATTTGCATTCATTCATACCTATGTTTTCCAGTAACTTTAGAGATTCTCCAGCATCTCACAATAACACTATATATAAAATTCCAGTATGTTATCTAGCACTTAGTAGGTTCTCAATAAATATCAGTTGAGTCTATTTCCAAATAAAACTGTACTTTTAGATATAACAAGTTGCTTTTTTCTTAACTTTAGGTTCATATCTAGAAATTGCATAATCAAAATTGATATGTCTAAAATACATAGAATCCATTTATTTCTTCTATGTTACTTCACGCAAAATTATAGCTCCCAGTCCTCTCTGCAGCAGTGACTAACATCTGGAACAGGCTTTCTCTATCTTTCTGCATTATTGGAGCTGCCATTTCAAATCCCATCTAAAACCATATCTTTTTCTTTCTACTTCTATTATTGCATCCCATAATTGCATTATTTAACTCTGTCAAATGTACTAGGATACAGTTTTCTATGAAAATGGCTTGCACACAAATACAATGCAGTAGCATACTATTTTGAAATTAATTTCCTAGAAATGACTCTCCCAGAGTTAGACATAATCTTGTGTTTATTAGTATTCAGTAAACTAGCCTAATGCAAGACAAAATATTTTAAAAGATAGATTTTTTTTTCTCGAAACACTATACAGGTGAAAAGAAAAGACACATTGCTTAATCCATAAATGTTTTTGATATAGTATTATGTTGATGTGTCTGTGTTCTGACCACATACATCAGATATTCATTTGGTACTTAAAGATAGAACTTCTAATTCTAGACTGAGAGTATTTAGTTTTGAGAGAAAACACAGAGAATAAAAGAATCTCCTTGTATTCCTTTTATTGTTATATCTATCATATTGTATGAATTTTATCCAAGATAAATACTTTTCAAATCATTAAATTTGTAATGTGGGAATAAACAAAAATGATCCAAATGAGGAAAAAAATAAGCAAAGGCTATTCATTCAGAGCTTGCTATAGCAAGGCAAGTAAGCCATCATCATTTGCATCTGGCAGAGACCTTAAGGTACATAGGGTAGTGGATAAATTTTATAGGAGCATAGAGTGAAGGCTCCAGGTATGCTCTGATTAGAAATCATGAGGAAGCTATAGGTGAGCTCACCAGAGCAGGACAATCATTCTAATGGCTGGGGGAGCATACTTGCCTTTCTCTGGTTGGTCCTCAGTTGGAAGCATGACCAAACATCAGCAAGCTGTCAATCACTGGCCATGTTCTAATCTTCTGGATAGATCATTGCCAAGGTGGTTTGGATTCCCTGCTGGCTGTGCAGAAATTGTGGGTTGAAGTTTATTATCATATGTGGTCTGGCCATCGTATATTAGTATATTCAGCCTCTCAATTTTGAATATAATTGAGGAACATACCAACTTTGAAAATATCAAATGATAAATATTAATGTTTAAAGAAGGCTTTTCTTGTGGAAAGTATATTTGAGTTCATATTTGAAGGAATAGTAAGAACTAGCAAAATTAAGGGAATTGGGTCAGGAAATGGAAAGGAGCTTTTGAAACAAAGTGAAGAGTATTTGCAAAGACTGTGAAATAAGAATATGCATGGAATGTGAATAAGCAGAAAAGCCTCAGAGTCATATTTACAGCAACTCAAATTTATCTCCAGTGAGGTGGCTGAGATGTGCTGGAACTAGACCTCTTATGGCATCCTGGTAAGAGGAAGAGTCATGCACAGCAGGATTGTAAGCATATGCCTAAGAGTACTGAGAATGCCATGGAAAGGACTGGACAAATTAAATATCTTTTCTTAAAAATAGACTTTTTTCTATTCTTTGAAGAGTGGATTGAAGAGGAACATATAGAGCAGCCCGGGTGGCTCAGTGGTTTAGTGCCGCCTTCAGCCTGGGTCGTGATCCTGGAGTCCCACGTTGGGCTCTCTGCGTGGAGCCTGCTTCTCCCTCTGCCCTGCGTCTCTGTCTCTCTGTCTCTCTGTCTCTGTCTCTCTCTCTCTCTGTGCCTCTTATTAATAATTTTTTTAAAAATCTAAAAAAAAGAGGAACATGTATTGAAAGCATTTAAACTCTTACAGAACATTTGACAAAATATAAGAGGCTAAACCATTACTAGTGGAAAGGAGAGGGATAAGTAACTTAAAATAGTACTTCTTTAATACCAGTGGAAATATGAATGCACTACAGATGTTAAAAATACAGATTCTGTTTGGACAGGTCTGGCAGAGGGTCCTGACATTATACATTTCTAACAAGATCCCAAATGACACTGATACTGTTGATCCAAAAACTAAACACTGGTATTTGAGCAGCAAAGGATTCTGAAACAAAATTCACTGATAAAATAATCTATCAAAACATGCACAAAATTTTAAGTGAAACAATAGAATGCCCTTATAGTAATTACAAGAGGGAGAAATAAAAGGAAAGCTAATTGTAATCAAATATTAATTTCAGTATGAACGTATTTGGATATGACCACGGTAGAAGACGTATCATCATTCTGTACTAATAGTTAAAGTCAGTGTTATTGTCAGTTACAAACACAGACAGAAATAAGCATGCTGTTTTCACAATAAATAAAACCTTCAGTGTTGCCATTATTGACCAATCTTTATAATAGGTGTGGGACATTCGATATATTTTGCACGTCAGAGGCAAAGTCTTCATTCTTTGTACTGCAGACATGGAATATCCATGACCCTAGTCAGATATTCCATTACTAGCCTTATTTGTGGAGACTTTGTTTCCAGGATTTTGTTTTGTGTGTGTGTGTGTGTGTGTGTCTGTGTGTGTGTGTGTCTGTGTGTGTGTCTGTGTTTGTGTGTGTTTTAATTGCTAATACAAATAATACCGCACAGGAAAATTGAGAGCACATATTTGCTTGTAGCAAAAATTGCTTTGTGAATGTGACAGATATTGTCAAATTATTCCCACAAAGTGGTACCAATTTATGCTTCCATTATCAAACATTTTATATTAGAGGACAGCCTTTATAGTGTTTTCTTTTATATGTGGTCCTGTAGCAACCATGACGATCAGGGAAATTGACACTGAGATAGGACTTGGGACAAGTGGGATATTGAGCCATGTCACGATCCAGAGAAAGAACATTCCAACAGGTTAAAACAATTGCAAAGGCTCTGAGGTGGAAACATGCATAGTGTGCTTGAGTAATAGCAAGAGGCAAGAGTTAAGCTGGGTGAAGGAGGAGGGAGCATGACCAAATGGAGGTTGTAAATTAGGCAGAGCCAGGTCTCTAAGGTCTTTGTAGGATTTGAAAAGGACTGTGGACCTTATTCTGCATGTATTGGGGAACTAATTGCTTTGAATGTCATCATTGGCATAGGAATCACCAGTACCATTCTTAATATTTTTTTTTCTAAAGTCATTAAAAGTCTTTTGAGAATTTTGCTTCTAATTATGAAATCATAGGTCTTACTTTTACACATTAATATTATTTACACTTACAAAATTTCTTGATTTTATTATTAAAAGCAAAAACATTTGACAATATTTTTTCAACTCCAGGTAGCCAACAATTCACCCAGAAAATGTAAAGACTCTTGATAATATACAAGGATTTATTTTTGGTACCCCCTTAGGCCCATGTATAACACTACTTCATTTAGCTTGTACAGAGTTAACATAAAACTATGCAAACTATTATGAACATATTTTATTTACTTTTTAAAATAGAAATTTGATACATGCAACAGAATGCATATTATTTTATAACTTTTGGGAAATAAAAATAAAATGAACATCAGTAATTTACAACATAAATTAAGAAAATATATCATGGATTTTCACCAGGACCTCCATCTGATTCTCTAGCTCACTAGAATTTTTGTCATTCTCTATTTTCCTATTAGTTTTACAACAAATCTTTTATCTATTATAACCATGCTTTTTATTAATATTTATATAGAACTTTTGGGATGTGCTATCATATTGCACCTTGCTTTTTCAACTTAATATTAAATATCTAAGATTCAGCAATGTTATGCCAGTTTAGTTTTCACTAATACAAAAAGTTCAACATGTGGATCAGTGAATATGTTATGAAAAGTTAGTAAGACCACTTTCATTAAGTTTTCTGGAACTTTTGTCTGTTTTAGATGGTCCATAAATACCAAACACCTATCAATCAGAAAGCTCCTTTTCAATGCCTTACTAAAATGAACAGATCTGCCTATGTGAGGGGGGCTGCAATTTTAACTTTCATTCAATGTCAATTTAATTTCAGATTCCTTCCCACACCCAGTTTATGGTTTGTACAAATTACAGCATTGATGTGTTTGCTAGGGTAATGGTGATGATATGTCATTAATTCCCCAGAGCGTATCATATTTTCTGAACACATGGTGTAGGGAAGGTCACATTGAATTCATCCATCTTGCACTACTAAAAATAAGCTATCGCCACTAAGCTGCTATAATAGAGAGAGGGTACAGAGCAAAGCTGTGAGCATACTATCATGAGGATTATATTTATGTCCTTTTATAACTTATCACAATTAGTTTGCACTTAGATGATAACTTCATAAAATAGGGTCGTATTCAATTTTGATAATTTAAGAAAAGTAGGATAAAGAACAAAGAGCATTGACTAATAAAGTTTTCTCACTATATTTTAATATTTCTCTACTTAGGTAGAAAAAGACAGAGTGACTATTTGTCACTTGGGCTTTCAATCCCAACAACAGCAGATCTCCAGTTATGTCCACAGGACTGCTGAGTTTCTCTCCTGGTCAGAGTCTAAGTTGCTTATGCATTTGGCATATATAATATATTGCAATTCGGGAATTTAGGAGGTCCTTGTTGGCTTGCACATAGATATGATCTAAGTTCAATAAAGAGTGTTTGAAAAAAAAAAAAGAGAGTTTGTAATGGTGCCCCAAGAACATGAATTACTGCAATTCCCCCCAGGAGTCGTAAATGTGCCCCTGCTTCCCCTAGAGATTAAGTAGTAAAATTCTTGGTCAGATTTTCTTCTTAAGATCGAAGTGTATGACATTGGGATTACACTGTTGCTCACATCAGAAATTTCAGTGTTGGCCTCCAACTTACTCCTCCCTCACTCAACTTCAGACTTCAAGGATTTTGAAAAACTGACAATTTTATCCCCAGTTTTTTTTTTTTTTAAGATTTATTTATTTAGGGATCCCTGGGTGGCGCAGCGGTTTAGCACCTGCCTTTGGCCCAGGGCGCGATCCTGGAGACCCGGGATTGAATCCCATATCGGGCTCCTGGTGCATGGAGCCTGTTTCTCCCTCTGCCTATGTCTCCGCCTCTCTCTCTCTCTCTCTCTCTCTCTCTCTCTGTGTGACTATCATAAATAAATAAAAATTAAAAAAAAAGATTTATTTATTTATTCATGAGAGATACAGACTGAGAGAGAGAGGCAGAGATACAGGCAGAGGAAGAAGCAGGCTCCTCACAGGGAGCCCAATGCAAGACTCTATCCTGGATCATGGGATCACAGCCTGAGCCAAAGGCAGGCACCCAACCGCTGAGCCACCCAGGCATCCCTCTATCCCCAGTTTTTGAGAAAACTGGAGCTTATTGGATACGAGCAAATGAGGATATACTAGGAGGCTCGTTTTAGGTGTGAATGCTATAGCTTCAAACTCTACTTGGTGATGACTATAGTGTGATACAGGCGGTGTCAGTGTGGTGGTAGTGGCTCCTAATACTTCTGTGGCCATTGTAGGTCTTTTTGTCATTGTTTGTGCTGGTCTTCCTTAATATGAGAAAGCAGATATTTAAACCAACTCCACACTATTCTGCTGTTATCCATGCAGTGTCACCATGGATAGCTATTCTGGGAGATGTAAGGCTTACACTTGTCATGGGTACTGTGAACATAAACAATCCTTGGGCTCCTTTTTTTGTGAGTCAAGTTTAGCTTCCTATTTAGGTTGCCCTGTCTCAGCATCCCCATGTCTTGTGGTGCTCAACCAGGGAAAGCCTACCATTTGCAGATATGCTTGTGTTGATGGTGTCTCTGTGAGTACCAAGGAGAGCTCAAGTGTGACTCAGAGGTAAGGAAAAGGATCAGTTGAACCACAAAGCCAACAGAGAGCAGGTGGAGACAAAGAAATGATTGAAATGGAGCCTGGTGTTTGGAAAATAGAGTGATTCAGGTAGAAATACAGTTTATCTCAGCAAACCCTAGGTGGCAAGGGTATTTATCCTCTCTGGTTCTGCAATACCCTTTTGGGTACTCTACCCACATCCCATGAACTAAAAATTTTCCACCCTGACTGTTGGGACACAATATCTTCCTGACCTTATGTGAGTCCTGTGCTCCTTGTGGGTTATTGTCTATCTGGCATTAGGACATTTCTGGTCACACATACTCTACAAGTCCTCAGCTAAAGATGCATGAGAACCTCCAGTAATAAAACTGGGCACTGTTAGAGCTTACCTCAGTTTTTCCCCTCTCTCAGATATCACTGTCCTGTGTTGCCTGATGTCTAACATCTGAAAACCTTTGTTTTATAGAGATTTGTCCTTTACTTTTAGTTCTTTCATGTGTTATAATCAACCCAGCTTCTATTACTTTACTTTGAAATATGTCCTAGAATAGAGTTTAACATATTCTACTTTGGCTTTAAAACATTCAAACTTTGCATTTTTCCAAAGTTTAATAATCTATGTTATAAATATAAACAAGAGCAAGACATATCGCATGCCTTTGGAAAAAAAAATGGAACATGCTATCCAAAAAATAATTTATTGGTAAAACCTGCTTTTCAACATATATTTCCAATTCCTTCATGTTCATTTTAGGTTAATTCATTATCATTTGCTTTCTGAAATATGTAAATACATACATTTAATTTTTGACTTATTTCCTTCTTAGTTTTGCATGCAACATATACATTTAAATTTTCAATATAAATAATTTATATACCTAAATTAAATTGGTCAATAAAGCAATAAGAGGTAGTCCAGAAATGTAATCCTCTCAACTATCTATAACATGGATTATCAATAAATGATTTCAAATATTTTATATGTTATTTTTATGAATCTTAATTCCAGATTAAATATATCTGTATCAATTTTCAAATGAATAAGACACATGTGGGAAACCTATGTCTGTTTCAGTTGCATAAATTTAGAGTTTATTTTTCCATGTTATTTTTGGTATCCTGAATATTCTTCCTTGATTATATTCCTCTATAATATTATATCTTTCATTAAACATCTATTGTATCCTTGAAAATAGTCTGTTAAAATATTACACATGCATGTATTTTCAAAGTTCAATCTAAGGACAAAAAAATAGTGCTTTAATTGTTCAAATATTTAACCCCCTTAAATATAGAAATTTATATAGTGAAAGAAGGACACCTGGGTTGCACAGTGGTTGGGTGTCTACCTTGACTCAGAGCATCATACCAGTGTCCTGGGATAGAGCCCCACATCAGGCTCCCCACAGGGAGCCTGCTTCTTCCTCTGCCTATGACTCTGCCTCTCTCTCTCTCTCTCTGTCTCTCATCAATAAATAAATAAAAATCGTTTTAAAAAAAGGAGAGAGAGAGAGAGAAAGAAATTTAAGAAATAATGCATATGCTACATCATGAGGAAGGTATTACTCTAACCTAAGCAGTGGCTCTTACATAAGAGTGATTTTGCTCTGCAGATGACATATGCAACATTTAGGGAATATTTGGTTTTCATAATTGAGGAAAAGAAAAAGGTGCTACTGGTATTTGGGATAGTGGCCAGTGGTACTTCTAAGCATTTAACAATGCCAGGATAACACCTACAATGGAAAATTATTTAACCTCAAATGCCAGTAATGCAACTCTGGCTTAGCACAAATAAACAGTAGTTTACAATCAGTTATAAATATGATATCAAGTGATTAAGGTTAAGTACTGCTTGCATGGAATTTACAGTTTAAAAACGTATTTAATATCTGTTAATTTATGAATTTATCTTAGCCTTCCGAAGTGAATATTATTTTGGTCGTTTACACTGAAGAAATATTATGAGGAACTGTAATCCAAACTTAGTTTGAAAAGGAGCAAATTTTTGATAATAAAACCCACAAAAATCAAGTGAAAGAAAAATGCATAAGTGGAATGGTTCTAGACCTATGAGAGAAATTTAACTTAGTTAAATCACTCCCCAAAATGAAAATTCTATTGACATATAATTTCACAGGCAAATTCTTATAATCACTTATTATAGAAATAAGTTAATCCTACACAATCTTTTTTTTCTGAATTCTGACAAGGAGAGAACACTCCTCCGCATTCATTTTATTTGATTGTTATACCATTACTGTAATTCAGTAACATTATTTTGGACATTTTCTTAGCATTTTAAAAAATATCTCTGAGAACTTCTTTTGTTTTTGTTTTTGTTTTTGTTTTTGTTTTTGAGAACTTCTTTTAAAATAGAGAGCAGTCTTGGGGCACCTGGGTGGTTCAGTTGGTTAAGCCTCCGACTCTTGATTTTGATCCTGTGATGGAGCCTTCATAGCGCTCGCTAGGTGCTAGGTGCAGAGTCTGCTTGAAATTCTCTCTCCCTCTCCCACTGCCTCTCACCTTGCTTGCATGCAATTGCACATTCTCTAACTAAATGCATACATACATACATACATACATAAAATCTTTAAAAAGTAAATGAAGTAGCAGTCTTACACTTTTAAATAAATTTGTGCTCCTATTTAATCATTGGAAAGCATCTATTTACAAGATTTCAGTGAGTCAAGAATATTAACTGCTGAACTTAAGCTCACAACCTGATTGTACTAGTGATGGAATATATTTAATGTTTCATATGATCCATATTTTCACCATGTTTATTCTTAATATGTTTAAGTATATTTTGTCACAGCCCTCAGTATCTGGCTTAATTTACAATTATGTTACGGTTCTGGTGTGAAAACATGGTCAAAATTATCTACTTTTCCAATTTTATTATAATTGGCAGCAATAATGTTAAAGATAAAATACAGAAACCCAAAACTCTATCCCTGGTTGAAGATCAAATATAAAACTAAATAAAACCCTGCACTAGCAATATATTTCCTTATACAAACTCACACAACAGTGATGAGAATATTAATAATAACGCAAGTAAGATCAGCAATTCATTCTTCTTGGTTTGTTAAAATTTACATTTTCTTCACTACATTTGGAAAAAAAATCTGAGTAATCTTCTAACAATTGTATTGGTTTCTGGTAATAGCCATTCAACTCTTTAATTGCCCATTTATATAAAATCATTTGCTACCACCCACTGCAACTGTTTTAATAGACATTCAGTTTTAATTATTCTCTGAAAAAAAAAATGTTTTCAGAATTCTGCCTACCACATGGACCTGTCATGGTTGGGGTGAGAAAGATAAAATAGAAATACACAGCAAATTTAAGAATTCTATTTAAGAAAGAACTGTGGGTGAACTTACTGGCTTGTGGATCTAAATAGAATCAAAGAGAGCACATGTCAACTTTGGTTTTGAGAGAGTTGCAGTGTTATAACATCCACCAGCACCCCTCTCACGCCAGCATAAACTGTGACTATTTAACACTTAAAATGTCCCTTTGATCTCCAGGTGACTAGAGGCAACAAATGAGCCAAGAAAGCCGCTCTGTCCCATGCAGGTATATTCTCCAATCTAATTGAAACATGGTCCGGGAGAATGATGGATAAGAAGAGACTGCTAGGGTATGATGCCAACATGTACAGGAAAAAAAATCTGATTGGTGATCTCCTACCTAGGGGACAGAATTAAGATCTAACCCTGAAGCATGTCCCATCTCCAGGTTAGGGCTCTTGTCATGCCCACATGGGAGAGTTCAGCATATCAGTAACTGCTCTGTGCACCTATTATTCTTTCCAAAATCAAGAGTGTACTGCGGGCTCTGTGTCTATCCTATCATTAAATATCGTTTCTTTGAGCTTTGAGGAAACTTGTCTTTCTACTGTGTAGGTCTCTATGCTAAGAGGAGTCCCATTTGAATATGATTAAAAAATTAGATATCACTATCATTTGAACTGAAAATACAGTAACTGGATAGAATTTTGCATTGCTTTTTAGAAGAATGAGTGAGTGTGTCTGCATATACTAGGGAGAGGAACCCAACTTTGGAAGCACAAGGAGACAGCCTGTGGTAGTCATTAGGGCTGTCCTTCTGATATTACTGACTCTTCTTCTAGAAATCTAATATGATTTCACTGCCCTCTTCATTGAAGGTCCATAAAGTGTAAGCAGAAGTGACATTTGTCAGGTCCAGGTGGAAATTTAAAGAACCAGTTGGACAACCTATCCATCTTTCTTTACTCAGCCCTGACAACGGTCATCGATTCAATATAGTGTCTTCCTTGATAACTTGAGTTCTGGAGTAAATATACACAAAGCAGAGTCCCAGCTACCCTTTAGAAAATGTGGGTTTCAGAGAAAGAATCATTTGTTTTTAAGCCACTGACATTATACAGGTTGTTAAAAAAAAAAAACAAAAAACAAAAAAAAAACAGCCTGATTTAATCTATCTCAATAGATACAACCATTTACTGAAAATTACTCACTAAGCCCAGGAAAAGAAAAAAGTGCATATCTTTATTCAATGTGCTATTTTCCATGTTAATTAATTTAGGCATTAGTCATAGGCAGGATGACTTTTTTAATCCAGTATATATCTCTTTCATTATCATCACATGCAGAAGAAACTGTTAACATAGGACCCATTATTTTTTGTGATTTATATTAAATGAAAATACGGTTTTAGTAAAGGGGAAATTTCCCTATGAGAAGAGGCTTAGCATAGTGCACTGTGGGCTCGAGTACAAACAAGTATCCCTGATCTTATGTATACCGGTGCAACTTCGCAAAAATATTGGAGTAATACATTTTGCATATATTTCTCCCAGTGACAATGTTGTTTTAGACACAAACTACATAGATAGTGCATTTCCCATTTAAGTGTGTTTCCCAGTGAGAAGCAATCAGTGAAGCAATTGTTATCTTGTTGCAAAAATACCTACCAAGAGAGTTCAGAGCAAAAAAATATAGCTTGCATTGTAGCTATCAATTTCATTGGTGAAAAAAACAACTACTATTCATTGGTTTAGGTTAGAAATGCTTTTGCTACAGATTTTCTTAACATGAAAATGTTCTTGGGATTTTCTAGAAGATGTATTAGAATGGAAAAAAGTAAGCGCTTGGACATAAATCAATCTCTACAAGTTAAGTTGCTTCCTAGGAACTGAATCTATTATTTATAGTATATAGTGGAAGCAAAAATTTAGTAGGACAGATCAAAACGGTTATAAGTAGTGAAGATAATTTACTTTATCAGGAGACTATCAGCTTTTTAATTGAAATAATATGTTTCTCCAATAAAAGCATATACCAAATAATATTTTAATTGACCAGATATATAACATTAAAAAGTCTTCAACTGCCCTTTGATTTAGTATATTACAATTACATGTGCATGAGGTTACAATTCAGTAGCATTACATAAATTCACTGCCATGAATGTAATTAATATCCCAGATTTCATTTTTTCATATGGACTAAACATCAATTTTATCTGAACATGAAAGGGAAATGTGCTAGAGAGTGTGTGTGTGTGTTTCCCCCACAACTTTGAAATAATTTTCTGGAGAATAAATTTTATTTTGATTTTGAGTATTGACATTAGATATAATGTTAATATATGATTACTTAAAAACAAACAGAATGTTAGGAAGCCTCAGAGTGCATTATGTTGGATTACCCTGTGATGTTTCCCTGTATAAATGCTCACATGGCCCACTGCCAACCTTATAAAAAGTAGTGTTATTGCTTGTTACACAGAACTGCCTTTATCACATATTATAAGCTTTCATATTTTGGGTACTTTATTGAATATAAAATATTCAACTAAGTCAAGTGCCTCTTATTTAGTGTAAAGTTCAAGTGTAAACATCAACACTAATGAATTAAGACATTCATTCTCATATGCAGAAACTTTGCTTTGTGTATCTTTGTGAAGTGCACTGTAATCATTTTAATATGAAGTGCAAGTTGTTAAAAGTACCATTGACTTCAGAGTGAGTGCTTTTGACAATACTTGCTATCAAACAAAATTACAATAAATATACAATTGCAGTACAGGCAAAAAGAACTTGGAAATAAAAGCTGGATCAGGGAAGCCGGGTGGCTCAGTAGGTTTAGCGCCACCTTCAGCCCAGGGACTGATCCTGGGGTCCCGGGATCGAGTCCCGTGTCGGGTTCCCTGCATGGAGCCTGCTTCTCCCTCTGCCTCTGTCTCTGTCTCTCATGAATAAATAAATAAAATCTTAAAAGAGCTGGATCAGAAGTGGAAGAAGCATAAGATGGCCTGTTTAGAAAAATCTATGTGCTTCTCTTCCTGAGATTCAAAGAAGATTTTTAGATTTGTTAAGTTTATTGTTCCAAAATTCTAATCCCATAGTAAAATTTCTCTTTAGGTAAAGACATTTTCATAGCTTATACATCTTTTATTTTAGTCTTAAAACAGGCTTAACAGGAAACAGCCTTTACTGCCTATCCACCTCATGCTTCAGCAGAAAAAGTGTGTCAACCCTGTTGATGCACTAGAGTTTTGAATTGAACGTGATGATCAGTAGTAGCAGAAAGTAGAGGCAATAAGGGTGGGAAGTCCCACTCTCCTGATGGAATTTTCAGGTGAAGATGATGTGTAAGATAGAGGACTATGAGAATACATTCTGGTTTCCCTTTTTTAGGCCATATTACTCAAATCGTAAGTCAAATAGTGATCAAGTAAATGACTTGATTTTTTGAATATCTGCCATAAATAATATTTGATATTTAATACTGATATTTAATATTTAATTTGTGAGCTATACATTTTTGATAGGGGGAAATAAAGGGCTTCCTGCAAACTCTAACTCTATTGTGGTGGCTGTGAAAATCCCCCATATGATTTCCTGCTGTGCAGGAACACAGTTGACTGGCAGCCCCCACTAAAACTCTCTGGGCTCTGGATCCACCACCATATTAGTGTCAAGTTCATGATTATGTGAGGCTACTCCCAGCCAGTGACTGACCAAGGCAAAGCTCCTAGTACAGACCCATTTTTGTAGGGCTCCATTTGCAGGCTGTTCTGAGTCAGAGACCTCCCAGGAGCTCAAGCAAAACTTTGCCAGAATGGTCCTGCAGTCTTCAATTTTTACTATGACAGTAGTTTGCTAAATATTTGTTAAGTGCATGAATAGAACAATTATGACTGTGGGCAGCTGAAAATAATACAAAGACCCAAACAAAGGGGAAAGCTAAGGAACTTAAGGGCGTGTACTTAATAAAAGGTTCTAGAGGCATTCAAAAAAATTATCACTGAGAAACCTGTGTGGTAGTATGGGGAAATATTTAGGATATATTAGTAGGTTAAAAAATTCTGTGTAAACTTGGATTGCAACTAGGCAAAGATACAATTCATACAGCCAGAAATTAGAAGTAAACAAAGAAATTTGGAAACTTGCTAAGGTAGTAGGGACTGTGGGGATTTTGTTTTTTACTCTTTAGGAAAAAAAAAAAAAAGGTAGTTTTCTTTTATTGAGTTTGGAGTGGTTTTTTATGCAGCAAAATAACCTGGAAGAAGACAAGGGAAATATTTCATTTATCCTGCTGCCTATGTTCAGTGCACCAGAAGAGAAAGAATAGAAGTTAGTAGTTAAAAGAGTTATTTTCTCCTACTATCCCTGGTGGGTGTTGTTTGCAGTGGTAAATAGAAATGGAAAAACAAGACACTTTTGTACTTTGAGAAATTCACAAAACTCTATAAAGCACATTTTGGAAAAGGGAAGGCCCCATCTGGCCAATGCATGTTATTCTCCATTGCTGCTATTTTGGGACACTGTTAATATAGTCAATGTAGTTAATTCAGGCATTGAGTGACAAGACATCATGTCCTGGCTGATTTCATATAAAGTCTGACATTTGAGGCATGGCACACAAACTGATACCTAGAAGAGTGTCAGGAATTAGGCAACTGCATGGAAGAATAATTTTTGCTCAAGAACATCATCTTATTTTTCACGGTCCTGAAAATACTGAAGATGAGTAAGATAACTTTCATGTTCATAATGACACAATGAACTTTCAGGAAAAGAAGAGGGTGGGCTTAGGCTGGACACAGGGGGACTGCACACATCATGGCCCTAGTAGGGAGACATTTCACTTTGGTAATGCACTGCATGTTGATAGGGAACTTCCAACCTATGGTTGTATGTGAGGATATAACATAGGAAGTTCATGTTTGAGGGTGTGATCTTGTTAGAAAGAAAGATCTCGGGGCACCTGGGTGGCTCAGTGGCTGAGTGTCTGCCTTTGGCTAAGGGTGTGATCCCAGGGTCTTGGGATCGAGTTGCGCATTGGTCTCCCCACAGGGAGCCTGCTTGACCCTCTGTCCATGTCTCTGCCTCTCTATGTCTCTCATGAATAAATAAATAAAAATAAAAAAAGATCTCAAGCTCCAAGGGGCTGGTATCTGCCTACCCTTTAGAGATATAACTCAGATCTACTTACATAGCCAGAACTGTTAAATGACAATTGTGAAGAAGATACTGAGCCTTGGTATATATGTTTCTCTTCAACTCCTGGATGTAGAGCATTTTTTTTTTTTTAAAGAAGGCCCTGCAATATAGTGGATTCCTTCTTAATCTGTCAGTAAATGGAACTAAGTGATTTAACATATAGTGAATCTCACACATTTCCATTTTAAGTATATAACTATAAGGAGCCTCACTGTCAGTCTAGTCCATTCTATTCTTTCACTCACATCGGTTGATTGTACCCTTCTTTTGCTTCCCATTTCCTTCAAGCTACCAACCCATTTCTTCACTCTGTAGGCAAAATTCCTCAGAAGATGCACTTGTAAAAAATAACAATAATAATAATAATAATAATAATAATAATAATAATAATTAATTAATTAATTTAACAAAAGATGCACTTGTATTTACTCTTCTCTTATTCAATTCAATTGACTGACAGGCCCACTACACCATGAAACTCTCTTGACATCATCAGGAATCCTTTTTTTTTTTTTTTAAGGTTTTATTTATTTGAGAGAGAGACAGAGACAGAGAAAGAGCACAAGCAGGGGGAAGGGCAGAGGTAGAGGGAGAAGTAGGCTCTGCTGAGCAGAGAGCCTGATGTGGGGCTCCATCCCAGGACCCTGGAATCAGGACCTGAGCCAAAACCAAAACAACTGAGCCACCCAAGCACCCACCCAAGCACCCCAGGAATCCTTCTGATGTATGTAGTCTATTAATAGTGTCTGACACTGTTTTGTAATTCATTTTACTCTCAAGACCCTACTCTTTTTAACTTCTAAAAAACTCATTGGACACTTGCCCTCAGTATTCCTTGCTAAATCTTCTAACCATCACATTCTCTATTGTTGGGGAGCCCCAAGTCCCGTGAATCTCTTTTCATCCTACATTAATTTAAAAATGTACCTAAAGCTACAGAAATAGGTCAAGTCAGAATAGGTTGCAAGTGGGGCAGAAGGATCATACTGTTTGAATCATGGTTTACATAATATTCATAAATCATGTTCTTTTTCTCTCCCATGTCAGCTGTCTTCCTAGCAGTGTTGTTACGTGAATTGAATTTGAGGACTAAGCAAGGTGACTCAAATGATGGACAGTGCCTGGGACTAACATACACACTCTTTTTATCAGAGAGCTTCAGGAACTTGCAAACCTAGCCTTAATGGAAGGTGCCAATTAGCTTGTACTTTTGTGTGTCTTGAGTAGAAGACAATTCTAGAAAAAAAAAAGTAGATTCTCCTAAAAGATGGCAGATTTCAAACATCAAGCATTTGGAGAGGGATCCCTGGGTGGCACAGCGGTTTAGCGCCTGCCTTTGGCCCAGGGCGCGATCCTGGAGACCCGGGATCGAATCCCACGTCGGGCTCCCGGTGCATGGAGCCTGCTTCTCCCTCTCCCTGTGTCTTTGCCTCGCTCTCTCTCTCTGTGTGACTATCATAAATAAATAAAAATTTAAAAAAATCTTTAAAAAAAACATTTGGAGAGTCTCATATACCTCATATATAATGAGTACCTCATGAATATTGAGGTCTCTGGTGTCTCAGGACACTTAGTATATTATCAATACTAGGTCCTTATTGGTCCTTACATTTCTTATATCTGGGGTCAGCACATATTCATATACTACTTTATTTCACCATCCAGATCTCAAAAGTTACCATTTTATCATATCTTACATCCTCCTCAAATTATTCCAATAACTCAAAGCAACTTGCTGAATTTGTTTTCATGCCTGTCCTTATTTTCTTGTCTTCTAAAGAAATGAATATTTTCACATAAGGCAGTAATCACATATTAAATCTTTATTTACATGTTTTTTCAGATACAAACAAAACATAGCTTCAAAATGATGTTTTCTCTCTCTTTTTTAAATGCTTTCTTCTATTTATTTTATAAATCTTTCTAAACTGGAAGCAATAAGAGTGAATGTTTCAGGCTATGAGTTTGAATAAGTGAACATAAATGATAAGATTTGCAGGACTCTTCAGGGAAGTTAGCCCTTCAGATTCATTGAATCATCCATTCAACAAATATTGGCTTAAGTCCTACAATCCAAAGATGTGGCTGAGATAGTATAAAATGGAAGGAAAGTGAATTGGATATATTCTCTCCTTTGAAGTTTGGCAGAGGTTAATATGCTGTGAATCAACCACATTGTTTCCTCCTCTTAGGAATACAAGGAGGCTATGCTTCCCAACCTCTCCAATTATGCTGGGGCCAAGGGACCAAGTACTTAACAATGAATTGTGAGCGAAAGTGACATGAGCCATGCCAATTCCAGGCCTTGACCCTAAAAAATATTCTGCAAAACCATGTATTTTCTCTTACTCTTCTGCTATATATATAACTTAAGTTATTTAAACGTTTCCAGAAAGCAGAGATGCAAGATAGAAGCAACTTGGAGTCTTGAGTCAGTGTTTGGAGAAGAGCTGCTTAGGAGAGCTTTGTGAGAACACAAAATAAATCCTTCTACATTCAGAAGAGCCTCGTACTAAATACGATTACCAATAGATATGTTAATGCAGTAAAGAAATTGAAGTGCAACAATTCTGTGTAGAAACAATACTGGCGAATTGAGAGCAGGGAGATTGCTCTGCAAGATAGGACTCAGATAAGAATACATGGAGAAGATGTCATTTAGAAGTGTGTTTGACAGATTTGGACAATAGAAATGGGGTAAAAAGCAATGCAGACAGTTAACAGTATGAAAAAAAAACAGTATACTGGAAAACATTAAATGTGTATTGAAGCTTCTAGGAGTCAGGCAATTGCAAGGAGATACGTGTAGAAGTTGCAAGTGTAGTATTGAATCCCAGAGTATGCTTTTACTTTGGATTTTCTAAGCATGATTAGGGTGGTATTGAGAATGTTTGAGTAAGAGAGTGAAGATGTCAGAATTATAGTTGGCCATAATAATCTCATACTCTTAGGATGAATTATCCTATTTGTGGGACCCAGTGAAAAATTAAAATGCAGATCTTCTTGTTCAAAGATTATTGATAATTTAAAGATGGCTACAGCAGGCCACTGCACTGAGTTTGAGATCTTTCTAAGAAAAGGCCCCGTGGGACTGTACAGGTTACATGTGCCTGAAACCATGTCTGCACACTTTAATTACTAGCTATGGTGGGAGGGGGAATATGATGTGTGTAGATGGAATTACAGCTAATGTCAATGCATATATGTAGAAACTTTTCACAAGTCTCAGAGAAAGAGCAGTATTTATTAGTAAAAATTATTTGATAAGCCACTGGACATGAAAGATGTGGCAAATAATACGAAAGCCAATGTCTCAATATGAATTTTTACTACCAGTGTAAAAAAATGTTTCTAATCCATACATATATGCTCTCCCCACAGTGGAAATAAAATCCATGGCTTTAATATGGGGAGAATAAGAACTACCTGCATGCTACAGGTATAAAATAGAACCTCTAGTTTCAGCGTATTTAGATTTTTACTTTGAGTTACTTAGCTGATTAACTGACTACTGAAATCCATTTCATTCCTTTTTTTTTTTTTTTCATTCCTGTCTCCCATGTTTGTCTCAACTAGTAAATAGGAAATTCTACACATTTATAAGAGGGTCAGAATTGGGGGATCCTTGGGTGGCCCAGCGGTTTAGCACCTGCCTTTGGCCCAGGGCGTGATCCTGGAGACCCGGGATCGAATCCCACGTTGGGCTCCCGGTGCATGGAGCCTGCTTCTCCCTCTGCCTGTGTCTCTGCCTCTCTCTCTCTCTCTCTCTATGACTATCATAATAAATAAAAATTAAAAAAAAAAGATGGTCAGAATTGGTGAGAGTTGCTTTGATACTATGGGATGTCCTGAAGATAACCCTTTGATGTCGTGAAGGAAAGTTCCTATGATTATCTCTTACATTATTATCATCCCAGATGAATCTGTGGGGCTAGTCATTCCAACAGACAAAAATCTAGCTCCACTATGAAAATAAAGTATTGAAAGGAGAACATACATATACATTAGAGTTTCTTTTGTGCTTTACAAGAGAATATTTAATTTGGGTTTTTGTTGTTATTGTTATTTCTTGATGTATCAGTCTTACAAAATTGTATTTTTGTTTTTTGTCTTGTTGTTGTTTCTTTCTATATCAGTCTTGCAAAATTGTATTAGGTGTGAATAATGCAAGAACTTAAAAATATAACTTGAGGTAAAATAAACATAATTTCTCCATATGTCCTCAATCCATCATAAAAACAAATATAAGGTTGATCATATAAATTGTTAAATGAACAAATCAATTCAGAGGAAGTATGCTTTGGGCAGAGAAAAACATTATAAATATTAATATTTTCTACTGCCATATTGAAAAGTCTTACGTTAGCATAAGGTTCCTTATTTTTATATTTTAATTCAAAATATACTTTGAATTCTTTTGTTGTTGTTGTCATGACATCTTTCATTTCTGTCTCAATCACTAATACACTATCATTCTTTGATAGTATTATGGCACATAAAAAATACAGAAGCCAAAGGGCTGAATGATTTCCATTTTTTTCCCAATGCAAAACTTCATGACATATAAAAATAAAAGTTCCAGAAGCCTTGCATTTCATTAGGATAGATCCAGTAGAGCAATTAATAGTGACGTTTTTCTTAACATCTAGCAACATTTCTGAATATGACTTGATAAAAATTGCCATAATAGGCAAAACGGTAGCCTTTTTATTCCTTTTATTCCAAAGTACAAGTCATCTTACCTACAAAATTACTTCTGGTGACACATGTTTGTCTACTCTCCAACAGACTCTGACACAGCACATTTATTTCATCAAGATTGGCAGCATAGTATTCTGGTTTGGTCGGTGATATTGAGTATTTGCTCTCTCTCTCTCTCTTTTTTTTTTTTTTTTGACACCTTTTTTAGAGAAGTTTTATTTTCATAGCAAAATTGGGAGAAAGATACAGAGATTTCCCATATGCCCTGTCATTTTACATGTACAGCATCCTGTGCCATCAGCATCCCCCACCACAGTGGTATGTTTGATACAACAGATGAACCTGCACTGATGCATCATGATTACCTAATAGCCACAGTTTATAGTAGAACTCACTTTTAGTGTTATATTCTGTGAGTCTAGACAAATGTGTGATAACGTATATCTGTCATTAGAATATCAGAGTATTTTTACTGCCCTAAAATTTTGTGTGCTTTCTTAATGTGAGCTTATGCTCGCTTCAGCAGCACATATATTCTTAATGTGAACTAGAAGAAATTGTGAGGACTATTTCTTCCTTATTTAGGGTTTTACTTCTTTTGTATCTACAAAAATATTGTTTACTTTCAGTGTTAATTATGAAAGAACGTTGTTTTCTCTCCCTCTTCCACTCAGTTTTATTTAGTTAAACTTATAGGACAGTGTTTTTCTCATTGTGTTTACCCAATACTTGGCAATTGATCATGGGAGTATGTTATCCTTTGTAATATTCAGAATAACTGAAAATACTTTCTTATGTCAATGCATCATCTCTACTTCCAGAGCCCTACTTTTGTAGTGCAGTTTAAAAACACAAATGCTCCAACAAAGACTAATACAGAAGTGAATGGGCTTATCCAAAAAAAGTTTTTCAGATGGTGAAGATTATATTAAAATCTAAGGAGATCTCAAAAAGGAAAAAAAAAAAAAGAAGAACCAGTGGTATCTGATAATTAGACAAGACTTGGGCCTTATGGCATGCTCATTCTCTAATGTCAGGTAGGATAGAACTAGGATTTATATTGTCAAATTGAAAAATAAATCCAGACTTATATTTAGAGAAGACTTTACTAAAGAGTAGGATTATAGTAGTAAAGAGCATGCTCTGATTTTAGAAATTTGCCAGTGTCTCAAAATCAAAAAGAAAAAGGCCTTTAAAAGAGAAAAAAAAAAAAAGTAAAAAGAGATAAGGAAAGATTAACAGATATTTTTCTGGGAAAGCTTGCTAGCCAAGGGGTATGACTCTTCATTGTCAGCACAGTACTGTACAGAGTCCTCACAGTACACACCCCAAGAGGTATTCAGACAAATGTTAGTATGAAAGCACCCTGAAGTATCTATTATACAGTCTGAAAAACCGTATGCAGTAGCTTATCTCTAACCATAGATACATAAGAGGAAGTCTGTGTTTAAAGACACAAAACTAGTTTTAGATATATGTAAATGGTACTTAAAAGGTCTTTATTATCATTGTTATGATTATTCCATAATTTACTTATATTATTAATATCCAAATCTAGATTTGTCTTCTATCCAATAATTAAGAGTCATTTGAAAGCAAACCACTTATGTCTGTCCTATTCACTCTTGCCTGCGCATGTGTGTTTTTAACTCCTTAATCACCCTCTACACAATCTCCAAACATTTTGATTACCAGTATCGTGCTTCCTAAGCTTGAATTCTGATTCTGTCATTTATACCCTCTGCAACTTTGAGGATGTGACTTGACCTGTATTCTACTCAATCCTAACATGGGAAAAATGTCTACCTAATAGGGATATTATGATGATTAATTAAAATAATTACATGCAAGGAACACATAAGAGCAACTGAGGTAAAATAAATATTAATTTATATCCTCCCTATCTGTAGGCTCATATCATTTAGCATATAAATGCAGGCAAATTTCAAGTGCCAGGATTCTAGTAATTTAATCCAACATTGAATAGTTGGGCAAAGCCTGCAAATAATGACCGTTAACTCTAAAATTAGAATAAATACATAGAAAATCAGACAAGAGATTTGAACCCCAAAATAAGTGACTATAGAATATAAAAGTAGAATATGGTATTAAATGTTCATATTGAAAAAGAATGAAGGTGTAAAATTAATGGTGTAAGTAACCTATTTAAGAGATCCCTCTAGGGCTCCCTGGGTGGCCCATTTGGTTAAACGTCTGACTCTTATTTTTGGCTCAGCTCATGATCTTGGGGTTGTAGGACTAGGCTCTGCACTGGGCTCCCTGCTGGGCATGAAGGCCACTTAAGATTCTCTCTCTCCCTCTCCCTCACCTTGTCCCCTGCTGCTCACATGCAGTCTCTCTCTCTCTCAAAATAAATAAACAAAATTTTTAAAAGATGAGAATGATAATCAATAAAATAGAAACAATAAGGAAAATCAATAGAAACAAAAGCTTTTTTATAATATTGGTAATATTGATAAACTTCTATTTATAATGAGAGAAAGAGAGCATAATTTCTATAATTTATATTACATTGGAGAAGAAGAAGATACGTCCTTAGAGATTCTTTGAATAGTAGATAGATCATGAGCATACCTTGAATGCCAACAACAAAAAACCGAATGCCAACAAACTTGGCAACTTAATGAAAAAAATTTGATTCATTTCTCTAAGTACACAGATTATTCAACCTGGATTGAAAGGAAATAGAAAATGTTTATAGTTTTATATCTACCCTTAGAATAAAAATTTACCCACAAAAAAACTTCACACTTATATAGGCATCAAAAGATTGGTGATTTTTATCAAACAATTAGGAATAAAGTGTACCAATTATGGACAAGTTCTCTTTCCTAGAGAAGGAATGATCAATTAGCAGCTCCTTTTTTGAGATCAATTCTACTCGTGATAGGAGAACATGAAAAAAAATCACAAGAAAACAACATGACATTATCATCGATAAAATCCTTAACAAAATGTTACCAAATCAAATCTCTCAGTATATAAAAAAAATCTTACTCCATAATTAACAAGTAGGATTTGTCCTAGGTCTGCAGTTTGTTTTACATTGGAAAATCAATACATGTAGCTCATCATGTTGAAAGAACTAAAGTAGGTTAAACATTTGATCATTTCAATGGGTACAGAAAAAACATGTGGCAAATTACACCGTCCGTTATGGTAAAAACTCTCAGCACATTAGGAATTAAAGGGTACATCTACAACTTAATTATGAAAAACTTAATATTCTCCCCTTAGACTGCAATATGACAAGAATGTCCACACCCAGAATTTGTATTCTTCAGTATACTGGCTGTCTGACAAGTGTAATAACGCATGAAAAGAAATAAAGTATTCAAAGATTTGAAACTGAAAAAGTACAAATATATTCACAAATTAATCATTTATGTTGGAAATTCTAAGACATCTACAAAAAAAAGCTATGAGATACAATGTCAGAACTATATAACTAGTATAGACAGATTTAACAAAATATATTCAAGACTGATTAACAAAAATCGCTGAGATAAGTTAAAGAAGTCCAAAGAAATGGGGACTTGTGCTATATGCTCAGGTTGGGAGATCCAGTGGTCAGTGGTGTTATAATTTCAGTTATTCCCATGTTGATTATAAATTCAGTGACATCCCTTCCCCAGCATGCCATTCCCTTCTCTTCCTGCCTCTTCTATTATATTTTCATCTATCCCCATACTGAAAATGTAGTACTCCCAGCTGCCCTACTTCATTTCAATTATTTTTGTCACTCTTCTCACAATTGGCCAATCTAGGAACTTGTGGGAAGCCAGTCTACCTCTTCCTCTTACTTACCTACATCAGTAAATCTCCCATTTGTAAATGATAACTATCTTCCCAAGTTCTTTTCATCTCTTTGACTACTGTCTTCACACAAGTCTTTATGTTTTACCCATTCTGTGTGGGAATTCCTCCATGTTCTTCCTCTGTTTATATTTTCATGCTTAACATTTCTCAACATCTTAATATCTGTGTGCTATTTTTTTAGACATTCTATTAAGATATTATTCTTTGTCATGGTTTTATACATTAGATTACCTTTCTTGATGTGAGTACGCTTACTTGTTCATCAAGCTTAACAGAAGCACCATCTCTTTTGGAAAGCTTTCCAGACTGTCTCCATACTCCATCTGGAAAAAAAAAAGTGTTAGTAGATTAAACCATATATTTATTGTTTTTGTAGTACTCTATGATAAATCTATTATTAAATCTATCACAGCGCTTATCAGAGCATAAGAAATGCAGGACCCTTTAACTAATAGATGCCATGGTTCTTTATTTTTATTTTCTTAACTTACAGTGCTTTATTAGTTTTAGGCATGCAATATAGTTATTCAGCCATTCTATATGTCACCTAGTGCTCATCACAAGTGTGCTCCTTAATCCCCATCACCTACTTAATCCATCACCCTAGCCCCCTCCCTTCCAGGTAACCCTCAGTTTGTTCTCTATAATTTAGAGTCTGATGTATGGAACTTTTGAATCACTGTATTGTACACCTGAAACTAAATAACACTGTATGTTAACTAACTGGAATTAGAATTAAAAACTTAAATAAAAAGTGTCTGTTTCTTGATTTGTCATTCTGACTTTTTCCCCCTTTGCTCATCTGTTGGGTTTCTTAAAGTCTACATGTGGGTGAAATCATATGGTATCTGTCTTTTGCTGACTTATTTTGTTTAGCATTATACTTCTAGTTCCATCCATGTCATTGCAAATAGCAAGATTTTATTCTTTTTATGGCTGAATAATATTTCATCTTTATCCATTCATCCCTTGATGGGTGAATGGACTGTTTCCATAATTTGGCTATTATATGTAAAAGGTGCATGCATTCCTTTGAATTAGTGACTTTTGTGTTCTTTAGTTAAATACCCAGTGGTACAATTGCTAGATCATAGGACAGCTCTATTTTTAACTTTTTGAGGAAACTCCATACTGTTTACCAGAGTGACTGTACCAGTTTGCATTCCCATCAACAGTGCAAAGTGTTGTTCCCTTTTCTCCACATTCTCACCAACACCTGTTGTTTCTTGTGTTGTTGATTTTAAGCATTCTGACAAGTGTTAGGTGATGTCTCATTGTAGTGTTGATTTATGTTTCCTCGATGATCAGTGATGGTGAGGCTCTTTTCATGTCTGTTGATGAAATGACTCTTGTAGGGAATTGGCCAACAAGAGGATTTTGGTTTGTTTTTATCTACTTACAGCACAGTTCAACATACATAGTAACACTCAATAAACACTCTTTCAATGAATGAATGTTGTCTATTCACTTTCACTCACAAATATAAGACAGTGTGATAGAGTGGAAACTGTATCATTTCTGGCATCAGACAGTCAGAAGTTTGATATTTGGCTGCAAATCATCTAACTGCATGACATTCTCTGAGTTTTAATTTCCTCATGCCTTTTAAGAGGATAAAGAGAATAGCAGCCAGCATATATCATGACGCCTGACAGTTCCATGTCACCTAAAAGTGTCATAGCATCCTTTAACCTGCTCCTGCTGGAAGGGGATGCTCTGATAATTACTGTTCATTGGGTACAGCACTGTCTACTCATTTTATCACAGAAATTCAGACAAGGAGTATGAGTCCAAAGATAAGTGACTACAGGATCTTTGATGATGTACATAGAATACATAGAAATTTTAGAATTCAAATATTTTTTGAAGATTTTATTTATTCATGAGAGACACACAGAGAGAGGCAGAGACACAAATATTTAAAGTTTTCTTTAGTAAAGGGGGATTGTGTTACTGTAAGTACAACATAGACTTTGAGGAAGTCAAAAAATACTCTGACTTTTCAAGACCTGGCTCTGCTGTTTGTCTTGTGCTTTTCTCAAATGTAGTGAGGGCCTACAACTACTTGGCAGAAATGTTTTGAGAATTAAGTAAGATTATATATGTATTTCTACCACAGTAAAACTATCACATATGTACTATAAAATGGAATAACTGGAGTTTCCCATTTCTTTTGCAAAGTGGAACCCTCTGAACCTGATACAACACCCTCTAGTTCATGAGCACATTTTTGCTCTTAACCACACAAAGGGTCAGCCACATTTGTTTGCAAAAAAAAACTATTTGTGCCATGGTTTCTTATTATTGAAAATATAGATCAACAAAGTATTACAAATGACATATGTCTGAAAGGTACAAGCCATGTTTTTTCTATTAAATCTAAGATAAATTTTGCAGAAATATTTATTAAAATAAGGTGTTAAAATGCAATTAAGGGTATGAATGAAAACACTTTAAAATAGATATTTAAAAAATCAATTAAAACCAAATAGGGAAAATTTATGTCCATACAAAAGCCTGTACATATATGTTTATAGCAGCTGTATTCACAATTGCTGAAACTTGGAAACAGCCCAGAGGTTCCTAAGTAGGTGAAAGGATAAATTAGGGTGCATCCAAGACAATAAAATGTTATTCAAGGACAAAACAAAATGAGCTATCAAACCATGAAAAGACATAGAAGAATCTTAAATCCATATTGGTAAGTAAAATAAACCAATTGAAAAGCCTTCATACTGTATAATTCCGACTGTATAACATTCTAGAAAAGGGAAAAATGTGGAGACATAAAAAGATCAGTAGTTGCCAGGAGTTAAAGGGGAAGGAAGGATCTAAAAGCAGAGCATAGAGGATTTTGGGGACAGTGAAACTACTCGATATGATGCTGTAATGGTGGGTACATATTATTGTATATTTGTCCAAACTCACAGAATGTACAACTCCAAGGGTGAACCCTAATGTAAACTATGGGCTTTGGGTAATTATGATGTGTCCGTGTAGTTTCCTTGATTATAACACCTGTACCATTCTGGAGAGGGATGTCGATAATGAGAAAGACTGTGCATGTGTGGGGAACCAGAGGAATATGGGAACTCTCTGTATGTTCAATTTTGCTTTGAACAGAAAGCAACTCTAAAAAACTAGTCTATTATAAAAAGGATTTTTGCACCTCTATGTCTCCACATTTCTGTAAATTCTCTCTTTGTTCTTAAGATACAAACTGGAAAACAGACACATGATGAATATGCTTTATGGAAAAATATGCAGAGACTCATTCTGAGGGTATTAGTTCCAAGAAAATGCCTTGACATCCTACACTGCAATATTTATATATGTGTATATAATATACACATATATTTTAACTACATAGAATATATTTAAGTTATTTTTAAAAACTGTTTTATTCCACCATATTAATTCATTAACTCAGTGACAAAATAGAATGATTGCTACTACATAGAATTTTATATATTTATGTGTGTTTATAAATACATTTATTGATCAAGTATACATAATTTAATTTTAAAGTAAACAGTGTAAACATTTGAAGTCACTGTATCACATGAATATAAAGCAGGAGTTGCTAAACTCTTCCTGTAAATGACTACATAGTAAATATTTTAGGTTTTGTAGGTCAAGAATCTCTGTTGCAAATACTCAACTCTGCTATTGTAGAATGAAAGCGGCCACAGACAATTTGAACAATTTGTAAACAAATGAGAATGGCTCTATTCCAATAAAACTTTTTTTGTGTGTTTGTTTGTTTTTAATGAAACTAGAAGGCTAGGCAGATTTAGCACATGGCTCCTTAGTTTACAGATTGTGATGTGAAGAAAGTGTGTTGTTTAATTAATATTAAAATAATATTAATTTCCAATGACTAGGTTACATTAATTATTTAAGATTTATTTATTTACTTTATGGAGAGAGAAAGAGAGCACTTGCATTCATGCATGCATAAGCAGGGGTAGGGGCAGGAGGGAGAAGGAGAGAGAATTCTCAGGTAGACTCCCCACTGAGTGGTCAGCCCAGTTTAGGCTCAATCCTAGGATCCTGAGGTCATGACCTGAGCCAAAAGCAAGAGTTGGCCACTTAATCCAACTGAGCCACCCATGTGTGCCTAATTTAAATATATATCATTTAAGCAGGATTTTTCTTTTCATAGATACATGCAAAATCTTTCATAAATTGTCAAAATGTCTTAGAGATACTATTATATTTCAGGGAACTTTAGCAATACAAGGATGTCTAGTTGTATAGTAAAACTTAGTCTGCAAACAGGCTGTTATTTTCTAAAATTCTCCATAATCAGCTCTTGACAAAATAACGCATATTTCACATTTCATCACGTTTTCAGTGAAGCTTGATATTCCCTGTTTTCCCATGTGCTTCTATCAGGTTTTCGTTTTGGTTTACTCCTGCCTGATGCTTTAAAAATTATTTGTGCTTTTTTATTTTCAAGAAATGATTTGGTCAGAGCCTTATTTGCCTTTGTGCAACTATAACCTTAACACAATATCTTGCAAAAGTAAAAATGATAGATGATTAACTAATAGAGAGACATAGAGCTAGGAATCAGAGGTGATGATTCTACATTTCTGGGATTATATGTCCATATTTTAGGTTGTTGATGTAGTGCCAACTAAGTATGTTTTTTTTTATAGAATGGGAACCTTTGTTATTTATGTATTTATTCATTTGCCAATTTTCTCTGTTTCGATTTATGTTATAGTTTAATCAAACAAAATTACTCCTTGGATGCAGAACTCCAAAGCAATGTCTGCTCACAGAAGAAAACAGTAACAAAACAAAACAGAAAACAAAAGAAAAATAAGAAAATATGGATACATATGAACAGATAAATTTTAATTATATCAAAGTAAGGGCTGCTGCAACTATAATTTAAAGGATAAATCTTCAAAAAAAAAATAAAGGATAAATCTTCTAAGGCACTACAACATGTTACCATATTCAAAAAAAATGTTTCTTTACCAGGAGCCAAGTTTTACTGAGTTTGACAAAAAAAAAAAAAAAAAAAAAAAAAAAGTTATTATTTGAAGTATATGGATTAGCTAATGTCTTGTTTATGTTGTTTTAATCATTATTTCAGTTTCTCCCATTTATCATTGTGATATATGCACACTCTTCAAACGAGAAGGGAAGTATAGCAGATTAGACTATTAGTAAAGAATAGCATCTATAAATCATGCGTAGCAGAAGTTATTGTTTTTATTTTCAACTTTTTACACACAAGTCTATAGTGAATACCATTGGTTGCCAATTACCCCACCCTCATTGGGGGAAATTACCCTGTTTCTCATCCAAGTAGTTCTTACTACCAAGTGTGGGAGTTACTTAATGGTTCTCAGCATTTCTCTTTGGCATAATTTGTTCAGATATGAGGACAAATAATTATTTTAGTCAATAGGACAAAAGCTGAGTGTTTTAGGGACTCTTGGGAAAAGATTACTCTTAAGTGTAAGAAGAGAGCAAACAAACCTGGAAAACTAATAGTGTGAAGTCACCAGGTCAATTAACCCTTAGTCTACTTTATCTTTTCTATGTATGTGTAATATTTCTTTACTATTTAACCCTTTTTGGACATTTTCAAATTTTTTCTATCTTCACGTATCCTGAGGTTTTTTTTTTTTTTTCCAAAACCATCATGAATAAAATTTAATTTGAGAAATGGTATGCCCCAAGATGGTGGTGATGATGATGTAGACTTTATATGCTACCATCCTGACCACAGCTGATTGGACTAAGCCTACCTATCTAATTGGAGGGACCTTAATAGAGTATGCTGTGAAGTAAATAGATCTGGTTCATCCTCTAGGGACAGGTCAGAATCTGAATAACGTGATTTTCATCTTCTCTCTACTGTTAGATCTAAGCTTCATTAGCTGATCCATTCTTTACTTAGTCAATAGATTTACATTACTTAATTATTTGGTTTAAAAAAAGAAATCAGAAAAAAAATAAAAAGAAGAAAAGTAATCAATAAATCAATGAGTCGCTCTTTAGAACATTGATGAGTTGAAACATTTTAATTCAGATTTTTATTTAGATTAACTCAATGCAGTCCTGGCTAACAGCATCTGGAACATCACGCTCTGTTTCTCAGCCTGCTGGCAGAAGGCATTTGTAGACTCTACTCAGATTGCATGGGAAAGCTGTTAATTGTTTACCAGAATGTTTCTATAAATTTCTTTTTTTTAAAGATCTTTAATTTATTTATTCATGGGAGACAGAGAGAGAGAGAGAGAGAGAGAGAGAGAGGCAGAGACACAGGCAGAGGGAGAAGCAGGCTCCATGCAAGGAGCCTGATGTTGAGACTCAATCCCGGAACTCCAGGATCATACCCTGAGCTGAAGGCAGTCACTCAATCGCTGAGCCACCCAGGCGTCCCTGTTTCTATAAATTTCTCAGAATGTTTCTCTATATATGAAACAGGATCAATGTCTCAGGCATTATCCACCCCTTCCTCATGCTTATGCTGTGGTGTGGAGAGCTCCAGTAATCCAAGTGTAATGGCTTTGACTCTCATATGGGTAATGATGCACTTAATGCAGAGACTCTCCATTCTTATACTGTCATGTTCCATTCAGTATTCACAATTTCTTACTCTTTCTACATGTGGGAAAGATTTCATGTACTTTTCTTCCTGGTATAAGAAAAATGCACTTCTGGTAATCCCTGAGTTTTTATGGTGACTAGTCCCATCAGTCCAGCCGGTATACATTCTTGGTTGTGGCATAGATATAGAGACTACTCGATTCCAGCTAATCTGATGTTAATCCTTCTTACCCTCCAGGGAGGACAAACATTTCTTTAGTAATTTAAAGAACTTTGTCTCTAATTTTCTCTTTCCTTCTCCTGCTGCCCCTCCCTCCAGTTCCTGTTCTCTCCCTCCTCAAAAAATGAAAAAAACAAAAACAAAAAACTAAAATACTTTGTGTCTATATTAAAACCAAATCTAGTTGGTCACTTTGCATAGGTGTTTTATGATATATCTTCCACTTAAGAAAATTGCAAATCTATGTCAATGGTATTCCATTTGAAAACATGTAGTTCCAAACCCTACATTCTTCAGAAAATTTAATCCTGTTTCAGTGTAACTTCTGCCATAGTGATTATCCATTTACCGATACAGCAAGCAGCATAGCCAATGCTGACTTGCACTTGCACACTTACACCATATCATAAGCCTTGGATTGTGATGAACATACTACTCTCAGGTTGAAAAAGTATAGTTGCAACCCAAAGCAGAACTTCAAGTGATATCAAGACAGGAAACAATATCCATAAAAGGTTAGATTTGTACATAAACACTAGAACACGGGTGAAACTAGAGGACATTATGCAAATGATAGAAGTCATTCACAGAAGGATAAATACTGCATGATCCCACTTATATGAAGTTTCTAAAGTTGTCAGACTCATAGAAGCAGAGAGTAGAATGGTGGTTGACAGGGCCTGGGCAGGGAGATATGGGGAGTTGCTCAAGGGGTATAAAGTCACTATGTAAAATAAATACATTCTAGAGATTGGCTGTACAACATCTTGTCTGTAGTTTAGTATACTGTGTTATGTACTTTAAAATTTAAGAGGGTAGATCTCATGTTAAGTGTTCTTAACACAAGTTTTAAAAAATGCTTGAGGGAAAAAGCTTATTTTTGGTTTTGACTCACGTTACAGAGGCATCTAACATGTATTTAACACATGATAATTAATTTTATTTTTGTGAACTTAAATATGAGGTAAGCAAAGTAGACATCACATTATCAAATTAGTTACCACTGGGATTAGTTATAATCTCTTTCCTCCTATCCTTCCCTTGTTATGATAAAAACAATGAACATGTATATGGTCCCAATACTGTAGAATGCAAGTATCCTTCTGGAATCTGTGGTTGTCTCCTCACAATAACTGCATATGTAAACCTTAAAAATATTGAGTTTTTGAGACATAATCGTGGATGTAGCACTGTTTTATGTTAGGTACCGTTCATGTATCTGAATCTCTCTGATTTGATACAAAAATAATTTTAACTAAAAACAGCTTTGGTAATCAGCAGATAGCTTACTATTATGTATCATAATAAATAAAATTATAACATAATTTAATTACAAATTTGATTATAAATTTAATAAATTATATAATTTAATTTTATATAAATGTAATAAAATAAGTCTATTTAGGTAATAAATAAACCAAGGAAAAGAAAAGGATTTTCATTTAGACATTGCCCTCTCTTTCTGTATTTTCCTTGATTCCTGAGTAGAAAGACTGAATTAAGCAGCAGCCAGAAGGCATAGATGCAGAGTGGAAAAGCTCTTCTCTTTTTTAGTAACTTTTGTGCCTGTTTTAAATGATCATTTGTTTCATCAGCTAATCCCCAAGTAGAGGGCATGTCCTTTTCACTTGTAGGATTCTCTTACAGAAGTTGAATTCCCTCCTTATCACCTCAAGCCAATAAGCACTTTATTTTCCTTTTGCTTGTTGTTAGGGAAAAGGAGAAAAAAAAAAAAAAAAGCCACTCATACCACTTGCTGGAGCTCTCTGCATTTTAATCCCAGCCTATGAACGGACATCAGAGTGCCCTTATGATATTTTGCACAAAAGGCTCAGTGTTCATGGCTGTACTCAGAGGACCCAAAATAGCATTCTGTAAGCAGTGACATACTGGTGGTCTGGTACTAAAAGTGCAAGCCTCTGTAACTCAGAGCAGTGTGACACATGTCAGCTTTGATGAGGAGTCTGTGAGGCAAAATAAGAACCCTCTCTACTACTCTTCCTCATGTGTTTATCATGAATTTTGAATTTCAATTTTTGCAGAACTCCTAGAACTTGAAGATACACAGGTAAGAACGGCATAATTAGGCCTATTTAAATATATAAATTACCTCAATGAATATAGGGCCAAAAAGTTCTTGAGAAACACTTTGTTAGTTTGTGCTTATAAGGGAAAAAAATTCTAAAAAATTTTAACTCACAATGTGTATATTAAACTATCTCTAAAACAAATATTTGTGAGAAAAACTTGCCATATCTACAATTCAGATTGAAGAAAATAAAAGTTGCTCGTATCCAGAATATTTAAACACTAAATTTCTTGAGAAGGATGTATCACTACTGTTTCTTTTTTTTCTCTAGGATTTTGATTTTTGACTTACTGTGTATTTATCTCTGTACTATCGGCTGCTCTGAACAATAAAGTCACCTTAAAAATATGTGAAAAATATAAATATTTTTAATGCAATTAATTATTTACTTCTTGGGAAATAATATTCAATGTGGGGCTTTCTGCATATCTGAAGAAAGTTAAATGTTCTTTGAAGGACAATCGATTCTCAAAGTTGATATAATTATTTTATTTTCTTCCTCTTTGTCAGTTGTTTTGACTATCAAACATTTTATTGAATTTAGAAAAGTCGGAAAGCAAAAGAGCTTAAGTAATTAAGAATATAATAATAATAATAATAGTAAACCTTTGAGCATTTTATCAATATAGACAAATACATATTCAAACATGTTCACATATTAATTTGCAATGAATTATATCCATCACATGTATTAAAAAGGTTAATTCATCAGACACACAAAATATGAAAGACACAAAAGTGTAAATAAGGAAATGCAAATTGTGAAAGATATTTAATATTGTTTCAGTTTTAATTTATTACAAGTAAGTTTAATAGGATTACTAATTTTAATAAAATATTCCATGTAAATTTGCCAAAAGGATTTAGTAAATCTGTAACTACCATATAAAAAAACACATGAAGGTAGCAACAAATATTTCTAAGTAGAATGGCAAATGTTTTCTTTATATAAATTCATATTTTAGATCTAGGAATTCATTTTTGAACTAATATATCTATAGAGAAGACATCGTTTATGTAAAATATTTACAAATGTAGTAATATATTTTTATTTTGGATAAATTTGCAATATCAAGTAATGTGGTAATATACATATAATTTCCTTTATTCCAAATTCTAAATACTTTAGATGTTTAAGTATCACACATTATAATTTTTAATTTGAAAGTATTGAAATTTTAATATAATGTGGACATTTCTGTTTACCAGTTGTGTAACCAATAAGCATATTCCCAAAAAAGAATAAACATTGGGATCCCTGGGTGGCGCAGCGGTTTGGCGCCTGCCTTTGGCCCAGGGCGCGATCCTGGAGACCCGGGATCGAATCCCAAGTCGGGCTCCCGGTGCATGGAGCCTGCTTCTCCCTCTGCCTGTGTCTCTGCCTCTCTCTCTCTCTCTCTCTCTCTGTGACTATCATAAATAAATAAATAAAATTAAAAAAAAAAGAATAAACATTACAAAAGGAAAAATCTAAAATTATTCAATTTTTACAAAATAATCATTTTATGAGATCTAGAAATCACCTCTAGATGACTTATTCTACTTAAATGTGTTTTCTGCTTTACCCAGGTTTTTTTTTTTTAAGATTATATTTATTCATGAAAGATGCAAGAGAGAGGTAGAGACATAGGCAGAGGGAGAAGTAGGCTCCCTGTGGGGAGCCTGTGTGGGACTCGATCCCAGAACTCTGGGGTCACATCCTAAGCCGAAAGCAGACGCTCAACCACTGAGCTACCCAGGTGCCCCTTTACTGAGGTTTTATAACAATGACTGAAATGTCTTATATTATTATGTAAATTATATCTGTATTTTCAGTTCTCAATTTTAGTAATTCTTTATTTGTGCCCCAATAAAATATTGAAATATTTATACTTATACTTTTATGCTTAAACCCACTTTCTCTCTACCTTTCTCTCTCTCTCTCTCTCTCTCTGTTTCTATTTCACACACAAACTGTAGAAGTGTTAAAGAATATGTTATCTATTTATATGTTTTGTTTTGGTTTGTTTTCCCCTTTGGAATCTTTATAATGTGCTTTTCCCTGGGAACTTTTTAAAAAATTAGTTCAATTAAATTATCATAAAGTAAGATGCTTGAGAATGATTTGCACAAATGCTTCCCATTCATTCTTAAGAAATCAGACCCATCCTCCAGGAATTTGCCATAATCAAGATATGTATAATTTGATGAATGATAACAGATAAGTAAATATAAATTGATATTGAGGGACCCCTGGGTGGCTTAGTGGTTGAATGTCTGCCTTCGGCTCAGGTCATGATCCCAGGGTCCTGGGATTGAGTCTTGCATCAGGCTCCCCGCAGGGAGCCTGCATCCCTCTCTGCCTATGTCTCTGCCACTCTCTCTTCATCTCTCATGAATAAATAAAATCTTTAAAAAAACCTAATATTGAATTTTTTGACACACATGCTCTTAACACGAACCCTTTAAATATTATTATATTCAAAGTGTTACAGAGTGGTATTTAACATGTTATTGAGTAGTAATATAATAGAAATATATGTATCACATGATTTAATAGGATATATTGGTCTTTTCATATACCTTTCTTTCAATTGAGATTTATTGCTACTGAGAACCATGATCATAAATATGAGAAAATGGAACTTTTATATTTTGTGGTCATGACAATTCCCTCTGATATTTATGATCTTCCAATACCTGTATCTTTGCTTTGGCATAACAGATTGAGGATGAAAAATAAACAAACATGAAACTTAATAACCCCACATGAATCCTTCCTTTCTAGCATTGATTTTGACAGCTCTCGGATTTGAGAAATGAGTGACTTTTGCTAAAGTGACCAGAAAGATGTTTGACACTTTTTAAAAAACCTATGCCATTAGTTTTCAACTCTCATCACCACTCACTAGAAAAAATCCACCTAAAATGCTCTAAAACTACCTTTTTATAACTTACAACAAATCAGTTTCCTTTTGAAATGATGCATTCCATCTTGAAAATTCTGATATGATCCAGTAAGAGCATTCATGTCTCACTTTAAAAACCACTTTAGAATTAGTAAAGCAGAAATGTTTTTGTCAGAAATTCATTGCACTACTCAATAAAAGACATTCAGAATCATCAAAGAATGTTTTAAAATTAAAGGAAAGCATAT
This sequence comes from Canis lupus dingo, assembly GCF_003254725.2. Lineage (NCBI taxonomy): Eukaryota > Metazoa > Chordata > Mammalia > Carnivora > Canidae > Canis > Canis lupus. Next base: position 10,922,753 of record NC_064243.1, read on the forward strand.
AGTAGTCAGAGATTTTGCTTTGACATACCTAGTCAGGTTTGAAATGTTAGTATTGGACAATGACGTATCAACATACAGGATCAGCATATCCACGTTTTATTTGTTCATTCTAAGAACTTACATGATAAATGAACTTTGTAAATTTGTAGGGTGTATATTAAAGTGGGAATAATTTTGGCAGTCAATTATGGCTTAAAATAACCTAGGTAATTTTCTCTATGTGCAAAATTTAGAAATGTCATTTCTGTGGAAATGAACAAATTATACATAAATCATAGAAAAGAAAAATGCCACCATTTTTTCTGTCTTTAAATTGTACTATAGCTACATTGTTTCCAAAAGTTTCAAAAGTTTGCCACTTATTTTATTTTTTTCGTCTCTAGCAGAGACTTTTTAAATCTCTAGTGAAGATTCTATGACATTTTTTTGATAAACAGAGAATTCTACTAAATGCAGAGAGAAACATAAAATGTAACTAGAACATTAAAAAGATAAAGAGAACAGGATATAGATGCATCTTTCTAAAAACTTTTTAATGGTATTGCAGTTTGTTATTGAAGTACTTCTTGATAATGCTTGAAAGTGCTTTTGAATTGTAAAGCAAAATATAACCTATTATTTACCTATAATACTGGTGAAAAATAAAGAGGCCATAGCACCACTTTTCAGGTGGATATAAGTCTCCTAAATAAGGCTGTTGCCTTTGTGTCTATATAAGACATTGGTGTTTCTTTGGTATTTCCTCTCTTTTATCCAATGTCTGTAGAGTATAACAATTCTATAGGCCTATCAGGATTTGACTCAAAATGATTGGTTAGTAATAAATGAGCATGCATGATAATACAATATTACTCAGCCATCAAAAAGAATGAAATCTTGCTATTTTCAATGACATGGGTAGAACCAGAGTGTATGATGCTAAGCAAAGTCAGTCAGAGAAAGACAAATACCATATGATTTCACTCACATGTGGAATTTAAGAAACAAAAGAGATGAATGTAGAGGAAGGTGGGTAGAAAAGAAAAAGAGAGGGAGGCAAACCTTAAGAGACTCTCACTAACAGAACAAACTGAGTGGTAAATGGAGAGAGGTGGGTGGAGGATGGACTAGATGGGTGATGGGTATTAAGGAGGGACTTGTGATGAGCCCTGGGTGTTGTATGTAAATGATGAATCACTGAATTCTACTCCTACTCCTTAAAACAAACAAACAAACAAAACAGTTGTGCCAAATTTTTGACCCAGTAAGCCTCTTTTCTGGAACTTTATCATATTAAATAATCTAAAAGTACATAAAGAAGAATATCTGGAACAAAAATAATTATAAATGATTGAGTAACATAACATGCTCTATATCTTAATAAAATAACATATAGCCATTAAAAATACCTTCTTAAAGTCTGTTAAAAATGGGTAAATGTGTTTGCATGCACAGATATATGTGTGAGTATTTGTTTATGGACAGATTTCAAATATATATATATAAATTTGATTTTTTTATAATATAATAATTTTAAGACCACACTAATTATTTGTTAAAACTCCATACCATTTTATTATTTCTTGTCCCTCATATTCTTATTTTTAATTTTTTAACATTTTTATTTTTATTACATTTAGTTAACATTTAGTGTTATATTAATTTCAGGTATATGATATAATAATTTAACACTTCCATAAATGCTAATCACAAGTGCATTCCTTAATCCCCATCACCTATTTAACCCATCTCCACACACACCTCTTCTTTGTAACCATCAATTTATTCTCTATAGTTAAGAATCTGTTTCTTGGTTTGCCTCTCTCTCTCTCTTTTTCTCTTTGTTAGTTTGTTTTCTTTCTTAACAAAACCACATATGAGTGAAATCAAATGTTACTTGTCTTTCTTTGACTTATTTCACTCAGCCTAATATTCTCTAGCTCCATCCACATTGTTGCAAATGGCAAGATTTCATTCTTTTTTTATGGCTCAGTAATATGTGTGTGTGTGTGTGTGTGTGTGTGTGTGTGTGTATCACATCCTCTTTATCCATTCATCAGTCGATGGACACGTGGCTATTTGCATCATTTGGTTATTGTAAATAATGCTGCTATAAACATTGGGAAGCATACATCCCCTTGAATTAGTATTTTTAATTCTTTGGGTAATACTACTGGGCAGTTGTTGGATTGTAGGGTAGTTCTATCTTTCATTTTTTGAGGAACCTCCACACTGTTTTCCAGAGTGGCTGTACCAGTTTGTATTCCCACAACAGTGCAAGAGGGTTCCCCTTTCTCCACATCCTCGTCAACACCTGTTGTTTCTTCTGTTGTATGACATTTTATGTAGTATATGATACATATATAAAGTTACTTATATAAAATTTAAATTTAAACTATTTTAAAGATATGGAGCAATGTTGTCATTGTATGAGTATGTGTATTAAACCAATGTTAAAAACATGCAGCTCTTAAATCATAAATATTATTTCTATGAAATTATGTGACTTTGTATTATCATTGAGCATTTGAATTATAGGGAAATAGAAACAAACAATGCACTTTTAACACTGTATATATGTGAGCTAAGTACCCAAATTTTAGTAAATTATTAATTAGCTGCTTTCTACATATTAAGAAACAAAATGATGTTAGGGTTGCAGGATTAAAAAATATAATGAGGGATTATTTCATGTAAGAACATCATCTCTTCACAGAACATGTTAACTCCTTCTACACATTAAAGGGAGTGACTCATAGTCCACATAATATAAGTTTCAGGGAAAAAAAGACATCTTGTCAGTCAAAAGTCAATTCATTCATTCATCAGATTATACTGAATGCTTTTACATTTATCTGAAAGGAAACTTGTCTATCTTCTCTGGAATCAATTACAAAGGAATAAAAAATTTAAAGAATCTATTTCAACATGCTTTTTAAATCCATTCATATCTCAAATTAATTATATTCAATGCTGATTTTTCTTCCTGAAATGTATATGTATTTTAAACCCATCCCATCTCTTGGAGATACACTTTTTTCTAGATTTACATATGTATCTCTTCTAAATTTTCCTATATACATTTTATTTAGAATTAAAGTGATATACCCAATCTCTTATTTTGGGAATTAGGGAGTAGGAGTTTATCTACTCTGTAAGCATGACATTCATGTTAAAGGGATGTAAAAAAAAATCTCCATCTTGAGATGTTTCCAATATTATATTTACTAAAGTACATTACTTGGCCATTCTTTTTACACAGCTAATAGCATACAATCATAAAATGATATCCTCAGAATGTAAAATAGTTGATCAAATATTCTACTAAACTAGTCCATCTGGTTTGAAATTTTGTCTTCAAATTGTATTCTTATGACCATAAAGTCTAAATAAACTCAACAAGATTAACTTTAAAAATGTGAACTCGTCAAAAATAATTGTAGTCTACTAAGTTATTTTAACTTACATTCCGAAAGCAAAAACATAAAACAAATGATATAGATTTTTTTAAGATTTATTTATTCATGAAGGACACAGGTAAAGAGGCAGAGACATAGGCAGAGGGAGAAGCAGGCTCTCCATGGGGGTCTTGATGAGGGACCGGATCCCCAGGATCCTGGGATCACGCCCTGAGCCAAGGGCAGATGCACAACCACTGAACCACCCAGGCATCCCTAGAATTTTTTATTTGTATGTTTTATATAAAGAAACTAAGAAAGCATTGAGTTTTTTATTATACAATTTGAAACTCAATTCCTTTTTCACAGAGGTGTTTGTGCAAAAATATTTTGTTCCAAAATAATTATATATTTTCATTTATTTTTTAAAACCTGTCCTTTGAAACATACAATCCATATTATGATCCAAAATTTATTATAATTCTACTCCAAACTTTTTGTGGATAACTATTGAAATACTAAATTAAACTCCTTACCAATTCATTTTTTTTCAGTTTTGAAATTGATTTGAGTATCATCCTAACACATGAAACAATCTAAGAGATTAAAAATGTGAAATTTCTTGAATTTATTCTTTTAATTTTCAAGTCAGTGAAGTGTAAGGAAATGATTATATTATTGCTATTGATTCATCACAACGAACAGAATTTATATACTTTGGTGCTTGGTCTATTTTTTTCTTTGCAACATCTTTGCTTATTGCTCATTTGTCCAACAAACAGAGTCTCAAAAACTGCATTTCTATCTTAAAACATTTTTCCTTAAATCCAAACTGCCCAGTGAAGAGATCTCTGCTTTTCCTCTGTTAAAATTTACTTTGAATGACTCATCTATTTTTCGAACTCATCAGTTCTAGGCTCTAATCACTCTTCAACCCACTCTCTTCTGCTTTAATCCCTCCTAAAACTTCTCTTTAGCTATTCAGCAAGATGTACTACTTTTTGTTTGTTTTCTTTTTAATTGACAAATAGTATAAAAAAAACAAATCTGGGCACTTAGGGTGCATGTTAGTTTTGGTTATAGGTAAATTACTTAACAATATTGGTATGGCCTTTTTTCAAGACAAGTTAAGAACGATAGCTATTTTCATGTGCATTTGTTAATATTGATTTTTTTAAAAATTAGATACACTCATTATGGAACTCTCCTTTCCCGATACCATGAGTGTTGTCAACGACTAAATCTTTCTACTATACAATTCTCATTGTCATAATTCTGTCTAGTCTCTTTAAACATTTGAGTATGTCAAAAATTAAATAGCTTCAACTATTAGTTTATATTTTTATGTGATAAATAATACATTGGTAGACAACATTTTGCACCAAATTTTCTAAATTCCTATTTATTTCCTTAGTATAAAATTTCAGACATGAATTCAGTAGATAAAATGGTGTGAGATCTTTAATGCTCCTGAAACATATTTTCTAATTTAAAAATATCATTTAGTTTATCTTGCTGGTATGGGAAACAATTCATGAGAAGAAGTCATGGATTAAGAACTTGGAGGTTATAGGAAGTGAGTGCATATATTTGCGAGACTAAGAGGTAGAATTGACCATAGATAAAGCTTGAATATGTACAGAAGGTAAAATAAAGAGAATGTTGAAAGGGGATTCCTTATTCAAGTGTCAGTTTTTGAGTGGATACTAGGTTTCATTCAGTGAGAGAAAAAAACATAATGATGAACAGGAATGAGCAATAAAAGATAATGGTTTATTTCTGGGGTATGGACTTTGAAATGCCTCTTGGAAAGTAGGTCTATAATTAAAGAGAGAGATAAATATGAACTGTTGAGACTCTTTTGCGATATTTTAGCATATAGAGATTAATTGTAGACATAAAATCCGCAGATATTATCACACATATAGAATGGGCAAAGTATTATGAAGAATGGAACTCTAGTATTTAAGGAAGAGAACAATAAGATGAAATAGAGATTCTTGAGGTGAAAGAGGAATTGAAAGTGTGTAGAGCTTTCCAAGCCAAAAAAGAGAGAAGTTTTAAAAAGGGAGTGCAGTTATGATGAAGGTAACAGTGTGCTATGCCACTATAAAGTTGATTTCAGAAAGGAAAGAAAAGATTTTATTGAATTTTGTTAAAGAAATAAAGGGGAGCCCTCTTGACCTGGATGGATGAGTGAGTTTTAGTACTGGGGGGAAAAGCCAGGTTGCATTTTCCATAAATTGGATGAGAAAATGTGGAGAGAGTGAATGGATGTTTATTCTGTAATAATATTTCCTTTCCATATCTTTGAGTATTTTTATGTTGTGCCTTTTGAATTAGTCCTCTAGTAATCATCTTTATCATATTTTTTTCTACCTATGCCTTCTTTCTTCTATTAAGATTTTTCTTCAAAGTTACCTTTCAAAATTTCCTCCTATACACACCTTTAAAAAGTAGCCAGGAATTACAATTCCTGTTCTCTAAATACTCTTTCAAGCTATAATTCTTTCATTGAGGAAGTATCTTTTATTTATCTAAGGAACTTTTGGTTTTCTTTCTTTTTTCCTTTATTTCTTTCTATTTGTTGTTGTTGTTGTTGTTGTTCTCAACCTGGCATTTGTTTCTGCTTATTTTCAGTTATATTTTTATGCTTTGTATTTGACTTGGACTTTTTCTTTCAACTGGAGTCTTTCCCAAAAGGAACCATAATAAGTAACGTGAAAATTGTTGGGAAGTCTTATTGTATGAGTGGGGAATAGAGACTGAATACTTTCAGACTTCATAGATATTTTTCTGGCAATGACCAAGGTGATTGATTTAAGGATCCTCAAATATCATTACAGTTTTTGTCTTGAGGCTATATATTTCTCTATTCAATGAAGTTGAAAGGTAGACAGGTAGGTAGAGAGAACTTCAAGTTATAAGATGATAGAAATTAACTTTTCTATATTTAGATGTGACAATGGACTTATAATGGTTTTATCCTTCTGATATCTCTGAAGTGTCTTAGGTCCTGTGACTTATTATGCACATTTCTACTCCTGTCTCCTACCAGATCCTGGCATTTCACATAATAGAAACTGTACACATTAGCCTTGGGTGTATTAACCTGAAATCATTTGTAATTGTTAGGAAATGTTTCCCATTCCCAATTGCTTTGAGTCAGAAAGAGCTTTATCCTGAATGATTTAAGCATAATGCATATTGACAGTTATTCCTTTGATTTTTTATTCTTGTAACAGTGAGGACTTACTAGTGATTCTCTTCTGCACTTTAGGAGGTGATGAATTAGAATTTTCCAAAGAAATTTGAGATTAGAAATATTTAAATAAATGCCATGTTTTTATGATATAATAATAACTACCTTTATTGAACATTTAATATGCTCCACATCCAGCTTGTTATTTTTGTGTGATTTATCACAGCATACCTAGAAGTTAGGTATGTTATCTCATTTTGCAGTTGGAGAAACTCAATCTGAGAATGTTTAAGTACTTTGACTAGTGCCATGCCGCTATAATATTATAAAGACACAAATCTTTACATTTTATGCAGATTCTCCTTAATGCTAATAGTTAATTTAATATTAAATGAAGATTTAACTAAGTAAAATAATTAAGAAAAAGAACCAGATAAAAATTATACTGTTCATTTGATTTAATTCCTATTCTCAATATGTATTACTTATAAGAACCATCTATTGCAGGTATAATGCAACAACCAGAACGTTACTACCATAAGATCAGGGCATAAAGTAAAAGTCTGTCCAAGAACCCATGCAAATTGTTCTCTTGAAGAGAGAGAAAAACAAGTTAAGGTGGGAGATACTGAAATTAAGTAATCAAAATGGCTATGTTATGCTCCTGCACCTTGCGAAGCAGTCTCCAGATAGGTGACTCCCTCATATAGTGTCCTATAGATAACATAGAGTGTGCCCAGGACCATCAACTGAGCTGTGGCAAAATATGAAAAATTCTATTTATGTTGATATTTTACCTTATACTCTTGTATTTCGATTTTGAGTATGTTTTTATGAAATATCTTTATGGTGGTAAAAGTTGTAGATGTAAATGATTAGCATATAAATACATATTACAACATTGAAGTTCATCCTAAGCATTTTTTCCATATGAGAATAAATATGAAAATTTGGAAACCCTGGCCAGCATCTACCCATATATTTCTTTTCCAAAATGGTATCCATATTCTAGAAAATGGTTCCTGCAAAGTTAAGGGTACCAGCTCTGGAGGAAGTAAACTGCTTGGGTTTAACTCCAGCCTGGCAGATTCTTACATGACTAAGCAAATCGAGTTAACTTCTATTTGCTCACTCTCTGCACTTATCAAAAATAATGGAACATATACCATAGAAGTATTGTAAGATGAATCAGTTAAAAATGGCATACTCTTTGTATAGTAATAATCAAGAAAAAAGCTCCCAATACATGTTAGACAAGATGATGATGATGATGATGGCTGGTGGTGGTGTTATCCTTGGACTACTTGCCTGGAATCACTTTGGAGCTCATTATGATCACCTAAATGGTGAATAAGAATCTGTGGAGTATGGAATCTACATTTTATTTGGCTTTTCAGTTAATTCTAATGTGAATAAAGTAAGTAAATCATTTCTCAGAAATTGAGGGACTGAATCAACCAAGTTATTATTTATTCTTATTTAAATAACAAAGGATTCTCCATATGCATAATAAAAATTTTAAGTAGAAAAATGTAATCATGTCTAGCACGAAATAATAGTTTTGTCATGTTTGCTCATGTTTTAAAATAATAATTATTACTATAATGTTTGCATGGTAGCTAAAATGCTTTAATATTTTAATCAGTTCATATGAATCAGGTACTGTGTCATACATTTTTAAATTTTGCATTGATTCCACACACACACAAAATCGAGTGTATGACTTTAAAATTTTTCCATTCACTAAGATTCAGGTCTTTAAAAAGTCATGTTTATATTATGCGTTTTTCAATACAAAATTATATTTTCCACATCATTTGGCAGTGGTGCTTACTAAGTATTGCTTTTGACGGTAGAATACATTTATTGCTATTAGAGTTATAAAGAATATGTACTGAAAACAATTGATAATTGGAGAAAGGAACATTTAGATGACATATTTGACGTGGTATTATGTAGCTACTAATACAACATCAGCAAAAAATGTCAAATACGGTGCAACTGTGTCTTTATTTACTGTAGTAAGCAGTAGCTAAAAAGATTTTTAACAATTGAAAAACAAAATAAGATATGCATAATGGAAATTGAAGACCAAATAAATAATTTTATAATAAATTCTCAAGGTGGTAAAATGCATTGTTGCTAAGAAGAAAATATTTTTTTCTTGTTTCTATGGTGATATATAAATTCAATTTGCCAGATATCACTTATGTGATGAGAATAATTAACTGATAGGATTTCATGTTTATCCAAACAATGTTTTGGGAGGAAATGCTTCATTTTACTGTGATTGTGGAAATTTGCACTCTACGTACATGGTAACTGGTGATTTTGTCAAACTGCCTTGATCTATTTCTGGATCAAGAAATCTCCAAAAGAGGAGTGTCTGGGTGGCTCAGTCAGCTGAGCATCTGACTCTAGATTTTGGCTCAGCTCATGATCTCAAAGTTGTAGGATTGAGCTCTTCATCAGGCTGCTTATGATTTTCTCTCTCTCTCCATCTGCCACTCCCCCCACTCTCATTCTCTCCGAGATAAATAAATAAATCTTTTAAAAAAAGAAAGAAATCGTGAAAGTGTACCTTATTCATCATTCTTTGAAATTTTTACTTTCCTAATTTTTTTTAGTTAATTTTAGTTTTGAAAGTCATTACTTATTGGTTCTATACTATCTGAAAGCTGTGACTTCATTCGAATTAAACTGATAATAAAAGAAATGTGATATATATATTATATTCTAATTGGTCAATCAGTGGTACATCTGCATGAATTATAATTTAGTCTTCAACCTGTATAGAAATCACATATACACACAGGCACACACCAATGTGCGTAAGTCTTGAAATAAATGAATTGTTTTACTTATTTAGACAAATTTTTCGTTTGTGTAATGCAACTTTGATTACTTCTAGTCATAAAAATTAAAAATGAATCAGATTCAACAATTATAAAGATAAAATCTACTTGGGATCATCTAAAACTAAATCTACTCTCATAAAGCATACTACAGTGACCCAAGTCATGACAATTTCTCAATTCAATTTATGTAGATATAAGATCCTAAGGTCTAAAAAGATGCTGTCGGAAATAAACAGTAGAATAGTTTTGCATATGATATTAACTGGAAATCATCATATGCTTTATAGTCTATATTATGTAGCTTATAATTTATATTCTGTGTAACATATTTATACTATCTACAACATATATTATAGAGAATACATAATATATGAATTATACTTTATATATTAAGTTTTTATTATGTATTATATACATAGAGAGCAGTGTGTATACACTAGGAATGCAAGAATGTCTCAATATTATTGAATCTATTCACTCCATTCTGTACCTTATCAGACCAAATGAAAAGAAAGACACCTTGTGGTAATCTCAATTCATAATCTCAATTAAAAAAAAAAACATAAAACAAAAACTATATTCTTCATTTTAAAAAATATTTATTTATTTATTTGAGAGAGAGAGAGAACATGTAAGTGGGAGAAGGGGCCAGAGGGAGAGAGAGAATCCCTGAGCAGACTCCTTTGCTGAGCATGGAGCTTAACATGGGGCTGGATCCGAGGACCCTGAGATCATGACCTGAGTTGAAATCAAGAGTGTGACACTTTAACCAACTGAGCCACCCAGACACCCTAACAAAAACTTATTAAAAACTAGGAATAAAAAATAACTTATTTGGCTTAGTAAAGTATATGACAAAGCTCACAATATCCCACTTAATGTTTACTAAAAGCCTTTCTATGTGAAAATTGGGAAAAAAGTGAAATTTTTGAAATTTTTGCATGTATGTATGTATGCATGTGATGAACTTTTAAATTATTGATAATTATTTATTACTTGGTGTTGTGAGATTAGAGAGTCCTTGGCTATCTCCCACTGGATCCCTGTGCCCTTGACTTTCCTTTTTTAAGATTTTATTTATTTATTCATGAAAGACACAGAGAGAGATTGAGAGAGAGAGAGAGAGAGAGGGAGGGAGGGAGAGAAACAGGCAGAGGGAGAACCAGGCTCTATGCAGGGAGCCCGACGCGGGACCTGATCCTGGGTCTCCAGGATCACACCCCAGGCCAAAGACAGGTGCCAAACCACTGAGCCACCCAGGGATCCCCTGCCCTTGACTTTTCAAAGTTTCTTCTGACATACAACTCAAGCATATGCTTATAGGCTCTGAGTTTAAAATTGGAAATAGAAATCTACAGGACTGAACATACAAGTGTCCACCCATAATAATTCAACTAATCTTTCCTGAATTAAATAAGCTGAATTGAATCTATCAGTCAGATAATTATTAGGAGATTACGATTTAACGGTTGGGTTAGTGGGCAGGAGAAGGAAGAAATATAATTACTAGTACTATTGGAGATTTAGGTGTATCTATGCTTTAGTCTTTAGACTATCAACATTAAAATGTAACAACTGGCCAATATATGAATCACAAGGAAAAATTAAACTCAGTAATGAAATATTTTAAGTATTTGCTTTAAAACTCTTGAGGAGGGAACCTATGTGGCTCGGTGGGTTGTGTCTAACTCTTGACTTCAGCTCAGGTCATGATCTCTGGATTGTGAGGTCAAGCCGAGTCGGACTTTGTGCTCAATAGGGAGTCTGCTTCTCTCTCTTCCTCTCCTTCTCCCTCTACTCCTCCCCTGCTCATGCTTGCACTCTCTCTCTCTCTCTCTCTAAAATAAATAAATAAAATCTTAAAAAAATATAAATAAATAAAATTAATCAGAAAATGGTCAATAAATTTAGTACCTAAAACTATGGAGCAAATATCCTAGGAAAATCAAGACAGTGTTGAAGTAGAAGGAAGAATTATGCAGGCCATGGAGATTTGTACCCTATTTACCCTTAAAATGTTACCTTGGAAATGGCTTAACTTGGGCAGCTGTCTGGAATAATGTTTTTGAAATTAATATGGAAATGTACTTGTCCCTGAGCACATCATATTTCTCCTCAACTCTGACCCTATTCGACTTCTTATATTCTTTCAGGTTAGGTATTTTTGCCTCTTTTATTACTCTGACAAGACTTTATTCCAGCTATTATCTGTAGCTGGCCTTTGTGAGTCCTTTTTTCTCATTAGTTTATATAAGTTCACTTTGATCTTTCTTCTCTTCTTAAATGGAGGTTAATAATTAGTTTCTCACTGAATTACAAAGAAAATCAACAAGAGAAAACATGAAGTACCTATGAGGGCTCCAGGAATATAGTTGGGGGTTTTATTAGGGTACTAGGCTATGTAGCCAAGTAACTACCCAGTTTTCAGTAACTTCACACCACAAATATTTAATGAGAGTTATGGGGGTACAATATTCAGTTCCACACAATTGCCAGTGCCTTAAGCTTTGAGTCTCTACTGTCTCATAGCTACAGCATCTGATTGCCAAAAGAAGGTAGGGATAAAGACAAGGCCTTTCACTGCTTCAGTTCTGAAGTGATAACCATCACTTTTACTTATAAATGGTGAAGAAGCTAATCACATAACCCTGCCAAATTGTGGGAAAGGTATTGGTAAACAATAGTATGTCTCCTACAGTGTTCAAAAATTGTTACTTCTTTTTATTACTCTCTTATGTCTCCTCCATGCCATTTCAGTTTACTAATCTTCCAGAAAATAGGTATGCATTAAGAAATCCTAAAGAATTAAAGGTAAACTTTTTTTAGAGCAACAGGATGTAAGGGAAGATACCATGATAACAATGACAATTCTGAGTATGGAATCACCAAGTGCCCACTTAGAATCTTCACCTATAAGTTTTGCCAATAGATACCTCAGTATTTCTAAACCTACCTTTGACATTCCCTACACAGACAATGTCTCTCGAAATTCAGCTGGCCATCAAGTTTTGTCAATGTTGTTTCCATGTTATTTATTGATTCTTTTACTTGCGTTATCTCTTTCTATGGGCCATGATTAGTCCGAGTGTTGGGATACATCAACACCCATAAGTGAGTAATAAACAGCCTGGGCCCAAGGCAGTAGACCCAGGGAAGCAAAATTTCAATGTTTAGAATTGCAAATGTTCTTAAAAAAAAAAAAAAAAAAAAAAATTTTTTTAGCCTGTGTCTTAAAAAAAAAAAAAAAAAATTTTTTTTAGCCTGTGTCTTAAAAAAAAAAAAAAAATTTTTTTTAGCCTGTGTCTTAAAAAAAAAAAAAAATTTTTTTTAGCCTGTGTCTTAAAAAAAAAAAAAAAAATTTTTAACCTGTGTCTTAAAAAAAAAAAAAAAAAAGAATTGCAAATGTTTTTAGCACTGATGAGAAGATTAAAAATATTTAATTAAAAGCTAACATAATATTAAATGATTAAAGTAAAAATATATATCTGTATAAAATTAAATATAAAGATAGGCATGAATGTGGGAATTAACATAATAGGCAAGACATATTTCCCAAGATATTTCAACTGAAGCAGTTCAACGACCTGTCATTTTCCAGCATTAATATACTTGCTTTTGTTAAGTAGGTAGACAAGGTTTTTTTTTTTTTTTAAAGATTTTTTTAAAATTTTTATTTACTTATGATAGTCACACACACAGAGAGAGAGAGAGAGGCAGAGACATAGGCAGAGGGAGAAGCAGGCCCCATGCACCGGGAGCCCGACGTGGGACTCGATCCCGGGTCTCCAGGATTGCGCCCTGGGCCAAAGGCAGGCGCTAAACCGCTGCACCACCCAGGGATCCCACAAGGTTTTAAATGGATTTACACAAATATACAGTACCCTTTGAGGCAGTGTCTATAACATAAAAAAATTAGACTTTGAGGTTAGTCTGTAACCTGTCACCAACCCACCCATGCCACTGCTCTAACAGTAATTATAAAGGGACTTATGGGATAAAAGAGGACTTTTAAGAGACATTTCAAAACCTCCACTTTTTTTCCTTTTAGAAATATATAACTCCTTGAATTAAGAGAGAAAAGAATCCCTAAATACTTCCCCTGTAATAATTTAACCACTCACAGCTCCAAGAGCTGCATTTTACTATTTGTTTCACACTGAAGTTTTATAAAATTTGCTTGCTTCACACATTTGGATCTTGATATCAGAAGTTAGATGTGCTTGTTTGAGTAAAGAACAAACTGAGGATTGCTGGAGGAGAGGTAGGTGGTGCATGGGCTAGATGGGGAATGGGCATTTAGGAGGGCAGTTGTTGGGATGTGCACTAAGTGTTATATGTAAGCGATGAATCACTAAATTCTACTCCTGAAGTCAATACTACAGTATATGTTAACTAACTAGAATTCTTAAAATACTTAAAAATATAAAAAATATATTGACAAAGAGAAATGTTTTACCTTACTTTTAAGTAGCATTTTAGAAACCATAATTTTGAGAGTTTTCCTTTATTCCCCAAGCTTTAGAACTTCCCGACCATTGCAAATTATTAGTCTTTTGATACATCATTTTGACCAAGCCACTCACAGTTTTCTAAAGATGGAGACGTTATATTAATTGCCATCTGTTTTTCTCTGTGAGAAGCTCCTTAGTTGAGCTTAGTTTTAGCTTTCCAAAGCCTTCCAGAATATATTATATTTTTATAAGTTTTCACAGATGGAATAATTATCTTTATGTAACCAAGAGGAGGTCATAGAAAAGACAATTCATAATTAGATTCAGTTACAAACTGTATAAGTGCATAGATTATAATATTTTTCATCCCTTAAGTCATAATTAGTCTTCTTTGAAAGCATAATTGTTCTGAGTCACACTGGGATCATTTTCAGCCTATATATGTCCATGCAATATCACATATTATTTCAAGCATGACAATGTTTATTTGTCATAGTCACATAGTCATGCTAGAAAAAATGACATTTAAATCATTTGAAAATACGTGTGGAACACATGCATTAGGGGACATGTATCCTACACTATTTGTAGTAGTTATTTATAAAGTCTTTTTTAATATGTCTGTTGTTTGAAGAAATAACAGTAGCTGAATATTTAAAGTTCAGAAATAAGTCATTAGATCTCCCCCCTGCACTTATAGGTAGCTATTTTTGCGTAGTTCAAAACACTTACTTAACACTTAATGTGTGTCAGACAGTATCTAGGCACATTAACTCATTTAATAAGATAATTCCATGGGATAGGCACCAATGCTGACCTCATTTTTCAAATGAAATGAGTAGGTACCCAGAGGTCAAACCTTTTGTTAGATCATACAGCTAGGGGGTGGCAGTTCTTCCGTGACCCCTCACTCCACCAAGCTGCCTATGGAACATTTCATCTCAACAAATTTGGGAGGGTAACCCCAGAGAGGTAGTTAGTAGTGATCTCTTGATCTTCACTATGGTACTAAATAAACTTTGCTTTCATAAAATAGTTTGATAATTTTTATATAATTATGTGTAGACATGTATTAAATATTAAAACATGTAATTTAGATGAGGAAAATTTTAATTCATTTAGAATTTCTCGATGCAGGTATCTGCATTTGAGGGCATCCTCTTTCAGGCCTTCTCTGCATTTGTCAACTTTTTGTTTTTTTCTAAATTAGTAGAATCATTTTCTTTGTATTTATTTCTTTCACCTAACAAAGTGTTACAACCGTATTCCTATAACATTAAGTGCCTTTACAACACCACACTTAATGGCTGAGTAACATTATGTTAATACGAATTTTGAAATTTGTTTTTATTCACTTGTTTCTTTGTTAATTGTAAGACCAGTTTTCTGTGTCTCTCCAAACGAATAGTTTTAAAGTGTTCAGGGAATTCCTGGCGTGTTTAAGTTATACAGTGAAACTAAAAGCGTGGATAAATATATCTGGATTTACCTCCTGGAATGATGAAGTGATGTTAGAATACTTTAGATATTAGAAATAAATTATTGCTTTCTTTTCTTCTTTTTTTTTTTTTTGCTTTCTTTTTCTATGTTATTTATTTTTACAAGAACATTAAGAGCAAAAGATTTTGCTAAAGAAAATATTTTACAGGTTTGACTGCAATCACACAGGAAAAATAAGGTAAGAAATAGTGTGTGGACATGCAATGGCCAAATTAAAATCATCATTACTAAAGTGGCAAAGATATAATTAACTCCTATACAGATTAATTGCATTGGCAACGTATAATGAAGGATACTATCCAAACAGCATTTTAGGCAAATCTTCAGTGCAGAAGCAGGTAGTGATTTAGCCTTGAAATAATGAGAAATCGTGTTTTGGTAACTTGTGGAAGGCGGAAAATAGTGGGATACCAGATTTTTTAAAGTGATATTTTGCCAGTGGGTGTTTCATCAGCTGGAACCTGTCTCTTCTCATTCGGGAATATTTTCACATTCAGGCTCAATTTTGTCAATGCTTAGCACTGAATACAGTGCTTATTAATCCACAGTCCTCTCCACCGCTGAGAACAGAGTTCACACTAGCCAGCTCAGGGATGAAATGGCACTTTTTACTCCACATCTTAGGACCTCTCACAGTGAGTAGGGAAGGCTGTAATGCCAGAGGGGACTTGAGAGGCTTTTACACAGGGATTCTGACTTTATATTGCTTTAGTGGTAGCACAATGCTATCATTTGTGCCAGTAAATATGTAAAATATATGTTTAACGAGAGTTTATAAATGGGATAGAGAAAGATTGTTTTGCATTCTATGTCTACAGAGAACGAGTTGGCACATGGTTTATTACAAATTTTAGTCCAGAAATATTGTTTCTTCTCACTTATGTATGCAAGCTATATCCACGCACATTTCTTTCTATATTTCCTATTAGCGATTCTGAGAAAGCCATTTAAAAGCCTTTATGTATGGTGTCACTCTATGAGGATGCCAAGTTTCACTTGATTTTTAAAAAGATCACAAATAGGATTAAGTTTCTATATTTATCCCATCCATGTTTTCCTAGCTTCAACTTTTATCTTCCTCCATACAGACACCAAATCCACCATTCTGACTTTTTCTTCCCTGTATTTGACCTCAAGAATCTTTAGAACAAGGGAAGAAAATGTTCTAAAAGGAGATAATAGAAAACATTTTATTATGTCTACTTTCAAGACTGGTTCAGACATTAAAGTGCAATTTCTATGTATTTAATCCATCTAAATAAGGTGAACTATCAGTGACAGATATCATGCATGTAGTTAGATATCTACATGTTTTCTTTCTTCCATTCAGTAAAACACAGCATATATTCCATGCCCTTAAGTCTGTATTTCCAGTCTTACTTCTACTGGTAAATATCTATTTGTTACTAGACAGATCACTTAATATGCCTCAATATAAATTTCTTCATATGTGAAGGTAATACATTACAGACAATACATTTTCTAATATTAAAATTATATAATCCTATTTGGATATAATATCTTGATGCATTTTTTTAAATTTTTATTTATTTATGATAGTCACACAGAGAGAGAGAGAGGCAGAGACATAAGCAGAGGGAGAAGCAGGCTCCATGCACCGGGAGCCCGACGTGGGATTCGATCCTAGGTCTCCAGGATCGCGCCCTGGGCCAAAGGCAGGCGCCAAACCGCTGCACCACCCAGGGATCCCTTGATGCATTTTATAATAGTGTTATTCAAATATTATTTTGTAATTTTGTGTTAATAGAAATGTCACTTAATTTTTGTATGTTAAGTATATGCAATTATGCAATTAAATATAGTTCACTCTATATTTTATTTAATATTTTTAAATATGGCTAGTTATTGGCAATGAGGTTAAATCTAAACAAATTAACATGAGACACACTGTTAGCATTTTTTCCATATTGAAATATTTTGCATGCTTATATCCATACATTCAATTCATCTAACTGGAAAACATAACCAGGATTGCAGATGCAGGGTGGAAATGCCATTGCTTTTTTTTTTCTAGGGCCCTTTTTAGACTAATTGATAGCATTTTTCCTTATTAGCTCAGACTCTGCCTGAATATTTCTCAGTCTGGCACTGCTGACAGCTGTCAACACTCTTCAATCAGAAGTGGACCATTATTTGAAACATTTTTTCCCTTCCCCTGAAATGTATGACCATTATAGACAATTTGGCATCTAGAAGAGTATAAACAAAGCCATAATATTTCAGAATTTAGACATACCTACTTCTACCATTTTTGTTTGTGTATTCAAATAAAAGGATACTCCTATCTGCTTTGTAATGATTTAGGATTGTAAAATAATGATAGTTTAACTTTTAATTTTAAATTTAATTGTAAAATATTTCAGTTATATGCTTATTCTGAAAAAAAATCTAACATATGGTAGAAAAATCACTAGGATTTAATGAGTGTTATTATCTGGCATATTTACTTGAGATTGTTTAGAGGGAGAAAAATGTGACAGATATTTCCAAACTTCAATCTTTAAGCCATTTTCTCTCCCTACTAACATGGTAATTACCATAATAAATTTTGTATATCATTTTTCTTTTCCTAGACTTACTTTACAGAATCTATGATGACAAAAGTTTTATATGGCACCATCTTATAGTTTTGAGACATTTTATAATTGGTATCCTATAGTACTCTGATTTGAACTTTATTTTTCCATATATAGTTTTCAAATTACCGAATTTATATTTGCCTCACGGGGACAAATGTGAAACTTTCTCTAGGTATAAAGCAGTAAAAAATTAGCTGTTAGTTTATAGATTCAACTAATTTTTAAATTTAGTAGATTTGGCAAAACTATTCCTCAAAATGATTGTTCAAATTTTCAATTTCATCAGCATTGTATAGGGGTTCTGTTTTTTTGTGTGTTCTCATCAATAGTTGATATTAAACTATTTAATTATTTTTGTCCACCATGGTGATTTGAAAAATACAGAATAAATTGCTATTTTTGTTATAATTTATAAATTTAAAATTTATAAATTTTAAACACAGGGGAAGAATAAAATAATAGCTATGCAAGTGCTCATGACCCAATTTCAAAAATTAATTATCAAGCCTTTGCCTCATGGTTCCTACTGTTTCTGAAATGTTTTTAAAAAAATTCTAGATGTCATGTTATTTCCAATACCAACATGCTTCAGTATACATGACCAAAAGTAGGGTATGTAACTTATATAACCACAAAGAAACTTCTGTAACTAACAAAATCCATAATATTTTCTATCATCTCAAGATACTGAATCACCATATTGGAACTTTACAAATTCATGAAAAAATATAAATATAAAAATAAATTTGTACAAATTAAGTTCTAGACAATGTTCTGATTTTACACTTGTTCTTGTATGTTTAAAATATCTTTTAATCTAGAGCAATATCTTCCCTAAAACTCCTCACTTCTTTTCTAGATGAATGAAAATATCATAATAGAAAATGACACAAATGCATTACCCAACATTATAATTATACTTTATACTACTGTTAGTGAGAGTTTTACATGTTTATTTTTTTGAGTTTTACATATTTATACAAAATAGCTTTCTCCTTAGAAAACTGAACTTATTTTGAATATTTTCAATATTTACTATCAAAGGTATATTTTAGCAATTTCTAAGCAACAGACATTATTTGAATTTCAAACTCTCAACATAAAGATGAGATTCATCTTCAATTTTCACCTCAGTTGAATTTCCTCATGGTCTTCCTTGAAGGAACTCAGAGACACCATGGAATCCTGATTTATGACAATGTGTCCTTTCTTATTTAGGTATTTTTAATGACTCTTTCTAACAAGAGTCAAAGACCTAAAATATCTCTTGGAGGTTGTTCAAAAATACGTGGAGAAGATTCAACGTGAGATTGTAGAGAAAACTAACAGTAACAGGGATCTGGCTTTTCTGTCGATTATGTAGTATTAAACTACATCGTAGATCTGACAAAATTATTTTTCTTCATAAGTCCCAAACAAACAAATCCAATTTGATTATATGGAAGTGCTAAGTCAGTGTGTTAAATGCAAAGCTATTCAATTTCCTATAAGGGGGAGAATTACCGATCATTTCAAAGAGAGTTGGTATGATCAATATCAGATAAATGGAAAGTTTTACATGTAAAATTCAGCGGTTGAAGTTTCTCTTTTAAGATTTCAATAATAGAAGATATCTTTTATCTCCATCTTATATATTATAAATGATCAGCCATTTTTTCCCAGGCACTATATTTTGCATTTATTTCCTAAAAATAGTATCATCTCTTTGTTAGATGAAAAGCATTTCTATTCATATGTTTCATAATATAAAATGGTAAATATCTTACATGGGCTTTCTATTCACAGTGTGTTTTATAACATCAGTATAACTGATTATAAATCCCCCAGGTTTCAAACTGAATTGTCATTTTGTCTATTTAATACTAGATAAAAATAATATAAATTGGGAAATTGGATTAGGAAATTTATTGCTATTTAAAAAAGGAGAAAGGTCACATTTTTTCCTTTGGACTGACTATTGAGTTTTACAGCGATAGAATGGAAGAAGTAAGCAGGTTAAATTAAAGGAAAAGAAAAATCTATCTCAGTGTCAGCTATCAATCAAGGAGATTGCCAGACCAACTTTTCAACCTTCAGGCAGATTTATGGCTACAGCTTAAAATGGACAAGACTTGACTAGAAGTTTCCAATTATACAATTCAAATTATTGCTGAGCTACAAAATACAACTAGCTTAATTGGAGGATAAATGTATATTCCTTTTTTATGATTGCAAAAGTTGTACCCCTTCTTTGGCAATTATGTAAGAAAATGTTATTTTTAAATGTAAAATTTTGTTTTGTTTCCTGTTCTTTAGGACTATGAAAGATACCTAAGACTTAAAAAGATTCAAAGAAACATACAATTTTTGTTTGCAACTACTTTTTCCTCTGAAGAATACCAGTTGGAATAAAAAAAAGCAGAATGAATTATTGCTTCCTGCTACCTTTAATGTTGGGAATTCCTCTCATATGGCCTTGCTTTACAGCGTCAGAAAGCTCTAAAACAGAGAAGTTAAGCACCAAGCGGGTTCTCATTTAAGAGTGAAGCGTGGTTGGATGTGGAACCAGTTTTTTGTACCAGAGGAAATGAATAAGACTGATTATCACATTGGTCAGGTACTGATTTTATGAAGGTGTTACAGGAAATAACATTATATAACTCTAAATGAATGGGTTGAGGAAGTTTTAGGGCATTGGATGAATTCTACATTTCCTCAGGGGAACCCTTAGAAAGCTTCAGACATGGGCTTAATTAATTGTTTCAGATTTTCAAGCATGTAAAATATTTGCAAAATGTGAGGAAGAAGAAAAGCTCTGATTTTCAAATTTCACCTTTGTCTCTCACATGGAAATACAGCCCTGTATTTATCAGCATCTGGAAATTTGATGGTGTTATTTTTGGTAATGGATCAAAGCAACCACACTGAGAATAATAACATTTACCAACAGTATTTAGCCTGATTTTCTATTATGCTCAGTAGGTGTTGATTTACCCATCATTAATTTTTCATGAAGCAGATTAATACCAAATCCTTTACAGCTAAGTAGCTTCAAGAGCCTACACACTTCATTTGATTATGAAGTATAAAGAATAATTATCTTTACTTTCTTGTAAGAATATATATATATGTTTTTTAAATACATATTTTAAATTTCCTTAGTGAGATAGAGAATCTCCTATTTATGTTTTTGGTTTTTATTATTATTCAATTTTCCTTAAACAGAGGTAATTACAATTCCATGTCCTTTTCTGTGAGGATCTTTCTCTAGATGAATGATCTGAAATAAGTTTAACCGCTAATTAACTGGCACTAAAATTTAATTGGGCCCAAAGGGTGAAGCACTCAAAATTCATTAACTCCCATTTCCTAGCCCTTTCAGGAAAGCCACCGTGTTAGTGTGATGTCCACATTCCAAAGGAGTTCATCTATCCCATCCAGCAAATGTACACATGTATGTTCCACTGAAGGCTTAGATGAGGATCTTAGGCAAACAGATTTCAAACCTTTGTATATGTATATGTGCCTGCTATGAGTCATATTTCTCATCTTTTTATTCTCTAAGATGACTGCAGGTAAATCAGAGGCAGGGTGGCACAAATGAGGTCCATAGTTAAGTGTCTGCTAGTGAACTGAGTCTCTGTAGCCACATTTACCGTGAACTCCACAGAGCACCATCTGCTCTCCCATCAATGAGCGGGGTGACAGACTAACAGAGCCTGGTGGCTTCTAGTGAATAAGGCTCTCCAGGAAAGTGCATCAATACAATCAGAGCAGAGACTACCTCCCTGGCTGACTGTCACATTTTCCAGTTTTTGTTTTTGTGCTCCGGGCACATCTCCTGTTTTCTTCCTTTCACAGAGTGATTGGTTTTGCCTATTTCTTTCATTCTGTAAAAATACTTAGGAAAATATCCTAACAGATGGTTTCCCCTGAAACAATGTCATCAGTCTTAAATAACATACAGATAGCTGGTTTAAAAGAGAGTAATAATGAATATTTAGGTGTTGTAATTAAAGAAGTGGTAAAAATAAAAATGTAGCTCATGTGTCCAAGATGACTTTCTTTTTGAACTATATGTTAACAGAGATTAAGTTTGCAAAGCACAGTTAAAAAAAAAAAAGGCATATTGACTTGCCAAATCAATAGTTAATTGCCTAGTTGAAAAAAATATTTTTGAATAGAAATATAGAAAATATCATTAATACAGAATTTGTGAAATTAAAATGTGTTTAACTTATGTGTTTTGTGACATTAAGTGGCTCGTGTTTAAAAAGTAAGTTAATGTATATATGTATATATACACACATATATATATATTGCCTTAAATCTGAGTCCTAAAAAGATTAAGTTCACTGATCTATGAACATTATACTGTGCATATACTTGGAATACATTTATTCATTACTAAACTTGATTTATCATCATTCTAATATTGAATGAAATTTTTATACCATAATCAAAATATATTTGAAAAACATAAGCCATAACTTGACTTTCGTTTGATATACTTATTGGAAGGGACATTTGTTTCCCTTAATATATTATTAGAAATTTGTAGAAATTTCTTTTTTTTATTATGAGTAATGAAGAATTATCAAATTAAAAGAGCTATAGCTCTTTTATTATCTCTTTATTATTATTCCCAATCTGTTTCTTTCAATGAATAGCAGTTTTATTCAACATATTATTAAAATAAGTTGTTTTAGATGTCTTCAAATGTTCTATCCAATCACATAGAAATGTATTAATTGGTCTGTTGTACCTTGAGCTATCAAAAAAGTTATGAATTTATTTAAGACTGTAGGTCTTTGATTACCTTTGTAAATTTTCAGAGAAGCTCTTACTTTGAAGAAGGACATATTCATAAATTATGAATCAAGAAAATTGTGTATTCACAAGAATTAGAGGATTATGGCATACTTCTCTTTATGGAAAACCAATTTAGATTTGAAAAACCAGCCAACCAATGCTACCTGTATCATAATAACCCTTGTTTTTATATATAATATTCAAAATTCCATTAACACTATGAATGAACAAATTTGCTTTGCTTTTAAAAAAATAGTAAAAAATAAAAATAGGGCACAAGAAGAAAAGATATATTTGAGAATTGAATAGAATATGTTGGAAAGAAAGAGATCTAATTTGGCAAAACTCAGAGCAGTAGAGACTCTGGGGTTAGGGCCTCTGTTGTCCAAACCATAAACCTATGCAAATATCATGACTCTGTGAAAGTTTTAAAAAATTTCAGTCTCTCTCTGTATAAATAATTATATCAATAATATATTTCTCATGATGTAATATGGATTAATTGGAAAATCACATATAAAGCAACTTGTAGATTTTATGGCATCTTATAAATGCTAACATGGATGACTGAGGCTCTTCTTATCTTCTCAACATGCTCCCTATTTTCTTGGTAATATTTTCATATTTCCTATGTGTTTTTAGCCTAGAGACAGAACATCATTGTTTAAATTTATCCTATCTGTCTCTAGGTCCCAATCTAATACAAATATTTGAGAGTATGGTTTCAGTGACTAAGAATAAACATGAAACAACTTTGTCGTGCATAATTTATGTAAGGTACTTTGTTTTTCAATTATTGTAGTGTCTAATTAGAATAATCTATTTACAGTAATAAATTTGTATAATGATTTACATTGAAATTTCAGACTCATATGCCTGATGATAAAATTTAATCTTAAAATTAATATTTTACCTGATTTAATATACTGTGGGAATTATATGGAGTTATTAACTTGGGGAAAAATTAAAAGACATGAAAATAAAATCGTTAAAATTGATTTGTCCATTTAACATGTCTGGAAACTAAATTATCCCTCTTTGTACTTGCAGCTAAGATCTGATCTAGACAATGGAAACAACTCTTCCAGTACAAGCTTTTGGGAGCTGGAGCTGGAAGTATTTTTGTCATTGATGAGAGAACAGGTGACATATATGCCATCCAGAAGCTTGATAGAGAGGAACGATCCCTCTACACTCTAAGAGCCCAGGTAATAGACAGCACTACTGGAAGGGCTGTGGAACCTGAGTCTGAGTTTGTCATCAGAGTTTCGGATATCAATGACAATGAACCAAAATTCCTAGATGAACCTTATGAGGCCATTGTACCAGAGATGTCTCCAGAAGGTATTGCATATTAATTTACATCAAAGATATATTAACAATGACAACAGATTTAGAATTTTGAGCTTATGTTTTGGAAGTGAATTATTTAATTATTCACCACTTGTACTTCCTTCTACAAACGTGTTAAGTAAAATAATTTAAAAATCAGACTATCATTTAAATTTTATAAACGATGGTACTATATATTAATACATTATTTGTCTTCTCAAAATACATGTCTTCAAGGCAATAAAAAAGCATTAAACAGGGCAGCCCTGGTGGCACAGCGGTTTAGTGCCGCCTGCACCCCAGGGTGTGATCCTGGAGACCCAGGATTGAGTCCCAAGTCCAGCTCCCTGCATGGAGCCTGCTCCTCCCTCTGCCTGGGTCTCTGCCTCTCTCTCTGTGTCTCTCCTGAATAAATAAATAAATAATCTTAAAAAAAGCGTTAAACATGTATGTTTTAGTGATTTATAAAATTCTTTCACTTAGTCATTTATTAGTTTCTCCATTTCAAAAATTTATTTTCCAAAACAAGATATAATTTTGCATCTTAAAAAAAGGCACATAAGGTCAACCTGAAAAATATGTAGGTGCAAGTAGTAGAAGCCAATTTGTAAGACACAAATACTATATGCATCAAAATCATGGAATATAGACTAAAAACAAAGTGGTTGAACACCTCTGTGCAACTGTATTTACTTTCAAAGTTCCTTTCAATTCCAATGTTATTTTTATAGATATTTTAAATATAATGCATATAGAAACAAGTGCTTTCCATATGACATAAGAACTGAAAGCACTGAAAATAAAAAAAAATGTGTTTCTAGTAGACAGGAAATTATGGTGTAGCTATGCAAAATTTGTCCAATCATTGAGCCAGAAAATTTTGATAGTACAATATATAATAAAATTAACTTCATAAAATTACTTAAGTGTGATAAATTCTATTCAGTAATGGTCATTTTTAATTATGCTAGCATGCTTTAAAATTGCTTTACCTAAACATTTGATTTATTAGCCACCAAATCTAAAAATGTATATTGTATTGTATATTTTTCTGATTCTTATTAACATTTCAAGAAGCAATTTAAAGACATCTTTCTACATGGGTTCAGAATATAGATCTTTGCGGCATAAACAAATTCAGCTGTGAATATATATCAGGACCAATTATCATTAGATGTAAATGACACGTTAATATTGTTCTATTTGGTAACTAGGCAATGAAATATTTCTTATTTCTACTCCATCCCCCTCCTCCTCATTCACTTCCTCATGCTACTCTTCTTCCTCTTAGACAGCATACAACATGGACCTAACATTTACTAGAAAAATTTTTGAATTGTAACTTTGGAAATAATTGCTAGTACGAAACTTATATTTTAGTTAAATCACACAAACAGTAACTATTTTAAATAAGTTGATATTTGATACTATATGTATAAAAGTTAATTATGGGTGAGGTATGATGATGATTAACTGACTGGAGGAAGTGGAGACATTTTAGGAGATGATATTTGATTTGAAGTTGATTACAAAGAGTCCAGTCATGTTATGTTCTAGGAAAATATTCCCATACAGTATCAGGAAGATTGCATATATTAATATGGGAGTTATTGTCCTATAGCAAACATGTAGGCATAGCAATATATGAGATTCCCATATAGACATGGCAATGAATGTAAGCAGAAAAAAAGCATGCAGGATGAGTTAACTGTTAAGCAAAAGGGGATTGACTGGTAAATTAGGATGATTGACCTTGGCCAGTGATGTGGGAAAAAGAAAGACATGAGAAGAAATGTTTCAAAGGAAGACATCCTGCAACCATATGGAATACTGCTGTGAGGTTAAATAAAATCAAGAAAATGTGGTGGCTTTTGCTTTGTCAAGCTGAAGGCTCCTAGTGATTTTGGTAAGAGTCATTCACTTGAATTTATGCAATTGCAATATTTTGGAGCTCATTCTGTTGCAAGAATGGATGGAAAAGAGGAGGTTACAATGAATTTAGCCAATTTCAAAAGATGTTATACTACAGGGAGAACATAGAGATGTGGGTAGAGAGAGATAAAGAAAGAGGATTTTTTGTTATCATTAATCATTTAAAAATATGAGAAGTTTAAAAGCACAGTTATATACTATAGGGAATGATCCAAAAGAAAACTGTTTTCAAAGCAAAATAAGAGAGCTCTAACTATTTTTGAGAAGGGAAAGACCCATGGAATCTAGAGCAATAGTAGAGAAGACAGATTTGGGTAGGTTAACACTTTGGTTGATAATAACCAGTTAATAAGTGTTTCTATCCATTAGGTATGAGACAAAGGTAATAATTGAGAGCAAAAGGGGTAGATTTTTAGATAGAGAAAAGGGAAAAATAGCCATTTTTTATAGTTGGAGAGTTGAACCACAAAGGAATTGCAGTATGTGCGGTACAGTTTTTGCATCATGGCATTGAGTATAGTCACAGGACTGTGGGTTGATTCAACAAAGATCACAAAACATTGGTTTGTTCTATTTGGTGTTTGGCTAACGCAGATCTCTTTGCTTTGTAATTCAAGATTCATGTATGTATTAACCTAGTTAACTTGTGTAATTAAGTACATCCTGTAGGACTGCCCTCCGGCTTTGGGCCACGTATGGAATCATACTAAAATCAACAAGCATTTTTTATTCCTTTCAATGGGCGGAAGTGACCAACAGAAAAATAGTCAGCTGTTATTAGAAATGTTATCTTATATAGAAATAGAGGAATACCCCATTGCTCTGAAAACTATGGTGTAGATGGTTTCCCTATGAAGCATTCCTGTAATTATAAACTTTGTTTTGAAGAAATCAATATTATATGTGATTTTTCTGTTTTCCTAAATCTCAATATTTATATAATGAATAATATGAATTGTTTTACCTGAATATATAGTTAACTTTTCATGCTCTTCCCATATCATTGCCATTTTGTAAGGTCTTCAGTGTTGATCTTGCTTCCAAATACCCTACCCACCTATCTTATCCTTTACAAAGCAACAAATGTGAACATTTTATTCTCTGTTGTCTTAAATATTTTATATTATATTGTAGTCAACTACCAATTATTATATTTGAATCTGTGCTTTGAATGTAGAATTAGGTAGAGTACTGAAAGGAATATCCATTTAAGGATGTCATCAGAAGAGAAAACCAAGAAAAGCACGAACTACTTGTTGCTTGTTGAATACATATTTATTTACAAGTAACAGTGGGCTTTTACTGAGTATATTTATATTAAAAATGCAATTACTTTCAAAACAAGAACTACCAAATATCCAAATGGATAAAGCATTGTTTTTCCACTTGTTGGTCTGGAATTACAAAATTATCTCTTTTCCACAAAAAAGTATAAGATCGAATAGGCTAGGAGTTACACAGTGCCTGAAGTTTGTGATGATTGAGTTAAAGAATGAGTACATGAATGGGTGAGAAGCTATAGATAAGGATGAGAGATAAACAGAGGATATTGGTGGATATAAAATCCAGGGAGAGTCTGTGGGTGTGAGTTGAGGCACAGAGTAACCTGAAGTGTTGCACGCAGTCTCTGAATAGTAATTCCTGAATTTTAAAATTTCCCAGTGCAGAACTTCTAGAAAATTTAAATTTCTAGAAACATATAACCTACTGAGAATGAATCATGAAAATCAGAGCAGACAGATTACTAGTAAGATTGAAACAGTAACTGAAAACATCCCAACAAACAAAAGTCCAGGACTAATTGGCTTCACTGGTAGGTTCTACTAAATATTTTAAAGAATTAATATTAATCCTTCTCAAACTCTTTCAAAAATGTGAAGAGGATAAAACTTTTCCTAATCATTTTGTAAGGTGGGCATTGCCCTGATACCAAAACCAGATAAGGACACCACAAAAAAAACTACAGGTCAATATCTCTTGTGAACATAAATGCAAAAATGATCACCAAAATTCTAAGAAGCCCAATTCAACAGCACATTAAAAAGATCACATACCATGATCAAGTGGGATTTAGCTCCAGGATGCAAGGATGGTTCAACAAAAGCAAATCAAACATGATGAAATATTGCCATTGATGACAACATGGGCATACCTTGAAGGCATTAAGCTAAGTGAAATAAGTAAGACAGATAAAGACAAATACTGTAAAATTTTAGTTATATGTGGACTAAAAAATAGTTAAACTCATAGAAACAGAGTAAAATGGTGGTTTCCTGGGACTGAGAGGTGGGGAAATGAGGAAATGTTGGTCAAAGGGAACAGAATTTTAGTCATAAGATGATGAAGGTCTGGAGGTAAAATATTTGGTATGATTTCCTTAACATTACTGTATTACATATTGGAAAGTTACTAAGACAATAGAACTTAACAGTTCTTACCACAAGAAGGTAAAATTCTAATTATGTGAAATGATGGATGTTAACTTTATTGTGATAATCATTTTTAATATGTTTGTGTGTATTAACCATCACATTGTACACCTTAAACTTACACAATGCTATATATCAATGCAATCTCAAAGAGGCTTGAAGAAAAAGAAATTCACTTTCATAACCAAATAACACTAAATAACATATCACCCATTATTAAAAAGGGAGATTGAATTCAATTTATGAAAAACACAAGCAAATTTAGATGTCACTTTTTGAATCCATAAATTATAATAAGCATAAACATGAGCAGATATTTCTCTGAAAAATAAAAATCCTTAAAATACATCAAATTTGAAAATTATATTCGATGAAACTTATTTCTTTAGACATGTGACTTGAATGTGACTGAGATTGGGATGGATTAAACTCTCTGAATTCTCTCTGAACATACTGTTTGCTGTTTTAAACACAATCTATTTATTTGACTTAAATTCTCTCACATTATGAAAAGTAGAGGTGTCAAAATGTAACACAAGAATAATAAGAATGACCTAATTTTCAGGAGATGGTAGACAGTAAAAACAAAAAGAATATTTTGCACATTTAAGGTGGCAAGTGGGCAAATATAATATATTTCTTGAGTTTCAGTTGCAAGTTCTAGGTTGTAAAGTAATTGCATTTCAAATATAAACACAGGAGGGGGGCGCCTGGGTGGCTCAGTGGTTGAGCATCTGCCTTTGGCTCAGGTCATGATCCTGGGGTCCTGGGATCGACTTCAACATCGGGCTCGGGCTCCCCACAAGGAGTCTGCTTCCACTGCCTATGCCTCTGCTTGTCTTTAGTCTCTCTCTCTCTATATATATATATGAGGGATGCGCCAATCCATCCCTGTAAATAAATAATAATGATCCTCAAACTGATAAAATAAGTTTCCAGTGTGAAAGAATGAGCAGATGCATGGATTAAAACCTTATGTTTATCATGAATTTGATCTCAGAAAATTATAATTTTACCAATTTACCTAATATATTTGTTTTAATGTCAGAAAAATCATGGACTCAGAGCCTAGGTCAAAATACTATTAGTTAATTTGAGCCTCTTTAAACTTGACCATTATACAATTCAACATTCTCTCAATAAAGTTGCTTCAGAGTAACCAAAGTGTACTTGCACTAAAACTGCATGTAAAAATAGCTTTCCTATTACAAATTTATATCTTATTCTAAGAAAAGCCTGTTTAATATTTTTATCACTGAAATTAACACAAAAAATTGCATACTAAAATAAATGAATCATTTTGAAATCTGCAGTTCAGATCTTGGCATTCAAACATATATTAAACTAAGATACAGTGTTTATTTAGTATTCTATAATGAATGGAAACTTTACATATAAAATGTTCTTGTCACAGGTTGCTGACTTCTCTATTGCCTGCACGATATCTAAATTAGTCTGCATATCAAAATTTATCACTCTTTTACATATTTATGGATGCCACCCATAATCACTAGAAAGAAGATAAAGCATTCAGTATGAAATATGAGATATCATTAAATAAAGTTTTGTTACTAATATTAAACCTAACATTTAAGCGAGAATCATTCAGTCCTCTGTATACTTGTGGTTAATATTAAAATCCATATAAATCAATATTGATGGAATTACACTCTTCTTACATTAGGTTTTACTCTTGATGGGAGTTTGTGTCTAATGTTTGGGAAATCATTATTCATGCTGTCAAAATGCTTTTGATCTTCAGAAATTTTATGTAGTTTTGTAAGTTTTAGCACTTATTAACAATGCCACAGAAAGTAGAATTTATATGTAATTTCTTACATGTAATAAATATTTTATCTTACATTAATATACCATTATCTCACTATAATTTTGTAACTTGTAGTCATAGCAAATGACATATACTGGCAAATTGCAGTTTCCAGTTCCCATAGTCTAGACTACTAATCTATGATTTTCCTCTCAAGAATTTGGTATGTTTATATCTTATGTTACCTACCTAATAATAAGCTTTTGCAATATAATAT
The DNA here is from genome assembly GCF_003254725.2 of Canis lupus dingo. Lineage (NCBI taxonomy): Eukaryota > Metazoa > Chordata > Mammalia > Carnivora > Canidae > Canis > Canis lupus. The sequence continues at coordinate 10,953,270 of NC_064243.1, forward strand.
TACAGACAGAATGGGTGAAGTAAAATATTGTCTTAAATGTTTCATAAAGTCCTTCTGCAAAAAATAGCTTTAAAAATTCAGAATCTATATAGAAAAACAAAACTGATTTTAAATTTGCATTTATGTAAATCTCTCAGTAATATAGGCAAACAGTATCAACCATCAATGTAATAATAGAACCCAGGATTATTATCTTAAATATTACATTTGTATGTTTATTATTGGAACAAGTAAAGTGAGATATTTCTCTTATTAAGACATGATTCTGAGGGGCTCCTGGCTGCTTCAGTAAGTAGAGCATGCCACTCTTGATCTCTAGGTTGGGAGTTCCACCTCACATTGGGTGTGTAAACATTATTTAAATATAAAATCTTTAAAAAAACTATGCATGATTCTAAGAGAATAATTTTTTGTAGTTAAACTTTTGTTCATTCACTGGATAGATACAAATTGATTTAAGAGGATCTTTAGATTGCAAGAGTCTAATTACATATTCTCTTTTCATTTCTATCTCTGATCAAGCTATAATGACTCAACTCAGAGATGCATGCTGACTTTTGGACCTTTCAGTCAACAAAAGACAGTTTAGAAGCTGATGCCCTATTTTGGGTATGCACCCTAGCAACTGACTTTTTAGTAGATAACAGCAAATAAAAAGAGTGGACACTTCAGATAGGATGGCTTATTGCTAAGGATGCTAGATTGCCTTTGAAAGACAGTGACTTGGTCAATACCGTAACAGCATGTCATGTGTGTTCTAAACAATGCCCAAGGCAACTGCCAAAGGAGTCTGTGGCCACGCAATGGAGTTTCCAATTGTTGACAGGTTGGCAAATTGATTATATTGGCCCCCAGTGAGAATTTTAAACATGCCCAGTTTTGTGTGGAAACAGCTTCCCCTTGTCACTGTGTGAACCAGGCTGCCACTATTAGGGTCTTCGAGAAACTGAGTACTGTATATGGGTAGATCATGATCAAAGGTCTCATTTCAAAGGTCATGATATGCAAGGCCAGATTAAAGAATTTGATTTTAAATGGAGGTTCCATTGCCTCGGTAATGCATAAGAAGCAGGATTGGTAAAAAGAAAAAAAATGAAATATAAAGCAGCAGATTAAATTACTAACAAGTAAAACCACTTTGGCCCAGTGGACTAAAGTACTGTCCCAGGGTTTCATAGATTTGGAAGATCAACCAGTAGAGTCTGTTGCCCCATATGCCAGACTGGGGATGCTGGTGAGGCAGCCAGTACCCTAAAGGTATGGATTTTAGGGAAATCATCAACTGCCCCAATTCTGCACCTTGAATTATTGTTCTGTGCTTCTGAGAACACCAAGCCCCATCATGCCTGGGAAATGAGTTATTTACTAGACTTTGCAATGAGATGTCCCACCAGGATGAGTGAATCACTTCACACCTCTAGGTGAATGGAAACTATTCACTCCTCACTGGAATCCCATTGTGCTGCTGCAACTGAACCTGTTGAAGCAGAATATCCCTGGAATAGAATACATATACAATTACAAGAAAGGAGAAGATTTGGGTCCTGGTCTGGCGTATCCTACCCCCCCTCCCGTCCTTGGAATGTGGATTCCACTAGTGTTCTTCTCTCCCAGAAGCTGCCACAAGCACCCAGACTTGAGATAGAAATGTGGTGTTGAGGCTATTTGGATGGTATATATGACTGAAGCTTAATTAAGGTCTCTATAACTTTCAAGGCTTAGTGGACAGATCCTGAAAGTTAGTCATCTTACAGCCACCCAAAACAAGTCTCAAAAATCAGTTCTCTTGCTCAATACAGCTACCATCTACCAATCTAGAGTAAACTGCCTCTTTCTTTGGTTTTCTCCTGTTCTCCTTGTGAGGGGCCAGATCCAGATTATAGCTAAGAAGATATGGAAGATTTTGTGAACTAACAGTGATAAGATCTCCAGTTTTACTCAGGACAGCCATGTTTAATCCTATTTCTTTTCTGGCATTTTGTATGGAAAGCAGTTGGCCCTGATTTTTTATTTTTTAAAACATTATTAGTAGATGCATTATAATAAGCCAGAATAAACTTGGGGGACATCTAGTTCCATGGGGTGTGAGAAATAGTGTATGAGACATATGGGCATTGAGTAAAATGTCTCCTTTTAAGGCATGATTAAAATTGAAAGAGGGCTAATGATAAACCAGGGCACTGTTCATAAAAACAGAATTAAACTAAGAAGCTGATTAAATAATGCAAATACATGTGAAAAATATCTGTCTGGTGATAGATTTAATGTTAAAATAATCTATATGAAGCATTTTTCTTTAATGTACATATATGTCATTTGTCCTTTAGAAATAACTTTATTAGTAGCATAGTTTAAAGAAACTTTAATTTCTGATCCACTAATGTAGTTAAACCAACTTTGTCAGCTTTAGTGAGAGCACAATAAGGTGTTGATGAAACAAATGAAGAGGCTAAACAGGCTGGTTCATATGTGAAGCATGTACAATGCTTCATACATTGGTTGAGGAATGCACCATGAAAGGTAATATTCTACTAAATGCCATTTCAATAGTGTAAGAGCAACCCATCTAGGCTGACAAATGAGTATGTCTAATAAACAAAAACAGGGATTTGGATATTGGACAAATATCAGGTTATCAGTCACTCAATCCTGATAAATGTTGGCTTTTGTTTTCTTTTCTCCCTGATGTTATACAAAAAAATTCCTATTTTATGGAATTTTCATTATTCTGTTATATTTTTATTGTGTATCTTTCAAATTTATATCTACAATTTATTTTCTACCAATTTTTGTGAATGGTGTCAAGCATGTGCCAAATTCTACATCAAAAGAGAAATAACTGATAGATGAATGTGTAGATGGATGGAGATATCCATTTGACCCTGCAGCTTTTATTGAAACGACTCTCCAATGCCCAACTGTGCCACCATTGCAAGAACGAGCTCTCCATATATGTATGATTTTGTTTTTGAATCTCTAGTCAGTTTTATCTTTTGTTGTTACAGGGACTAATGCTATATTGTCTATTGCTGTGGTTGTGTCATAAACTTGCTATCTCGTTAGTGCAAGTCCTTCAGATATTGTTCATCAAAATTATCTTGGCCATACGTGGTCCTTTGCATTTTCATACATATTTCATAATCATCTTTTTAATTTATCCAGTAATACAACTTGCTAGGATTTTATTAGGATAGCATTTATATCATGGATCTATTTGTTGATATATGCTGATGTAGTCCTCTAATTCATAAACCCAGTATTTTTATCCATTTTGATCATTAATTTCTATTTGGTTTCTTTGTAGAAGTCTTTAATAATTTTTGTTTAGATATACTTGGGTATTTTGTTATATATTATGCATTTAATTAAAATAATTTATAAATATATGTTTCTGGTATATACAACGATGGATTTTTGTGTATCTTTTTATTCTTAGGACCTTGCTAATCTAATTATCTGGTAAAACTTATAGGTATATTCTTCTTGATTTTCTGACAAAAACACTGTTGCCTTTGAATAATTATTGTAATTTTAAAAGTGTTTTCAATATTTATGTACCTACCTACCTACCTACCTACCCATCCATCCATTACATATGTATCATTGGTCTATCATCATCATAATCTTTAATCATTCATTTTGGTATACATGGCATTGCCTCACTGCATTTTCTAGGAAGTACAATACAATGCTTTAAAAATTAGCAGTGGTAATAAACTTCTTACTTTTTAACTACTTCAGAAGGAAAAGTTCTAACTCTTCACAATTAAATATGATTGCTGTCAAAGTTTAAAAATGCCCTTTATCAGATTTAGAAAGCTGCCTTTTCCCCCCTAATTTTCTGAGTTTTCACTGCAAGTAGAAATGGAATATTTTCAGATGTGTTTTATATATCTAATGACAATTTTTTATTCTTCTTTTTTAAGCCATTAATGTTACAAATTATATTTGTTCATTTTCTACGTTTAAAAGATCCTTAAATTTTAGTAATCAAAAATTCTAAATGCTTTCTCCTATGAAAATAAACATTTTAAAATATTTCAATAAGTATGTTTGACCTTAGCCTGTATTAATTATGTTCTTGTGTAGGATAAGATTCACTATATTTTAGAATCAGCTTCAATTTATAATGATGGATGGGTGTTGTTAGGGACTGGGATGACCAGGAGACTGGAGCCACAGTTCCCATAAAACTGTTCAGAGTGATTCTTACAGTAAACAAAGATCATGTCATAAAAACAGTGATTATGTAAGCCTAGAAAGGTGCTTGAAAAGACCCTCCCTGTGCCATTCATTTTGATTCAAAGATGAGTAATGCAGCTCTGGGATTACTGATAAATGACGGAAGGGTTACTTATGTTTGAATGACAATGAGTAGAAATCAAACATTTGTTTCTTTCAACCATGAAGTGTCCCTTTACCTATTTAACTGGTAATAGGATAAGGGGGGAAGGGGACTGTGGAACAATTATTTTTTTCATTGAAGGACACATTATTGGTCCTATAGTGATTGTTTCACTTTTGTGTATAATATATAGCCAGTTCCCAACTGCAAGTGAATGTACAGGTGGATTTTTATTTTTTTCACAAATGACAAGGAAAACATAAATGGAAAACATAAAACAAATCATATCAGAGGGTTTTGTAATTCTTGACTACTCTGATGTTTATTGTTACAGTTTATGTTACTTGACTGTTTCTTAAAGATTTGTGTAGTATTTAAGTTACTGAAGAGGAAAATATGTAGGTTTACTTATGTCTTTTGATTTTTTGTTTTAGAAAAGCCTTTAGAAAATATCTAAAAGGATTTAAAGTTGCTTAACCTATATTTAATGAATTGTGATGTCAATTAAAAAACAAGAAAAAGCTAAATAAAATAAAACAAAGTCAGATAATTAGAGGGATATAAGAAGTGAACATTGCTAAGTTCTGAGTTTTACAACCAATAATTTACAAACCATAAGTAAGAATTAAAAGCAAAACTATACGTAATTTTTTAAAATTCTGTTGCATATTTTTATCATCTTAATTTATTTTATATTTCTTTCATGGTAACTTTATAATTGGATAGACATGTGTAAATGCTCTCTCTTACACACATACACACACAAATATAAGGAGTAAATCACTAACAGTTAATGAATGTCCATTAACAATTGGCTGCCATTAAAACACTGTAGAATTATCTCAATTCTATAGGTTACTTTCGATTTAAAACAGTCATAAATCTCACAAGGGAAAATAATAAATATTTCCCAGAAATTTAACTTAACAAATTCACATTAGAAACTTATTGTGAATATTTGTAATATAATATTGTTTTATCCACTTAATTTCTTAAGAGTTTGACTTTTTGGATTTTCCACACACTCAGAGAAATTATTTTATGTGACTCATTAATATATTACATTAGGTTTTCCATTTAGTAGAGAGCAAGGGAGTGACACGTTAGAACATTGAAGAGGTATATTCTGCTTAGAAGTAAATAAAGCATCAATTAAAAATATCCTTGAAAAAAATGGGAAAAAAAAAACCCGACTTTGTAACTTGTTTTTCTATAAATGAAGTGCAGGGTGATCTGTGAGTCAGTGTATTTTCATGATCTTCCTGGTACTAATTTGTATAGTACTAGGTAAGGAGGTCTAAAGTCTTAATACTAAGAATTTCTTTTGATCAACAACTAATCATATAATGATTTTTACTATTGCTTCTGAAACTAGATACAGGTAGTGTAGTTCTGGAATCTAGAAATGCACTCCTATAGAAAGAAGTGAAATGGAGACATAGAGAGGAAATATACAAAAAGTAAATGGATGTGTACAAAGAGAGTAGTTAAAAGAACAATTCTTGCCCAATAGAAACTGATTGAATTGATGGTCTCTAAGAATCCTTTCCTCAGAATGACTCTACAATTGCTACAGAAATACTATTTATTATTTGTTGATTCTTTATTGATTTATTATTATATTGAGATATAATTTACATATAACATCGTGTTATACATTACAATATGTAATTACCACCTTGGCATTAGCTAGCATTGTCATCACATCATATATCTTTTGTGGAGGGGGAAGTATTTAAGGTCAAATCCCTTAGCAGCTTTGAAATATACAATATGATATTGTTGACCATAATTGCCATACTGTGCATTAGCTCTCCAGAACTTATTCATTTTCTAACTGCAAGTTTCTAGGCTTTGATCAACATTGACTGAATTCTCTTACCTCCAGCCCCTGTTAACCAGCAGTTTACCCTCTGTTTCTACGGGCTCATCTTTTCTAGATTCCATATATAAGTGATATCTTTGTCTATCTCTGTTTAGCATAATGCCCTTAGGCTCCATCCATGTTATCACAAATGGAAGGAATGTATGGTAAAACACTTGAAACTAAGGTGAATACATCTTGAGTGGTTATACAGTATACAAGTGTTAAGTAACTAACAAAATACTAAGACAAAAAAACAAATAGAACATACATTTGAGAGCCACAGTAAAAGTTAACAATTTTATTACGCAGGAAAAGAAGGGCTTCCTTTTTGAGTGTCTCCGCTTATAAAGTTAGATTGTATTGAAAATATTAATGATGCTAGTTGTAAAGAAAATCACATAGGCTACTTGACTCTGATGTTCATGTTGCCATCCTTATTGACACAGAACCATGATGTTTCAGTAAATACGGATTTCCAACAAGATCTATAATGCTATTCCACGTTTACATGAAGATGATTTAAAAGCTAAATGCTTTTAAAGAAATATGGTTAAGAATGAAGTTTAAATGTACAAATACCTTATGTTTTATTGATTGTTATTGAGAACACTTTAGGTCATATCTAGTAGATTTTGTTTTGTACTTAATAAAAAAAGAATTTTTCAAAGTAAATCAGTATTTTATTGAAGGGAATTAAACAGGGAAGATAATTATGCCCATCCTCAACTTGATACTAATTCAAGCACATTTCAATGATTTTTATTAATATTTTATCAACATTCTGTGACTTTTTTTTAGTTATAGGTCACAATATAATTTTTAAAGTAAACTGCTTCCAATTCTCTTTTGATTCTTCCGCTAATGCCAACACCTTTGAAAGACCCTGAATTATACATTATAATGGATCATTTAATAGTTACATTTCATTACAGCATAGATCTACATGTTTAAAATTCTACATTGCCTATAGGAATTAGGGCTATTTTGCATGAGGCTATATTCTCTTGTTTATATAGGATAATATTCGTTTTATAAATCTGAACAAGGAGGGCTCCTCTTTCATTGCATATCATCCACTTGCTTGCTTAAAAGAGAATGCTATATAGAACTGTGTTGTTCAATAATACCAAGCTGTTCAATAATATCATAGTCTTAATTTCTTGTTACTATTTATATTTTCTTGAGGAACATTAGTCATCCAGGTGACAGCAACTGATGCTGATGATCCCGCCAGTGGTAATAATGCTCGTCTCCTGTACAGTTTACTACAAGGCCAACCATATTTCTCCATTGAACCAACAACAGGTATTTCTGAATGAAAAAAAAGTGCCATTCAACAGGATTCTACATAGGCAAATGTCGGAGCAAAAATTAATCTGTATATAAACATGTTGTACAGTACACCTGATGTTTCAAAAAATAAATGGGCTGTACTTTTAAACATTTAAATCCTTTTAGGCTTTAGCTGATTTTTCTAACTTTCAGAGATTGAATTTTCCAAATCTACACCACTAGAAAAAATCTGTCTATATGATATAAAACATATGTAAAGAGTATGACAAATCAATTGGGAAAAGAAAAAAACAATTTAAAAACATACTAAAAGACATTTAAAACAATTGGCCAAAAATTTGGTATACAAAAAGCCTACAAGATTAATAAAAATGATTAACCTCAGGAGTAATCAGGAGAATGCAAACTAAACTAAAACCACAGGAGATACCCAATTCTCTATGGAGTCAACACCCATTTCTCTCTGGAGTCAAACATAGGGAGATATTAGCAGTGTCTGTTTAATATATTCACTGTATTCTATAGTGATTTATATAACAGATTATACTTGTAAATCACTTTAGTCCACAATTAAAATACCATCACAATATGGTCCAATTTATCCTTTTGTGATTTTACAGATCTCACAGTCTTTTAATGAACACTTTTCCCAGACACAGTTGAGGACTGGCCATTCTCTTTCTTTGTGTTAGTGTTCCCCAAATTTTTAGGCCAACATCCTCTGTCCTATGCACCACCTTAAATTTCTCCTAGTTTTATTTTTTTCAGTGGTAATTAATTACTTTTTCACTAGTTTTGTAGAAAGTTGATATTTATTATGATCCATCTTGAGTTTGAAAATCTGTGTACATATTTATCTCTATTGGTAGATTATGAATAACTGTTGGTCAAAAACAAACCCTTCTTTATATATCATGACTTAAAATAGACTTTAACATCACAGGTGCACAATATTTTTTGCATAAATTTGGTTTTGCAATTTACACATTTACTTATAATTAACTTTCTTCAAATTTAAGGGAGAAGTTTAAAAAAGGGAGAAGCTAATTGTAGCACATGAATATTATGTTAGGGAAGATAGCAGAAAATAATTTGAGGTAAAAATAAGATATTCTTCTTTTCTACCTGCAGATTATATTAACATAGTTATTTTCTTAAGGGTTTACTGGTGTTTTTAGTATTCTGATGATTACTTTAAACTCTAGACAGAGTTGGCATTTATTGTTGTTATTATTATTGTTAATTAATATTATTATTATTTTCTCCAAGACAGTGTCTAGCATATTGTAGTGACTTAAAATGTGTCAAAAGAATTATTGTATGATTGAATTCTTAAGAAATTAACTATGAGAATACCATGATTAATATGAAATAATAAATTATGTTTTATTACATTTTTAAAGGAGTTATAAGAATATCTTCTAAAATGGATAGAGAACTGCAAGATGAGTATTGGGTAATTATTCAAGCCAAAGATATGATTGGTCTGCCTGGAGCTCTGTCTGGAACGACAAGTGTATTAATTAAACTTTCTGATGTTAACGACAATAAACCTATATTTAAGGAAAGTAAGTAGAAAACATCTTAAATTCTCATTAAAACATAATTATACTTACGTTAAATATATGCAGATAGTAGGGTTTTGCATCTAAAGCACTACAACAGCACTAGAATTGTATAAAATAAATTTGTCAATTATTCTATATGTGATTATTTTTATTAGTGTGAAGAAACAAATATAAATAAAAAACTAATGTGGCTTTTTAAATTGCTTCTATAACAATTTCCGCAAATTTCATGTCTTAAATTATTACCTTAATGAAACCTGTTGTAGGTGTCACCATATTAAATTCAAGGTGTCTGCAGGGCTGTGTTCCAAGGATCCAGGGGAGAATCCATTTCTTTGGATTTGGTTGATGACAAAATTCAGTTTTTTATGTTTGTAGGATTAAGGTCACTGTTTCCTTGATGGCTGTCAGCTGAAGGACACTGTTAGCTCCTTAAGGCATCTTTCTGATTCTTGTATAAACTCATGCACCTCAAACACAGCAAAAGGTGTTACATCCTACACACACTGTCATCTCTCTGACCTGCACTTTTGCCTCTTCTTCACTTTAAGGACTGATGTGATTAGATCAGGCCCACTTGGATAAACCAAGACAATCTCCATATCTCAAGGTCAGCAGATTAGCAATATGAATTCTACCTGCAACATTAATTACCTTTTTTCACTTTATGTTATATATTCACAGGTTCTGAGGTATTAGAACACAGATATTTTGGGGGATTTATTGTTTTGTCTACTGTGAGTAATTATCTCAAGTGATACTATTTTATTTTTTAATTTTAATTTTGTTTGATATTTTAAAACTAAGAACAAATAAAAACAATTCACCTATTTCTATATTCACCTATGATTTATGCATATGAATATATACACACACACACAATCTTTCATATATAAGAGAGATCATATGGTCTTTGTCTTCCTCTAACTTATTTCACTTAGTATAATGCCCTTGAGGTCTATTATGTTGTTGCAAATGACAAGATATCATTCTTCTTTATGAATAAGTAATATTCCTCTGTGTGTGTGCATGTGTGTATATGTGTGTATGATAATTTCTTTATCCATGCATCCATTGATGGGTATTTAGTTTGTTTCCGTATTTTGACTATTGTGAATAATAATGCAATGAGCATGATAGTGCAGATACCTTTTCTAGTGTTTTCACTTTTTTGGATGGATACCCAGGAATGGAATTGTTAGATCATAAGGTAGTTCTATGTTTAATTTTTCGAAAAACTACCATACTGTTTTCTACGATGGGTACACAAATTTATTCCCACTAACCATGTACGAGGGTTCCCTTTTCTCCACATCCACACCATCACTTCTTATTTCTGGTCTTTTAAATAATAGCCATTCTAACAGATGTGAGGTAATATTTCATTATGGTTTTGATTTGCATTTCCCTGATGATTAATGATATAGAGCATTGTTTCATAGATCTGTTAACCATCTGTATGCCTTCTTTGGAAAAATGTCTGTTCAGGTCTTGTGTCCATTTTTAATATTATTATTATTATTATTATTAGATAATGAGTTGTATGAGTTCCTATATATTTTGGATGTTAATATCTTATCAGATATATAATTTACACATATTTCCTCTCATCAGTAAATTCTCTTTTCATCATTTTGATGGTTTCCTTTGCTGTGCAGAAGCTTTTAGTTTGATATAGTACACTCAATTTTTCTATTGTTGTTTTTGTTTTTGATATTAGATATAAAAAAATCATAACCAAGACCTAGGTCAGGGAGCTTACTGCCTATGTTTTCTTCTAAGAGTTTTATGGTTTCAGGTCTTAGTTCAAGTCTTTAATCCATTTTGAGTTAATTTTTGTGTATGGTGTAAGATAGTGTCCTGTTGCATTCTTTTTCATTTGGTTGTCAAATTTTCCCAATAGCATTTATTAAAGAGACTGACATTACCTATTGCATATTTTTGGCTCCTTTGACATAAATTAACTGACCATATATGTGTGGATATATTGTACTTTTGTTGCATGAATAGGCCCCAATTGCTCTGATAAGTAATAAGTACAAGTTAAATCACGTGTTGTGTTTCAGAAGGAGTTTCTTGTGAAAGTCTGGGAGAAATTATTTTTTTCTTAGGAGATTCCCCTCACCCCAGGGGATTCTTTCTTAGCAACAGAAATGCATTTACAAGCAATTCTAGAAATCATGAGCAATTATCATGATAGGTGGAATATATAAGCAAGTATCAAAGAGAAAAGTAGATCACGCACTGACATACACACACACACACACACACATCCCCCTAAGTGATGCAGACATGATGCAGTTCAGCTAATTTGTGCAAAGCCCAGAGTTATTAGATCTTCTGACTTTTCAAAAAAATTATAAATCTGGATGTATTTCTGGACTGTTGTCAAATTTAAAATTTTTCAGTTTAATGTGGCCATTTTTAAAAATAAAAATCATATAGATTTAAGGTATGCAATATGAAGTTTTGATATCATATACATAGTGAAATCATTACTAGACAAGCTAATTAACATATCCATCTCCTCACATTGTTACGTTGTGTGGGGGTGTGTGGTGAGAGCACCTGAGATGTTCTCTCAGAAAATCCCCATTATATAATACAGTAGTATCAACTATAGTCACCAAGCTGTACACTGGATTTTTAAACTTATTTATCCTACATCATTGCAGCTTTGTATCATTTGAGTCACCGCTCCTGATTTCTTTATAAGTCAATGAAACAGCTCCTCTTTGGATGGAATTTAGGTAATAAGGCAGCAGTTTGTGACCTTCATCTCCACGTTATAAATGCATCGTGTATATGACTATCTCTACAAAGTGTGTGTCCTAAAGACAGGAAGGTGATGTGTAATGTAATCTGAAATACTCAGGACTTTATGAAATGACTGCCATATAATAAATACAGAAAAATATATTGAATAAATCTAGTCTATGTTTTATTCAGATGAAGGTGAAATAATAAGCTGAAGAATCTGGAAGGCAGTACGCCCAAAGAATGTTTGTTGAGACAAAAATGCCCTTGAAGTTTCTGCTGCCATCCTTATTTCTTCTTATTTTTCTTAACTTTAACATCATAAACATTGATAAACATAATATCTATAAGTATAAATAACAATGTATGTATACATTGACATATATCTGAACAAATTAGAATATTTAAAATAGTTTCTAAAATTCTTATAGCTAACCACACCCCTCATGTAAAATGATAGCATTACTATTTTCAAATTTGAGTGTGGTGAACATGATTCTAGTACCATAAAGTTACCTCACTCTTTAAAATAGTTTTCTCTGTTTCCATGCCACACTATAATCATGTGAATATATGTGTATTGGCTGTTGTTCCAGAACAGAAGCATGCTGACCTCCTTATTCTTTAAACTATTTTCCCTGATTTTAATCCTATTGTCCTCCTCTCATTTTAAATATTTAATACATATCTCCTCTGAAATGTACAACCTCCCCTCACCTCTCAATCAAGGGCATCTACTCTGCCTGTTAATTACTATTAACATTCAAACATGTGGTTGTCATTGTTTTCATCTTAAAGACAAAAAAAATAAATACATTATTGATTCACTTCTGTATCTAGCTAATCATGCTTCATTTTCTTTTCTTTTAGAGAAAAGAATTTTTAAAATGTTGAGGGGTGCTTGGGTGGCTCAGTTGGTTAGGCATCTGCCTTGGGCTCAGGTCATGATCTTAGGGTACTGGTTTCAAGCCCCGTGCTGGGTTCCCTGCAAGCAGGGAGTCTGCTTCTCCCTCTCCCTTTGTGCATGCTCTTTCTCTCTTTCTCTCAAGTAAGTAAATAAAATCCTTAAAAAATATGAAATGTCAAACTCATTATCTTATTTGCTGTCTTTTAAACTCTCTGGAGACCACTCCAGTAGAGTTTCATCCACACTGCTTGGCCAAACTGATCCAGTCAATTCTATCAATAATCTATGTGCAATCAAATCCAATAAATTATCAGTCCTAATATAGTGTCATTTTTCAGCAAGATTTGATAGGGATTACTCCATTCTTATGTGCTTTTTCATCTATCTCAGTGGTCACTTTTTAATCACTTTGTGTATTTCTACTATCAGGCCTTAGAATATCATTTCTCATCCTTTTTCATTCACTCCTTGATATTCTCATCTGGCCACGTGACTTTAAATGCTACCTCTATGCTGACTCTCCCAGATACATACCTCCAGTATAAACCAACCCCTGCACTGAACTACACATGTGTATATACAACTGTCTACTCAGTATCTTCATTTATGTGCTATATATATTTAAACTAGACATATATTTGAGTTTCTGATCATGCCTATCTTCTCCTCTAAACCTCTTCTTTTCATAGCTTTTCTCATTTCAAAGACTATCAAATCCAGCCTTTGTATTGCTCAAGGCAAAATCTCGCCCATTCAATTCAATTTAAACAACCCAACTTTGATTACACTGAGCCAAATCTACTTCAATTCTAATTTCCAACTCCGACTGAATTGATGATCAATTTTGCAAAATTCTTGCTAGTCTCTGATTTTCAATGTTCTGTGACTGCATGTGCACATGTGATCTCTCTCTCTCTCTCTCTCACACACACACACACACACACAAACACACACAATCTCTCCTAATAAAAAACAAAACTTATTTGTTTAAAGATTTTGAAGTCACCTTCCCCTCTATTCTTTCTCTCATATCCGAAATTCAGTCCTCTGCTGATAACTGTGGGTTCTATCTTTTAAAAATACCCCTAATCTATTTCTCAACAATTGTATTTGCAACTGTAGTTCATACTACCCTCTTAATTTGTCTCCATTATTGTCATAGGCTTCCATCTAGTCTTTCTGCTTCCACCTCTGTTCTCCTCTGGTCTACTTCCAACACACTTGAGTGACTTTGCTGAAATGCAGGTCAGATTATATCACTCAAATGTCTTACCATGTCACTCACAGAAAAAGTCACAGGCCTTAATATAACCTCCATTGTCCTAAACAATTTGCCATTATCCAGTCCTATTCTATTACTTCTGGGAGCTCATGTACTAGCATTCTACCCTTTTTTTCTTTTTTTTTTTTTGTTTTTTGTTTTTTTGTTTTTTTTTTTGTTTTTTTTTTTTTTTTTTTCTACCCTTTTTTTCATGGACAAACCAACACCAGGCAATTGATCTACCTAGGTCACTGGAAAACTTTAACCACTGGTTTTGTGGCCTTTTGGCTTGCACTTCCCTCTTCCTGAAATTCTGTTTTCTATAGTATGCATTTTCCCACAATGGAAAAATCACACAACCACTTTGCAGCACAGTTAAGCTGTTGCTTCCTGAAGATTGTAAAAATATTAGCAACTTTTAAGTGACATTTCTCCCATTTTAAAAAAAGAGAGGATAATCTCACAAGGCAATCTGTGAAGTGACTTGCTATATTCTAAGAAAATCAGTCTCTTTAAAAAAAAATTTTATTACATGTTCCTTTTTTAAATTCTACAAAGTTTCATTTCTTTTGTTATAAAGATGTATTTATTTGAGAGAGAGAGAGACAGACAGACAGAGAAAGAGAGCATAATTGAGGGAAGGGGCAAAGGGAGAGGGAGAAGCAGACTCCTTACTGAGACAGGAGCCTGATGTGGGGCTTGATCCCAGGACCCTGAGAACTGGACCTGAGCCACAGTCAAATGCTTAACCAAAGGAGCAATCCAGGGCCCCCAAGTTTCATTCTTTAGAATAATGACATATATTATTATTTCCCACATTTTAACATAAATCACAAATAATAACTTACAAATGGCTATCAACTTTATGCAAGTTACTTCTGAAAAATAAAGGAAGCAAAGCTAATTATTTACATCTATGTATTTCAAATATAAGTGCCATTGTTTTCATGTAACCAAAAGGATGGGGTCATCTGATTTCAGCATGGTTTTCAAACTACTACATCCATTCACTAAGTCCTGTGGATCCCGCCCCCCCTTTTTTTTTTCATTTCCACTATGGCCAATGCACTCAGGCTCAGAATCTAAAATCAGACTATTACACTTACACCTCACTTATTTATTCTCTCCCATCTCTAATTCACACTTACATTTACTAGTAACTTTAGGTATCAGAGTGAAATTGAAAACTATTTATCAAATTTAATTGGGATGGTTGAAGGATATAATAAAAAAATAAATCCAAAAATATCAGCAAAGTATACATATGAATAGAAGTTTGGAAAATATATGTACTGGTGATAGGACTTCCTAAGCTATATTTGAGAGAGATTAATAGATGCTCAAGTAGGATATTAGGGAAATACAAAATACAGATTACAAAAAGAAGGGATAGATAGATAAATGGATAGATAGATAGATAGATGTTAGATAGATAGATATTGATTTGGGAAAAGTTAACTGGTAGAAAGTGAGGGTATGGATTTTCCCATAGTCCACAAAAAAGGGTGCTAAAATTGAGAGTTCCTTATGTTTATTATTTGTGTGAAGTATCTGCATTTTGTTTTTAAAGGGTTATACCGTCTAACTGTTTCTGAATCTGCACCCACTGGGACTTCAATAGGAAGAATCATGGCATATGATAATGACATTGGAGAGAATGCAGAAATGGATTACAGCATTGAAGATGATTCACAGACATTTGACATAATAACTAATAATGAGACACAAGAAGGAATAGTTATATTAAAAAAGGTAGATATATTTATAATATTTACTTCACAGAATGATAAAAATCAAATCAGAAATACATATAATTATTTTGTATAGCCAGTTAGTTATTGCTTCATTAAGTAATTGAAATGAGAACTGAATTGAAATGTGATTTATGGTTTAGGGAGCAAAGGAACTCAGAGATGAGACAGAGGTATTACAGAGTCTCAAATTATTTGTAGAGTATTTTTTTTAATTATTTTTTAAAGATTTTTAGAGGACAAGCTTTTTGGAAAGATCTTAAAATTAATACTCAATCCTATAGGATATTTATGCCCAGAAAAGTATAATTTTAATCCTAAAATCCAAAACATTTTGTAATAGATATAAATAACAAAACACAGAGATTTGCTATGCGGCTGCTTAATGATAATATCGGAGGGATCTAAGCAAGTACATGAGAAGCAAAATGTAACTAAAAAGCAACTAAGACTTAATAACCCAAACTTTTTTTTTTTTTAAATAATGCCTTGGGTTAATGAAGCCGTTTATTCTTCTGCACACTGTATTTCTTTGTAGAAAGTGGATTTTGAGCACCAGAACCACTATCTTATCAGAGCAAATGTTAAAAACCGCCATGTTGCTGAGCACCTTATGGAATACCATGTTGAAGCTTCCACCACCTTCGTAAGGGTCCAGGTAGAGGATGAGGATGAGCCTCCTGTTTTCCTCCTCCCATATTACCTATTTGAAATCTTGGAAGAAAGCCCACATGGATCATTTGTAGGCATGGTCTCTGCTACAGATCCAGATCAGAGGAAATCTCCCATCAGGTATGTGTGCAAAGCAGCTTTGTATTAATAAATGAGTGATTACAAGTTAGCCTGAAAATAAAATGTCATAGAAATGTAACAAAGATAAATCTGTTATTCCTTTATGTGGCACTTATTAAAGGTGCAACAGTTTAAACCAGTTAACTATTGATAAAGTTGTGGTAAAATAAGCAATTATAGCTGTACAGTTGTTAGTCACCAACCAGAATTCAATGAAATCAGTTCTATTAATTGGGGTGAGGGAAAAGAAACCATTGATTATGCTAAGTCAGAAGCAAATCTGAACAAAATATGCTCTATTTAAATACTACTAAATTAATATTTAAAAATTGAGAAAGCTTTCACAGGATACCCCTTAAAATAGTAACATGAAATTAGTCCACTTGGTTAGGAACAAGTTTCTGTGTTGCAATTAAATAATATTTACCATCTATTAATCTAGTCTGTTATTTTCAGGTGCTATATTTTCATATTTTTTCAGTATTTGACTGTAGACCTGGTCATACAGGAAAACAAAACCTGTTACATGTCTCCTTCCACCACCTTCCCTTATTCCTCTGTTCTCCATGCTTCACAGTTCTGAGAATTTTACAAACTTCCATGTATTTATTAAGATGTGGCTATTGCTTTGTATTTTGTAGGGGCTTTGATTCAAAGAAGCTTCTTTTAAGTTTTTGAAACAGAGAAATGCTCCCACTTTCCCAGTGTAATTCCTAGTCATAAAACACCGCCTTCTGATATTTAGATATAGTTCCCACTTAGTAATAGTACTTTCTGTAATAAATATAAGTATATTTGTCATATTTCATGTATATAATTATAACCCAGTAATTAGATTTTTAAAAGTAGTATATATAGTCACCTATGTATTTTGAGAATACTAAGGAATACATAATTCTAAAATAATGCCTTTACAGATTAAGATGTTTATTATACTATCATTTATAATAATGAAACATTGGAAACAATTTAAATATCTAATCATAGTGGTATAAGTAGGCGATGGATGATAAATGCTTGAAATGATGCGTATAAACATAGCATAATTTAAAAATAATACAAAATTACTAGAGTTGTGTGTTTACTACAAGTAAAAATATTATCTATCTATGAGCCACATAAGTGAGCCACACCCAAATATTAATAGGTGTTATGTGTTTTTTAGTATCACTATTGGTGGTTACTTGATTTTCTACCAAGAATATTTTAGCTAATAGTTTTTCCCTTTATACTGAAATTAATCACTGTAAACATTTTTTAGTGCCTATCAAAAGAATGCTTTTAATGTCTTTTATGGACATTGTTTCATTTGGAGATGCCTTTTTAAAAAAGATTTATTTATTTATTTATTTATTTATTTATTTATTTATTTATTCATGAGAGAGACACAAGAGAGAGGCAAAGGCACAGGCAGAGGGAGAATCAGGCTCCTTGCAAGGAACCCAGTGTGGGACTTGATTCTGGAACCAGGATCATGCCCTGAGCCAAAGGCATACATTCAACCACTGAGCCACCCTGGTATCCCTGGAGGTGCCTTTTATATAAGACTGCTTTTCATATGTTTGTTAGGATGAAAATAGCCATTGAACACATTTCAGTAGGTATCCACCCACTGTTTTTGTTTTTATGGTTTTTTGGGGGAACAAAAGATCCAGAAAATGTTTGAAATCCAATGCTAAATGAGTTCAATTGACTTTTAGTGTGATATATCTTCCTTAATACTCACTTGCTACTACGTAGCAAGACATATAGAAACCAAAGGAAATTAAAGGGCATTCTATTTTGCCCTCAGGGTGTTCCCCATTTTGAGGAAAGAAATTAACATATAGAAAACAAATTGCTTTACACCTAATTCAAATAACTCATATTAACTTAGTTTTTCCCTCCATGTAAGAATTACCTGATATTTCTCCAAAGTATGGAGATTCTCAGGCTCAGTTTCAGCAAGTCTTCGGTGAGATTAACTGGTTTAACAAAGTATTCTCACCATTGTTGTCATTGTTAAGTGCAGAAAAGCTTGAGAAAATATCCCTTGAACATGAATTATAATAATAAGGTTTGTGGTGAATGTCTAAGAAAAATGGGGTGTAGATATTAAGAAAGAATGCAATAATTAGACCTGAAATTGGTCAGTCTTCAGCAAGACAACTGAGGGCAGGGGAAGAATAGACAAAAATTAACATTATCAGAAAGAGCATAACTTTTGATCCCATAAACATTAAACAATATTATAGGGAAAAGCCATGAATGACTCCAAGTCAAGAATTCAGACCAATTCCTTAGGAAAGTCCAAACATTCACATAAAAAGATAAATAACCTGGGTAGTCATGTATGTGACAAATAGGAAGAGCTTTGTGGGTTTTTGGGAATATAGGAGTCTTCTGTGGAAGAGGTTGTCATTAAACCTCTTTCATCTGTGTTCTAATGGAAGCACTTAAAAATCCTTGAAACACCTAGTAGATCTGCAGCCTACTTGGAAAAATCCCCATTTGTTTCTGGGGGTGGCTTTTGTGTGTCTCAGTTGCTTTATCTGTGAAGTGGGAATAGTACTTTCGTAGAGGCATATGAGGATTAAGAACACGAGGCATAGACATCTGGAGAAGCATGCGTGGAAGAACCATTTGTTTACCATTCAGGCAAGAGCTGTTGGCAATGGGAGAATGTGGGCACATTGTATTCATTCAGCATTTCTGTAGGAACGAAGAGTTGCATAAAAAAGAAATCCAAAATCAACCAAACATCAAAACTTCACATTTTAAGCTTTTGGCTCAAGCTCTTTCTAAAATGTATTGCACAAAACTTTCCTTTCTTAAATAGCGCATATTGACTATTTTAAAATGTTACTGATGATGCAAGGTCATGATCCTTAAAAACTTTTATTTGAAAATTACTTCAAACATTTGATTGGTTTTACTTGGAATGATTTATTATAGAAACAGCCTATTCTAGTTGCTCAATACAAGATATTAACGATTAAACTACTATTGCTCTTTGCCAACAGATCTGCTTTGAGTAGGAAATGTGACCATTTGTGGATATGGCAGTAAATTGCTTATAAAAGTTTAAAATGGGATTGAATTGAAACCAAATTCCTTTAAAGCTGAATTCTCTGTAACTTCTTTTTTTTTTTTTTTTTTTTTTTTTTTTTTTTTTTTAATTTATTTTTTTATTGGTGTTCAATTTACTAACATACAGAATAACACCCAGTGCCCGTCACCCATTCACTCCCACCCCCCGCCCTCCTCCCCTTCTACCACCCCTAGTTCGTTTCCCAGAGTTAGCAGTCTTTATGTTCTGTCTCCCTTTCTGATATTTCCCACACATTTCTTCTCCCTTCCCTTATTTTCCCTTTCACTATTATTTATATTCCCCAAATGAATGAGAACATATAATGTTTGTCCTTCTCTGACTGACTTACTTCACTCAGCATAATACCCTCCAGTTCCATCCACGTTGAAGCAAATGGTGGGTATTTGTCATTTCTAATAGCTGAGTAATATTCCATTGTATACATAAACCACATCTTCTTTATCCATTCATCTTTCGTTGGACACCGAGGCTCCTTCCACAGTTTGGCTATCGTGGCCATTGCTGCTAGAAACATCGGGGTGCAGGTGTCCCGGCGTTTCATTGCATTTGTATCTTTGGGGTAAATCCCCAACAGTGCAATTGCTGGGTCGTAGGGCAGGTCTATTTTTAACTGTTTGAGGAACCTCCACACAGTTTTCCAGAGTGGCTGCACCAGTTCACATTCCCACCAACAGTGTAAGAGGGTTCCCTTTTCTCCGCATCCTCTCCAACATTTGTTGTTTCCTGCCTTGTTAATTTTCCCCATTCTCACTGGTGTGAGGTGGTATCTCATTGTAGTTTTCATTTGTATTTCCCTGATGGCAAGTGATGCAGAGCATTTTCTCATATGCATGTTGGCCATGTCTATGTCTTCCTCTGTGAGATTTCTGTTCATGTCTTTTGCCCATTTCATGATTGGATTGTTTGTTTCTTTGGTGTTGAGTGTAACTTCTATTTTAATTCCCCCCTGAACACCAGTCTACAAATCAGTGTGATATTTTTAGAGACCTGTCAATTCAAGATTAAAATATTCTCATCTTGCCACATAATTATGGCAAACCTCATTGATGTCTCATCAAAGTCTTCAGGAATATATGTGCAATGAGAAGTCATCATTGAACCCAAGTTATTACTCTTCTTTAATTTTTATTATTAATCATTTGCAAGTAGATAACACATATTGAGTACTTCAAAGGCTTCTTTCATTGTGAGTTTGAGATCATTTTCCAGGCCTTTGCATGAGGGAATTTTATCTGGCTTCTTTCCATGCATGCTCTAACAGCATATTCCATCTACTATCTTACTTTTGGAGGATACACACACACACACACACACACAAAAAAAAAAAACCACATCTCATTTTTATTAAATATTATCAAAGCATTTTTCTTTAAACAAACAAAACCAAACAGTTCTCATATGTCAGCAATCAGGTAATTATAGTATCATGCAGATTTAGCAAGCATCTATATGGGTAGGAAAGAAACTCAGCAGTTTAGGGTGAGGATATGCTTTACATTGCTTCAAAGGAGAAAAAAGGGTTAAGAAGCATTAATTTTTACTGCTATTTAATTGTACTTCTCTTAATTTTGCAAATGACATTTTTACCATTTCTTTTTAGCTAAATCCTTCACTTGTTAAAATTTTCTCTTGGGATTGAGAATCAATTACGTGTTTAGATTTAGCATACATCAATTTAAATCTGAGACCATTTTAGTTTAGTTCTTTTCTTTTTAATCCTCACTGAGTGGAATCTTGAATATATGCATGCACCTTTCTAAAATTGTTCAGCATTACATTATCTATATGGAGTACGCATTTAATTTGTCTAATTGCCTCAAAAGGGTTTTATATATCACAGTTATACAGAGAAAATAATAAAATTAAAGAGTCCTTTTTCTTTGGTGCAGGTATTCTATTACCAGAAGCAAAGTGTTCAGTATTGATGACAATGGTACAATCATAACAACTAACCCTCTTGATCGAGAGATTAGTGCTTGGTACAACCTAAGTATTACAGCCACAGAAAAATGTAAGTACTCATTTAGGACCACACATTGGCTCAGCATATATTTTCAACCATTCAATAATCTCCAAATGTAGGGAAAGAAGCTAGCTTAAAATTTATTGGAATTGGAGTTAAATTATATATATATATATATATATATTCATATATGTGTATTTTATTTTATCATTTTAGATTACCAGTGTCTATTCATTCCTTTTATAGCTTATTTATATACTTACCACTAAATACTTTAAGACTTTTTATTGTGAAAAAAATGAATATAAATTTTGCAAGATTTTTAAAACTGGGATATATTTAATATATATTTTCTATAGGTTCTCTTAGAAGTTATGAATTTAATGAAAAAAAAAAGTCTTATGTACATCTCCCCCTTCAAATTTCACCCTTAAAAAATACATATAGGTGGAAAGAAGTTATAATATTCATTTCATAGGAATCTTCCACTTAGAGAAAAATTTCAATTTAGAGAAATGTTTAATTAATGTTATACATTTTTACTACTATCCAAGGAGTAGTAAACCTAATGAATGGGACTTAAAAGTAATTTAAAAATGTCTAGTAATATCATACCATTTAACCATAATCAGTTTAGACTGACTGTATGAGTTCATGAGGACACTATTCTGGAAATAAAATACAGAATGCCTGTGCCTTGTTCTATTTCTGGATCAAAGTGTTAGCTATATACTTGGATATTAGGGATAGGGTAACACTCCAACACAGCCTTTTAAAACTTCAGGCATTTACATATTTCAATGAAATTATGGGAAAAATATGAAGGAGTCAAACAACTAAAATTCATTGGTACATCAAAAACAGTAATCATAGTCAAGACATTTTCAAATTAAGCTTATAGTGGAAGCTGTGCTAACAGTCACATCTTCAGTACTCAGTGGGGACCAATTGTTATTGTTATTTATTTGTCTTTATTTATGTTTTTTAGTTTTGGGGTTTTGCTTCCAGAATTAGGCAGATGATTCCATTTTCAGATTGTAAAAAGTAGATAAAATTGTCCTAATTTACTACTTGTATAGTGTCTTCAAAATTATCAATTAATTTGTTATTAAGTCAAACATATTAATTAATTCAAGCTCAAAGGAATAGATACAATACAATATAAAAGATGATCAAGATCATTCCCTTTATTTAATTGATAGGCTTACTTTATATGGTTCAGTAAATAATTAAATTTTTGAATGTGAAATATTCTGGAATGCATCCTTTATAATTGATTTTGCATAAATTTTAATTTACTTTTCTGGCTTGTGTGGTTTTTTTTTTTTAAACCTTTAAACATATATCTTATTTCTTACTTTATTAAGCAGTTGACTGGGGATATGGTGGAGTGGAAAGCATCTCCTGCATATTTTTTTTTGTCATGCATTGAATAGCTCTGTGTATGGAAACACTGCAGGAGGACTGGGTCTGGGTTTTGAATTTTCCATTTAACTTAACAACAAAGAATAATAAGCAAATGTTAGAAGGAATAAAAGTCTGCTGTAACAGAAGAAATGCCAAGGCTCTTGGTGTCAGAAAACACAAAGATGTGTATTCTAAAAGCAAGAGGTTTATTCATTGGGTTTTTTGAGAACAAATTATTTACAATATCACTATTTACAAAACTATTGAGAAAAAGAATTCAAATCAGTTCAAGGGAAGGATAGACATCTTTGAAAATACGTTTCTCTATAAAATGCTATTTTATCTATTACAAGAGCATGTTTTAATAAATGTATATAAGCTGTGAGCTTATTTTATATTCAAGGGAGATTTTTGTGAGAATATATCGTTTAGTTTGTGTTAAATTAGAGGTACTACAATGTGAGTTATAGAAAGCAGAATCTTTAAGATGTATTATGTGTGTTCTGAGACACAAAGCATTCTAATATTTTAAGAATGAATAGAAAGAAGGATGAATGAGTAATTGGTATGAAAGGTTGCAAGATAAGTCAATTATGCAATTCCCATTAAAAACATGATTATGTCAAAAAGATGTCTTGAAGATCTCTAGAGAGACACTGAAATATTTTTGCTTGGCCCCCACCCTTTTTTGGAAGACAGTGGAGTTAAATTGTAGTGTTACAAAATAAAATAAAAATAATAA
Source organism: Canis lupus dingo (assembly GCF_003254725.2). Taxonomy (NCBI): domain Eukaryota; kingdom Metazoa; phylum Chordata; class Mammalia; order Carnivora; family Canidae; genus Canis; species Canis lupus. The sequence goes on from NC_064243.1 coordinate 10,977,014, forward strand.
CACAAATCTCTGGTTGCAAGATAGCTGCTGTCAAAAAAATATTCATTCAACATACATATGTATATTTGCATATATACTACAAAGTATATTATCTATTCCATTTAATTATGTCACTACATACTGTGTTCAGAGGTGATATTCAAAGACTCAGCGACCCACTCAACAGAAATAATCAGATGAGACTTAAGATCTTACTGACGTATTACTCCTTACCAGTTGATCAACAGGCTTCACTTTATTAGAAAAAACAATGGTCCCAAATGTTCAATATAATGTACTTACATATGTGGGTGGGTGTGCGAACAGATAATATTCAGGAAATTGAACTGTTTCAACTATTTACAATATTACTTACTACATAGGTTGCACTAAGACCATAGATATTATAATGTGTATATATTGAGGAAAATAAAAAGAGAATAACAATGACATTAAACAGTGGGTACCATTTATTATTCATGGAGAAAAAATCTGCTATGTCATTTCTTACATTTTTAGATATTTGCTTATAAAATACAAAATTTGCAAAGTGGCCATGAGTATTGGTGAGTTTTCAGGAATTACATTGTATTAAATAGATTACTTTAATTGCACATAGTTATGTAAATATATATATGATTATAAAAGTATATATATATATGAATATATTTTTTGTGTGAAATTCTACATTTAGTAGCATTTTTACAGCTCTTAATAAAAATTTGAGGCAAACATCACTCCTATTTCAGAGAAGATGAATCTGAAACTTAACGCAGTTTATTTGCCCAGCTGCTAACTGATGAAACTGGGGATAGATCACAATCCTACCAGATTCCAAAGCCTATGTCTTAATCCTATGCCACACTATGTCACATTGTCTCTTACTGAGAATGTGAAAAATATTTGCTTTCGATGTTTTCTGATTTAAATATATATATCAATAATCTTAACCAAGTTTCATTTTACATTTTTATTCTTAAAAAATAAAGTTTAATTGCAAAGTTACTGCACTTAGTGACTCCAGTGTAGGATCTAAATCAATTCATGTTGTCTGACCATGTCAGGGTCCAACAGTTGATAATCTCTGTAAGTATGTTAGCTAAATTCTACTTTGATACTTGTTCTGACTGTGCTCTGAGGTGTGCTCATCTCATTCTGTTGCTGTCGCTTTGTCCATGTTCATTTGTTGATGAAAGCATGTGTACTAGTGATGTGATAGTCATTGAAATGGAAATGATTAATATTTTGAATAGATTTTAAAGAACAGTGTCCTCTTGTGAAAAAGTATGTTAAATACATGTTTTTTAGGGGCACCTGGTGGCTTAGTTGGTTAAGCGTCTTACTTTTGATTTTGGCTCAGGTCATGATCTCAATGGTCAGAGGATGGAGCCCGGACCGGGGCTCACACTCAGTGGGGAGTCTGCTTGAAGATTCTCTTCCTCTACCTCTCCCACCTTGAGCATATGTGCATGTGTGTGTATGTGCACATGCATGGTCTCTCTCTAATAAATATCTGTAAAAAAGACATGTTTTTTTAAAATAAATTTTCTCTTGAAACTTTAAAGCCATAATATATTTATATTAAAGCAATTGTTTTACATTTGAAGAGAGAAAAATAAAACATATGTAACATTTAAAAACAATAGATTTGGGGCACCTGGGTGGCTTAGTCAATTGAGTATCCCGCTCTAGGTTTGGGTTCAGGTCATGATCTCAGGCTCGTGGGATGGAGCCCCAGGAGCTCCATGCTAAGCAGTCTGCCTGAGGATTCTCTTCCTCTCCTTCTGCCTTTCCCTTTACTCATGAGCACTCCCTCTCCCTCTCTTTCTAAAATAAATAATATATCTTTTTATAAAAATAAAAACAATAAATTAGTGAACTTGACAACATTTTAATTATTTTGAGGAAAAATAAATTAGGTTGCAAGTAAATTCAAGGGAAAATAGAATAAAACAAGAAGTTTAATAGATATGTAATTTTAGATACAGAATTTCATAAAATGTGATTGAAGTTGGTCATTTGATGCAAAAAAGTATCAATTTATAAATTTTTAAACCTAAAATCTTGGTGATTATAAAGTATTATATTAAAACAAATAATTTATAGGGATGTCTGATTGGCTCAATGGATTAAACATCTGATTCTTGATTTTCCCCCAGGTCGTGATCTCAGGGTCCTGGGATCCAGCCCCTTATGAGGTTCTTGTTCAGTAGGGAATCTGCTGGAGAATCTCTCTCTCTCGCTCTTTTTCTGTGTCCCTCTGCCCCCTGCCCCACACTCACATGCACATTTGCCCTCCCTTCCTCTCTCCCTCTCTGCCCCCTGCCTCATGCTCAAGTGAACTCTTTCTCTCAAATAAATAAATAAATATTTAAAATAATAATAATAATTTATAAATAAAAGAAGACTAAAAATGCAATCAAGGAAAACAAACTTGCAAATGCCTGTGAAAGGCAAACTGAATATAAACTGAATACATTTATTTTACACAGAATTTAATACTTAGGAGTTAATCACTGTTTCAGAAATAAGTGATTAGAAATGTTACCAGGTACAGGAATTATACAGTTCATGCTGTTCTGCTTCTGGCATTTTAAATCAGTTTTCTTAGAATAAAAAAATAATACTTTTAGATAAAAGAGATGATATTCCCTCTGTTATTATTTATTATAAAGCTGAGATTTTAGAACATTGGGAATGAAATTCCAAAATAAAATATAATTAGATAAACATTTTCAGAAAGCTGCAAAGTTAATGTATATTTAACTCATCTTTAAAGATTTTTTAAAATTTTTGTTTCATTTTAAAAAATTGTCTAGAAGAAACTTTTGTAACACCAGGTAACCAATTTTTATGTACTTTTTCTCTCTCTGGGATTTTTTTTTCTTGTTCATTACATCATTACATCATTAAACTCATTTTAGAACAATTTTGGAGAAAATATTAGCATGTGCCAGTTTCTTATTAATATGGTATCATCAAAAATAATTGTGTGAGGGCACCTGGGTGGTTCATTTGGTTAAGCATCTGACTCTTGGTTTCAGCTGAGGTCATGATCTCAAGGTGATGAGACTGAGACCATGTTGGGCTCTGCGCCCAGTGGTGAGTCTGCTTGAGATTCTCTTCCTCTCCCCCCTCCCCTGGCTCATGCTCTTTCAGTCTTTTTCTCTAAAAGAAATAAATCTTAAAAAAAATAATTATTTCACCATATAAGTCTCAGCAATATTATGAACAAATAACCTGAATGGTAGAAAACTGGGAATCACATGATTGTTACAAATACTTGCTGCCCAAGGTGAATAAATTGAAACCTACAATGTAACAGGTAGGCTGATTATAGGAAGGATCTTTTCTGTTTTAACATTTGTTTCCCCAGGAAATGAAGTTCATCATGCTTTAGTCTCTTTCCTGGAAACCTTCCCAAGTTAAGCACCAAGCTATTCATCAGCATGTCAGCTAAGTGAATAAAACTACTAACTACCTTTAAATGAAGCTGTGAAAACATATGCATGTTTTGTACAGTCATACCAATTTTAATTTAAATTTAAACAGATTTTCCAGGAAGATAAAAAGATAAAACCTTTAAATGAATTTCCTACCACGTTTAAAAAACATTATTTGTGCCTGAAATACTTTTTCCATTTTGCTTACTTAAGTAAAAATATTGTTCTATGGGTACATATGGTTAAACGATAAAAAATATGAGCCTGAATTTTTGAATAATTCTATCCTGAAATCTTTAGAAATAGCTATATCTTATCTATTTTTATTCTGAGCATGACACAATGGAGAAGAGTCTCAAGATGATAATTCTTAAGATACATCTTAAGATTATAAATATGAAAGGCTAGATTTCTTGGTATGTGATAAACCTTGCAAATTATAATGTTTAATCAATTGGAAGTTACACTTTCTATCATAATTGCAACTGTTATTTATTGGGAAAATAATGATAAACACAGTCTCATCCTGCCCCAGAAAACAACCCCATCATAGTGGAATAGAAAAAACAGTTTTTTCATTGAAAAGCCTTAAACCAGAATTTGATGTGCATTACAGGAATCTGCTGAGATTTCCAAGTCAGAAAGAAAATTCACCCTATTATAGAATCAAGCATCATGTTCTCAGGATAAACAAGTACTAGCCTTCAAGTAGGAAGACCTAATACCACGTGTCACACAGAGTTCAGCAGGTCGATGGCATGACCATCTGCTTTTGCTAACTGGCTTTCTCGTAAGGAAAACTAAATTTCTCAGATTTTTATGACAAGCGGTAGCTTTGGACTTCGGTCAATGCCCTGGCTGAACTAGATTCCTACTCTCCAACAGAAACTGGGAGTAAGGAGTACTATGTTCCTTGATAATTATATATCAGATTTGGCTCCCCGTACTTGATAAAGACAAGCCTGGGTTGTAAAGTTGGCAAGACATTTATTCGATTTTTAAAGGGTTTATATACATTTCAAAAAAAAAAAAAGAAGACAAAGAACTTAAACTATAAGCTTCCTAAAGTACATGCTTTAAGAAGAGGAAAAAGTGAAAGTCTTTTCCCTTATTTTAAACAGGGAGAATTAGCCTTTTTTTTTTTAATGTACTTTCAATTGCAAATATAATGCTTTTCCAATAACATAAGAACAGGATATTATAAATAAAGACATTAAAACAACAACAAAGAAACCTTCCTATTCTGACTCTTTAATTGTATATACCTTCCCACAGTATTTTTTAAATTAAAAAATTAAAAATGTTATGCAAATACACATTATATTATGCTACAACTTGCTCTTTTTTATCACTTTGCAAAATGTCGTGTATAGCATTGCTGGTTAGTAGATGAATAAAGTAGTAATATTTAATATTTATTGCTATATTTATATATATATTTATATATATTTCTTGTATACCCTAAATAATCTTATACATGCTTTATATGTTTTAATTAATTTAATCTTTATAATAGCTCTATTAGGTTAGTTACTAGTGCCTTTTCCATTTTGCAGAGGTGACTGAGACAGTAGTTGGGCATTTTGTCAAATTGAGAATCAAGATTATAATCTATTTTTATTTTTTAAATTATTTTATTATTATTATTATTTTAAGATTTCATTTATTTATTCATGAGAGACAGAGATAGAGAGAGGCAGAGACACAGGCAGAGGGAGAAGCAGGCTCCATGCAGGGAGCCCGACTCGGGACTCAATCCCGGGACTCCAGGACCAAAGGCAGGCGCCGAACTGCTGAGCCACCCAGGGTTTCCCCCTATAGTCTATTTTTAAAGCTCACTGCACTCACACATTTATTACGTAAACAAATTCATTTTTAATAAGCACACACAATTTCATAGTGTGGTGGTTAATTTATTTCTCAATTCCCTTTTGATATGCATTTGGGTTATTTTGAGTTATTTGAAATGAAAAAATATTCTGGAATAAATAAATTGGATCACATACTCTTTGCAAATATTAGAGCCTTGGACTGTAGCATAGGCTTCCCAAAGGAATTATGGGGCCAAAGATATGTGTAGTTTATTTCTTACCATCTAATGATAGATTAGGTTCCAAACCAGGTTAAGGTCCCTACTATTTCTCAGTACTCCACCATCACTATCTCTCTTTTTCATATTTAACACAGAACCCACAGACTAAGTCATCATTATCTGCACTTCCGGTGAGCCAGAGTGTTTGTGAATATTGTGATGGAGCAGCATGTTTCAAATATGGGCTTTTTTTTTTTCACTTTCATCATGTCTTTTCTCTTTCTTTCTTTCTTTCTTTCTTTCTTTCTTTCTTTCTTTCTTTCTTCTTCTTCTTCTTCTTCTTCTTCTTTCTTTCTTCTTTCTTTCTTTCTTTCTTTCTTTCTTTCTTTCTTCTTTCTTCTACTTTCTATTTTTTTTCTTTTTTTGAGAAAATGAATGGGAAATATTCAAGAGTGAGACAAAGCATGAGAGACTCCTAACTCTGGGAAATGAACAAGGGGTAATGGAAGAGGAGGTGGGCGGGGGTATGGGGTAATTGGGTGACGGGCACTGAGGGGGGCACTTCATGGGATGAGCACTGGGTGTTATACTATATGTTGGTAAATCAAACTCCAATAAAAAAAGTATACAAAAAATGTGGGCATTTTTGCCTCCTAATCTCTTTGACCATGTCTGAAGCCAATTTTTATGGTCACAGCTAGTGCAGGGGATGCTTTTGGCATTTAGTTACTGGAGGCCAGGGGTGCTGCTAAGCATCCTACAATGCACAGGACGGCCCCCTGAAACAGAATTATCCAGTCCAAAATATCAATGGTGACGAGGTTGAAAAGCTCTGGCATCGATCATTTCTTTTTCATACATGAATTTCTAGTTTGTGGTTATTTCTCCAAATTGTTTTTTTTTTTTGTATCAACTGTCAAAATTTGAAAATTAGAGCTATTTAAATTTCATCTTATGATACAAACATTTTTCCAGATCACTGGTGTCTTGTTGTGGCTTTTTCTTACTTGTTTTTTAGGGGTTCAGGGAGGGTGGCATTTTAAAAATTCATTTAACCATATCTTCCCATTCCTTCATGGTTTCCATATTTCTTGGCTCACTTAAGAAAATCCTCCCAACTAAATGTATACATAAAAATTCACCTAGATTTTATTGTATTTATTTTATTTTAAAATGTATTTAGATCCATATTCTCTATTTTTGTTTTTAAAGATCTTACCAAATGATGCCATCATTAGGAGCACTTACTGTCAGATTCTTAAACCGCCCTTTCTATTTCAGCTATAACTTTAGACAAGCCATTTATCTATCATTTGTGGGAGGAAGTTTTCAATGTTGTTATCAGTAAAGCTAGGGAGGATAATAATACATAGATTCATCAGAATTAAATGTATTAATATACAGATACTCAATAGTTGCTGGATTTTATAGGATGGTGTCCTTAAACCTGACCATCATTTTCATTACTTTTCCTCATCAGCTCTATCTATAGTCTTTGGCAGGTAAAAGGCACTTGATAAGTATTGGCTGAGTTCAATATATTGAGAACATTTTCCCTAGGCTGTACTGTTGATAAATATATGAATGATATAGAGATCCTGTGCTCAGGTAGCTTTTACTCAAGGAAAATAGAAATATGCCACCCGTTCTCTAATGCAATTTTCATGACCTTGTTTCCCCTTAAAGACAGCGTTAACATTCTTTATTTTCATTCTGTTTATTCAATTTGTAGACAATGTGCAACAAATTTCTGCTGTTCCTGTATATGTGCAAGTTCTTAACATTAATGATCATGCTCCTGAGTTCTCTGAATACTATGACTCATATGTTTGTGAAAATGCAGGCTCTGGTCAGGTAAGGACCTGCAATAAATTGCTAATGTCTAAACATTGCCATTTGTTGTATATAATCACTTTTGCTACTATTCCTCCCATTTTGAAATGATAAAAATAAGCTTCTTTTAACCATGTGAATTACTGCTTTTATGTTGTGAGTACTGTATTATTTAAATTTCTTTTTTAAAAAATAAAATGTAAGCTTCAATCATTCCACTTTCAAATTCCTCAAATGTTTGAAAATCTGCTAAAACTGGGGATTCATAGTAAATCTTTTATACTTTGTCAATACAATAAAGAAAAGTTCTGGGCACCTGGATGGCTGAGTCGGTTAAGCATATGCCTTCGGCTCAGGTCATAATCTCAGGGTCCTGGGATCAAGCCCGGCATCAGGCTCCTTGCTCATCAGGGAGCCTGCCTTTCCCTCTCCCTCTGCCTGCTGCTCTGCCTGCTTGTGCTCTCTCTTTCTCTCTCTGTCAAATAAAACCTTTTGAAAATAAAGAAAAGTTTTCCTTTTGGTAATTCTATAGAGTAAGTGATCATATTTCAATTAATGTTTAATTTTTCATTCATCATAAAGAAACATGATTTATAAACATAAACATGAAGAGAATGAGCTGGAATTTTTTTCCTGTAGCTTATAACTACTCTATCAGACATATCAATTAAAAAAAAACCCTAATGTCGAATGGATATTAAAGAATTTAAAGATATTAAAGATATTTAAAGAATAGAGAGCACACTTATTTTGAAACACATCACCATTACTTTACAATTTTTCCTTTCCTTCCTTCCCTCCTCTCCTCCTTCCCTCGCTTTTCTTTCTTTCTTTCTTTCTTTCTTTCTTTCTCTTTCTTTTTTTCTTTCTTCTTTCTTCTTTCTTGTGGAGCTCACTTTTCATCTGTAAAATAGAGAGCTTAAAGTAGATCGTTCTTTGTTTTCAGTGCAGTCCACAATAACCTTACATTTTTTCTTAGGTATCATTTGAAATCATAGAAGCCTATTAAATGTCATAAAACATCTTTAAAAATATATAAACTGGTTTTCAGAATGCTGCATGTGTGTATGTATGTATGTATTTATAATGTATGTATAGGAATTTATGTGCATATATATATTTACTATGAAATCAGTTATTCTCAGTAGATTTGAATTTATCAGGTGAAGCTAGTTAAAGATGATTTGGATTTCACAAAATGGAAATTCTAATTTTCTACCAATAAATAATAGTAGTCAACATTATGCTTTATTTTCAAATACTTCATATGGTAAGAAATAGGCATATTTTAAGAATGAAGTATATCTGAATCGTTATGGATTATTCAATTGTAACATAATGGGAATCATTTGTAGCTCTTAAAATGTCTTGTTAAATTTATTTGGCCATGTATATTTTAGAATACATTGTATTCCAGAAATAATTCTGAAATCTTGTCTATAACATTACGTAATTTTAAAACAATAGTAAGATTATAATAAATATGCAAATGAATTTAAACTTAAGCTACTTAATTTGAATTGGTTAGGACCCAGGGTTTTTGATAAAATAAAAGGTTAATATAAAACTTTCAGAGACTCTCCATGTGGCACTGCCTCCTTGATCCAAAATCCAACTAATTTAGAAACCTATGGACAGACAAGATAGTACAAAGGAATCACAAAAACAGAATGCAAATGACCTCCTACGCACGACTCCTATGGAAACTAACTTTAAACGTTCTTTGAACTTGGAATTATAAATAGAAGATATACTTAGAAATCTAGCATATCTGATGTTCTCAAACTTTTCAGACACATCTGTCTACCTGGATACATCAACAAATATAATAAGCTTAAAATTAAAGTAATTTTGGACATAACTTCTCTAACAGTTTTCTAAATCTCTACATATTATATTTACATGCTGAAGATAGCTTGTATTTTGATAATTACCAGAAGAACAATTATATTTTATAGTTATTAGAATGATATGTGTTAAATTTGTATATTTTATAAGCATTACATAAACATGAATGTATTCAGAGTGCCCCCCTGATGAGGCGGCCTATTTTCAAACTTAAAAAATAGGCTTAATTTACTTCATTTCCTATACACTTATTTTTATAAATGTCCTGTGTAGTAGGTCCACTTACCCAATAAAATTGCATGTTCAATGGTCTTATCTGGCTGAGGTGGGCAGAAGATTTGGGAAGCAACACAGTTTAAATAAGAGACCTGACACCAGATATGGTAAACACTATTAAGGATGATGCTACCTAGTTCGGTTGATCACATTGGAGCTTTCATTTTAACTCCTCAAATTGTTCATAACAACTATAATAAATCATGTTTATAATAACCTTTTTCAACTTTTGCATCTTGTGAAAAGATGGAAATCCACATTTCTAGTAGAAACTAGAACTATACTATTGATTATATTAGAATCCACTCGTATCTTTACTGACTCAGTGGATCATTCATTCTTTTCACGGATTCTGGCTCATAGGCAAGAACTCAGAAGTTGTTACATTTGGAATATTGTGGAATACTTCCTTTTTTGATAATGAGATTTGTTTTTTCTACTTCCTGCTCACTGACAGTGACCATGGGAGGCTTCAGGCATTAGGCAGAGATAAATTTACAGCAAAGGGCAAAAAAGACTAATTTCCTACAGCACAGTTTTCTGACTTTCATGCTCAAAATCTTCAGTGGATTTTCCAATACCAGCATGGAAAAATACAAAATTCACTAGCCTGGGATTTAGCACTTTCTTTGATTTGGTCACAATTGTGTCTATCTTGCTTTAAAAAATATATATCCTTTTCACACTTTGAATTGCTTGTCTTTCAACATGCAAATTATGGTTTCTACTCTGGAGTTTGTTCATATCAACCTTTCTTCCTGAAGTGCCCCCGTCAATTCCTATTGGAATTTTAACTATACTGCAAAACAGAACTCAAATGCCACATAATCAAATGATTTTAAACAAATATATATTTACAACATCTGAGACATGACTCTAGCAACATTATCAACATTAAAGCAATTCTCAAAAATGCTCAAAAAAAATTGTGAGGGAACTCTATCATGTGTCTAATTTTCCGAGTGAAGAAACTGAGGCGAGGGAGTGCTACTTCCTAAGTAAGGACAGAGAGATATTTTATCCCAAGTGCTGACATCAGAATCCATGCATGTTACTATTATATTTTGTTGCCTCTTTATCCATAGTTTGAATTGATCTTACATGTTTGTGAAATGAGTCACTTCTAGTTTCATGTGCTTTCTAGATTCCGAGATACTTGTGAACAATGAATGGGTTTATTTTTATATTCTTGACAACATGCATTGCAGTTCCCAATAATAACTAGTTGAATAAATGAACAGAGCATGAAGACAGTAGTTCTTGAAATAAAGAGTATTTTTTCAATAATTCTCTGGAGATATGTTTGAATTTATTAGCCTTGTAGTTGATATTTAAAACTTTGCAATGTGATGAGATTTCTTAGAGAGTAAGGGCAGAGACAATCAATCCATAGATTGAGACCCAGATACTCCAATATTAATGTTTGGGATTTGGGACACACTAGGAAATAAACTTTGCAAGGAGCAAATTAGGAGAGTATGGTGGCATGGAAACTAAAAAAATATATTCCAAGGAGGAAGGGGTATTACCTGTTTTATTTGCTGCTTTCAGGTCAAGTAAAAGCAGAAAAGAAAAGATCCCATTAAATTTAAAAATAGAGATTTTAGACTTACTGGAATATTTGTAGGTAATATTTGTAGTGTATGTAATGTCACCCAGGAAGAAAATAAAAAGTGTGAATATGAGAGAACATAGGACAGAACCTTTGGGAATAGCAATATTTAAGGAGTCAGTAAAGAAAGAGAAGCTTGCAAAGTAGACTGAGTAGGTGGGACAAGTAATGTAGGAAAGAAACAAGAGTTTTGATGAGAACATGCATGAGTATAACAGTTTTTGAGGAGGAAGTGTCAATAGACTTAATTCCCACTATTCCAGGGAAAAAAAATCATCCTCACAGTTTACCATATGGTCAAATTTACTCTTTAAAAATATGTAATTTTGTAAGTAATTCACAGCTATATAAATAAAATGACAGTGCAAAACAACTTGACTAGAATGTGGCAAAGAGAAATTTCACTGGACATTTGTTAGGAATGGCAAGGAAGATGTTTTCCAGATTGTTGAAATAAAAGTCAAGACTACTGCAATAAGGGAGACAAATGAACCCAACTGTTGAAACAAAATTCAGGATAGTTTTTGAAACCTGGGCTGAGATAGTGAAAAGGGACTAGAGGACATGTGTGGGGAGGGGGAGGTTGGTCAGTGTGATTAGGCCAGCTGTGTAACTGGCTCATAGAGAAGTTAGGCTCTCACCCTCCCATATTGACTGAGATATAGGGGTCCCATCTTACTTGATATCTACATTTCAAAGGGATGGTTTTCAGGCTTTTGAGAAAGATCATCATGCATCACAAAATTGGAAGAGTTTGGGAGATCAATCTACATTACAAAGGGGCAGGGAAAGAATTTGCAATGAGAAATTGTCTCTTGTAATTTTTCAGAGAAAATGGAGGTAAAGAGCTTCTAGTGAGGAAGAAACCTGTCTAAAATTGAGTCTTGGTCAAATGTTAACAAAATGTGAACATGGCAAATACGTATTTGTCAGTATTTAATACTTTGAGAAGTTTAAAATATTCTTTACAGCTCGTATTTTTGTTGAAGGAAGAAAGACTGTCTTGCTCTATGATTGCAAAGCATTTAATCTTTAAATTTATAAACAGCAAATATAATAATCTAGTTAAAAAGAAAAATCCCATTGCATTCCCTTCCTTCCGGTTACATTTAGATACATTCTGCCTTCAGCAGTTTTCCATTTGCAAGATAAATCAAGTAGATTTTGGTGCACAACATTTATAAAAGAAGAGAAAATACTGACACATTTATTTTTAGCAAAGCAGAACAGCCCAGATTCTTATCGCAAAATATCGTGTGATGAAGTCCTTCCTGTTGAGTGACTAAAAAGATGATGACTATATTTTTCCTTTATCCTTAAAATCATATTGTTCATTTGCTGATTCTTGATTTTGAGAATATTCATCTGTTTCATCTTCATCTGAAGACTCCGTCTCAATCCTTTTTTTTTACATGATCAGTTTCACCATCATCTTGAGTCTGTAGTGCTGGTTTCTGCTTTTGGTTTTCATCTTCTATTCACACACTACTGTGAAATTACTTCCTCTGTCAGTTTTTTTCTTCTGGCATTATGAATGTAAAATGAAAAATCTTGAATTTTCAACTGTTTTTAAAGAAAAAATAAAATCAAACTAAAAAGATAGTGTATCCATTCTTTGATATCTTTTTGAATGATGATGTAATACTTTAGGCAACACATTTAAAAAGAGAAGAAGACAATGATGCAATGGGAAAGATTTATTTTGCTATTATGTCATCTTTCTAGGCCATTCATCCTACAAGTTACATATAAGTCTTTTAAAAGCACATTAGGAGAAATTTATGAGTAATAATGAAATGATTTTTAAGATGATGAAATAGCACGATGCTTAAAGCATAAAAAAGATTATATCCCTAGGTTCCCAAAATGTATCCTAGATTTACAGAATGTGCCCATTCAGTAACTGAAGGTAAGATTATTTAATAATAAGTTAATATTTCCTTAGTATCAGGAACACATCCAAGAATTTTAAAAAATGAAATAACAATGTTTAAAAAATAGGTAGAACTGCTCAAAAAGAAATTCAAATGCTAATTTTTGATGCAACAAGCTTTAAAGGCACATTGAGAGTTGAACTTTGCTGAGGAAGAAAAATATCTATTGTATGCAATGGCATGGAGTTGTTGTGTGACTTGCTCAGAGTTTCGTATGAATCTCTATGGGAAATCTATGACATGCATCATAGTTTTACAGATGTGTGTATTATGCCTCAAAAAGTTTAGGTAACTTTTTCAACATCATATAGCTTATTAGTGAGTAAGGATTATAATTTGTATCTCCAAGAATGATGCTTATTTTAACTATGCCCTGATAAAGACTAAGCTATTCTTAGATTATTTGCACAATACAAAAACAAATAAAAAAGTTTTTTTTTTTTTTAATTTTGTACTGATAATGAATTACACCTACAATTTTAAGGGCAAAAATAAAAATGAAATCAATATGATTGAATCTCACCTCATTTCTGGAATGTGCATAGCTCAAACTCAGAATACATTACACCTGATTAGTGTTGTTTCATAAGGAGCAAGGCCACAAGTCATCAAATAACTCAAGGGACACATGAAAGTCACTATCAAATTTAGAAGTTTGTCTAAGGTCTATTAGTATCTGAAAAAAAAAAAGATACACAGTATGGTTACCTATAATGTTCTTCCACTCTGATCCAAGGGCAATCCAAATATTCCCACTTACATTGCTGAATACACTATGGTTTATGAATTGAAATCAATACATAGATTATTTGAGTGCTGCCAGTGTATCCAATATTACCATAGACATTTTCTTCTCGACACACAGTGGGTGATGCCTTATTTAATGGGTGGGTATTAGGGCTCTCGTGGCTCCTGGATTGTCATTGGTTTTGTACCATGTTTCCTCAGATGTTACATGTGGAATAAGATTGAGTTAGGCTCAGATTTCTGGTTTGAAATTCACTTGATAGGCTTCCTTCAAGTACGGGTGAAACCAAGAATTTGCTATCAATATTTACCTCCCAGAATGATAGTAAAAACTTTCAAAAGTGCTCTTACTCTTTTACTTGTTCCTAAGACTTAGGTAGTAATGTGTGAACATTGCAACTCAATAATCTGTCAAAAATATTTGCTTTAAGAGATAATAAAGCATATCTTGTATAACTGAAATGGTTTTTATGCAGCCAACATAATTATTTTTAATTTAATGATGACTACAAGCAAAATGTTAAGACCATTCTGTGTAGACATTCAGAGGAAATGCATTTTACTCTGTTTAAAAACAAGGAATATATAGTCAGTTAATAAAATAAGAAGGCAACTACACCATTGAAATACAAATTGGGAAATATACATGTCACCTAGTATGAATTTTTTTATTTTTTTGAGATTTATTAATTTACTTATTCATAAGTGACACACAGAGAGAGGCAGAGACATAGGCAGAGGGAGAAGGAGACTCCATGCAGAGAGCCTGATGTGGGACTCGACCCCAGGATCCCGAGATCATGACCTGAACTGAAGGGAGACCCTCAACCATTGAGCCACCCAGGCACCCCAGTATGAATTCTTGACTAAGCTAAGGATAGATGTAAAAACAGTATCTATTTCTCCAGAGTGCAAACTGGAAATTTGGGTGTGGAAGCAGAGAGGAAAGAATCTCTTCTCTGGACTGAAGAATGAAAAGTGAATGCAATGTAAAGAAAAGAGGAAACTTCTATGATGTGCCCCCTGGCCTGAGGTACCCCCAAGTAAATTGCTAAAATTAAATTAATTTAGAAAATGTTGGGGTAGGGAATATAAAACTTCATAATAGCAAAACCTGAGGGAGCCTTTGTGCCAAGGAAGATGGAATTTGGTATGAATGTGTTTATATTAAGCATCCCAAAGTGAAGATCCCTCTTTCTTCTCCTACACTCTCTCTTTCCCCACAACACTCTTTACAAAGAACAGGCATCTCTGATGCCCCCAAATCCCAACACCATATAGTTTAAAGCATGCATACATGTACTCACCCACACATACATACACATACACAAGAAGAAACAAAGGAAAAAAATGTAAGCAATCTACATCACAAAGAGAATTATAAATGGACAAAGATTGGTGAGAAAAATAGATCTCCAGACATTCATACCTGTTTTTGTGTGCTTTAGATGTGACTTACTAGTCTTTGATTGTTTTCATCATTTTTGGTACAGCAATATGTTGTAGGCTTTGCCACTTACTCATTTACTGCTTTCTGGCTTCAGTTCCTCCTTAAAAAGTACCTGTTCCTTGATCCTGTGAGAACGGATTGATCCAGTTAGAGCATTTCTTTTATTGTGAATGAAATGTTGAGCCTTGTCAAAGTAGGGCACTGGATGAACAGTGAAGAAGGAAAAGTCTTCTCTTCCTGATTCTGTGTTGAGCATGTTTGTTTTCTCCTTTCTCATCCTGCACAGTTGGCCGGTGTGAAGATACACATGGTGCTTTATCCAGCCACAAGTATAGACCCAGATGCCCCAGAGGTACATTCCCAAGGCTACCATACAGCTCCATCCCAGGCCTGGGAGGTCTTGCAGCCTTCCCAATGTGAATGCTGTGAGCTCCAGGCCCTGCAACCATAGTAGCCTCCCAACTTCTTCTGCCTTTCTGTCCACCCACATGCTTGCACCCTGGAGGACTGTTCTGTTTGCCTGGAGAATGTGGACTAGCTCCAGCCCAGGCAACCCAGTGAACTCCACTGTCCTGAAAACAAGATGCTGCAACCAAACATTCCCCAAGGAGATCTAAAGCTCATCTTGGGGAGAGGGCTTCCTTTCCACATTTGTCTGTCTTTACTGTAGATAATTTCACTGTACTTCTGAGTACTCTTTGCAGTTCTCATTACATCTTTACAGTTACTCTCCTACTGTAGCTTAATAATTCTTTATATTAATATTCTTCCTTTTAAATTACTGTGTGCTTCCTATCCCTCAATTGGGTCCTGATACATATGCTCATTTTTTAATATTTTCTGTCTCAGGTTTGGAAATAGTCATTTTCCTAAGATTTTGTGATATTTTAGTGAGGGTACTGCAGAAAACACAGAATGGTCAGTAACAAAATTGGGATACCAGTCCAGAAAACCAAGAAAATCCCACTTTCTCTTTCTCTCTAGCTCTCACTTTATAGCTCTCCTGTTCTCTCTTATTTTTCAATAATGTAGAAGAACACTATAAGGGAAACTCCAACACGGTTATTTCTTGTTTATTTTCTTTATTTATAATTAATGTACATTAGAGAAACACAGATATGATAAATTTTCAGGTTTTTTAAATTAGAACTATTATATGTATCCAGAGGTAAATAATTTTCCCTCAAATTGCAAATGATAATCCCACTCATCATTCACTAGTTGGACTACCTCTGTTATATGTATGTGCATGTGTGCATAAATACACATGCATATGTATAAAGCTACGCAAAGTTATTTGTTTTTTTGAAACAAATACTTTAAATTCCCAAAAGAGACATAAATCCTAGGAGTAGTAAAGAACTCTCTAACCTTTCATATGATTGAATTAATATGAACAATATTTAAAGGTAAGAATACCAAAAATATTAAAAAAAAACTATCTTAAACATGAGACACTATCATAGAAGACAAAGAATGCAAAAGCAAATTATATTAAAAATACAATGTTTGTAAGCAGTGCCAAATTTAATAAATCTTTTCAGTTGCATACAAACCAAAACTACAATGAGATACCACGTCACCCCTGTCAGAATGGCTAACTTAACAACACAGGAAAGAACAGGTGTTGGTGAGAATGGGGAGAAAGGGGAACCTTCTTACACTGTTGGTGGAAAGGCAAACTGGTGCAGCCACTCTGGAAAACAGTAAGGAGACTCTTCAAAAAAGTTACAAATAGAGCTACCCTACAGCCCAGCAATCACACTACTAGGTATACTAAGATACAAAAATACTTATTCAAAAGGGCACATGCACCCTGATATTTATAGGAGCATTATCAACAATAGCCACATTATGGAAAGAGCCCAAATATCCATTGGCTGATGAATATATAAAGAAGATGTGGCAGGAGTGCCTGTTCGGCTCAGTCAGTTATGATTCCAACTCTTATTTGGGCTCAGGTCATGATATCAGGGTCATAAGATCCAGTCCTGTATTGGACTCCTCAATGGGCATGGAATATGTTTGAGATTTTCCTCTCCTTCTGCCCATTCCACTCCCTCTTAAAAAAGAAGGATATATATAAAATGGAATATTACTCAGCCATCCAAAAGAATGAAATCTTTCCATTTGCAATGATGTGGATGGAGCTAGGATGTATTAAGCTAAACAAAATAACTCAGAGAAAGACAAGTACCTTATAATTTCACTCATATATGGAATTTAAGAAATAAAGCAGATTAATTAGGGGAAGGGGGGAAAAAGAAAGGGAAGCAAACCATAAGAGGCTCTTAACTATAGAAGACAAACTGAGGGTTGAAGGAGGGAGGTGGGCAGAGGATGAGCTAAATGAATGATAGGTATTAAGGACAGCACTTGTTGGGATGAGGACTGGGGATTAAAAGTCATGAATCACTAAATTTTACTCCTGAAATCAATATTACACTATATGTTAACTAACTAGAATTTAAATAGAAACTTGAAACAAAAATCTTTCCAATTACAAATAGTTATATTCATATACCCTACACATTTATGGTTTTATCATTAATTTTTAATTAAAAATAAAGACGAAAGATAGATGGGGAAATAACTATCTGAAAAACTTGAAAAAGTCATTCTGTTATTAACATACAATAGTACTTGCTGTTTGATAAGAAATTGTTTAACAGCTGGTTCCTTGGTATTGATGTAGTATGTGATCTTTCAAAATACTATGAGAGACCTTGTCAATGAAGAAGTATTCATGTGCTTTATAACCATTACAGATGACATCTTAATTATTTCTTAATGTGAATGCTTTCTGTATGTTGATCTTATTGAGTTTCCCAAATAATTTTCTATAATAAGCTTTCCTAAAAATTAGCATAATTTTTATTTTTATCAAGAAACCGCATTCTATTAGTCTCTTAAAATAGAATATTAACTAATAATATTCTTAAGGAGTATTTTTGATAAATTGCTTTATAAAATATATATTTAATAAGTTATTTATGGATATAGAAATCCCAACTACGTATGGCAAAATGAGTATAAAATGTGAGCATGTAGATGACCTTAATTTAGGAATAAAAACCAAAGTAAATGTAGTTTGGAGATGTCATTTACCCAATAAAGCACCTTAAACCCAATAAAAAGAAAAATAGTCTTTCAAATTCGCTCCTAGATTATTAGAACAACCAGAGTAATGACTCTTGAATCCATGCAATTTGAGGCAATTAGATTCTTGAATAATCAATATTATTCTGTAAAAGCAACATTCTCCTTCACTACCTTCATTTTGGCATCAATGTTATCAGATTTTTAAAATTTATATTTCCAAATAATAAGGGCAAGACACTTTGAATTCTGAAACTTGTTTTTTTAAAGCTCATGATATGTGTGTGAGACTGTAAGATTGTCCATGAGCCATGCTGGTTCACTTTTTATAATATAAATCCATAAATAAATGGGGAGGCCAAAAGTGTAATGTTTTAAAACAATTTAAAATTTTCAAATTGCATTTCAGAAGACCTGTATGTCTTAAAACAATGTTCTATTATATACAATATTCTTTTTATTATTTTAGATAGGATTTTGCTTGTGTCTTCCCAAAATGGTAATATCTTTCCTTTTTTTTCAAAATGGTAATTTCTTGATAAATTTATTTGGGGATATTGGACATTGATTGAATACATTAGAATATTAGAAAACTAAATAACAAGTCATTTTTCCAGCTAACTATTATTCTTCACCCCAAAGTGACCAGTGTTAAGGAAAAGATCAATATTTATTAACTCAGTCTATTCTCTCTCTTTTTGAGTGATATTATCTACTAAACTTCTGATTTAGTCTCAAGCAATACAAAGCACACAGCTTTCCAACAATAACTGAGTGTATCTGTGTGAAGTGATGAATTTGCCTCTACCATTTGAGAAAAATTGAAAGAATAGGAAAAGAATTTTTATTCCTTTTATTATTCTTTAAATGTCCTTTAGAAAAAACTGATTTGTCCTAATTTTTAGAGAGACGAAGGGTCCTTTAGAGAGGATTGCAGTAAACATTTGTTTCTGGTATTAATTTGGGGGCCAAATTAATTGGTTATATAGATTAACCAATTGTATAGATTAACTGGTATTCTTTATTATTGTGTAAAAATCATGTATGTAGAAAAACATGAGTTTTAATTGAAATATATTTCTTCTCATTTAGGAATGAAACATCAAATCATTAGTATACAGCAATAACACAAAGAATGCCTGGTACAATTACAAGAGAATTTTACTATCACCCACACTTCCCAAATTAGATGATGATCCCGCCACACTGAATACCAATCTGCTCATTTGAAAAAGAAAGATATCTTTGCCCTACAATTCCTATCTTATTAGGATTTAGTAAAGATAAAATTCTATTAAGTGAGAAAATGGGTAGAATTGGCCTTTGTTAAAAGCAATTTTGTCACTGTTAAAATGAACAGATAAGAGTCATCTTACAAGTTCTTAACATGGGGCTCATTCCTTTCTAAAGAGATTCTAAATGAGCTATAAGGAGTGTGTGTACACTTAACATTGCACAGAAACAAAACTATCAATGCAGATAAAGGTAGGAACAGAGTAATATTTTTTATCCCATGCTTAAAGGAATCCATGACTTATAAAATAACAATAAAAAAATTACAAACTTCAATATAAACATTAATTGAAATTGGTTTTGTTTCCTTACTGGGAGTTTTGATTTTGTCAGATTAATGTTTTATTTGGATTGGTTTGAAACAGATGAAGTTGTTGCTCCTTAAATCTCTGTAGCAATAACTCAATAAATTGCATTTGCCACTTTTTTTCTTGAAGTAATTAAATAGTTCTTTCTTTGTTGACCAGATTATTTAATTTCAAAACCATTATTTGTAGTACAAGAAAAAAATGATTCCTCTGAATATACAAATCAAAACAAAAGAAATAAGAATTAGAACAATAGGAGTAAAAAAAAAACCCATATTTTATAATAAAATATTTGTGTGTTGTAATAAATTTAAAAATCTGAATGGCATGAATAGTACTGGAGCAAATGCAAAGATACATATAAATTCTCTAGTCTTTTCAGCAAACTTTGCTGGAACAATTGGATATTAATAGGGAAGAAATCCACCTGAACCTCATATGTCACACAGAAGTTATTTAGAGATGTATCACAGATTTATACCTAAACTTAAAACTGTAAAAACTTTTAGAAGTAAATGCAGAAGAAAAAAACTATTCTTTGTGACTAGATAGAGTTTTTAGGTATATCACTGAAGGCACAATCTATTTAAAAAAAAGTATTTGACTTTATAAAAATTTAAAAATGTTTAATCCCTGTTAAAAGGATTAAAGAAATGACCTATGAATTAGGAGAAATTATTTGAAAACCAAAGATGACTTAAAGGATTTGTATCTGGAATATCCAAGGAACTCTTAAAACTCAACAGTAAAAAAAATAAGAATCCAATTATAAAATGAATGAAAGACATGACAAATATTATATGGGAAGCAGAAGAGCACATGAAGAGATGTTTAACATCATTAGTTATTTGGACAACGCAGTTTGCAATTACAATGGGCTATTACCACACACACTTTCCATAACAACACCCATGGACATCATCAAATGCTGGGAGGAGAGGGGATGGAAATAAAAAATGAATAATAATTTGGCAGTTTATTATAAAACTAAATATATACTTACTGTGCAATCCAATAATCACTCATTTGGTCTGAATGTGGCATCCATGTCAGAGAAAAAATCATGTTCACATAAAAATATTCATGGCAACTTTATTCATAATAGCCAAAACCAAAATAATCCAGATGTCTGTCCCCAGGGGAATGATTACATAGTATGATACGTCCATAAAATGGTATATCACCTGGCCATAAAAGGAAGAGGTTATTAATACATGCATAGCACAATGAATCTCAGAGGCATTATGTTTCTTGAAAAAAGGCAATACCCTAAACCTTACATGCTCTATGTTTCCATTTATAGTACGTCCTCCAAAAGTCAATACTGTAAGAGACAGAAGGAATTAGTGGTTGAAGGATTTAGTGGTTGCCAAGGAACAAGGGTAGGAGTGTGGATTTAAGTGTGACAAGGAAGAGTAGTATGAAGGACTTCACATGTGTGGTGATGAAACTTTTCTGTATTCTGGTAACACTAGTCTTGACATGAGACCAGACTGTCTGAGTTACACGTAAACATGCCAACACACACACACACACACACACACTCACACAGATGTAAGAACCAGTGAAAACTGAATAAATTGCATTATCTATTTAGCAGTATTGTACCCATTTCAGTTTCAGAGAATTGATATTGTACTACAGTTATGTAAGATGTAACCACTGGGTTAGCTGAAAGAAGTATTTAGTACTCTGCCCAGTTTTGGAAATTTGCTTAGGGGCAGCCTGGGTGGCTCAGCAGTTTAGCACCGTCTTCCACCAAAGGTGTGATCCTGGTGACCCAGGATCGAGTCCCACATTGGGCTCCCTGCATGGAGCCTCCTTCTCCCTCTGCCTGTGTCTCTCCCTCTCTCTCTCTCTCTCTGTGTCTCTCATGAATAAATAAATAAAATCTTAAAAAAAAAAAAAAGAATTTGCTTAGAATCTACAGGTATTTCAAAATAAATTTAAAGAAATCATTTGCTGGAATAAAAGGTAATAAAACACAAAAGATAAAATAAGAAAAATAAGAATAGAGATTTAAAGGATAATCATTAATATTATTGAGAATATTTTAGGTCAAGAAATCAAAATTCTTAGTGACAACTCCTCATACTGTATAAACTTCCCCAAAGTATTCAAAACAAGGGCGGAGGGGTGCTCCTCAAATTACTTTATGTAGCCTTCCTCATAGTAGAAAGTGACAAAATTAAACACCTTGCAAAAATAAACATGAAAAGATTATTAAAAATGTGCTGTAAGCATTATATGTAAATTATAACTAAAACAATTTATGAAGGTATTAATGGTGATACACAGTACAGAAAGAAGTTTTAGAATTAGCAAAACAATATTTTAAAATCTATTAATATTTTCCATTACATCAGTATCTGAAAGGAACAAAAAGATACACATAAACTTTTCATTTGATGATGCTAAGAAGCCCTTTGACGAAATTAAAACTCAAATCCAGGGTAACAAATAAACCAAGACAAAATGCAGCCATAATAAATATAGTAATAATAAAATGAATACTAGCACTCAAATAAGTAGTCAAAATCTCATTTAATACTGAATCTCGTGTGGTAGCATACTTTAAAGCAATGATGAAGAAATTTCTGCTTTCACACTACAACTTCATAGTCTTCTGAAGCTCAGGTACATAGAATGAAATATAAAATATAAGTTATTGAAAAGAAGGGCATTTACTTGAAGAAATGAGATCTAGTGCATACTGCCAAATAAATATGATGGGATTTTAAATTTTCTTGAAGTCGCATTTAAAAAATATAAAAATGGAGAGTTGGTGTTCAACAGGTATAAAATTTCAGTTATATAAGATGAGTGAGTTCTAGCCATCTGCTGCACCACACTGCTTCTAGTTAACAAGGTGGTATCATGCACTTATAAACGTGTTAAGAGGGTAGATCTCATATTTAATGTTCTTACCAAATTAAAGTTTAAAATTTTAAAAGGAACATAGAATTAATTTAATGTGTATCTACACAATATGTACAAAATGCTATCATTTTTACATGTAATAAATTAAAATCAGTAAGGAAATATTTTATATGTTTTCTCATACTGTGAAAGCCATTCCTTTTTTTTCAAGATTTATTTGAGAGAGAGAGCGCGCACATGAGTGGGGGGATGGGCAGAAAAAGAGACTCTTCCAGTAGACCTCCCGCTGAGCTCGGAGCCCAGAGTGGGGCTCCATGCCTGCTCAATCCCATGACCCTGAGATCAGAACCTCAGCCAAAACCAAGAGTCGGGCACTTAACCAACTGAGCCATCAGGGCATCCTGAAATGAAGATCATTCTTGATCTTATTTCCCACAGGCTTAATTGCTGGGCAAGATGACAAATTAAAAGGTGTCTCTCTGCTTTGGAGAGATAATACATCCATTGTAGAAAATCAAAATGCCAGAAGAGTTGTGTTCCATTCTGGAGAAAATCAGGCATTTCTTTAATGATCTACATGGGTAAACAGAATTTTTGTTTTTGTTCTTTGCCTGTAAATGCTTAGGGTGGGGAGAGGAGGAGGGAGAAAATACTCAGTGGTTTGCAGAATATGAGTATAATAAATGAGCTGACATTAGGGCAATTTGCCTTTCCTGTTTGGTGGAAATAGTTCTAATTTTTCAAATTAATGATTCCCATTATCTTGACTGATACCAAATATCTTTTCCAGAAGTGAAGTATAATATCAGCGATTTTTAGATTATTTCATATCAATATTATAATGTAAAGACATTTACATTATCTCCATGTAAAATTTTCTGTTGCCTAAATTCCATGATCCTGCGTTATAAACTGTTTCTTCTTACAATCCCTTTTCTCTTGTGTCCTGTCCTTTTAGTTTTTTTTTCAAAATCACCTCTCAATCGCTCTTATGTCTTAAAGTCCATATTCAAATGACTTATAGATACTTATGCCCATTCTTTCTCCTGTATTTCAAGGTGTATATCCAATTAACTAGAGATATCTAACTATATGTCCTAAGATTACACCAAATTTTCTTCCAAACCTGCTCCAATTTTTTCAATATCTCTTGCAAAATTACCATAACTCACCAACTTGTGTGAGGACGTGTGGACATCATCCTTAATTTATTTCATTCTTCATATCCAACCAGTCATTAATTCTGTTGGTTCCATCCCCTAAATACTCCTGTAGTCTGTCAATTTTATTCTATCCTCACTCTTGCTACCCTACCAGGGACCTAGCACATCTTCTGAAGTGAACCATGAACCTTCTGTTGAAGAACGCTCCTATAAAACCCAACTTCTCATCCATCTCACAGCCCACATGCAGGGACACACCACAGCTGTTGCTCATTAGTTATCTTTATCAGTCAAGTCTGAAGGCATATAGATAATTTCCATGGAAATCAGTTTTTAGTGGTGGGACAATAGTCAGAAGAATGGGTGTGTGCCCTCTTAGAAATGGTGAAGTGTTACTTTGAGCCTGGGAAACCATATCTTCACCTGAGAGTGTGTTGTTACCATCTTCAGTTATATAAACACTATAGCAATTTCCATGTAATTTGTCATTAAAAAGAACTCACATTCTATAACTGGGATTGTGGTTGTCTTTATAGAACATATCAGGAGGTTTTCAGTATGAACCAGTTGCTCCCCTGGATTATGGCAACAGCTTGTTAACTAGGATCCCTATTTCCAAATTCACACTAAGGATGTCTTCAGAATGAACATTCTAAAATGCAGATTTTCCCCAATCATTTGGATTGTGGGATTCTAAATGAAAAATAAATCTTTTTTTTTTTCTATTTAGAACTTGTAAGTGGACCTCAGAATTAAGTACAAACTCTGTAATATGCCCTTCATGATGTCACCACTGCTCCCTTCTGAAGTATAATATAATTTTAGGTTAGAGGCCAGGTCCTCTGACCTCCAAATATTTGTTTTAGGTATTATGTACCTTGGGTGTTTTATTCTGCTCTTTTATTCTTTACTTTAGGTATTATGTCCCTCTACTCCACTAGAATGTGAACAGTGGTGACAGAGACACTTGCTTCTGGCCACTGTTGCACCCCCATCTCCTAAGATCACTTGGCATGTTCCAAATACCAATGAAATATTTGCTAAATGGATACTTTTGGGATATTAGTCAGATAGTTTTATAATTTTTGTTTATGATGATTTTATATGACTTTTTAATAAAAATATACAGTATGGTTTAAAATTAATTAAATTAAATTAAATATATACTGAGATAAAACTTACTAAAGCAAATTTTTTATCTGAATAGAAATAAATATATATAAGTAAATGGCAAAACGTTACATGTCTAAGATACTCAAAAACATTTAATTTTGTAAAAAGTCCTTTTTGGAAACTTAGAGTATCTCTGCTTCTGTCCAGACCATAGTATTAGAATACCATGAGCTTCCCAACATTTTTCTCCTAATAACTTGCTAAACAAAGAATGAAAACTGGCTACAAACTAGATTTTCTTGTTAGCTCTAATTCTATTATTGTATTAATTAATACTCTGACCTTTTGAGAAGATATTCTTTTATTTAAGATTTTATTTATTTATTCATGAGAGACATAGAGAGAGAGAGAGAGAGAGAGAGAGAGAGGCAGAGACACAGGCAGAAGGAGAAACAGGCTCTATGCAGGGAGCCTGATGTGGGTCTCAATCCTGGCATGCCAGGATCACACCCTGGGCTGAAAGCAGGTGCTAAACCCCTGAGCCACCCAGGGATACCCTTGAGAAGATATTCAACAGCCTTTTTGAATCCTTTGTCTAAACAAGTCTAATTTTGTATCATTTCCTCAGTGGAGTGGTACAAAAAGTGACAGTCTTCTTCAAATTTGTTGACAATATATCTTGATGATGGGGGTAAGAATTCACTACTGTACCTTGATGCAAGATACAAATACCTAGAATAACTTCATAAGCAAGAAATTTAGTTGAAATTTTAAAAATCCTTCCCTGTATTCATTTATTGCAATCCTCACTTTTTGTTTAACATGTATTTGATAGGTATTGTTTATTTGATAGGTATTGTTTATTAAACACATCCAAGGAATTGATAACTTGTATCAATACTAAATACTTGTACATTGACTTACAGTTCATATTTCAATTTATAATATGTAATCTTATTCAAAAATTTAATCATCAACTAATCCTGAAAGTAGATTTCATTTGTATCTGTTGTTCAGGTAAAAAAGCAGACTCAAATGTATTACCATTTGCTCCAAATCCTTGCCTAGCTATCAAAAAATTGCATGTTTAATAGAGGTCATTCATACCTATATGTTGTGTGAAAATGGATGTTGTACTGATTTTTTAAATCAAAATAATAATAATCTAAGAATGACATTTAGTAAGCTGGCCCACACGTGCCTCCTTTTTTTAGAAAAAGAAGTCATAGTTATTGATAGACACAAAATGATTATCTTTTTTCCCATGATTATCTTTAAAGTCAAATACTGTTTGTAGTTCCATAAAATGATTAAGTTGAAACTTATGAAACGGCCGATGTTTAATTATCTTTGCCCTAAAAATGCAAATTTTGTTTATTTCTACCTAACAATATATTATCTCTGTATTCATAATTTTCACTGGTATTCTTTTGTCTGAATCACACTTTCCCCATTAATTCATATTTTTTACTCACGTATTAGCTCATTTGCTTAATTCTACTTTGGAAAATCATTTCCTAAAATCATTAATACTCAGATTATTATCGTCTCCTTTTTTTCCTACCATTATTTTTGGTCTCTATTTATTCTATAGAAATTATATTACTTATTTCTCTGTATGTCTCTATCTTTAATGAGACTTAGTTTTGTTTGCTTCTTGTATGCTACATCCTTTTGTGTATTTTTTTTTTAATGCAAACTTCATGAACAAGAACAAAGTCTAGGGCTTGAACAATGTGTCTAGGAGGAATAAAAAGTGGTTGCCAAGGGCTTGAGGGTGGGGGATATAGGGAAAGGTTGGTAAAAGAGTATAAACTTTCAATTATAAGATGAATAAAGTGTAAGGACCTAATGTATAGCATGATGACTATAGCTGATAAAACTCTTTGCATAAATTTGCTTAGAAAGTAAAACTAAAAAAAGGTAAGTATGTAAGGTGTTGGATATGGTAATTAATTGCACGGAAATAATCTTTTCACATGGTATGTGTATATCAAGTATCGTGATTTATATTTTAAACATTTTTCAATTTTATTTTTCTCAATAAATCTGAAGAAAATGTGTTCTGGGGGCCACCTACACTACTCATTTTACCCTGTGGTAGCCTCAGCTTGCATTTAAATTCTGACCCAGCCATTTTACTTTCCTAAGATACTTAGGTGACTTGAGGCTTAATATAAGTAAATATAAAATAGGGACAATTTATGATAATATATAGAACGATCCCAGACCCTTAGGTGAGTTCCCATTGAAAAATGGTTACTCTTAGATTTTCTAGACTGTCACAATGTATTTCCATTACACATTTTAAAGTTTAATAAATGGAAAGTCACATGTAGTGGTTCAGAAAAAAACTAGACAAAACTTTACCCAGGACGAGGAATTTAGAAATCTAAGCTCTCATAATTTGTCATAACATGGCCATTCTTTTTCTACTCCTCACTTTTTGATTTGTCTTTTGCTCCTCTCCTCAATGTCTACAACAGTGATAGGCCCCTAGTAAGTAGATGTAAGAAAATAGTTTAGAAATCTATTCAATGCAACAAGATTTTTTCTTAGAATTTTATTTGAAAATTAAAACAAAAATCTTTCCATTTTCCAATGAAAAGGAAAAATGTACATTCCTAGTCAAGACTTTTGTGTTCTTTAATGTTGGTTCTTTTTTAGAAATTTGTGTTCTCAAGAATAGTGTACATGTTCAGGGTTACTTCAAAAGAATTAGTGAGACCTCCTCTGTGACTGATTCTGTTTTGTCAGTGGCTTCCTATTCTTGTAAAAAAACAGGGTTTTGTAAAAAAAACCATAAAGCATATGTAAATTCAATTTATAAAGCAAGTGTAAGTGGCCGTGTGTACATTAAAAGGGAGCCAGGATATTGAAACTTATGCATATTCACTTTACCTATATATATGTAGAGAGTAATTTAATTAAAATTATTTAAAATGTATATACAAAGCCACAATCTTAGCAGTGTTCTTAAGCCTCCATAGGCAAAAGGAAAACATTTATAACATTTAGTCTGATGCATGTATTTCATACAGAAAGTCAGGTAGTGAGATAAATTATGCTTTGTCTAAAAATAAAAGACTGCATATGTCAATAAGGTAAACAGAGATTTTTACAATTTGCTATCAATCTTAATTACACAAGTATACATATAATGAAATTAAATACAGTATTCAAGATACCATCTTATTTATGCAGATCCCAACAAGACTATACTTTTATGAAGAAAACACCTTAAGACATGTACTAACTGTATCACAAGCAGTTTGATGAGCTATGGCATACAAATCTAAAAATCATTCCTAAAAGTTAAGTATTAGTATCTCCAATTTTTTAAGAATAAAAAACTGGTAAGTGGCAAAGCTAGAATTCAAAATATCAGAGTTTCAAGTCTCCCATCCTTCACCCTGGCTATTATGAAAATCCAAAATAAAAGCATTACCTGAATACAGTGCACGTTTATTATTGTAGGAATGGATTGAATGAAAATATGTCTTATTAGATTATTTAATTAACACTATATGAATGTAATTCAATTAGGAATGTGTTATAAGGAAAAAGAAATCAATTTAGAAAAATAATGTATAAACTATATCAGTCGTACAAGACTATGCATATAGAGAGATACCTCTTCTTTGAAAGTATAACCTTATAAATCTGGGGTCTGTCATTTTGCAGACACATTGTTAAAAGCACTTTAATTCTAGAAAATTCAAAACAATAACTTCTATAATCAATTTAATTTCCAGAATTAATCACAATCTCACTATGCGATCTTGACAGCATATCTCTTTTTTTGACAAAAATGAACTACTTGACTGACACATTCATGTCTTGAAAGAAAAGAATTAGTTGTGAACTGATGTGTTCATAACTGTATTACTTCACTTTTTTATGCTCTGAAATAGGAATTTATTGGATATGAAACACTTTTGTTATAATCTTTACGGAAAAGGAAATCATATACACTGCCCCTAAGCTCTAAATGCATTATTTCCTCAAATCAATTAAAAAATTAATTAGTTTAGCTAATACTTTAGTAAGACAATAAGTTTACCCCAGTTATGCTCTCAAGTGAGCAGGGAATATATAACTTCAACAAATAATAAGGGCTGCTATTCAGATAGGGAAGAGAGAGGAAAAAAGGAAGAAGGAGCAATCTAGCCCAGAGGATGGGAGGAAATCTTGATTTGTAGCAGCAATATTTTGAGAACTTTTAACAAACTTCCATCCACCAACAAAATTTTATTACATAATATCAAAACACTCTTTTGAAAGGGGCAAGTAAACTTACTTTTCACCTGAGACAATATTTTAACATTCTCCCCAAATTTAAGTTATCCTCTGCAATATACATAAAAATTTGGGTAAAGCAATTTTGATAAAAGCTAATACTAATAATGATAATAATCTTTATAACAATAATTATATTCCTGAATCAAAAACCAAGCAACCTACTTCTATTTTTCCTAGGTAATTCAGACCATCAGTGCAGTGGATAGAGATGAATCTGTAGAAGATCATCATTTTTACTTTAATTTATCTGTGGAAGACACAAAGAACTCAAGTTTCATAATTATAGATAATGAAGGTAATGCCATTCACTCATAATGACTTTTGATCCTTTCTTTGAGAAATGTGCCTGATTTCAAAGGAAATTTTATAATGTTGCTTTTTATATGGTCCTTGTAATATGATAATGTTGAGAAATAGAGCAATAGTGGCAATGAAAATGGTAAACAAAACCCAAAGTCAAGTTCTGAAAATACTAACCCCATTTCTCACTGGATTTCTCTAAATTAGAAACACTTTTTCAAGTCATCAGTGGCTATAAGACCTTGCAAAAACTAAATGACCCTGCAAATACAATGGCAGTACTGACACAGTGGTCCCTTTCATGTCCTTGTAAAACTCAGACTTCAATCTATGTCTGGGGAAGAAAATGATATATACTTATAGTCATGTTAGCTTGATTGATTCACAGATATTTGGAGTCATTAATTAGAAGCTATAAATATATAAAATTGGTTTAAGATTATTCTCTTTCCTTCAAAATGAAATGATTATATCAATCCAAGGACACAGTGTTCCAAAGGATTCTGTGTGGAGAGACAGCATATCTTATCCTTCTATACAGAAGTGGATTGATTTTGCATAAAGCCACTCTGTTCTTTTTCCTTTCACTTCAGTAGAAGATTTTCTTGTCATCATATGGATCTGTTTTAATTTTACTTTGTATCTTAAAGATAAGAAACACTATAAGATTTATTACTCAAGCATCCATAGCCAAATACCTGGTTCGATCTAGGGGAGATCTTTTGTGGGAGGATAAACACAGACATGTTCTCTCCTTTTTCTCCTTGTCAAATTTCTCAGTGAAAAAACCTCAAACTTAGGATAAAAAAATGCAAATATCAATATAAGAAATAAATTGTAGCTTAGGTTTGTTTATGTTAATATAAGTTACTGGGACAAATTAAGTTTATTAAAACAAAAATAATTTAGTTTAATGTTTATAATTAAAAGTAATCTGACAAAATATGTATGGAAAAATGTAAACTCTCTTAATTTTTTTTAAACTCTCTTATCTTTTCAATCTGTCTAGTAAATATAATCACAAGTTTTATAGGTTCCAAAGCATGATGGACGATTTGTTTTAAAAAGATGATTTAGGAAAAGTGGTTAACAGGCACGCATTTTGAAACTTCATTTATTTGTGTTTTACTCTTTCTGTCTTCTAAGTTTTGATTGCTACAGAAAATTTGGGAAGCTATAACAACACACACACAAAAAAATACGAAAATAAGGACTCTGGCACAAGAAATTGCACTAAAAAGTTACTTAGAATATTTTGGGATTCAGGGGAAAACAACTTCAAATGTGTCATATATTGTTCATCTTTGTTGATTTTTTTAAATGTTCTTCCTATATGAGTGAGGGGTACTAAGGTTTAGCTGTTATCTGAATTTTAAATAGAAAATGGGTTAATAATGTCAAAGTAAAATGAAACATCCCAATAGAATTTTTCCTACCAAGTAAATCTCATTAGTAAATACATGATTTGAGATCACTTGCTGTGATATTGGTGGATGACAGAAAGTCTTGTGTATTTATGGTATTTGTGAAAAGAATGAGATTCTATTAGAAAAAGCATGTGTCATCGGTAAATAATCCAAATGAAATTCATACTGTCATCATAAATTTAATATCAGTAGCTTCTATAAAATATTGAGATCTGATTACAAAGCTGTTTTCTATGCTCTACTTTCTGTTTTCTACCTTTATCAAAGGCGTTTTGGAATGGACTCACGTATTCATCTAATTATGTAATTAGGGTTAGGGCAATGCCAAACCAATAGAGAGTTTTTGAGTGTATCTTTTATCTTTTTATCAGAAATGTCTTTATTATTTAACCTTACTGGATATATTTATACTATTGCCTCTTGTACATAAGAGTTTCATTTATAATATTGAAAAATTATGCACATGGATTTTTGTTTTAGATAACACAGCTGTAATTTTGACTAATAGAACTGGTTTTAGCCTTCAAGAAGAGCCTGTCTTCTACATATCTGTCCTAATTGCGGACAATGGAATCCCATCACTTACAAGCACAAACACCCTTACCATACACATTTGTGACTGTGATGACTATGGCAGTACACAGACCTGCAGGGACAAGGACCTTTTGCTTTCCATGGGATTCAGAACAGAAGTCATACTTGCAATTTTGATAAGCATTATGATAATATTTGGTAAGTAGTACCGAACTGAACCTAACTACATTTACTGAAAATAATGTGATAAATATAAAAAATGTCAATTCCATTATCACAGCATGGAATGGGTTTTGCATGTGTGTGTGTTTAATTGCTCTTCTGAATGTGTTGCAATTCTTGAACCAGTGGAGTGAATGAAAAGTAGAGTGATCACGCATTTCAAGATGAAAATCAATGATCCTTGAATTCTGAATGTGTCAGCATGTGTGTGTATATTTGTTTAGGAATGTTTTTGACACTGCATTGCAGCATATGCAGTTATATAACAACTAGTAATTAATAATAATAATAATAATAGCCTCTGTGGAGTGCTCATGACACTCCAGGATACTGTCTTGAGTGTTTACATGCAATATGCGATTTGATACTCACAATAATCTTATGGAGTGGTAACTACTATCGCCTGCATTGTTAGAATGAAGAAAGTGAAACTCAAATAATTAAGTGCTCTACATAGGGTCATGCAGCTGGTACATGATGTATTAAATTTCCGTAACTGTACAACAGTCTAATCAACCCTATGCTGCAACTCACTAGAGTCCTAGGACCACTACGGAAGTTAACAGTCTGGAGGAATGCAAATGGAGGGTTTTTACTTGATCAAAGTGCTAACCACAAGGGAAATTTAAGTAAAATTGCTGTTTTTAAAAAAGATTTTACTTATTCATTTATTTATTTATTTTAGAGAGAGGGAGTGCAAGAGAGGGGCCAGGGGCAGAGGGAGAGGGAGAAAACCTCAACCAGGCTCAGCACTGAGCACCTTTGGAGAAGGGCTGGATTTCACAGCTCTGAGATCATGACCTGAGCCAAATCAAGAGTTGACTGCTTAACACATGGAGCCACCGAGGAGCCCCAGGCTTCGTTTTTGCTTATTTGTTGTTGTTTTCACAGGCAAATGTTATACTCATTTTACGGATGAGGCCAATGAACCCCAAAATGTTTTAGTCAGGCTTCCAAGACTACAAATAATTCATTTAGCATAACCTTTTCTCTTTATTTAACATACTAGTGTATACAATCCCATCACTTACAAGCCTCCTTACCTTCCCTTATAAGGGAACCCTATCTTGCTTGCCCTTGTAACTTCATGTCAAAAGTCAACACAACTCTATTGAGTTTTCTCAGCCACTGTTTCTATAATCCCAAACTCATGCTCAAAATGGCATACATTTTTCAAGGATTGCTTTGCCTTCACTCTCATCTTTCTCAAAGCTTCAAAAGTCATGCATTCCTCTTTACTATCCGAATTACCATTCTTTCCTACCCAGCCTCAGTTTTTAAGATGATTTTTTCATGGCTTTTGATCATAAAAGAGAATATAGAGCTGCATAGCTGGGTATCAGAATCAAGTGCAGTAAAAGCAGTGTAGTGTTTGGAGGATGACAAGTACTGATTTACTAATAAGTACAGACCTAAACCAAGTCCAAAAACCCTATGAGTAAACCAAGGACAGCTTCACAGTCAAGGGCAGTAATAAGATTTAGAGGGTGGAAAGTGTGGCTCGGCTGATAGTTTTCTTTGAAAGTGTCATGAATACTCTCTCCAATTCATAGATTGAAAAAATTATTTATTAGCTCCCTTTCTATATCAACCATATATCTGAGCTGAGTTTCACAGTACCTGGATTCAAACACAATGACCTTATTTCAAGAACACTAGTTCAATTTTTTAAAGATAAGATTTATACAAAACATTGCCTAATGCATTTCTCTATATGATAATATTAATAACATCACTTCATGTCTCAGTTTCAGTTCCTATAGATTAAATTCGTTCCAAGGCTATGAAAGGGTTGGCTGTTCTTGATACAGACACACACACACACACACACACACACACACAATTTTTTCAAAAAATGGGGAGGAGTGCTTTGAAATCATTCTATTTCTATGTGGTATTAAAATTATCTTATGTAATGAATATTGTTTGTGGGCATACCAGTGTTATGATTTAAAAAAAATGATGGTTTAGGCTTTCTGAAATTAATGTGGTATCACTGTGCACAGGTTCTAAACCAACTGTGTGGTGGCATATACTTGGTAGTCAATAAATATTAACTTAGAAAATAATTTGCCTCAGTGGGGAATTTCAAACTGCTCTGTTGTGCTTAACTTCTCTTAACAGGGATTATTGGTTACTAACATTGACAAATGCATATGGATTGGAAAATTCTCCCTTATGCTCCTCTTCTTTTTGTTTTCAATATGTAAAAAATAAAATTTTAAATTATCATCACAAAACAGTTCACTCTATTTTTATGATGTTTGTCTACTCTAAATCATCAGGCAGAAAGATTGCTATACTGCCTTGTCATTCTGCATGATCCTTTTGTAAATTTTCAATAGCCAATATTGTAATTAAGTTTTGGAGAGTTAAAAGTTATACAGGATATTCCACTGTGCCGGGGATGATGCCCCCAACCCCTGCATTGTTTAAGGGTGGACAGTATGTTTTCTTTTTTTCTTAAAATCATAAAATCTAAGCTCATGTCTTGAGCTTTTAACAAAAGCAAGGATTGTAAGGTTTGTTATAAGTAATATACAACATCTATAAATATAAACTTATATTAATATATTATGCTGTATTTATTATATTATGTTAACTCATACTCTCATATGCTTTCTTTGTCAGGGTTTATTTTTTTGATCCTGGGTCTGAAACAGCGAAGGAAGCCAACTCTATTTCCTGAGAAAGGTGAAGATTTCCGAGAGAATATATTCAGATACGATGATGAAGGAGGAGGAGAAGAAGATACAGAGGCCTTTGATATTGTCCAGCTGAGGAGTAGCACCATCATGCGGGAACGCAAGACACGGAAAACTGCTGCAGCAGAGATCAGGAGCCTGTACAGGCAATCTTTACAGGTTGGCCCAGACAGTGCCATCTTCCGGAAATTCATTCTAGAGAAGCTGGAAGAAGCTAATACTGATCCTTGTGCCCCTCCTTTTGACTCCCTCCAAACCTACGCTTTTGAGGGAACAGGGTCATTAGCTGGATCCCTGAGCTCCTTAGGATCCGCAGTCTCTGATCAGGATGAAAATTATGATTACCTTAATGAATTGGGACCTCGCTTCAAAAGATTAGCATGCATGTTCGGTTCTGCTATGCAGTCAAATAATTAGGGCTTTTTTATTAGTAAAATTTAAAAAAATGCTAATATGTTTGGGCAAACTGGTAGTCTCTTGGTAAAGAGTTGTGTACTCCAGTTCTTGGGGTGGGGGTGAGGTGGATTATAGCATCTTCTGATTTCCTTGAAGTAAATGCCCCTTGTTTATTGCAAGCTACCCACATGTTGTCCCTGAGCGCAGGCGTGGAAGGATGCTAACAACCAGCTCTCCTGTGCCAGTGCAGGCCAACTCTGACATGTAGCAAATAGTCCTCTAGCACTTTTTTTGCTACCATCAATACAAATTCTCTGAACTTTTGAATTTTTCGTGTGAGAAAGGCCCTGAACTAAATCAACTTAATATTATTTCATTTAGCCATTTTTTAAAAATCTTACAAAGTGAGAGGAAAGTGTTTATGTGTTTTAAGTTCCTGATTCTATATGGAGATACACATCTAGGAAAATCTGGGTGATTCTATAAAACTTTTAAAAGCTGTTTTTTTATGAATAAGCAAGTTTCTGATTCAGATTCTATGATTCATAGTCGTTTGATATTTTAAAATCATTGTCAAGACCATACTTGAAAACTGATTTCAAATTTAGATACATACTTGGTATGTGTTAATTAATCAAAGATACAGTGTAGATTTGTATTGTCTTTGATCTTACAGATTTGTATAAAAAGGGAGTATGAAAATATGTCTGGGAGTGTTTTATGTTATTTTTTTATGTAACCAGAGTATATCTTCATCATTACAATGCAATAGCGAAATACGTGTCAAGGTTTACTCGACATTAAATTTAAACTTTATGATAATCATGGAAAGCATGAAAAATTTTAAGTAAATTTTTATTGCCACTAAAAATGATAGCAATAAATGAAATAAGTATTTGATTCAAAGTTGAATTAATATTCATCCAAAATATTATGATCAACCATACTGATTCTTACCACACATAGAATAAAACATAAAATTCTCAGCATTTGTATTTTATTAAGAGCTTAGACTATAACTGATTCTTTACTGTCATTTTTTTTTATGATGGGTTATAAAATTAGGTGCAATAGTTCCTTTTATTGTAGCATTATGAAGGAAGTATGCTAAGCTCCTGGACATGGTAAAATCCATGATAACATCCACATAACAAGCTTTATGATAACATCAGATAATAAGATAATAAAACACTTTAATTTTAATCAACATCTTAAGAATGATCTTTATTATTCTATCCAAATCAAAAAGGAATTCAAAATTCATAGGTTGAATGGAAAGAAAATGGTGAATACAATGTTCTCAGAATTGTTTTATATGTTCATTTCTTATTAGCAGCATGTGAAAATGAGCTGAACCAAATTGATCGTATAGGCTTAGATAAAATATTTTTAATAATTTTTATTTGAATAGCTACAGCATTTTTTCCCCTCTGTACTTTGAAACATAAATACCACATGTAATAGAAGAGAGGCTTTCCATCAATATCAATTCAGGTACCATTTTGTTGGCAACATAGGTATCATCACTTCACAACAGCCCAAGACTAGAAATACAACGATTTAGGAGGCTATTAAAAGTTGATGAGAAGTCATAAGCTGTAGAAAATCCTATGCATTCATACCATCATTTACTTAGGGAAGAGTAAGAATACTAAACCAAACAAATTGTTAAAAGAGAAACACTTGACAATAAAATAAAAAATGTATGAATTGAGAGAATATCTATCACATCGACATAAAATTGAGAGTATAATTAGATATATTTCAGGAATTATTCCATAAAGGTTTATTCCCTGTATTTAAAAGATAGTGCTGTGAAATCTTGGTTGAAGAATTGGAAAGTATGATAAACAACAGATAAATCAATCCATGGAAAATAAATGAAAAAAACAGAAATAGGGTCTTCTGAGGACCTAGTAGGTTCTGTCATGAATGAAAGCCTATGAACAACTTATCAATTTGGATAGACACTTTAAAAAATGCACATCTGCATCAGTGGGGTTTCAGGTTAGAGTCCAGTGACACTAAGCAGATGTGTTAAATTCTGATAGGATTGTTAATCATAGGTACATAGGAAAAGAACATAGTGGTTGCATATCTATTTGCTAGTCTAAAAAGTGTCCTTTTAAACTATATAAAAAATAGTATCTGAGTTTTGTATAGAAGATGCAATTTCATAAAAATCATACTTGGTTATATTTCAATAACATTTGACCTTTTTGTAGTCGCTTGGGTGTTACAAGAATGCAGCTATATCCTAAGCTAAAGCATGACATTAAGATCTCATTTTTGTCAATTTTAATAAAGGCTAAATCAATGCAGATATTTATGAAAATAGCACAGCTTCATATTAACACCTGCAGTGCTTAAATATTACCCTTAGTTAATTCGCAGGTTTGTGTGTAAGTCTGGGATTACTAATGGTTGAAATAAGAAAATACTTCAAGTCCTTTAGAGGGATCAGAAACTGCTAGTGATAATAGGTGTTCATCAAGCACCTGTGCTTGAGCCTACCAGCCCTGAGTGTGAATTAGTGCACTATTGTTCGAGTACCTGTGTGAACTCTGTCAAACTGTCTACTCTTTGTAGATCTGAGTTTCTAATCTGTAAGACAAGGTCCAGGGTACCTAATTCACATGGTTGCAGTGATGAATTAGTCAAACAAGAAGCACAAGCAGTGCCTGATTCAATAAAGAATTACATGACGATGGCTGATGTTATTCCGCTGGAACATGCAGACTCCTTTTCCTTCTAGTCCCAAGTGATCTCCACGGCTTCACAGCATGTTTGTCATGCAAATCAACTTTCTGACCTGACATAGAAGGCCATGTAGTAATCTGCCTTGCTCATTTCTGCATTCTTAACTCTTCCAGCCTCATGTTCCAAGCCGGAAACAATCTGCCCCCAAACATTTCTCTTTTTCATTCCCTCACTTCATTCATGTCTGCGATCAACTGTGATTTCCTCAAGAAGGCCTATCTGATCACTGTCTTACACTGTGGCCCTAGCTCTGCCTGGCTTGTATTCAAATCCCTTAGCCACCTGGCATTACAACGTATA
Organism: Canis lupus dingo; assembly: GCF_003254725.2. Taxonomy (NCBI): domain Eukaryota; kingdom Metazoa; phylum Chordata; class Mammalia; order Carnivora; family Canidae; genus Canis; species Canis lupus. The sequence continues at coordinate 11,014,970 of NC_064243.1, forward strand.
TGTGCTTTTTTTTTTTTTTGTGCATCTTTATCACTTATTAGAATGTAAACCCCAATGGGCAAGGAATCATCTCTCTTGTTCACTTGTTCTTGTCTAAGATTGTTTGTACCACATTAAGTGGACCAATAAATATTCCTTAATGTAACAATGAATCCCAATCTATTTTACCTGGTCGTGTATAGAAGAAGCCATATTGAGTTTGGTTAAATAATCATATGGAATTAATATATTTTTCAAAATAGGTCATTGCTGGGTAGTTCTCGGGTACAATAAGATTTTCAAAATATATCTAGTAATTATAGAGTTTGGTATTCTTACTAATTATAGAGTTTGGACATACTGGTATTATCCCCAGGGGTGAAAAAAGGTAATGACTTTAAACTATTCCATCAAAAGAGGTCCTATGGTAAATACTGTAGAAATTCACATGTGAAAAAGTTCCCAGGAAGTGTGATGAGTATGAAAACATGTGCAATGCATGAGAATTCCACTTCCTGTTTATAACACAAAACTTGGTAACAAATGCATTGTTAGATTTACAAGGCTACGCGAAACCTACAAACCACACTTACACAAGTAAATTCATGTTCTTTTTTAATGACGTAAGAGGACATTAGATAGCAAATACACTAATGGCTGGGAGACAAATTAGAGAATTAAATGGAGGAAAGGAATATGTGTTTTTTTAATATATATTTCTGATTATGTCTGCTTATCTATCTATGTATCTATTGGGATAAATTGTGATTTCTTGGAGGAAGGGAGACTAGCACCTCAATCGCACAGCAGATCCTTAGGACCTGTTAAAATGTGTTGGTACCTTCTTTCTTCTTTTCCTAGAGAACTCTGATGATGGGAAGCTGAAGAACTGGTCTGAAATGGTGGACAGACAGAGGGCAGGAGCTGGACCAAATGCAGCTCGTAGCTGTTGACAAGGCAAAGCTGCATGAGTTTCCCATAGATTAAGGAGGTTGCTGCTATAGAAATTTTGCACAGAGGGAAAAAACTGAAAGGGAGCTTAAACTAGTCATCCAAAGAATATGTCACAGAGGCTAAGGAAAAATAGAGACCTCAAGTCCTTAATGTGTCTCCAGATACCCTCTCCATTAGCCCACAATAGAGCGCCAGCAGTCAGATGCCTGACATCTCAGAGGACTCTAGCTGTGGGATTATGGAAGTGCCAGATATGTTTATTGTGCCCCTTACCTCCGTCTTCAGACACTAGAGGTCCAGAAACAGCAGAATAAGTGGGAAAGAGTGAGAGAGAGAGCCTTACATTGGATGTAAGGAAAAAGGATTTTAAAAAGTGTTTTTGACACTGACCAGAAGCTGTGCAAACTGTCTGGGACTTGGCCAAGGTGTGCATCAGAAAGATCAATGCAAATGTGTATGAAAACTGAATACTATAAAACATTTTCATGATATTTCTTTCAATTTCAAATGAGTCAATAACCTGGATACATTAATATGTCAATTCAATTTGGAATTCCATATATTTTAAATGATTCAAAAATCAATTCTCGTCTAAAACCAGAAGCAAAATACAAAAAAAGTAAATGTAATTGATCATGTTCTTAAAACACTTGTGAGCACATGAAAACAGCTTACACAGTTTTATTTCACGTCATTCTTTTGTGCTTATTCATGTTCATATTTAAAATGTGATATGTTCTATTTAAAATGTGATAGTTCTGCAGTGCTAAGTGATTTATCTCAGCTACGCATAAGGCTGAACATTGAAAATACCTCATATTCATGCTTACATAGAGGTACAAATCTAGGACGTTTTGTCTAGAAAAGGAAGCTGATATAAGTATTTACATGTTTCCATAATATTATCACCTCACTTACATGCTAGTGAGAATAAGTGGCCTATGAAGTACATTTTTAATTGTTTTCCAGTTGCTAACATTTCTTTGTTGTGTAAACTTTGGTGAATAATTTAAAATGTTCTTTTTCAGTACTTTAATTTGTACAATGGGGTATTAAAAATAATCAGACTCTCATAAGAAAGTTAACTAAAATAATATATATGAAGAATTAATTATTCTCTAACATACAGAATGCATGACATTTTATCTGTTATTATTAACAAAACATTTATTGTGATATTAAGTTTATCTTTAGAAATGCTCATAGACCAAGCTCATTACTCTACAATTAACATGGACAAGAAGAAAATGAATTAATGCAGGACAATAATTAGCTGGCTGTTACTTACCGTCTCCCCACCTTGACCCTTCCAGGGTAATGTTCCATTATTACCAAAGGAAAAAATTAATTGCTCAAGTAATGCATTATGTATGAGATGTTCTGATTGAAAGTCATCTCCCTATGACATTTATTTGGGGGGAAAACTCTCTTAAGTAATAACCACAGATCAGGGCAATTTTTTCTAGGTATGGATATCTTAGGGGAAAAAAAAACTATCAAAAAAGAAAAAGGTTTGTTTACTTGGTCACTAATACACAAATTAATTTATTTCTCTATTAGATTTACATGGAAGAAATAAAAGAAATATGCTAACAGCTCCAAAAGAAAGCTTTCAAACCTGTGGTTAATAACGTCTAAAGTTATTAATTTTATATTATAAAGTTCTAATTTTATATTAGGAGTTTAAAATTAAATTACAAAGCAGATTGTTCTCATCACCTCTGACAATACAAAATGAAACTCTGCACTCTTGGCTTTTACCTACGTTGGCCTATCCTCCTCTTTTTAAAAAACAAAAATTAAGAACCCATTACCATATGTTCTCTGTTGAGTAAATTTTTATAATCTTTCCCTTTCTTTTATCCAATCATAAGGCTCGGGCAAGTTCTAAGCAGTTGTCCAGCTCATACTGACACCTCAGTTTCCAGACACTTCTTTCTTACTCCAGATGACCTCTACATCATTCTGGGAGCTTCCTCTGCAGTACTAATTATCTAATTTTAACTTTCATTAAAATTTAACACATACCTGAACTTGACATATTCAATTCACATAGAATTTCACCTGATTTTTAAAAAACAGTTTAAGTTTTACTAAGTGTATGAATTAAGTCAGAAGTGAATAAATCAGACAGTATATTCATCCATAGCAACTTATCATTATCACACATTGATTAATAGTAACATGGTTTTTAAGAACAAAAATGTCTTCTTTATAAAATATTCTCTACAATCATGATACTTTATTTTTATACAAATACCTGAAAATGAAATCTATACCAAGACACATGGCTAAGAAAAATTGTGAACTGTAAAGATTCTAAATATTTCTCCCATTAAGGTCACTTATTCTCAATAAGTAAATGAACAAATATTGAAGGTAATAATCCAATAATAAGAAGATAATAAACCAATAATCCATGTTTCCACTTACTGAGGTTAAAAGCAAAGCGAAGGTTCCCTTTGGTTCCCAGAAATTCATGGTATAAAATGAACATATTGGCAACCACATTAATCACCCAATCATTTACACATCTGAATTGTGGCTGATTTCTTTTTGAACTTCCTACCAAAATATTGAAAGGTGGTATTGATTTTTAAGGTGGTGGACATAGAATAACAAAAGTCAATTTAGTAATATGCATTTTTTTTCTTTTTTTTTTAGTAATATGCATTTTTAACTTGAAATTCCTTATTTAAAAATGTCTTCTGGTCAAACTAGGGTCAAATCACACAAATCTTTAAAATAATAAACCCAGCGAGGATGAAGAAAGAAAGAGGAAATAAATCAGGAGCCAGGGATCTGGATCCATTTTAAAAGGGCAATTGTGCTTAACTGACTGCTTTCCATGCTCTCTTTCTACTTTTCTTGGTGAAAACTAGTAAATTGAAATCCTTTTTCTATAGTATTTTAGAGAAAAATATTAAAACCTAGAGTCATAAATGTATTCCTTCCTAGGCAATCAAAATGCATTGTTCCTACTGCTAAACTGAGGTTTGACTCTTGGCAAAGGCAAGACTGACAAGTCATAGGCCACCATACTCCCACACAAGACACTGGACCAAATGTGCCACACTCTTTCCTCCACCCTAGTGCCTCTGGCTCTGTCCCTAAGGGCTGATTTCCAAAGTTCCTGCCATTGCCCAAGGAGGGAAAGTTCTGAGCAATAAAATTTCTTAAATAAATTGGAAAAAAAAAAAAAAGAGCCACACATCAGGTTCCCTGCATGGAGCCTGCTTCTCTCTCTGCCTATGTCTCTGCCTCTCTCTCCCTCTCTCTCTCTCTGTGTCTCTCATGAATAAATAAATAAAATCTTAAAAAAAAAAAAAAGCCGACCTGCTTCCACTGCTAACTCACTTTATTATGGAAAGACCAAGGAGACGTAGAGGGGACATTAAAAACAAAAAATAAACAAAACAAAACAAACAAACAAACAAAAAACCTCCAGCGAGAGGTGCGTTCTACCCACTTTTACTTAGATGGAAGACTGCCCTTCTGTATTTTGTGCCATGGCAGATATTACCATTATCAGCTCCAAGTGAGGAATATAATGGAAAATGTATAAGAGAGTAGCATCAACTGACACAGAATTGCATACTACATTAAAATCCTAAATTTCTTATGGTTTCTAAGTATGTTTTCTTTTTTTTTTTAAAGATTTTATTTATTTATTTATGAGAGACACAGAGAGAGAGAGAGGCAGAGACACAGGCAGAGGGAGAAGCAGGCTCCATGCAGGGAGCCCAACACGGGACTCGATCCTGGGTCTCCAGGATCAGGCCCTGGGCTGAAGGCGGGGCTAAATCACTGAGCCACCTGGGCTGCCCCAAGTTTGTTTTCTTATTGGTTTGCAACATTAATAAAAATTGATAGATTTAGTGAAATAGGGATAACTTGAACTGAAAATCATAGCTTAGACTTTTATGAGTGAATCATTCTAGAGTATTTAACATTCCAGATTGCAAAAGAGTTTCTGCCCTTGTAAATCATTTGCTACTTTATAACGTGTTCTCTTTTCTAATTAAACTGATTGCACAACACTGGGGGAACCTTGGGATTTGAACTCAAAGAGTATTATGGAGGCAGAGCTATTCATTCCAAGCTGGTTCTCACTTTGTCACATGCCAAACTATTCTAAAAGCCAAGTGCTACTTTCTATGGCATGTCTGCTACTCCCTACGGCAGATTTCAGCCCCAAATTTTCCCTTCCCTAATCACTTCCATTTATTTTTATACTGTATATAACATTAAGTAAATCAGAGTATTCCATTATGACCTCTAATTGCTTTTCTGAAAGGTAGGCTTCTTAAATGTATTAAATATGTTAAACATGGCAACAGTCCCGCTGAGAGACATAGGGATCTCAACAACATCATCACCTTTATAAAGCAATTGAAGATGCTTCTCTTTTTCCAGGCAGTTCTTTAATTCAAGTAGAAATGATCTGAGATGTGGCTTTTATAATTAGCCTTTGCCTTAAGACATTGCCCCAGAAGAGAAAAGATTAGAATAATAATGAATTTTTAAATAACATACCTACACTGCTTTGCATTAATAATAGAAGAGTCAACGGATATCGGTTTGAAATACTCAAGTATTTAGTAGAAACCCTTTGGGGAAATAAAGTATATGGTTAGCACTGTTAATCTTTTCAAAAGTTAAATCTCACACAGTTAAACCACTGTTAAACTGCATGTAAGTCAATATATCCCTAAAGTGACCCTCAACTAAAAATAACAAGAGGTGAAAATGCAAATTTTAGAAGATACTTTACTACCTAAGCAATTACTTTTATCAAAAGATCCACTTGAAGAATATCATTAAATATCTTTAAAATATGGTATCTATACGATTCCTATATAATTTCATGTTTAGGATAAATTGGTTCTAGTATACTAAGTGACATATACGTACACATACACACTGCAAAAATACTACACTGAGCTGTGCAATATAAAACACTGTTATATACATATAATAAAGTGCAGAAGTCACACCATAAGATAGTGAGAATCACTCTGCTGTATTCTCATTCTAGTTTCTTTCTAATGACACAAAGCCATCCCACCTATTCAACTTCCATTTTTAATCTCAAATAGCAAATATTTGAGTGTCCATTACACAGCAGCATTTTAGCAAATGCTGAGAAAATCACGGAGAGGGTTGCCTGGGTGGCTCAGTCAGTTAAGCATCTGCCTTCAGCTCAGGTCATGATCTCAGAAACCTGGGATCGAGCCCCACACTGGGCTCCCTGCTCAGTTGAGAGCCTGCTTCTCCCTCTCCTTTCCCCTCACTCATTGTCTCTGTCATAAATAAATACAATCTTAATTAAAAAAAATAAAATCAAGGAGAATAACACAAGGTCTCTTAACACTAAAAACATATTCTAAAAGGAGACACATGCACAGCAGTACATTTATCACAATCCAGAAACTATTGGAAGTAAATATAAAGTGGGTTGGGAACATGGTGGAGGTGATATTTGAGCCTCAATTTGAAAAAGATTGATGAGGATATCGACATTCACACAATCTTTGCAGACACTGTACCATACCTCTTACACATGTACCTCCCATGCAGTGGAATTTTTTTGGATGTTAGAACTTTCTTGGGACACCCTGCTCCGTTTGTCAGTACATAGGAGTTACCTCAAAGCTAGGCTTGCACCAAAGACACAGTAGTGAATAGCAGTCATGTTGCAAAGGCAGACACTAGGTAGGGAGCTTAATCCTGCTGTAGAAGAGAGCACTGTATTGCTCAACTCAAGGGGTGCCATTCATTTTTCAGTATGTATTGGATAGTGTTTGTTTTATGAGGCAACTCTGGCCACAAATGTCATCCTCTCAAAAAATTTTTGAATATTTTTAAAAAATAATTTTAGATTTACTGAAAAGTTGTGATGACAGTATAGTCTTCCCATAAAACACATATCCAGGTCCCCCGAGTATTAACATTTTACATGAGGGCAGCACATTTATTGTATTTATATATTATATTTATATATTTATAATAATAAAGATATAATATTTATAATAATATATAATATTTATATAATATTTATTATAATTAATGAACAAATAATGATATATCATTACTAAAACTCAAAATTTGTTTGAATTTCCTTAAATTTTACCTGATGTCTCTTTTGTTCCTATCCAGGGTACTTACCACTTTGTTTTCACACACCTTAGGCTCCTCTTATCTGCTGTCTCAAGGCTTTCATTGTTTTTAAAGACCTTGACTGTTTTGACTGGCTCTAGTTATGTATTTTGTAGAATATCCCTCTATTGGATTTTGACTAGTGCTTTCCTAGTGGTCAGACAGGGGTTATGGGCTTTGAGGAGAAATACCACTGAGGTAAATTGCTATTTTCATGGTATGGTAAATCAAGGGTACCTACTGTCAGCATGGCTTATTGCTGCTAACATCCACCTGGATTATCTGGTTGGGTATTTGTCAGTTTTTTTCCACTCTAAAGTTACTCTTTTTTCCTCCCTTTCCATACTATGCTTTTTGGAAGGAAGTACCTATGTGTAGCCCACACCTAGAACATGGAAAATTATGCATCCCCTCACCCCCTCACTGAGGACAGAGAAAGTGTGTAATTTTCAGGATGTTTTTAATGAAATGTGTGTCTATTCTCCCAATGGATTTACTTATTTGTTCATTTATTTTTTTGTTCATTTATTTATATCACTGTGTCCTTACGGATATTTTTGTTCTATTTTGGGTTATATTACAATATTACTATATTTTGTTGCTCAAATTGTTTCAACTTTGGTCATTGGGAGTTCTTATGTTTGGCTTTTGTGTCCTTATTACACATCCCTCTGTATGTGTGTGTGTGTGTGTGTGTGTGTGTGTGTGTGTGTAGCACTCCCTCACTTTCTAGCGCTACAACATGCTCTGGTCCTGTCTTGTATATTCTTTGCTCCACTCCCAGAAGCAGCCATTTCTCCAAATATCCATGGTGAATTTTACTGGAGAATGATGTTGGAAACCAAGATTTGGGAAATGGGTGTTGTTATTGCTGCTGAGATGCTATCTCTTTCCTAATAGGCCTTTTCAGGTGACAGAGCAAGGAAATATATTTGCGTTTCTACTGTTACTTGCATATACATATATCTTGATCATATCATAAATATTTCCATACATTACTATCTGCATATGCATCAATCAAAATATGAGTTTATACTCATGTTTCCAACACTGATCCTCTAGCTCATGGATCATTCTAGCCTTCTACACTTTATTATATCTAAACTATGCTCCAGCAATAAGAAAACTAGCTTCTCAAACCTATTTATATAGTTAATTATTCAATTCTATATACATTTACAGCAGTGTCAAGATTGTGAGCCAGTTTCCTCTTTGAGGCAAAACTTTATACCCTAGATTAAAGGGCTTACGTACACTTTCTTTTACCTTAAGTTTTACAGACTCTGGTTGTTTCCAAAGTTACTTAGATCAGCTCCTTCCCCCACCATCTTTCAGTGAGGTTGTTTCATGGATTTATATAGTTATTTATATACTACAGTTATATTGTTTTGTTACCTTCTGCATTCCATTCTGGGATTCCCTCAACCTCCTAAATATTTTTATTTGCACATATTAAAATTCATTCTATGCTGTCAGTTCAATGGGTTTGAAAAAGTGTAGTGTTATATAATCTCAATCACATTATCATACAGAATAGTTTCTTTGTTCTAATAATGTTCTAATAATGTCCCTGTGTTTTTCCTGTTGAATTCTTTTTCCCTTTCCCCGCCTCCCAAATCTGGTAGCTATTTAATTTCTGTATAGTTTTGCCTTCTCTAGAATATTTTATAATTTGAGTCATATAACTGGTAGCCCTTTAGACTGGCTCCTCTCAAACAGCAATGTGTTTGGAAGGCACCCTCAGTCTTGTAGTGGTTTGATAGCTCATTTATTTTATTGCTGGGTAGTATTGCATTATAAAGATGTACACACCTGGTTTATCCATTCACCTATAACAGAACATCTCAGTTGCCTTTTTTGGCAATCATGAGAAAAGCCCATGTAAACACTCCTCTACTGGTTTTTGTTCAAATCAGTCGTGTAAAAACCTAGGAGCATGATTGCTTGATTATATGGTAAGACTATATTTAATTACTGAAAAGACACCAAACTGTGCTCCCAAATGTCTGTACCATTTGAGTCCCCATCAACAGCGAATGAAAGTCCCTGTTGCCACACCTTCATGAGCATTTGGTATCGGGAACTTTTTGGATTTTAGCCATTCAAATAAATCTGCAGTTGTATTTCATTTTAATTTGCATTTTCCTAATTATAAATTATGATGAGCATCTTTTCATATCCTTATTTGCCAACTGTATATCTCCTTTGGTGAGGTGACTGCTCAGATCATTTGCCCATATTTTAGTTGAGTTGTTCATTTTGTTGAGTTTTAAGAGTTATTTCTTCTATATTTTGGATAAAATATAGGAAAAAAAGAGAACTCTTTCTGTATTTTGGATAAAATATAGTTTCCAGATATGTTTTTCAAACTTTTAATCTCAGTCTTTGGTTTGTCTTTTTATTTTCTTAACAGTGTCTTTTGTAGAGTAGGAGATTTTGTTTTAATAAAGTGTACTTTATCAATTTTTTTCATGGACCATGCTTTTGATGTTGCTTCAAAAAACTAATTAAACAATCCAAGGTCATGTAGATTTTCTGCAAAGTTCTCCTCTAAGATTTTTATAGTTTTGTGTTCTCTATCTATGTCTATGTTCCATTTTGGAGTGAATTTTGGGAAATTCATGATGTCTTTGTCTAGGTTTATTTTTTCACATATGTTCATCCAGTTGTTCCAAAACCATATGCTGAGCAGACTATTCTTTTTGCATTAAATTCCCTTTACTCCTTTTTCAAACATCAGTTGAGTATATGTGTATTTCTTTCCCCTGGGTTCTCTATTCTGTTCCATTGATCTATGATAATACCATGCTGTCTTAATTACTATAGCTTCAGAGCAAGCCTTGAAATTGGTAGCGTGAATTCTCCAACTTAGTTATTTTTCTTCAGTACGTATTGATTGTTCTAGATCTTTTTCTTTTCATGTAAAGCTTAGAATCAGTTTGTCTACATCTACAAAATAACTTGCTTCAGTTTGTACTGGGATGGCACTGAATTTATAAATCAAGTTGGGAAGAATTGCCTTTTTAACAATATTGTACCCTCTATTCCATGAACAAGGAATGCCTAATTATTTAGATCTTTGATTTCTTTCATCAGAATTTTGTAGATTTCCACATAAGGAATTTTTCGTGTTAATATAAATGGTAATGCAGTTTAGTTTCAAATTCCAGTTGTTCAGTATAGGTGTGTAGGAAGGCAATTGACTTCTGTCTTTTTAAATTTTGTTGTTGTTGTTAACCATGTATCCTGCAACTTTGCTATGCTCATGCACTAGTTCCAGATTTGTTTCTTTATTTTTTAATTGCTTGGGATTTTCTACATAGGCAATCTTGTCATCATCAAGTAAACGTATTTTTATTTCTTCCTTTCCAAACTGTTTACTTTTGGTTTTCTTCTTTGTTTCTTTCTACTTTCTTTTGTCCAATTGCAGTAGATAGGAATTTCAAATGATGTGGAAGAGAAGCAGTGAGGGGGAATATCCTTCTCTTTCCCCAATTTAGGTTAAAAAAAGCCTAGTTTTTCACACTACATATGATGTTAGCTGTAGGTTTTTTGTAGATGTAATGAATTGCTGCTCTCTTTTTTGTTTGCTGAGTTCTTTTTTTAAAAATTATGAATAGATGTTGGATTTTCATATTTTTAAGCAATAATTTCTATGATCATTTGGTGTTTCTTCTTTAACTTTGTTGATATTGTGGGTTGCATTTATTGATTTTCAAGTATTGAGTCAGGCTTGCATTTAAGCAATGAATAAACCCTACATGGTCATGGTGTATGATTCTTTTTTACACACTGTTTTTACTAATGTTTGTTTTTACACATTGGTTTGCTGATATAATGTTTAAGAAATTTCATATTCATGTTCATGAGACATACTAGTTGGTGGCTTTACTTTCTTGCAATGTTTTGATTTGGTTTTGGTATTAGGGAAATATTGGCCTCAGAGAATGAGCATAGAATGAGTGAAGAAGAGTTGTGGTTTGAGCCCCACATTGGATGTAGAGATTACCTAAAAAAAAAAAAAAAAAAAAAAAAGACTTCTCTTGCTACTACCTTTTTTTTTTTTTTAGAAAAGAAAATAGAGAATTGATATCATTTCTTTTTTAAATATTTGATACAAAACACAAATGAGATAATCTGGACTTGGTGTTATCCTTTTTGTAAGATTATTAATTACTGATTCAATCTCTGTAATATATAGAGGCCTACAGATTATTTTTTCTTGTGTGAATTTGGTAGTTTGTGTCCCAATGCATTGGTCTGTTTGATCTAATTTGTTAGATTTGTGATCAGAGTTGTTCCATGTTCACTCATCATCCTTTTAGTGTTCATGAATTAATACTGATAACTCCCCTTTTACTTCTAATATTTATAATTTGTGTTTCCACTGTTTTTCTCTGCTTGGTTGTCTGTATAGATTGTATTAACTATATTATCCTTCTAAGAAATCATCTTTTGGTCTTACTGATTTTGTCAATTGCCTTTATGTATTTTTTTCAATTCTATTGATCTTTTTTTACCTGATTTTATGATTTGCTCTCCTTTGCTTGCTTTTGTCTTATTTTCTCCAATTTTCTAAGATGAAAACTTAGATTATTGATTTTGAATCATTTTTATAATACTTTAAATTTAAAACTGTGATTTTATTTCACTTGTTTTAATTTTTTTGAGATTTAGTCTTTGTCTCATATTTAATTAATTAATTAATTAATTGATTGATTAATTAAGATTTTATGTATTTATTCATGAAAGACACAGAAAGAGAGGCAAAGAACAGGCAGGGGGAGAAGCGGAGGGAGTGGAACTCAATCTTAGGACCCTGGGACCATGACCTGAGCCAAAGGCAGAAACTCAACCACTGATCCACCCAGGTGAGCCCCATATATTATTTAATGTGTTCTATGGTTTCCAAATATTTGGGGATTTTCCAGGTATCTTTCATATAAACTTCTCTTTTAATTCCCTTTTGGTAAGAAAATATGCTTTGTAGATTTCTTTTCCTTAAAACTTGTCAAGGTGTTTTGATCACCAGGATTGTTGTCTATCTTAATGAGCATTCCATGGGGGTTTGAGTAGAATATGTATTCTGCAGTTGTTGGGTGGAATACTCTGTAAATGTCAATTTGACTGAATGCTAGTGCTGGTCAGGCCAACTGTATAATTTCTGATTTACTGCCTGCTTGAATTGTCAATTACTGAAAGAAGGTGTTGAAGCCTCAAACTAAATAATGGATTTGTCTATTTATTCTTTAAATTTTTCCCATTATATTTGTGCTTTTTGTTAGATGCACACACATTAAAAATTATGCATAGATATAGACATATCTATCTGTATCTCCCTCTTTACACCTCAAACCTTTCCCTGTTCTAAAATCCACTTCTTCTGAAATTTATATACTGATTAAAGAGTTTATTATTATTTTTATTAACATGATAGATCTTTCCCATGCCTTTCCTTTTTTTTTAATTTTTATTTATTTATGATGGTCACACAGAGAGAGAGAGAGAGAGGCAGAGACATAGGCAGAGGGAGAAGCAGGCTCCATGCACCGGGATCCCGACGTGGGATTCGATCCCAGGTCTCCAGGATCGTGCCCTGGGCCAAAGGCAGGCGCTAAACCACTGCGCCACCCAGGGATCCCGCCTTTCCTTTTTTTTCATGCCTTTCCTTTTAACTTGAGTCTTTGCATTTAAACATATAGTAAATTATTTTTATATCCACTCTTACAATATGCTTTAATGATTATATTTTTACCATTCACATTAAAGTGATTACTGATATATATTACTATCAATGCTAATAGCTGTTTTCTATTTATTACTTCAAATTCTTCTGTCCTTTTTGACACCTTGCATGGAACCCATGCTTTGTGATTATTTTATCTATAATCCACTTTTACTGGAGCTATGATGACGATGTGGTGATAAAGCGTGAAGGAGGGGAAGCATTCTATAATGTTATAATTAAACTTAGGGTATTATTCGGACGCCTGGGTGGCTTAGTGGTTAAGCGCCTGCCTTAGGCCCAGGGCGTGATCCTGGAGTTCCAGAATCAAGTCCCACATCAGGCTCCCTACATGGAGTCCGCTTCTCTCTCTGCCTATGTCTCTGCATCTCTCTCTCTGTGTCTCTCATGAATAAATAAAATCTTAAAAAAAATAAAATAAATTTAAGGTATGACTAATATTTTTTCATGACCCTGTGTCCCTGTTCTGTGACCTTCACAAGTATTTCTTAGCTCCTCTCTCCTCTCAGGTGAGAGAGAAATCTGGTGGGAGCTAGAGTGACATAGCCTTTGTCTCCAGGTGAGTATGTTTCAGGTAAGATCTTCTTAACTGGAGAGTAGACATAGAGCTAGACTGTTCCATGGGCTCATGGAGAATATTCTGAGTATATGTTCACATTTCCCACTGCCAGAAGTACAAGAAACCTTTCTTTCTTTCCTTCTATTCTTCCTTCTTTGTTCTGCTTTTCCTTTCCTCTTCTGCTGCTTTGGTTCTTTACCATGAGAACCTGCTAGAATTCCAGAGAGGAAATCCACAAAAAAATGCAGCTCCCAGGACTTTTTTATTCTTCAGCAATTCTTCCCCTTACCTGCTAAATCCTCAAGGCAAGCAGATGAAGCTGTGTCTGACTGAATTCACCTGTCTATGGATTTCAGCATGGCAGCCTGTTCTGCAATGTTTCCTGCTAGGTTATCAGTTCTCTGTATTTAAGAGAAGTCAAAGGTTTTTAGCTTGTTCCTTTTTTGTTGTTACTATTGTAAGAATGAGGATGACATCTTCCAAACTCTTTACACCTTGTTGTTTATGCCAGATTCCGCCCCCCCACAAACTTTTAGCAAGGCAGAGGAGAAGCATAAAGTTGGCACCAGCTGGAAAGAAGAAAATGGTGGTGCCCACCAGCTTCCCCCTCTGGAGCATATCCACAGGCCCTGATCCTCAAGCCAAGACTTGAAGGTTAGCAAATGAGTTTCTTTCGCATAAATTCTGGGTGCTTTTCAAATGGTGTTTTGGGCTGGGCACTGGGGCCTTTGGGCCCTGTAAGAGAGGTTTTTAGTTCACTGTTATCTCGTGAGTCTTGTGGTGGTTTTCAAAGCTGGATATCGTGGGGGCACATCACTCAGGTGCAGCTCTTAAACATTGGGGTGTCAATGTGGGGTTTAAGCCATTCACTCTTGAGGGACAAGCTCTGGGTTTTGAGTTCCTTCCTTATTACGAGTTTCTGCTTTTCACCGCTGTTGTGTTGTAATTTGAAATTGTCCGTGACTCTTGTGGATCCCAGGCACCCGTCAGCAAATCTTTCTTTAAAGGACCAGATAGTAATTGTAATGGGCTTGCTGTGGATATGGTCTGTATTGCTGCTTTTCAGCATTTGCTTTTGTAGTGTAAAACAGCCCTAAACAATATGTACATCAGTGAGTGTTGCTATGTTCTAAGAAAACATTACTTGTAAAATCAAGCAGGCCATAGTTTTCCAACCTTTGTTCCCGGATAGTCTTTGGAAACACAACAGGTTTACGGCTATATATCAATACCTTACTACTTTATATAGAGATTTCTTTTCAATATTCTAGGAGTTAAACAATATGTGGAATTTGTCTCATTATGATTGGAGAACAGGTTCTGGTGTGGGTTCTATCGGTATGACCAGGTAATTTAAATTCTCTACTTCAGTTTATTCATATGCAAAATCAAAGATAGTCATATCTGAAAGGGGAGAACTGAAAGGAGGAAAACAAATTAGATTGTCATAACTCTTCTGTGCCTATTTACAGTTCTTTGTTGGGATTCATTGAACACCTCTGCTTTACATACTTGCTTATTTTGAGATCAAATAAGAAAATGTATCTGAAAATATACTGTAAATGCTAAGATACTAGATACTTGAGATTTATTATAATTACAACTAGCGAACATATTCTGTCCTTTACATGCAGGTAAATATTATCTAAGCTTGTAATTGGACATATTCAAGAGGATTAATGCACTATTCGATCCATTTATTGATCGGCAGTTACTTTTTTATTGTTGGTTCTCTAGTGTTTCCATCCCTTAATGGAGATGCTTCTGTAGTACTGGCTTCTCTGGTCAGCTTTGCTTTTAACTTGACTTGGTTCAAAGAAGATTGTATGACTTTGAAGTAACCTACATTTTCACATATAACTCCACATTTCATTGATAATTTCTCCCAATACAGCCATTCCTTTGAATGGACACTTTTGGTAGAGTGATTATCATATACAGTACTTCCCATAAGAAAGTGATCTTCTTTAAGTAGTGGCCATCCCTGTCATTTCTTCAGAGCAAAAGCCTGTAGATCATTTTGTTCTTTTATAATTTAACAGTGAAGTGAGTTTAATGCTTTACTAAAGAATTATGGAAACTTTTCTAAAACATGAATTTGTCAGGATAGAACTACAGTATATTTATGGGCAATTTTATTTTGAAACATAGTCCAGTGTGAATCAGCCTTCTTGATTTCAGAATTAACACCGGTGGAGCATATTCCGAAATGGTTTTAAAGCACTGTTTCTATCCACATTCACTTTTTGAGAAACTTGTAAATGCATAGAGAGTACATTTAGAAAAGGGATTAAATGCAAGTCACTTCATTTGCAAAGTCCCATAGCGACACTTCACAGGACATAGGAAGATATAGTGGTTACTTATCTTTTTATTTCTAGTTCACTTAGGTTATTTTATTCATATCTGTTACTCCTTTCTGAATTGATCCTAATTTATCACACCAAAAAGTTATCTCTTTAATAATCACAGGGCAGAGTACAGAGCTGAGTGCTTAATAGGTCATCAATGAAATCATAAATTAGGCTCTTAGGATAGGTATAAATTATCCTTACAAAATTCACTTATTCAAAAAGAAGAATGGTTAAAGCTGAGCTGAGAGAGATGATTGCTCTTTTTTGGGTCATAGATGCCTCCTATTTCAAGTTAATAAGAATTAAATGAACTGCTGCAGCCCAAATGCTCTCATGCATTTATATTACATGAATTTACACCAATATTATTTTTATATAGTCTTATGTCAAACATAGGAAAAAGTGCCAAGCAGGCGAATGATCTCCTGTGACTTCTTATAAATTAAAGTTTTGGATTTGACAAGTGTCAAAATAAACGTAAGTAGTAAACTGACTAAAATCACAAAGCAAAGAGAATTTTTAACAGTGTACAATTTATTCTTTTGAGCTCTCAGCTTTATGGCATCTAATGATATGAAAAAATATATCTTCTACTTTTTAATCAAGGTCCTGCACAAACATTTGAAAGTTGAGTTCAATGGTAATCTTCTATGAGAAATCATTAATATCACACCTTAAGATCTCAACTGGTGAACTCCTGTTAGATACTCTCCTTAACAGTGAAATATCTTCTAAAACCAAAAGCGCAGAGCCCGTATCATTCAGAGGGATCCATAAGAATATCATAAGAAACACTGTCAAGTTTGGGATTTTTGTTGTTAATACCCATACGATTATTTTCTGACTCTATGTTCTAATCTTGTCATTGTTAAATATAATATAAAGGACTAGGTGATGAGTCAGTGGAAGTTTGATTTGTGTCACTTTAGGTAAGATAAAGAGAGGAAATGTAATCGAAGGAATTAAATGGATGATAACCACTGGAAGATTCGATTTACAAATGTCTAGGAGAACCTAACCTAGATAATTTTCTTTTCGTTTTCAGGGAATCAAAGTTATCAAACTAGGAAAATGCTAATAATCGTAGATGCCTATAGCATCGGACAGGAAATTTGTAGGTTAAAAAAAAAAATAAAAGGCTAGAGGAGCTGCAGACTATTACTTTCTCAGAAGCTCATGAATCTGCCCACCTCTACTGGGATAATTGCCTTTGTTTTCTCTTTTCATTTCCAGCTTCTCACAGGACTACTTTGTATCGGTAGAGTAGAAAAAGAAATAATGCAGACTGGGAGAAGTTTAACCAATTTCTGATTGCAGCACGATTTAGCCAGAGAGAGAAAGAGAAAGAAAGAACAGAAAGAAAGAAGAAAGAAATAGAAGGAAGGAGGGAGGGAAGGGTAAGGGGAAAGGAAAAGGAAGAAGAAAAGAAGAAACCAACCACTCTTTTCTGCAGACGAGTGTTTAATACAGGGCATGTCATTCTTAAAATTCCTTTAGAGGCTGGAGTGGTCAAGGCCTGGAAAAGCCTTCCTGACTCTCAGTTTCAGTCTTAGTTTTTAGAAATGTCAGTAACTTGCAGAAATGCAAGGAAACTTGTGACAATAATAGCAATTGCCTACAGCAGCATGCAGGGAGATTTTTAAGAGAACACCAGAAGAGCTTAGCAAATTATGCCTGCCAAAGCCCAGGCTTATGCCTGAGACCACTAGGGGAGAAATATGGATTTTAATTCTCTTTACCTTCCAAGTTGGCTTTGCTTTTCTGCCTTTCAAAGTTTCTCATTGGCAAAACCTCAAGCCAGAATTGTGCTGTCAGTGATTTCTGCCCTTATTTGAGGAGCGCCAGATGATGAGGGTGATTGTTAGTTGCGATATATCATTGATATATGAAATGATATATCATTTCTTACTCATCCATACATGATCCTTCATCAAGTTCTGTTGATTCTACTTCTTAAATAGATCTCAAATGTGTGCACTTATCTCCATATTTATCATTGTCATCCTGTTACCAGCCATTGTTCTTACCTGGACTGTTATAATGATTCTTAACTAGTCTCTAAATACTTCTAATATAGAATTTGTCATCTTCAAATTTGTTCAGCTGACAGAGTCATTTTTCTCAAATGCTTATTGCATTATGTCCCACCACTACTTAAACTATTTTATGTCTGCCTTTGCATGTCAAATATAAAATCAAAATCCTTGAAATAGTGCTAGAAATAAGAACATTTGTTAAATATTTATTTGCAATATTTGATTTGTATGACACATGTTTTTATAAACATATTTAACTTTTAGAACTATCATTTCAGCTGTAGAGTATGTGCTGCATTTTTGTAGGGGATAGACCTAGAGAGGAATTAGTTCAAAAATCTCTTAGGGACTAGCTACAGAATTCATCACAGGGAAGCTTTATGGTGGTGTTTAGAAAATGAAATATCTAAATTTTCTTTTTCTGGATGGGAAACAATTATTTATTACAACAGGCTTCAGGGTATGATCCTGAGAGTGGGTGGGTAAAGTAGAGAGGCTGAATCATCAGTATTAAGATTTTAGACATCTATAAGGAAGGCAAGATTTGGGTAGAAAGAGAGATGAATGAAAACTAGGGGGGAACTGACCATAAAATTGGTAAAAAGAGGTGCAAGAGGTAAATAAGTCAAATTTCCACTCCACAAATGAACCTGGTATAAGGACAGGGTGAGGGGGCCGGGAAGGTGGGATAAGTGGTAACATTGCCAGACAATGTAGGGGAGGGGCTTCCACAGAAGCGCTTTCCTTAGGCAGAAGTCAGATCTCCATGGTATTCAGGAACAGAAAGGGAAATAATGCTGAGCAGCTTGATAACAGAGTTGATTTTTCCATGAAAAAGAGATTAAAAGGAGACTCTAGATGATTTAAATATGCCACATATGGTCCATCATCATGGATAACATGATGTGAGCTTTAAAGTAGGTGGATAAATGAGTAAATCAATAATACAGCAGCAAGGCCATCTCCTTTAATCTAATAACTTATTTATTAGATTTATTTATTCCTTTTACTCTCAAAATCGTATGAGGCTATCTCCCTGATATTTGAGCATTCTCTCTCTATTTTATTAAGTGTTATTATTGCACACATGACTGAAAGCATTTGAAAGTGGCCTGACTTTGGAAACCTTCTAAAAGTAGTACCTGGTTTGGACAGTAGCAAAGTTGACTATTCATATTTAAATTGGGATTTCGATCTGAAGTTTGAAGTTTGTTAAAAGCATGATAAGAGAATTAATGAAAATGTTGTGACTTATTTAACAGGATGAGAGCATTCCTCATACCATAATATGTTATGGATACTGAAATGATTTACATTAGTGGATAGTTGCTCATATTTGTGGTGAAATGGAAAAACAGTTCAGCTGAAATTTCTCACATTCAAAAGTTTCATGCACATGAATTGCTATTTTAATTGGATAAAATGTATTGCATAAAATGCAAAGTCAACAAACATTTCTTATTTCAACAAGAGGCATTCAACAAGATGTAAATTGAAAATAATTTCATGGGCACCTGTGAAACCTCAAAGCCTGAGTGTGAGCCCAGCTCAGCAATTTCTGGCTTAACCAAGTCTGAGCCTCTCTGTGTCTCTGTTTTCTCATAGGTCGGAGGGAACTAATAATAAATATACAATCATTTAGTGCATTAATGTGTGTAAAACAAGCAATTCCTGGGGAAAAAGTAGTATTGTATGAGCCTTGGTTATTTGATGTAGTCTTAAAAAATGAGTTATGTTTAAATTCACCAATATCATGATTTTATTTGTGTATATTGTTTGATCATTGTACGTAAGGGACTATACTCCCAAATTTATTCAGCATTGGAGCATATTTCATAAACATGATTGGACTAAGTCAATTTAACCTAAATATTTATGGAGGCTAACAGCTTGAAAGAACATTCAGTTTTAATAATCTGTAAAACATATCAAAATATGGAAGCCCACATGAAAATTAATCAGAATCACTTTTTTAGTGAAAATATTATTAAAACTGAGACATGCACATAAATAAAGAGGAACTAGAAAAAACATGGGGATGGATTCTGAGCATTTTTTTCAGATCTTACAGCTATATCTCACCTGGAATATTTAATATAAAACTTTCTTAGGTTTGTAAAAAAAATATAATAAAGACAACAAACAATAACTTTTAAAAGTTGCAATATTTATCTCGTATAAAAATTTAATTGTGTTCCACTCTGAAGATACTGTCTAAATAAGCACACATTCCCTTCCTCTGAACGTGATAAATTTTGGTAGTGTTATTTAAGTATTTCTAATAAAAACTAGTAAATAATTTATGGTATAAACACTGCCAACTAGCAGTAATTGTCCTTTATCTCGAATTTATTTGCCAAGATGCTGGAAAGTTTGAAAAATTCTAACTCTGCCAAATATAAATTCAAGAAACAACAATATTAATGATTATTTTTCTTCTAATTGTGAAGAAGAGAGCCAAAACATCGTCACCAGTACCAACACGTGCAGTTTGAATCTACTTTTTAGTAGCAAGGCAGTAATAGGACAAATATCATCAAGTTAAAATTTGAAGGCCGAGTGAGTTAATAAAATCCAATACCACTTGATTTGCTTAAAGGAACATTAAGTCAGGTAGGTGGGATGGCCCTTCAGATACGTAGATGCCACTGTCAGCTATCACATGCAATTTTCTCTTCAGATCAAGTGTTCTCTGCAAATTCAGTAGGGTCTCTTTCTCCAATCATTTCTCACATATGAGTGTTTGATATCACTCTGACTCTCTGTAAACGAACTATGATCCTCTTTATTTATAGTGGATTGTAAAAAATGAAACATATAAAACAGATATGATCTCATGTGTGGAAGGAATAATGACAGTAGCTTCATTCTAATACAAAGATGAATGCAGGCAAAAATCATTTTTGTGTTTTTGAGTCAGAACTTATTGTCAATTATTTTGTTAAGCATTACCTCAAGTAAAAGCACTATCTGTTATTCCTGCTAGCCCACCTAAAACACGTCACATGTAGTTGTAGGGCAGTAATTGGAGGGAGTTAGAGCCATTTCTATTAATATTCTTAATATCCTCAAACATAATCCCATTTTTTTATCATTTTACTCAATATACTTTTTGGATCTCTCCAGACACCTTGTCATCTGGAAATTTTCAGTTTCTTCTTTTTGAGTAGACTATACACTAAAATTAACATGGGGGCAGTCATCGTAAAACTCTATTTTCAAATGGTATGATATTTTAGGTGGAAAAATCCTATGAAATCTACAAAAAGCTACTGAAACTAATACGTTTGGTAAAGCTATAGAATACAAGAGTAATACACACAATCAGCTATATTCTATATATTGCCCTGAAGAAACAGAAACTGTTACTAAAACAAAATAATTTACAATATTGTCAAAAATCAAATAGGAAAAATTCTGATGAGAGTGAACACTTGTATATAGAAAACTACAAATAGTACTGAGAAATACTTAAGATTATATAATTTAAGGAGATACCCTGTTAATGGATCAAAAGATCAGTACTATTAAGATGTCAAATATATTAACACTTAAGATGAGATATATGTTGGTATCTTTGTTCAGGCTGCTCTCACAAAATATCATAAATGATATGATTTCCACATGACAATAACTTCATTCTTTCAGCTCTAGAGGTTTGAGAAGTCCAAAATCAAGGTCCCAGCAGATTCAATGTCTGGTCAGTGCCTCCTTCATAGGCAGCTATCTTATTACAATCTCACATGGCACAAGGGGCAAGCTAGTTTTCAGGGGTCTCTTACAAGGGCCCTAATTCCAATCATGAGGGTTCCACCAATAATCTAATCACCTCCCAAAGGCTCCACTTCTTCATGCCATCACCTTGAGGATTTGGATTTCAACATAGGGATTTTTGAGGAGGCCAACATTCAGTTCTTGCCAGATGGCAATATATGTCATATTTTTTCAGTCTTGTATTTGGGGATCAAATTGCCTTGCCATTATTTATCATTAAAATAATTTTTAATTTTGATAAGATTAGAGATGAAAAATCTATGGCAACCAAAATTTTAAATAATAGAATTTGGAATTTTGGACTTTGAAGACAAGTTCATTGATTGAATGCTGTTCTGTGGCTCCATTGCCTATTCTTGCCTGACATTTATTATTATTATTATCATCATTATTTTAATTTTATTATTGTTTTGAATTTTTATGTGTAAGAAGGTTTGGTAAACCTTGAAAAGCTTGATCTCATAGCCTTATATAGTACAAGACGAAAATTTACTTTTAATTTGGCATGGCATGTGTAATTTTTTTCTTCTGCTTGCTTTCCTTCCTTTGTTTCTTCCTTCCTAATGTTGGATCCAACTTTTCTCATACTTTGAAAAAAATGCAAAAATGGCATTACTTTCTCCCAAAGGAGAAACATGTGTTCTTCTGTAGTTCATTCATATTGTTTTTTTTTCTTTTTTTAAATAAATTTATTTTTATTGGTGTTCAATTTACCAACATACAGAATAACACCCAGTGCTCATCCTGTCAAGTGCCCCCCTCAGTGCCCGTCACCCATTCACCCCCACCCCCTGCCCTCCTCCCCTTCCACCGCCCCTAGTTCGTTTCCCAGAGTTAGGAGTCTTTATGTTCAGTCTCCCTTTCTGATGTTTCCCACACATTTCTTCTCCCTTCCCTTATATTCCCTTTCACTATTATTTATATTCCCCAAATGAATGAGAACATATAATGTTTGTCCTTCTCCGATTGACTTACTTCACTCAGCATAATACCCTCCAGTTCCATCCATGTTGAAGCAAATGGTGGGTATTTGTCGTTTCTAATGGCTGAATAATATTGTTAAGGTCTTTAGAAAGAACAACCAGTATCGGGGATGCCTGGGTGGGTCAGTGGTTGGGCATCTGCCTTTGGCTCAGGGCATGATCCTGGGATCCAGGATCAAATGCCACATCGGGCTCCCTGCTTCTCCCTCTGCCTGTGTCTCTGCCTCTATCCCTCTGTGTCTCTCATGAATAAATAAATAAATCTTAAAAAAAAAGAACAACCAGTACTGAGGAGATGAGCTAGTCCTGAATACCTGTAAATAGGTGGCAATATACCCTACATAGGATGTCTTTTCCTCTGAAATGTTACAAGTAGAAATCATCATCTTAGAACTGGGTGACGGGCACTGAGGGGGGCATTTGATGGGATGAGCACTGGGTGTTATGCTATATGTTAGCAAATCGAACTCCAATAAAAAATATATAAAAAAAGAAACCCAAATGAGAATAGCATTTGGTGAAACTGTTATCAATATTCCATTTTATATGGAATGATACATGGCAAATATGGCATATGGCAAAAATGACTACTGAAGCTGAGCATTTAAGTTCACATAATATTCCCTTCAAATTGGAACTTAGTTGAAATAACAGTGTTTTTAAAGAGATTACTATTAAAAAAATTAAAGAGATTACTATGTCTTGTGTAGAGAAAGAAGTAAATCATTGAGAAATGATAAAGGAAGTAGTTTCTTCATGTTTGTTGTTGTTTGTATTTTAACACAAGATTAAGCCTAAGTGTACAGAAGTAATACATATTATCATTGTTTCATGGAAATATTCTTTGGTGGTCTCATTTGTTTTCTCATTTAGGACTATTCTTGTCTTTAAGTTGATCTCTGTCAAGGATTTTCTTCCGGGAGATAGTACCATGAATTAGCAGAAACATGTCTCATTCTAAATTAATTAATTAATCTTGTTTGAAATAAAAAAAAAAATCTTGGGATTTGGGTTCAATAAGTAAGTATTTTTAAACACTATCTGGGCAAAATGGGATAAGTGAAGCTGCATACATGTGAATCACACTTGATTTGAGTTTGTCCCAATAAGTGTACTTCTAATTTTTAAAATCTGTAGAAGGGGCCAAACTTTTCTCTATGGGTTTTGATATCCATTTAGTTCCAACAACACATGATGATGTAAATGAAGGAAATCCAGATATGTCTCCTCTTGCTATGTCATATTGCCTCATTCTCATACTCCTGAGTTTATTTTTGAGCTTTCTTCTCTTCTTCAGACTTAAACCTGGTCTGTATTTGTGTGGTGTGTGTGTGTGTGTAGGGGGGTGTACATGAATTTGAGAGCATGTGCATAAGGAAAAATAGTCACAAATTCTACTTTCCTTTCCAAGCTGGATGATCTTTTTTCAATGATATAAACAGAGATAATTTTTGCCTTCAATAGAAACAAAGAGGATTCCCTGTCTCTGCAGATCATAGAACAGATATTTCAACTTATTATCTTATGGGATGAGAAGGTGAAATAATAGTGTTTATTGGTACACTTAGTTTCTTTTACCCTGAATTCTGGTGCTTATTTTGCTGATCCTTAGTTCATATTTATTTTCTGTTTTCTCCCATATGATATTCCCTCCTTCAGAGCAACAAAATTTTTTTGCTAATTCCAAGAAAATTACCAGATAATTACTAACACTAGTTCCTCAATACATCTATTCGATTGGATCCCATACGATAAACAAATGAAAATATTAAATAGATGATTATATATTACTAAAAGTTGTATAGTGTTGAGTCATGGAATTCATTATTTGTAAGCAAAGTTTTATGCTATTCAGCAGGGTATATAGTTCCAAATGGTAAAATTGACGTTGACTTACACATCCTAATTCTCTCAGATGAAAACATTAATTTGAAAGAACTTATTTTGCCTCTTGAAGATTCAGCTTTTGCACTTCCTCCCCAAAACTCAAGATTTGGGGAAAAACTTTAAAATATTAGTTTAAAGTGAGGCAAGTCAATTTCAACATATTCGATAACTACCAGTCTATTCTTAGGTTTGTTTACTGAGTATATGTCTAGGACACCCAAGCCAATATGTCTTTGACCGGTTCATATTCTATGAAGAGAAAATTGACAATATTGAAAGTACCAGATGATCTAATGCACCGTAAATATTTTGGGCTTTGTTTGTTTTGTTATTTTATTTTTCTGGCTTTGATGGTATATTTAGATTGAGACAAAATTTACATTATCACTTTCATGTGTGTGATTAATAGAAGACGAGTGCAGAAGCAAATAGTTTTAAAAGATGTGTCTTCTTCAAGCACTGTAATAACATCCTGGTTGTATTTGAAGTGTCACTTTCTAGCAGTATTCTGCTTTTCCATCCACATTCATGACTAGCCTTTCTTTTTTTATTCCTCTAGTATTGAGCACCTCAAGGATACAGACAAATGATAGACAATGCTATAGAAATGCTATTTTCAAAATCTTATGATCATTTCATATAAATCACTGGACTGAATATATGAATTGTCTCCCCTGCCTCAGGAAATCCCCTTAATGGGGTGCGCGAGTGGCCCCGTCAGTTAAGCATCTCACTCTTGATTTTTGGCTCAGGTTATGATCTCATGGTCAAGATCAAGCCCCAGGTTGGGTTCCATGCTCAGCATGGAGTCTGCTTGAGATTCTCTTCCTCCTTCTCCCTCTACCCTTCCCACTCCTTCACTGCACCTCTCTCTCTGAAATAAATAAATAAATCTTAAAAAGCAAAGGAAAATCCCCTTAAAATACAATAGTGGGATCTTTAAAGAGATGACTCCACAAAAAAAAAAAATGGAGAATATAAATGAAGAAAACAATAAAATATCAAAAATGCCAGTCAGGGGGGTGGGCAGTCACCTGAGTGGCTCAGTCAGTTGAGCATCTGACTCTTGGTTTTAGGTCAAGTCATGATCTCAGGTTGTAGAATCCAACCTCCGTCAAACTTCACCTTCAACATGGATCTGCTTGGGATTCTCTCTTCCACTGCTCAACTTTCTCTCTTTCTCTCTCTAAAAATAAATAAATAAATCTTTTAAAATATATCAAAAGTTGGGAGGCAATTTAATAGTGACAAGTGACCTAGCAGATGCAAGAAAGTAGAACTCTAAATTCATAGGGAAAAAGGTCAAGATGTTACCTCATTGAACAAGAAAACCCACAAGAGACTTAGGAATTAGTGGCCTCAGGTTTCCCTAAACTTGAGCTGAAATTATGCAGAAAGATAAGGCAAATATCTATGAAGGAATAGTTCAGAGCCTCAGATCCCTTGCC
This sequence comes from Canis lupus dingo, assembly GCF_003254725.2. NCBI lineage: Eukaryota > Metazoa > Chordata > Mammalia > Carnivora > Canidae > Canis > Canis lupus. The sequence goes on from NC_064243.1 coordinate 11,040,849, forward strand.
CCATTTGGCACTATGAAGTCACTTCTCAATACCCTGTCTGAGAACTAGCAGGTTTTTGTTACAAAACGCAAAAAACAGTCTATGGATTGAAGCTGCCAGGATAGATGAGCACGAACTTACCATACTGCACAGAGGGCAGTGAGTTTGTAGCTATCAGTTCTGTAAGATAGGCCAACAGGCTGGAGACCTAGGGAAGAGTTGATGTTGCCATTCTAGTCTGAAGGCAATCTGCTAGTAAAATCCCCTCTTCCTCCAGACATCAGTCTTTATTGTACTAACGCCTTCAACTGATTGATGAGGTCCACTCATGTTATGGGAGATAATCTACTTTACTCAACCTATATAGAACTATCTAGAATAATGTTTGACCACATATCTGGGTACCATGGCCTGGCCAAATTGACAAATAACCATTCACATAGGGTGACCTTTTCATTTTCAATATTGTCATATCTCATTGGTTTCTTGGGAAATTATTTAAGGCATTATTCTAAAAGGAAAAGATATTAAAAACAAAAGAAAGAGAAATGTAAATACTTAAAATGAGAGGTGATTGTCTTAGGTTTCTAATAATTGTGTAGCCAGTTTGTTTCAGGTTGCTTGCAGATAGGTATATTGTGAAACTGATGAAATTTATATTCACCAATATAAATTTAATATATTTACTAACTGGCAGCAAAATAATAGTATTAAAGTTGATGAAGACTTCTTGAGTACAAATTCATTTAGAAAATTCAAAATAAATATTTAAAGTCTTCATTTTTTCCTGGCATTTTATAAATGGTATTTTGTGTAAAATTTTAATCACTATTATGTATAGCAAAGCCAAGATTCATAAAAACATAACATAATAAACAATGTTAGTTTATTTAAGTTACTTTAACCTTGATTAATAGTAGAAAAATAAATCTCTAATAAATAAAAGGCAAAATGAAGAAAACATCAATACATCTTAGCTATGACTTTCAGCAGTACTGCATGTGAGAAAATACTTTGACATTTTGTATTTATTTTTATAAATGAATCTATACCTCTAGGCTGTTTTGAATTTGTCAGTAATTATTTTTTTTTCTAAATGAAAGTGTTATATGTATTATGGCACAAATCATTTTAATAAAGAAATGCATCTTATGTATATTAATAGTTCTTGTTCCTGAATATTCCATTAAATATAATCATGAATTAATTATAACTTATAATGGGGCTTGATAAAATACTAAGATCTCATAATCAAAAGTTAATTGCTTAGAAAAGTTTTAGTTCATTTTTTCTGTAGTTTTTAGAATATTATTTTGATACAGAATTTTCCACACTATAATTCCTATCCATTAATTTTTACTCTCTCATTTGGGATATTATTTTACATATCCAATAGTTCTTATAAGAACACACTTTTGACTATTTAAACACGATCATTGTGCCCAGCCCCAAATATTTATCTTCATTAGGCAAAATTTGTTTCTCATACGTAAACTTTTGGATTCTCACAATCCTGTTCATACTCTTTGGGGCACATTCTATGTTAGCCCAACACATTGCAACCTAAAATTCCAAGAATTAATTAATTCTCAATTCTGTTCGGTCTCTCTTACCATTGAGCATGCAGGGACTAGAGGCAACAACCCTCTGTGGACTCGAAAATCCACTATAAATTTTGACTCCCCCCAAATTTAACTAATAGTTTACTTTTGCTTGGAAGCCTTACTGATAACATTGTCTATTAATACACATTTTTATGTTGTATGTATTATATACTATGTTCTTATAATAAAGTAATCTTAAGAAAAGAAAATGTTATTCAAAAAATCATAAGGAAGAGAAAATCATGTATAGTACTGCACTGTATCACAAAAATCTACATATGAATATGGACTCATGCATTTGACCATGTGTTGGTCAAAAGTTAATTGTACACATATATGAATATATGTGCACACAGCTATCTATCATATATACATATAATGATATATAGTGTATATAATATATCATCTCTCTTAAAAAAAAAAAAAAGATTCCCAAAGTTCATATCCAGAGCTGGAGGATGGAGAAGACCTACAATGTGATCAAAGTTCACATGCCTACTAAGTGGTAGACCTGGGGCTCAGAGAAGATTATGGTTTGACCACATACCACTGTTGATTCTTACCTAAGTTTTGCTCACTGGCCCTATCACTTCTACTTTGAAATTGTGAGATACATGGTTTGTAAGACAATATGTTGTTCTTAAGATTGGACCCCTATATTCTCTATCCTCTCTTGGCCACCATCCAATGATGAGGTCAAACCTCTGTGGGCAGAACTGAAGAAGATGCATGCACATGTCATGCACACCAAAATGACTACAGTAACTCACTAATATGAGTCATTGATGGCTTATGCAGCATGCTTGTCAGTAGACATTAATGGCTATGGAATAACAGGGAACAAGAATTATTTAAGTCTACATAAAGTAAAATTTGTTGATATAGCTGAAGGATACTCATGATTTTACTTTTAGGATATTACTTCCTTTCTATAACACCAGTAATCAATGATAATGCACTATGGAGATGATCCTAGAGGCTTGGAAATGTAATGTCTCACCTTAAATAAGAATAAAAATATTAAGAACACCCTGGGCAGAGTGTGGAGAAAACGACCAAATAATTCAGAATGTGGACATGCAAGAATGGATCTGTTGTGTAAGAGAACCCAAAAGATGACTTTGTTCCTTGAGAAAGCCAAATGGCATTGTGTTCACTGAGCTTATAAGAATTTTGCTGGTTTTGTCTGCTGATTTTGTTGTTTAGTAGGTCAGCTATGGAACAATTCTGTAAGCCACAGCTGATGATAGGGATACTGTTGTGAAACTAAACTTCCCATTCCAGTGGGGATGATGAAATTCTTAAATAAAGGATATCACGTTGTATCATTTATATTTTAGAAACAAAGTGGATATAATTACTATAAAGATGAAATGGCTATCAGAGGTTAATAAATCATGGTGTTCTGAGAGGTAAAATAGATGAAAATATTTTAAAGAATTAAAGATTTGATTTCATCTTGAGAACAACTACATAAATGTTTCACTTGCTTGAAAAGCTTATATCTGTTTTGATTGCCTGCAGAAGTGTAACAGAGTTACTGCCATTCAAATATTAAAATTAAATCTACAACGAAGATAGAGGAGTAAATCCAATACAGAAAATAAACACACTTGATGGAATTGCTTTGTATTATTATAATGGTGTAGATCACTACTTGCTAAGATAAAATGTGATTGTAATTGTACAGTTGTCTGAAGGAATTTGACAATGTGTTCACGGGGTATTCAGCCTC